>NC_136909.1:21582993-22064829 GCF_949606895.1 Notothenia rossii
CACCTCCAGCAGCATGGGAATTCTCCCCTGCTGCTGTTTTTCTTCTCCTGCAGAGAAAGAGAAGTTACATGAGTGATGACTAAACAAAATCAGTGCCAAATAAGTCAATTGAGTTTAATAAGTTATCAGACTGCAGATATGAAGGAGGATTTGAGAGTGTTTTAATGAGTTCAACATGTTTGTTTGTAGCCTTTATTTAACCAGGTGAAAGCCCCTTGAGATCAAAAGATCTCTTTTTCAAGGGTGACCTGCAGGACATTAGTTACACATGTAACATAAAAACAACAGAACAACAATAGGGATGACATACAACATAATGTACAGGGTACAGTTTACAAACTCTATTTACAGTGACAGGTACCATGAGTATCAAACAGCATGTCACCCAGCCGAGTTTTAAAATGATGCAGGGGAACCAAAGTGCTCAGTTTTAAACATGTTTGCAGACTGTTCCAATTTAGTGGAGCTGCACAACTGAAAGCTTTCTTCCCTAAGACAGTCCTAGCACTTGGCACATTAATAAAACAACATCATGAGATCTCAGGCAATAAGTACTTTCAATTCATCGAGAGATCAGAGAGCAGATATAAAAAGGTAGTTTACCCAACATGGCTTTGTAAATGAACATGTACCAGTGACTGAGCCTCCGTACAGTTAGTGAAGGCAGACCTGCCTTGGCATACAGGGTACAGTGATGAGTAAGTGCTTTACAGTTGTATGTAGTGTGCATGTTGGGGCTATCCAAAGGAATTGTTGCTGCTCCTATAAACTACTGTATATGTGTGGTACATTGCATGCCCCAAACTCTGTAGAACAAACTAAAGTCACTTAGCTCTGCGTTCCAAAGTTATATTGGTTGATCTTTTACATTACATTAAATGTCATTTGTTAGATGCTTTTATCCAAAGCGACTTACATACATTCCGTACTGTGGACAATCCCCACAGGAGCAATTTGGGGTGAAGTGTCTTGCCCAGGGACACAACGACATGCTAACTGCAGTGGGATTCGAAGTTGCTATCCCCTGATTCGAAGTCCAGCACACTAGTCACTGAGCCACAGCCTTCCTCAAACAGTAGTGTGGACAGTTTTATCCATTTAGGTGTACTTGAGTACTTTATTTAGTGTACAGCAAAGTAATTTCTGTGTAAACAAAGTAAAGTTAGGGACAAGTTCATTAACACAAGCTGATGTTCATATTAATGTGTTAGTTTTTGCACTAACTCCTTATGAGCTATGCTTTAGGCCCTAAACACAACAGAATATAACTCAAGCGTTGAGTTATTTTCTGTTGTGTTTAGCATCATTTAAGTGGTAAGGTGCCACAGGTGGTTCAAGTGATACTTCAGCCAACAGTTCTTATTATCTCTGAACCTTTTCATTTAAATTACATTGCACTGGTGACAAGTTTTCCCTGGAGAACAAAGTGTTGAAACATTTATTAACACTTCTCACACAGATCCTGAAGCACTGCTCACCTGTATGCTATGTATGTTCCAAATAATTACACATACAGTATATAATAATGTGCTATTTTATTAATATCTGTCCAATTATTCATGGTCTCTGTGCAGGTTCAGTAAAATACCAGTATGAAAGGCACTGTGAGACATGCAGAGTTTCCTAAACAGGCCAGACAATCTCCAGCAGCGTTACTGTAACAATGCAGGTATGATTACTTGCTTCTAAATGTTGTATTCCACTATGGTGTACATACACATATGTATATGTATGTATCTATATATGTGTCTATATGTCTATCTATGTGTCTATGTGTGTATGTATGTATGTATGTATCTATGTATGTATCCATCTATCTATCTATCTATCTAGTGTGTGTTTGTCTCTCTATGTATTTTTGGGGGATGGGGGGGTTACATCCCAGACGTGTTACCACGGTGACAAGGTGCTCCCTGCCGCCGTCGGGTCTCGGCCAAGTTTGGGCGCCTTGGTGACTGGGTGGTGACAGACTCTGTGACGAGTCGGCTGGGACACCACGATTGGGTCAACCATAAAAACATGGATATGAAATGCATGCCTGTCACAGGCAGGCAGTTAGTATAACACATGACACATAATAAACACATAATATATGCAGATGCAAGCTGTTTTCATATTTCATGCATAAAGTGTAAAACATGTTTTATTATCAAAAGCACTCACACATACAGTATGTGGGTTAGTGTGTGTGTGATTGTATGTTATGTGGATATTGATATTGAATTCAAATGTGTTTTCAAAAGCAGCAAAACGTCACATCACCTGCTTCCCTTTTGCACCTTGGTTGAATCCAGTCAATTATCTCAGTTAACGCCTCTAGCCAAAATGTCATCACCCTCGAATCCAAGCTATGTGTGTGTGTGTGCGCACGTGAGTGTGTATGTGTGTGTGTCTTTGTGTGTGTGTGTTTTAACGCATGACTTGCCTCGGTATCTGGACAGCCTGTTGATTTATATTTCTGTGTTGTTGCATATGCGCCTACTTGTCTGTGTGCCTTTCCCAAAGTAAACGGACACATATGCAACAACCCTCACAAAACAAAAGAAATTAAACAACAACAAAAAAGGACTCTACAAGTGCAGATGTAAGGCACACACACACATAGACAAATGAATAAAAACCTTGACCAGGAGGACAGGAGAAGACAAGGAGCCACAGTTTGAGCTTCCTGCTGTGAGGGGTCATGACCCCTATCAGACTCTGTGTCAGTCTGCCTTTTGTGCCCTGGGTATAGCAAAAACATACACACACACACACACACACACACACACACACACACACACACACACACACACACACACACACACACACACACACACACATACACACACACACACACACACATTAACTCACATGGTCTCCATGACAATGATGGGGGCGACAGTAAGGCGGCAGGATGGCGCTATGGTGTTCTGACCATAGACCCAACCCAATCATAATATATTCACTGTATCTGAGCAATGGCTACAGGTGTAAGTACATTAGTGGGGACATTTTACTGCATCAGAGAAAAGTCAGTTAGGACAACAGACGGGTCTAATGCAAACAGTCTGTATATTATTTCATATTTGTATTATATATACTGTTTTGATCAGGTAAAACCCCATGTTAAAAATACTTTGGTTGGGTTAGGGTTTGTGTGTGTGTGTGTGTGTGTGTGTGTGTGTGTGTGTGTGTGTGTGTGTGTGTGTGTGTGTGTGTGTGTGTGTGTGTGTGTGTGTGTGTGTGTGTGTGTGTGTGTGTGTGTGTGTGTGTGTGTGTGTGTGTGTGTGTGTGTGTGTGTGTGTGTGTGTGTGTGTGTGTGTGTGTGTGTGTGTGTGTGTGTGTGAAGTAGGAGGGTATCTGCTATTGACTTTGACCATCAAGACTAAACGATGAAAGGAAAAGACACATCATTGTAGATATTTTAATCATTACATATGTATACTCTAACAATTCACTTGAACATTATGTAGTTCTTTGCACAATTCTTGAAAGCAAGGTTACCTGAGAACCAGAACAACCTGGCGTTTTGAGTGAGTGAGGCTGCTTTAAATAAAACTGTGCAAGAAATATTTTGAGTCTCATAAACTTCATTATCAATATAATTTGAATAGTTTAAATAGACCTTTTTCAGATTAAAGGGGATTTTACATAGTTCTTGTTTTTGAATAATCATATTCTATTACCTTCTTTTCTATCCTGTTACACACCATGTTCTCTCTAATAAACTCTTGTTACCCTTTATTGCTGCTTGAAAAAGGAAGGCTGCTCTGCGTCGCAATGGGATAAGGACTCAGCACACGACACGAGTTTCTGCAGGTAGACCTCCTCACAGACCCCTGATCCCATCTCAGAGAATGTTCAGCAGCCGCCCCCTTTTGGTCAGAAAATGTATCACAGTTTCGGTCTCACCGGATACAAAAATTGGTACATTTCACATTGTGGCATCTAGTGGACAACTTGTGTAGAAGAACTTGGTTGAAAAACATTACATTTGAACTATTATTAAACTGACTTATTTACTTACTTTATTTGCTGCTATCCAGTCAGGTGTACACTTGCACTTGACAGGCACGACTAAATGAAGTAGAGCAATTGTCATACATAAGATTGTTGTATTGTTTTAGTTTGACCAGTCAATACATGTTGTGTGAGAGATGTTTACTGCAAAAAGACTGAAAATGTACCAAACTGGATGACGAAAAAAATGTACAAATGAATGAAAAAATATATAGAGATTGCTTTTTGATTTACTTCTATTATTATCTTTATCCACAGGAGAAAAACTTGGAATAGCTGAAAGACTAGCTTAAGTCCCAGTATTCAGAAACTTCTCCAACAGATCATCAGGTAATAACACTTCAAACAGGGCAAACAGAACACAATTTAATCATACAGTAACTCATTCAACTTCAGAATAATAAGGTCAGCTTTACATTTGGACAATATTATTTATCCCAATAATGGAAACATTATTATGTACATATATACATATTATTATTTTACAATGTAAAAAGCTTATAAAGATGTGTAGCTTTTACATTTTCTCCCAGGGATCAATACAGTTTGTATCTATAATAATGCATCATCATTTACTGGTTGACAACAATTAGTAATGTTAATCTTGATCTGCAAAGCCTAGCAACTAATATTATCCAAGCTATGTGTAGTGGAACATAATAAACAGTTAATGTAGTGGAGTAGAAGTATCAGTAAATAGCAGTTAATGGAAATATTCAAATTAAGCCAAGCCAAGCCTACCTAACAACAATTGTTCTTAAGTAGGCCTGTTGAGTAGAGTTACTTTCCAACGCAGAACACAATAATGTGGCTAAATCAGGGTAAATCCAGTCCTACAAGCTCTCTTTGACCTCATATAATTGTACCTTTCATAATTAAATCACTTTTACATAGTCACCACAGCGCTGTGTGCACTGAGATGAAAGGTTTCATAAGCCATGTTGGAGCGACTGTCAAGATAGTTCCCCTCCTACTCTTAATACCACAGTGGAATCAACCGTTTACTACTCTGTTACAAATTGACACCATAATACCTTCTATTTCAGATTACACCACGTTAATCCCTTAAACTAGGGTGAGAATAGAAGCAATAAATTCATAGCTGGTCACTTTTGAGCCGGAAAACATTATGAGTGCAAAAACGGAAGTAGACCACAGTGTATTGTCTTGACTCCTCCGTCAGTTTCCGCCCAGCCCTTCTCTGACCAATCAGCGGAGCCGTCACAGCATCCTCCAGGGCCGCTTGAGTTCGCGGGAAACCGGCTCTAGTCGAGATACGAGAAAGGACCCAGGATAAAACGGCTGTCTTTGGTAATCAATCAGTGTGTTATAATTCCATCTATTTAAAACCGTTACGATTAAAACAGGGAAGTGACACAGCTCAAAACTGCCGTGTTTTTATGACTGCAGCCCTGGCTGCTTTGCTAACACCCGACGCTTGTTAGCTAGGTTGTCTTATTGGCTAACAGGAACACTGTGCTTCATGCGACAGGACAGAGAAAATACTACTGACTTGAAGGAGACAAAGGGCTGCCGCTGTCAGACACGCACCAGACTGTTAACATGTTCAACTTAGACCGTTTTCGTTATGATAAGAAGACGACAAAAGACAACGAAGAGGATAGTGGGTCCCAAAGTCCCGAGTCTGAGAAGGAGAACAAGCCAGGTAACGATAGCTAGCTGATGTAAAGGCTAGGCTACTGTGCTGTTAGCCAGATGTGTCATATATGCTATCGTTAGCAGTAGTTAAAACAAGATGGTATTTATTATCATGAAGCCTTTTGCTACGGGTCAAAGTGACTCTTTCCCCCAGTGGGGTAGACTTCCATCAAAATACATTCACTACCTAGTAGATTAATTATATCTCAATTGTCAATATGTAATATGTAGTTCAAGTCGTTTGGAAAGGGAATTGTGTGTGGGCATTGAATAATCTAGTATACAAAATCCCCATCCCTAAAGGAGGTTCTGACATTATTCTCAGGATTCACTCTCACTGTTATCATCCAACCAGAGCTGCACTGAAATAATAATGAAATCTAGTTCTAAATTCTACAGTATCCAGATATCATGATGGACACTCATTTTAATATGAGAGACAAGCAGGTGAACATTGACATGTGTCATAAAAGCCAAAATAGCTGAATACTTTTCTGCTAACAGTTAGTAGTGTGCATTACTGCTGTGAATTTAACTTGTTTTAATATTTTGCCTTGCAGCAAAGATGAAACCGGTCAAAGACCAAACAAAGTCCAATGCCCGAGGAGTGGTTTTTGAGGAAGTCCTTACAATTGACCTAGAGGAGGATGAGCTCATCTCTGAAACAAAAAACAAAAAATTAGCTAGGAAGTTCAAGTAAGTGTAAACTAAAATAACTTTTCACATTTATTCGGATTCATTCTGGTTTACAGTTTTGTTGTCTTTATAGAAACCCCATAGAAAAATCATCAAAAAATGTGGCATCAGATCACACGGATGACGAGGACTGTGAACTGAAGGAGAAAACTGACAGATTACTGGAGATGTTTCCTCAGTTGACAAGAACGCAGGTACTGGAGGTGAGTCGAGGTTGAGGATGTTTAAGTTTTTGGCATTGACCAAATTAATTAGATTCCAAGGAAAAGCCCGTTTGCAAAGTCTGTATTGTGGTCTGGTCTTACTTGATTGATTGTAATGTACACCGATTTAAGCTTTATGTGTTTCATTTATGTAATGGCAGCTATAACATGGACACTGTTCACAAAAAGACAATATTTTTCTGATTTGTCTCATTTTCAGGTAATTAAGAACACAAGCACATTGGATGGGGCTGCAGCTGAATGCATTTTAAGATTTGGTGATAAAGAAGGTAAATCATTTATTTGTTATGCTTAATTCCTGCATGTCATTGTAGCATGAAGAAGGTTTAGTTCATAGTTAGAGAAAAGTAATCGGCGGAAGTTTTACTTTGTGTTTATTTAAATTCATTTATATTTGATGCTTGCTTCGAACCAGAAACACAAGTAACACACTGTAAAAACACCAAATAAAAAAAAAAGCCTCCCTAGCTTGCAACTTTTCTCCTCCAGTTGGATATTTTGAGAACACTGGCTGTTTTGTCTCCTCAGCCCCAGACCAAGGCAGGAAGAGAAAGCAGGATGGATCCGGCAGTTCTCAGGACAGTGGTGAGGATCAACCCAGCAAGAAGAACAGGCCATTAGAGGTAAGATAAAGAATGATAACTTCATGGTTTAAAGCAATCGACACAACAATTAAAGTTCCGGTTATCTTAGTAGCCATTTCATCATACACTGCAAAGAAACACAACTTTTGGTTTGTTGCGCTTCGTGTAAAAGAAGGTTTTATATATATTATAGACCCTCCAGAAAAACGCGGGATAAAATCCTTGATTATGCGGGCTAAATTCCTTGATTATGCGATTAAACATGCAGGGTTTTTATTTGATTTTATGCGGTGAAATTGCGGGAAGTTGCGAAATATGCGGAAAGTTGCGAAATATGCTAAATATGCGGGGGAAAATAATAACATTTTTTTAAAATATTGGGCTGTCTTCTTTATTCTCTCTCACACACAACCTGCCACTAACGTTAAACCCCTTTACTATTCAATTAAACACATTCAATGTTTATTTATTGTAAAAGCAATTGGGCTATTTTAATCTCACACACACACACACTTCTCCGCCTCATTCTGTTTTCATTTACTCGTTCGTTATCTGCAGCTTCAATCTTGTAGGCTACTCACTTCGTTTCTTGTAGCCCTCGAAAGAGTTTTGGAGGTTGATGCCTCGGTGAGCGTGAGTTGTTTGGCTTTCTTGTCCGCAGCAGCAGAAAGCATTTTCGAATGTTTGAATGAATCAAAGTGGGTCGTCACCGTCGATTTTCTCTAAGACGTATGCTCCAACACACAGTTACACGGGGTGCAGAATAGTTTCCCCCCACTTTTTGCCCGGTCTTTAGTAAAAATGTTCGTCGGTAAATGAGATGGATTAGATTGTTTCATCTTGGTGTTTTCTCTATCGTGTGAGCTCCACACGTTCACTCTATACAGTGTTGTTTACATTCTGTGATGCGCGAGCTGATGACGTCACGTCAAGACGAGTTAACTTTTTTTTCTTCTCAACTTTGTGTGGAAAAATACGGGGATTATGTGTCCTTTTGATAAATATGCGGCCTTTTAAAAATCTGCACCATTTTGCTGATTATGCGGTAAATTCTGCGATAGCAGAATCGCGTTTTTCTGGAGGGTCTAATATTACATTTTCTAACAGGCAAACATTTGCAGATATAGATAACATCAACACAACTTATTATTTGACCGGTATGTTCCACAAAATGATTCAGTGTTTCCCCTACCATTGTCTTGGCGGGGCGCTGCGCCCTGCCAACGGAGCCGCGCCCTGCCTGAAATTCAAGGTGTTTTTTTATTTTTATTTTTTTATTTTTTTATTTTAATATATATATATATATACATATAGCACCAAATTGCAACTGAAGTGATCTATCTAAGGTCACGTTTCACATTGAACATGTGCTCTTTTATTAAATAAACTAAACGACTATGTTATTTATCCAATGTGCATGTGTCAGTGTCTACTGCCTTGCGTATTCACATTCTCCCTCCGCTCTGTTTCTGAAGGGCGGGCCCCCCGCCCCCCCCCCCCCCCCCCCACACACACACACACACACACACACACGCGCGCGAATGCACACACTCACAATCAGAGACAAGAGCGGAGGAAAGGAGGAGAACAACAGCTCTGCTGTCTGCCCGTTTGTGTCCCCCCCCAGTTTCAAATTCTTTTTTTATTCTTTTTTAACCGCAAGCCGTTATCGTCACGGGAGAAGGACACAAACAGCCTGCCCAGGTGGACGCGTGCGAACGCGACAACGAACGTAGCGTGCGCATTCTAAAAATAGCTCACAGATGGTGAGCAGGTACCGCGGTTTTGAACTACAGTATTGAATTTGACAGAAAACAACAATGAAACGCCAGCAGAAGAATAGTCTAATGAGTTGGGTGAAAAAAAAGACAGGAAATGTGAGTTGGTTTATTCAGTAAATTAGCTCAGAATAATTGGATGTTCTGTCTACACCTGTTGATGTGAGGCTAATGCAGGATCTGCTAGCTTGATGCTACCGGTATTTAGCGGCAGTGACTCAACAAATTGCCACTTAAAATGTATCGTCAGCAATGTATGACAAACAGACTGCTTGTTTAATGTTAGACTCACACCAATAGCTCAATATGATCATAACACGATTGCTTTCATATCAGAGATCAGATGAGGTGGAGCTGCCTTCAGCAATAGAGGATGAGGCAGAGAGAAGCAGCAGCAGCAGCACAGGGTTGCAGCAGGTATGTTATATGCTGTAGTCAGGTGATTTAAATGTATCAATGAAAGGAAGAACTGTAGGCTACATGATAAGAAGGGAATACAGTTTGAATTAAAGTAATAAAGTACAGTGTAACACTGTACTGTATTACTTTTTAATGTACAAATACTTTGTTACTGTACGATATCAATAACAATAATCCACAGCTCCTCTCTCTGCTCCAGAGAATAAAAAAATGTGGGTGCCCCGAAAATTTGTTTCGGGGTACCCGAGCAGCACCCTGCCAAGGCAGTAAACCTAGGGGGAAAACACTGGATTGTAATATTAGTCATGTCTTAAGGCTGATGATGATAACAGTCTGCATGACCATTTTGGCTTACCCTCCACTTCAAATGCGGGTCTCAGGTTTTTATTTATTTAAGGTGGTAAAAGGGCTTCCCATTTGCTTGTATTTACTCTTGCTTGTATGTAAATCAAAAAAGGTTTCTGATGAAGAAGATGAGGGAGACAAAGGTCCAAGCCGAGAGAAGAAGAAAGCCATGGTCAGAAAACTGCAGAAAAAGTTTCCTGACCAGGACAAGAAGGTGAGGACTGAAAGACTGTCTCCGAAGCATTCGGACATTTCATTACTGACAGTGGTATTGTTTTCACCTCATGAGTCTATGTGTGTTATCATTGCAAAATGTGCTCCTGAATACATTTACTGTAGCAAGAGCTACCACAGAGCAAGTAGTACTTTTGCCGATGTACTGGACTTGCTTTGTGAGCCATGGTACGGGTGTAAGAAGTGCCCCCCACTTTATGACCCTGGCACAATTTGTCATTATTGCTGGTCTGATCCCATCGTAGTGTTGATTACAGGTTTAGTAGAACCTGATTCCCCCCTTTCAAACTGTTCAGGCATTGATGATGATGACATGAAAACTGTGGGTGTGCTGGGCTGCCGTATAGCTCAGTTGGTAGAGCTGGCGGCCCGTGTACTGTCATCCCCTCTGTCTCCCCATTTCAAGCCTGTCTCTACAATAAAGGCACTGGTTGCCCTGAAAAAAAGAATACAAACTGTTCTCAGCATCCAGGACAGACCACAATGAAAACAAATGTATTGATTTTGCAAGGCTGATTTAGGAAAGGGTGGATCTTATGTTTTACTTCTGACTCTTGCTGATGTCTGTCTTGTTGCAGGAGCTGCGTCTGGTTCTGCAGGAACACGACTGGAATGTAGAGGATGCTCTGCAGGTTCTACAGATGTTCTCAGACCCCGGTACGTACAAAACAGCTGTCATCTGAGTCTAGCCATCTTTTAACTGGCCTGGTGTATATGTGTGTGTGTGTGTGTATATATGTGTGTGTGTATATATATATATATATATATATATATATATATATATATATATATATATATATATATATATATATACACACTCATTCTTACACAGATTCCGGCTAAGACTTTCTTTATTTCTATTGTCAGATGAATCCAGTTTCAGCTCTCCTGACTCGAATGAAAACAAATCCAGGAAATCCAAGAGTAAGGAAACGTCGAGCAAGGACCACAGGAAGTCGAGGTTACACAAAGATCACAGAGACAGTAAAAGTAGAAAAGATCGAAAAGACTCCGAAGACAACATATCAAGTGAATCAGAGGAGGACAATAAAGGTGATCCAGATGGTGATGCAGAAGTTACACAGGACAGTGAGGATCCAGATTCCGACAGCAGTGTAAATTTGAGAAACAAAAGAAGCACTTCAACACTTGTAAAAAGTCCTGACTTGGTTTCTTCATCATCCTCTGTCAAGAAATTCACTACCTCTGCATTCCTGATGCCATCCTCCTCTACCTCTCCTGCTCAGATGCTTTCCAGATTTGCCAGTGGGACCAGTATAGCTAAGAAGCAGGCAGCAGAGAGAAAGAAGAAGGTTCTTGCCTCAGATGAACATGTCAGTTCTGAGGGTGAAAATGACGATGAAGAGGAACCGGCAAGCAGTGAGTTTGAGGACTCAGATGATGAGCTGGATTGTAAAGGTGCCATGACGGATCTGAAGAAAGAGATGCTCCAGTTCTTCCAGGACGCAACGATCGATGAGCTGTCGCTAATCTCTGGGTGCTCTGTTAAAAAGGCAAAGAAGATTTTGGAACGGAGGCCCTTTGAGAGCTGGCAAAGTCTGGTGAGAGAATGCTTTTGTGTGTTTCGGAATGAATGAGGCAAGAAACATCAAATAGACACGCAGGTGTTTCTTTCATGTCATTTTAAACAGTTTGCTAAAGTTATCGATAGGAAAAGTTGTGAATACAAAGAACTACAGTCGGTCATAGAATCTTCCATCCAAACACCTGGAAAATGTGTGACATGTTCATTCACACACTATGTACTTATTGAGCGCACTACCCTACGGTCTTGTAGAGACAAGACATTCGCACAATGTATTGAATAGCTAAACTATTTTTCAGCTCATCTTTCACACGGCTCTTTTATTAGATTTACTTTCCAAACACTTTATTATCTTTTAATATATCAAACTTAACAATAATGTTAGCAGTGTGTTTGGCCCTATAAGGGTCAGTGATTATTCACTGTCAGGACATTCAAGGACTACTGAAAGATTGTGTTAATGGTTACTGTGTAGATACTCCACATATTGTGTGAGTCATGACAGTTTGCTCTTTCCTCTTTTAGGTTGATTTCTTCACTAAGGACAAGGGACTATCGGAGAACTTACTGATGGGCTGCAGAGTTGTCTTAAAAGAGCGGAAGGTTGTCCTGGGGCTGATGTCCAAATGTCAGACCATTTCCTCAAAAATGGTCAAACAGGTCACTGCGGTAATGGAGAAGGGCACAGCGGCCATGAAACAGCCCAAACTCCTCAACAGAAAGTGAGTAAATGCACATAAATAAAAAAACATAATTCATTTGAGTGTCCAACCAGCTGTTCCAAACTCTCATTCGGCAAATATAAAACTGATAGGTGCATTTATGTTTGTCATTATATGTTCTAAATATCCTGGGTTTCATTTTTTGAGAGGGTTGTGGTAGATCCCTCCAACAGTGTCACTGATCAGGGGTTTTTCTAGACAAATATAGTGAGGACAGTACTGTAGTGGTGATCTTGTAAATAAGATATATTAATTCTCGCGAGAACATGACGCCCGTATTAAAGATGGCGCCGCAGACGTAAACAACAACACCATGTCGGAACTCCATAAAAACAAAGCTGTCTGACGGTCTATTTGACACGATTTTCATATTTTTTGAGTAATCATACAGTTTTTGATGACCAGAAATATTGTTTTCTGCTCATCACTTTACATTATTTTACGGGGAAAATCTGCATTTTGCTATGAGGGCGCACGCCGAAAGTAAGAGGGCGCGGCGCCCCTCTCAGCCGGTTTAGACAAAACCCAGCTGATATTACGAGGGTCGCATCTTTTAATATTTGTTAACAGGGCTCAACGCTAGCTTTTGGTTAACAGAACTGAAAATACGGTTGCCATTTTTAGTCACCTTATATTTTAAATAATGAAGATACTATACAGTTATACATCAACTTAATAATGAACATGTGACACAAAAGAATGTTCAAATGCTTTACAAAAGTAATTAACACAATTATTTGAATCTTAAGTGGTAGTAAACTTGTCCACCCTCAATTGCTGGTATACAAAACACCAGTAGTGCAGCTGTTATGTTCTTCACAGATCCCAAAAAAATGAATTGAGCAAGCCACTAGTTTCTTGGTCATCCGTTGTCTCCCTTTCAAATGTGTGCTGACCCCCACCATAGATCCATTGGCCCTTCAGCATTGAAGTCTTGATTGTGGTTCTGTCATTGGCCAGACTAATACATTTCTAATGTTAAATAAATGAAAACCATTCACAGTTAAGAATTAGATACTAATTATTAATGCTAACTATATTTAAAATGTGTTACCTTTTTATAAAAGCGATTATATTTTTATGCTAATATTTTCATTTGGTAAAGTTTCGTTTAGCACTTTCATTTTGGTAGTAATAAGATCGGGACTCTTATTTTGAAGGAACTTTTACCGGAAGTGAATGTACAACGGAGCAGAATGTGTATATATATTTTTCGCCTCCCAAGACTTAACACATTTCCTCTTTGCTTTCGTCCGGGTTCATCTTGCGCTTTATCAGTTGAATCACTTTGAACATTCGTTTGAGATGTTGACGGGTTGGCTGAACCTTTTACCGCACGGTCAAACAACTTAATTTGCTTCACCATTTTTTGTAAAACAAACACATGGCGCACCGCCCACGCAAGTACACGTGCATCGCTTTCTGGCTCCGTAATCACACCAATGCACGTGCAACTTAAGTATCATGTTCCGACTGCTCACAACAATAAATAAATATCACTCTTAACAGCTCTTTGCTGTCCTTGTTTCTTTATGTTAAAAACTGGTTGCCACTGATGGCAACCAAAGGCCAAGAAGTGGTTTACATTTTTTCTGAATGGTTGCCAATGGCAACCTGGCAAACTGTCGAGCCCTGGTTAACATAAAATATGCATTAGGACTTAAAGGTGTTGTAGGTAATTCACTTCAGAAAAACTTTTTGTCATATTCCATGGAATGCTCTTAACATCCCGATAGCAATGAATAAATTAAGTGCTTTGACAATAAATACATAAAAAATATTTCATCTGTGGAAGCCGTAGTACTGTAAAAAGCACAATCAATCATCTGAGCCAGCCCGGCTAAAATAACTGGATGGCCTACCTGCCTGTCAGCCTTCCATCTGTGCACAAACTTATCTCGTGCCCTCATTGGTCATGTCCGTGTGTGTTGGAGGAGGGGCTCTGTAAGGAAGTCTGAAGGAAGGGGCAGATTTTTTCCGGTTGTGTACTTTCAAATTCTAGCGCACTCGAGCTGGTTTCTCCATTCTTACCTAACCCTACATTTTAAGGATGACATACAGTATGTGTTGTTTATTTAATTGTTGAATCCATTTCTTGTTCTCAGTCAGTTACCGTTTATCTTTCAGTAACCAGCTCAAACCCTATCAGCTGATTGGTCTAAAGTGGATGCTGCTTATGTATGAGCACAAACTGAGTGGGATCCTCGCCGATGAAATGGTAAGACATCCAGCCTTCATGAGATGTTGATCAAATTCCTAAACATATAAATGTTAACATTTTCTAAGCCAGCAGGACGGCGGGGGCTTACAACTTGTCACAACTCAATGAGTGTTACTGTGCCACTATCAAAGAGTGTTTAGTCTGGATATGTAGCCGTCCTGCAGGTGAAACAAAATGTAGAAAAGGAGAGGACATGCAGCAGACGGTTCATCCTGTTGATTTAGTCCTAAGACGGTTAAAGAAGTAAGAACCTTTTATTTGTGTGGAGGTGTTGACATCTGTCAAGGTTTTTGCTGCTTGTGTGATCTGAAACGCAGATGTTCAAATATCTTTTTTGTATGTCCGCCTGGCTCTTTGTTTACCTCTTTATCTGTGTTTGTTATCTGACTGTATTTCTCTCTCCTTCGCTCAGGGTTTGGGGAAAACTATCCAGGCTATAGCATTTCTGGCCGAGCTGTACCAGATGGGAATAGAGGGTCCTCACCTCATCATTGTGCCAGCCTCCACCCTGGGTAACGATCCTAAGCACTTTGCTACCTTCCTGAATATTGTGTCATTTGAACAACACACTTTTAGATTATAATGTTAAGCATAGCTGCATGTGGTTTTTATTTTTATGGAAGAGGACCAGTAAGAAATACAGTTGTCAACTTTTGTGTTGCTTTGGTGTATGTAAACGTTTGTTTGAGTTTGCCATTGATACTACCTTTGGTGGTTTCCTTTTCTCTGTGTTGCAGATAACTGGGTCAGAGAGATGAAGCTGTGGTGTCCAAGCCTCAAAGTTTTAGTCTATTGTGGTATGACTTCTCTTTCATCTTTTCACATTGAAATCTCTCCTGTGGTTTTCCATGAACCTCGCATATGTGTGAACTGTGTTTAATGTTATCAATCATAGTTTTGTATGCAGTACTGCTGTTACAGTATACAGTCTTATTCAGGGACATGTTTACGCAGGATCCTTAGAGGACCGCCGCTACCTCAGACACGATCTCCTCGATGACAAGACTGAATACAACGTCATTGTGACCACGTGAGCAAACCCACTCTCTCAATCATATTTGACAGATTTCAGTGCTGGTGGTAGAAATAACTTTTCTCCTACACCTCAACATAACTCAACATTGTTTTATTCTATATTGCTTGTTTGATTTGTTTTACAGATACAACATGGCCATAGGAAACGATAACGACCGCGGTGTGTTCCGTAAACTGCGCCTGAAGTATGCATTGTTTGATGAAGGTCACATGCTGAAGAACATGAACTCTCTTCGATACCGCCACCTTATGTCTATTAATGTTAGTTAACTGATGTTTTTTACAACCACAATCAGCATGTTTCTGTGGTATCTCCATTTCTGTCCAAAGTATTGCACATCACAGTGTGGGATGTCTCTTTCTCCCTCTTTCGCTCTGTAGGCAGAACATCGCCTGCTGCTGACTGGAACTCCTCTACAGAACAACCTCTTGGAGCTCATGTCTCTTCTGAACTTCATCATGCCTTCTTTGTTCTCCAGCTCCACTCACCAGCTCTCCAAAATGTTTTCAATGGTCAGTGTTTGTGTGAAAACCCTGTTCTGTTTGAAGCCAAATAACAAAAAATAACTGCACGCCAACCAGATGGGAAAAACATGGTGTGACGGCTTTAAATGCTGAAACGCTGGTCAGATTAAATCAGGGGTGGGGAACCTTTTTCCTCTCAAGGGCCATTTCAATTTTTACAACATCCTCCGAGGGCCGTACAAGTTATTGACCTCTGCTTAAAAAAACTAAAATCACAGCACATTCATTTGGCCTTTCTTTCATGCTGTGCAAAGAAAAAGCAACCTCTTAATCCAGATATCTTACCATGACTCGAGTATGCATTCACGTGCACGGTGTGGCATGACCACCAAAACAGAAATATATGGACACAAGATGTATGCAAATCTATTTAGTTTCCTATCCATGTGAACATGATTTAAGTGAGGGGGGGACCTAACCTCCTGTAGGGGGGTCCGGGGGGCATGCTCCCCGGGATTTTCTTTTTAAAATGTTGACGTTAAAAGCATCAATCTGGTGCACTTTGAGAGCAACATGAAGAGATCTATGGATACATCTCTCAACACCCATATGAAACAGAACTGTAAGCAGATTTCTTTTTCTTTATTGATATTTTACAAATCACTCCCCTTTCAAACTGTATTCTTGTTTTTTAATAACAACTTTTTGTTACTGTCATATAGTATTTTATACCTGTTTACTTTATTCTCTTCTTTTTTTATAACTATAATGATCATTCCATATTTTGGGAGTGGCGTCCTGGTGCTCTCTGTAAGAACTGCACCCCTATCATACGAGACATATGCTACGTGATGACACGTTAGGCTTGTGTTGTGTTCAAGGACCCTGACCGTGGCTAGGAAAAACAGGCACTCGCTTGTTTAATTTTTTTGCGGTCTAGATTTCTCTAATTTTGTACTATTTTTTTGTGTGTGTTGTGTTTATAAATTACCTCGAGGGCCTTACCAAATTGTCTCGCGGGCCGTATACGGCCCAGGGGCCGGAGGTTCCCCACCCCTGGATTAAAACAACACCTGACTGAACAGGCTGCTTGAAGGAAGTGATCTTCACTTTGACAACTTATCTGCGGTTTCCTTGAGTCCCTTTTTCAAATCAAACTTTAAAAAAACAGCAGCTATTGTTTCACTAAACCAGACCAGGACAATGTAATGCCAACTACCAAAGGAGTCAAAGTTTTCTGTTTGGTTACAGAAATCCCATGAGGAGCAGAGCCGCTTTGAAAGGGACCGTATTTCTCAGGCGAAACTCATCATGAAACCTTTTATCCTCCGAAGAGTCAAGAGCGAGGTGAGTTAAAGCTACACATTTGTGTTGTGTAAATCTAATGAATGTGAGAAGTCTGTTATGTGGGTAAATCTGGCAGGATCTTCAGTTTTTCGTCTCAAAACCTGATGTAAAATATTGGCAAATAAATGAAATGCTTTCCCTGCATCCAGTTATGAACTGAAATAGTAGACTCCAATGAACATGTTGATTCCTTCTGTTAGGGAAGAATCAATTGTCTTAAACACACTTTAGCATTTGCCAATGTGCAAACATAGATTTTGTAGAACGTCTCTATTTGCTAAATGACGGTCACATGAGGGTAATTGTAGTTCAAACCCTGCGTAAGTATTGTAAATATGTAATGTACTTTATTTTGTTTCAGGTCCTCAAGCAGCTGCCAGCCAAAGTGGAGAAGGTCGAGTACTGCCCAATGAGTGAGAAGCAGGAGGTTCTCTACCAGAACATGTTCAAAAAACTCAAGACTACCATTATAGGAGAGAGTAAGCCTGTTTTACTGCTACCTGTTGAACATCCGAGTGTTACGGTATTTTTCTCAGATAACAAATAAATGTATGGTTAATAATTGTCCTTGTGCGTTTTTCTCTGCAGAGCCCGAGTTGTGTAATGTGATGATGCAATTGAGGAAAATGGCCAACCACCCTCTGCTTCATAGACAATACTACACCACAGAAAAGCTCAAAGCAATGAGCAAACTCATGCTCAAGGTGGGTCCGAATGCCGGGATGTCTTTTCCGCTGGGTCGTATGGCCTCCATGTTCTTTGTTTTGTTTATTTGTGATTCCATTTGTATATCTGTCCTTTGACCCCTCCTTTCGTACCACTTTCTTTTCCTACCCCTTGTTTTCTGCCTCTTCTAAAACAAACGTTCTCTTCCCTCCCCCCACAGGAGCCAACTCACTTCGATGCAAACGCTGTTCTGATCCAGGAGGACATGGAAGCGATGTCAGACTTTGAGCTACATCTGCTGTGCAAGCAGTTCTCCTCCATCGGCTCTTACCAGCTTGAAACTGAACTCCTGCTTGACTCAGGGAAATTTCACCTCCTCACAGAGCTGCTGGCCTCACATAAAAACAAGGTAAATAATTATGTGCAGAACCATGTCTGTGGTGCATGCAGGAAGAGCGCAGATGCATGTATTGAAGAGTAAACATCTTATCATGTACCAACACTTTTCTACTACCTTACAGGGTGACCGAGTGGTATTATTCAGTCAGTTCACCATGATGCTGGATATTGTCGAGGTGCTGATGCGACATCTTAAGCATCGTTATGTCAGACTGGATGGATCCACACCCATAGCCGACAGGTCAGTGTTTTACAGTAGAAATATGAACCACAATCCTATTAAAATGTGTAGATATTGGTTAGACTTCAGTGGATTCAGTAAGTCTATCACATGTTTAATTGTAGCTGCTAATAATAAACAGTCTTTAATTAAAATGTGTCTTTTTCCTGCAGGATTGGGTTGATTGATGAGTACAACACGGATCCTGACATATTTGTGTTCCTGTTGTCAACACGTGCTGGTGGCCTGGGCATCAACCTCACATCCGCTAATATTGTCATCCTACATGACATTGACTGCAATCCCTACAATGACAAACAGGCAGAGGACAGATGTCACCGCGTAGGCCAGACCAAGTAAGATTGGATTTATGTATCTGTTTATTGGAGTGTTATCCAATGAGGTCTAGTTACCAACTTACTATATCAGCAATTTGACTGATAACACAGTATTCTTTGAAAACACAGGACCTCCTCCTTCCAGAGCAATGCTTCACCTATTGATTTCCTGAATGACTAATATAGCTCTTTGTTGGTATCAGGACTGTACAGGTGAAGAAGCTGATCAGCAAGGACAGCATAGAGGCCATCATGCTGCAGCTGGGCCAGAGGAAACTGAAGCTGGAACAGGACATGACCGCTGCTGAAGGTAAGGAGATTTCTACACATACATATGCTTTATTGACCGCATGGTCATAATCTTAGTAATGAAGGCATCTTCCAGATTTTTATTTGATTATGTAACCTAAATAATCCAAATGACAACAACAAAGCAGTAATGATTTGTCATTTGGGCCAAGGCTATAGCACAAACTTACTCTAAAAATATCAGACTTAACAAATCAATGACAGCCGGTAAGGAATGAGGACGAGCGGATTCCAGCACTGCTTTTCCAACAATAAAGAAATGTCCTAAACTCTGCAAAGATGCTGAGAATTACTTGTTGGGAAAGAAAAATGGTATATCAAAATGAATGTTATACTCAAAAAACAAACGTCCGTTACAAATGTAAGAAGGATTGAAATGATTGAGTGCAAATACAGTTTGAGCAGGTTTCTTTAAACTGTAACTGTTCCAGAACATTTCTGGGATTGATAATATGTTCATAGTAGTTCAGGAAAAGCATGAAAGGAATAACTTCTATCAGGTCCTACAGGCATGCAGTGACTGTTGTGTATACAGAAATAACTAATTATTTATATATATATAGAAATAATACTTGCCTTACAATATGTACAAACAATTTAAACATTGAATAGATAAAGTAAAGCTATGTATGAAAAATGTGGATCAGAGAAGATGTAAGGCAACTTCCAGGTGCCTACTTGCGTTGGCGTAGATTTGCAGGCAATACATCAAAAGCTTAAGAGCAGTGACCAATCTGTGTCTCAGCCATATTTCTGGGCACACAGTGAATCAGGGGACATGCGTTTATCCTAACCTTTTGAATGATATGCAAATAAGACAAAAATATAAACAATGGTGTCTTCTTCAGGTGGTGAGGGGACCATACCAGAAGATATGGCGTCTTTGCTCAAAGCCTCACTGGGACTGTGATACACAAACTGATGAACCTTGAGCCTGAACAAATAGACTTTTGATGGCATCCCTGTGATTCTGGGCAGACTTCAGTGTTTTGACTGAATACATTTTTTGTATCGATACTGGAAAACTACTGAGAACCATATGCCCACCATTAAAGAGAAAAAAGTTCTGAAATTAAGATCTAATCTACATGGATGAGCTTTGCCTAAAACATAGTTTTTTTTACATGCACACACATCAGTTGTTCCTACTTTAAATACGAGAGCAGTATAGAGGCACAACTAAAATGCTGCCTTCTTAATGTTTGCATATGTTACACAAGGATTCTCTTTTAAAACTTGAAAGAAAGGGTTAAGAATTTCAGATCAAACCATTAGTAATGCAGCAAGTGTTGGAGTACACTGCACTCGAACAAAAATAATGTTCTAATTTCCCAGAACACATGCAGTCTTATATCATGATACTCACATCAAGGTGGTGTATGCTGATTGGGTAAATGATGCATACTGGCGCTCTTGGATGGAGGAAATGTTGAACTTCTAGTACAGAAGATGTAGGATGAAAGATCTTTTTTAACATTTTTCCTACCCGACAGTGTTGCATTGTGCCTAATGTACCGCTCTTAGTTGACGGCTTCTAAAAAGAAGAGTTCTTTACATCAAATGTGTTTTGCTTATTTGGTCCACAGCAGCAGATTAGAAAACGACATGAATTGTTCCCATTTACATTAATTTGCTGTGTTACCATATTCAAGATGGCAGTTTTTCATCAGAAAGTCAACCAAGAATCTGATTAATTGAATTCTCTGTTATATGTCCAGTTTTCACCTTTCTTGGCAAAGATTGAATTACATTTGTATACAGACGTAACGTGGTTGTAGTCGGTGCAATTATTCCACGTTTTTTTAGTTCAAAACTAGAAAAATGTGAAATATAATGTTTTAACGGTGCATTAATTGGTTTCTCTGCTGTTTCTACTCCTTTTTTAAATATCTTGAGCTCAGTGAAGGAGGAAAGGATTTGAACAAACAGCTGCTGCATCCATGTACTGTATTCAAAGTGGCTAATGTATTGTGAGTGTAAAAGCTTTAATAAGTAATTTGTATGTTTCTAAGGTCGCTGTTTAAAAGTGATTAATAAAAAATTTGAATAAATGGTTGTGTGGTCCTGCCTACATTGTTTAATAAGGAAAACCCGCAAATGGAAAGAGGGGGAGAAAGTGTTTAAATAATGTAATGTGAAGAGTTACAAAGAACAACAAAAAATGTATATGGTGCATCTGCTACTTGAAATGGTGATTGTGTGTAGCCCTTTTGGTTATCAATGCATTATTGATATATGTAATTGTATCAGACTTAAGACAACTATAGGCGACAATCTTTATTTTGGTTTGTGCATTCGATGCACAAGAACTTTGACTTTCGTAAGTTATTACTGACGATGACTCCGGAAACAACCTACCAAAACCTACTGAAGTGGCATTTCATATCGGGGGAGTTGTTCTGGCATTAAAAATGTTGACAAATCATTACAGTTAAAAAAAAACATAGGACATTACAGTTTACTAGCTGCTACTGAAAGACATTTGATAATTAAAAGTGCCCCTTTTTGTATGAAGGAAATGCTCAAATCTACATTAACGCATTGTAATCTAATAATTACTCAGCATTGGGGGAATATCGTCCACATCTGAAGCCTGTCAAGTGAGCATCACATTTGATGGTGTAGGTGAAATAGAGTACTCCTTTGCTCAGCTGGCAGCTTAGAGAGTGAGTTCCTCGCTCAGGGAAGACAACACATCTACCCGCTACATCATTGTAGAGAACGTCTCGATCCCAGACTTCAAACCTCAACGCCTGACCAAGTTCTACCGATCCAAAGTCATAAGTCACGTTCCACACCGGGTCGTTGTTGTCCATCACTGTCTCCGTCTCCTCGTACATGCCATTGTAGAAGATCTTAACGTAGGCGTCGGTTTTTGTGAAGGTGTCTGCCCTCAGGCCTGCCGCTCTGTGGATCTCTAGCCTGAGCGTTCCTCTGCCGGCTCTTAGAGGGCAGCAGTTTTGGTCCAAGTTGGAAGTCGGGGAGCAGTTCTTCAAACCAAGCACTGCCTCCTGCAGCTGGTTATCTTTAATATACTCTGTGACAAGGCTTCTCAGATTATCACTGATCTGTGAGTCATCCACCAGATGATGCAGGGGGAAGATGGCATAAGAAACTACGTCTGGATTATCGTGGAGGCTGTTCATCCAGCTCTGGTACGCTTCAGATGGGTCCTCCTTGTAGAGGATGTCAGGGAAGTACCTCTCCCCTCCGATAACCTCAATCTTATGGGTCATGAAGCCTTGGTAGAAGCCCATACTCATGTTACCTTTCAGGAGGTTATCGCAATTGTTGGATAAGGATACATTGCCAGGGAGGAAACCTAGAGCCATTCGGAGTTCAAAGTTCAGGCAGTTTTTGATGTCGGACTCGGAGAACCCTTTCAGAGTGGCCAGGCAGGTCCTGAAGGCAGTGATTCGCCTCACCTTGCCACCAAGCTGGACCTAGGAGACGGAACAAATATGAAAATGTTCATCATATCCACCCTGCATCCTTATCTTCAGCAGTATTTGCAATTTTTTTGTAAAGACATTCTGCAGCACAAGTACCAAGACAGAAAAATAACACTGTTCTCCACTGACCTGGTGTATGTAGTGTGTTCCATAGGTGTCTATCAGCCGTCTGTATAGGGCTCTGTTCTTGGTCGTATTCAAGCTCTGTGGGAGTCTCTTTAGATGCTTTGTGAACTCTGCACTCAGCTGGGGGTGATCAGCCAGCCTGTAGCTGAAAAAACAAAAGGCATGTGCAGTTCAACCATAACACAACAAGACTTTAATCTAAAGTCTATTTAAAAAAAAAAAAAAAAAAAATCTGCACATATCTTTGGCCTAGAGTGTATATGGAAAACATATATTTGCCTTCTATAAATACAGGAAAAACATTAAAAGCTAGTATCTGCAGATTGCATGTACTGTAATACTAATTTGGCTACTGGCCTTGCTGCATATGAATGAATCCAGGTATTTACACATCATCAAATTGTGTATACTTACTAAGCACCAGTTTAACCAGCCTCCCTTCTCTTTACCTGTAGTAGGTGCAACTGATTTCATGGGTGGCAAACGTGGCCTTGTCCACACTATGCTGCGAACGAGCAAATTTAGCCAAGTCTGAGCGGCTTCCTCCCAGCACTGCCTTGCCAATATTATCTAAGCTAAGACCCAGGCCCCAGTTGTTGTTAACCAGCGAGTTGGAGCTGCGCAGCAGGGATTCCACAGAGTGGTGGAGGGCACTGGAAAGCTGCTTACTGCAGCGGCTGAAGGGACGCCAGTCGAGCACTGCAGCTGGGAGCCTCTGAATCTGAGGAGGAGAGATAAGGCAGGATGATGGGTACAGCACAGGGAAGAAGGAACACAAGAGAGTTGTTGGTAAGAATTAGGTGAAATTAATTGAGATTGATTGAAGACACCATTAAAAAGTGAAGGCTGAGTTTTGGAGTTTTCACCTGTCCGTCTTGGAAGCGGTTTGGACACAGTGTACAGGTGTGGTTGTCGGCCAGATGAGCTTTGACATTGATGACGTATGCCCCAGTTCGACGCATCCGCACCACATCAAAACCCTCCCCAGCCAAGTTGTGGCCCGGGACAAAAGGGGCCTTCTCACACTCTGAGCCTGAGCCTATACGACAGCCCCGGATGCTGTACACCCCCAACAGGACCAGTAAAGCCAATGTAAGCAGGAGGATGTCGCTCCGGTGGTATCTTCCAGCGTGCATGGTTGCCTAAAGGTATCGACCATAGACAGTATAAATAAAGGTAACGTGTTCAAAGTGAGAAAGCAGTGGTTAAAGTGTGCATTTGAGAGATTCCTTGCTATGAAATACTCCCTTTAACAGGAAACAAGCAGCAAGTTTTGTCAGGGATTAAAAAACAATCTCCCCAGGTTTGTCAGTGAACCGACTGCAGAATAGTTGCAGAATTATATGTTACACACTAAATGCAGATATGGTTCTAATCCTCTGCTTTAAAAACGGGAGTAATCCTCCCACAGATGTTGGGTGTCAACTCCAAAAAAACATGCACAACAAAGACGTACTGTACAACACAACATAGACATGTAGCCTTACCTTGGACTGTATTATATGTATCGCCCTTCAGATTGTCCCTGTCGTCTTTTGGGAGCTTTCACTCTGTAGCTTTCTCTGTCTACTGAAAGTCCTCCCCAGATTTTAACAGCCAAAAAACCACATTTGTTGTGTCTCCTTCTTTTTACTAACCCAATTGGTGGTGCAGCTCACTGTAAAAGATGAACTGCAAACTGACTAAACTCTTGATCCTGCTGGAAATGAAATCCCGGTTGAGAGAGCTTTGGCTTTACTGCCCGTGCTGAAAGCCTGCTGGGTGTACTCTTTTGTCCGTCCTACGCCTTACGAAAAAGACCAAGGAGGGAGTTACCCTGCTTCAGAGTTGTGTCCCGCTCTCTGTCCCTGTTTCTCTCTCTCTTTCTCCCCAGGCCTTAACAATTTCCTCAGCATGAGTGGGTTTGTTTTTATGTTCATGACCCAGCTCTTTGAATCCTTCACAGCTGTCTGTGTGTCTGTGAGTGTACATATGCTATTGTGCATGTGTGCAAGTGCATGTGAGGGGGAGGGAGAGTTGTGTGTAGTCACGAGAGAAAAGAAAGGACACTAGGATAAGCACTTATTACGGGAAATGGCTGTGTATGTTCGTGCATGTGTGTCTGTCTGTTGAAGTGACTGTTCTTGTGTGTATAATGTCTGAGCTGTCCTGTCAATGTGCGGATAACCTGACCAACAGTGTGAGGTCAGCCGTGCCATTGTCTGTTTTTGGATGTGGGTGGAATGTTTGTATTTTCTCAAAAAAGTCAGGGAAGATAACAGTGTTTCTTTGCGCTCTGTGCCGGAGGTTTTATTCTATGTTTTTCTATTTAGAGAATCAGTATGTGCAGGGCAAGGCAAGTTTATTTATATAGCACCTTTTAACACAAGGCAATTCAAGGTGCTTTACAAAAATGAAAGACATTCAGACAAAGGCATTTAAAAACAGTCATTAAAAAGAAAAGATAATAAAAGAAACATTAAAAGAAAAAATACATGAATAAAAAGTTACAGTGCAGTTTAAGATATGAATAGTTCACACAGAAGTTCCACTTTACTGATGCCTTTCTTTAAGGGGTTCTTCGAACATGAGCTGTGTACGCTTGTATGGCACATACGTCCCGAGCAGCATACACAGAGAAAACCAGCCAGGACAAAGTCCCCAGACACTGATTCCCTGGGGCTACTAGCCCCAAATGTTCATCAACCAAAAACTAAACACAACGGCTCAGTTTCAATTAAAAGCAGCGACAAAAAGAAAAGTCTTCAGCCTGGATTTAAAAGTAGTAAGTTGCAGCGGACCTGCAGGTTTCTGGGAGTTTGTTCCAGATATTTGGAGCATAATAACTGAACGCTGCTTCTCCATGTTTAGTTCTGACTCTGGGGACAGAAAGCTGACCAGTCCCTGAAGACCTGAGAGATCTGGATGGTTCATCATTTAGCAGTAGATCAGAAATGTATTGTATTTTTGAAATTATTCTTTGACATACATGAAGACAGTGTAAAGACTTCAGACAGGAGTGATGTGATCCACTTTTTTAGTGTTAATGAGGACTCGAGCAGCAGTGTTCTAAATTAGCTGCAGCTTTCTAATAGATTTTTTTTGTGAGACACCATTACAGTAAAGACACCATTGCAGTAGTCCAGTCTACTGAAGATAAAAGCATGGACAAGTTTTTCCAAATCCTGATGTGACATTAGTCTTTTAATCCTAGATATGTTCTTTAGGTGATAGTAGGCTGATTTAGTAATTGTTTTAATGTGACTGTTGAAACTCAGGTCAGAGTCCATGACTACACCTAGATCTCTGGCTTTATCTGTTGTTTTGAACATTGCAGACTGAATCTCAGCGCTAACTTTTATACGTTCAGCCTTGGCTCCAAAAACCATTACCTCAGTTTTATCTTTGTTTAATTGGATAAAGTTCTGACACATCCAGTTATTGATTTTTTCAATTCACTCACTCAGTGTTTTAACTGGAGAATAGTCTCCTGGTGAAATGGTTATGTAAATGTGTGTGTCATCCGCATAGCCATGGTAACTTATGTTATTGTTTTTCATTATCTGAGCCAGTGGTAGCATGTAGATGTTAAAGAGAAGAGGCCCCAAGATGGAGCCTTGAGGAACCCCACATGTTATATTTGTCAACTCAGATTTGTATTTACCTATAGAAACAAAGTTGTTTCTGTCCTTTAAGTAGGATTCAAACCAATTTAGAACTGTTGATGAAAGTCCCACCCGGTACAGGCTTATGCATGCTTCAAGAGTTTGAGTTAATTTCAACTGAGACTCTTGCATGTTGCATGTTGTGCATGTGTTTTTGTTCTGTTGTGTTCAGTCATGTTTTCTGTGTGTAGCACAACGAATTAGGCTGCAACTGTATTTTCCTAATGCAAGCCTATGTTGCATAATGAACATTTATTTAGGAGATATAGCTCCGTATGTTAAGCATGCAACATAAAAAAAGATGCAAGCTTGTTAAACAGCTCTATTAAAAGGTTTATTATTTTGTTTCACTAACCCCTGACCAAGGTATTTGTTGGATCATTTTTCTTACATGAACAGTGTAATAGAAAAATATTATACTTGCTTACTTACTTTAATAATATAATTGTGTGATTCTTATTTGCTAATGTTTATCTACATTTACTACTTGGGGAAATTCCTTATTAAGAAGATGTGTTGCAATGTCGTTAGTTACACTCCATGTGCACCAACAGTATGACGGGACCTTCAACTCAGTTGAACTGAGAACATCCTGATATGGCCTCCCTACCTCCCTAAACTTCCAGAATGCTCCATTCATTATCACCAAGCTTCACCCCTCCCTTTGTCCTCTCTATGTGTTTAAATATGCAACCCAAACTCTATTCTTGGTCTTTCACTGCAGACTGTATGCTATCTGTATGACTGACGGAACTTTCTTGCAAGAAACAAAATACGACAAAGACAGCTGACTTGTTTGATTCTCTATTCCCATTTGATAAATAAATTCCCACAGATTCCCAACAGATATACAAAACACAAACATTAAGAAATATATTAATTTAATGGTTTTGTGCCACTTTTTTATTAGTAAGTGCCAGTGTTGGGCAAGTTACTTTTTAAAAGTAACTAGTAATAGTTATAGTTACTGCCCTCAAAAAGTAACTAGTTACTTTATTAGTTACTAGATTATAAAAGTAACTAGTAACAAGTTACTTTACTTTACTTTAAAAATAATAACAATTAAAATACAAGTTTTTGTGTTGTTTTGTGGCACAGTAAGAGAAAATACAACTCCCCATCATTGTAGCAATTATCATTATGAAATGTAGTGGAACAATAAAACACAAAAGATATGTTTAGACATTGGTTGAGACGGTGGGGTCTTTGGCGACTAGTTTTATAGTCCCATGTACATTAGTTAGGTGCTTCAGGAGATCGGCTTTGCTGTTATTCGATGTGGACAATGCTTTCTGTCCTGCACACAGTTTACATTTTACCGTAAGATTTTTTGCGTCCTTTATCCCCACAAATTGAAATCAGTGGTTATATTTCCAAGTTGCAAATGGGCTGCTGCTCTTGTGTGTGTGTGTGTGTGTGTGTGTGTGTGTGTGTGTGTGTGTGTGTGTGTGTGTGTGTGTGTGTGTGTGTGTGTGTGTGTGTGTGTGTGTGTGTGTGTGTGTGTGTGTGTGTGTGTGTGTGTGTGTGTGTGTGTGTGTGTGTGTGTGTGTGTGTGTGTGTGTGTGTGTGTGTGTGTGTGTGTGTGTGTGTGTGTGTGTGTGTGTGTGTGTGTGTGTGTGTGTGTGTGTGTGTGTGTGTGTGCGTGCGCATTAGCAAGTGTTCGTGTGTGTGTATTTTCCCCATAAGGCAAGACCCGCCCAACTCTGTACATCACTGTATTCGCCTGTAAATTACATCCGCAGGGAGATTCGGTTCAGTTCCATCACATAATGGGAATAGGTAACTAGTAACGCTATTAGTTACCGCAAAAAGTAGTTGCGTTACAGTTAGTTCCACCACTGGTAAGTGCATTATAGACAACTTTAACTGACATTCGTAAATCCTCACAATTTCAGTAGCATGATACAAATATTACAGAGAAGCTAAAAAAACAACTAAATCTAATCCTTCTTTTATTTAAATAATAAAGAAGAAATCCCCCAAAACATGTTTACCAAGTATCTGTAAAGGATATACTTGTTTATTATAAATGTTACAAGGTTCAAAGTCATATAAAGCAGACGGGTTCCTAAATGTTATTTACTACATGACATTTTGCATCTCGTCCTTAAGAGGGCAGTACTGATTCACTGTACACTTTGGATAGTTTTTCAAAAGAAAGGATCTGGAGCCTCATGTTACTTTAATCCATCCGGATCCAACATAAGATGACATTGTTTTTTGTAGAAAATGCAAAAATGCTTACTTGTGATTAAAACATTCCCAAAAATGTTTATGAATTTTGAGAACTATTACATTTAAAGTCCTTAGCAGTTGTTTATATGACATACTTATGTGAATTATTAAATGGTTTTCTAGCATGTCAAAAGAATAATAATTAAAACACATTCCAACTGATTCAAACAGGAAGCCCTGGCTTAAAAAAATAAATAAACTACCAATCACCCCAAAGACTATCCCTGCCTTTTCACCACTAGAAACCTGATTCAATTCTGGATTAAATTTCAGAACAAATTCTTTGATTTCCTCTGTGTTGGCCAGTTTCCACGCCTTAGTCTGCCCTACTCTGACCCAGCTCTTCTCTCCTTCAGTCATGACCATAACCGTGTTTGTTGCCTGCATGCTGACAAGTGGAGGTTTGGGGAAAGGAGGCAGACGGACCGGAAGCAGCTCCCCACCTGTGAACAGGCCTGACTGGACACAGTAAAGAAGCTCGCAGCCGTCGCTCACTGATGCGAGGTGCTGGCTGAACTTAGGAGGGCAGCGATGTTGACCCCCTGCCAGTGGGTTGTTTGACTGACAACTGAAGAGACCTCCGAATGGCACGGAGTGGCTGGTGCCAGTTTCATATTCATGACTCACACAGATCACTTGGCCATCCGAGAGAAAATGTAATGGGATGAAGTTTGGGGGGCAGCTTTTGGCTTTGGTGAGGGGGTTCAGGAGAGAGGGGCTATATATGCCTCCAAACAGATACCCTGAGTTTTCTGGGGCCTTCCCGCTAACAGAGCACCAGTAAGTGTTGATGTGAGCAGAGCGAACGTGGTAATTGTCCTGACAAACTTGCCGATGGCAAGTAAAAATAAGTTTACACAAATAGCTTTGGTCACAGCAATCGTAGGTCTTGTAGCCCTGCTGCCTAACTTCTGATCTCAGTAAGGTGGGTGTGTAAGGTGAACGACAGGAAAAAATCCCCTGTGTCAGGATTTTTATGGGCCAGGGCATCACATAGTGGACCTGCGTCTGAGCTGTCTGTCATTAACACAATCTTGGTAGAGACCACCAAAACTGAGGTTTGTAGCAGGGCCCTCACATGATGCATCATCAATGTTGGCTTGGAAGTTAAAGTTCTTAGAGTTGACGTCGACACACCCGGGCCGCGTGTTGACCTTGTAGTATCGCTCTACGGCCTGACTCACTGCAATGGCCACTTTACCAACTGTAGGCTGAGGCAGATCAGGGAAGGTGTTGGTGTTTATAAAGTAGTGTAAGGGGAATCCAGACCGATCAATAGCAACCAGGTTGTTCCTGGTACTTTCCTGCCACTTCTGCAGAGTGATGCCAGGATAGAAAGGTGTGCCGCCACCATGGCTTTGGATAAGAGAGTACTGAATATTGGACTGATATGTTTGAAGTGAAGAGCTTTGGGTATTTTGGCTGCTTATGTCAAATTTGAGTTTGTCAAAAAAGTTTAGGCCTGCCTGCGCTTTGACATTGGAACTTTCTGACGAATTGCCCGACATATATATAGAACGGAGGTAGTCTTCCTGCACCAAAGTGGCCCCAGCGTCAACACTAGTGATAACATGGGTCCCATAGTCCAGCACCATCCTCTCTGAGAGGTAGTTAGTGTTTCTTGTTTGTTTATTTTCAATTGCATCGGCTATTTCTTTGGCTTGTTGAGCAAAACGTGCATCCAGAGGGAAATCAGGATATACCTTTAATGTGTAGATGAAGTTACGAACCTTTGAAGAAAAAGACAACGTATGAATATATTATAGTTTGTATTTACTTTAACTTATTCACTTACTATTTATATTCTTTACTTGATATTTAGGGGAAATCTGTCCAGAACTACAGTTGAAAATTGTCTCACACTTGTAGATTTACAGTAGGGTTTTTTTCTAAATCAAGCTAGCCATGATAGAAAAACACTTTGTAATGTAATATTTGTTTCATACACAATTGCTATCACAAATACATCTGCTTTTTTTGTATTTGTCCGAACCATGACAATAGAAACTTAATTGTATTCTGGTTGTTGTTGAAGAATCTTTGACCTGGTGAGTTTTCATCCTGTGGTTCTCTTTTGAGAATTTTCCATTTAGCACAGATATGAAAGACATTTTTGCATTAATGCTGTGAGATGTAGAGCCCTTCTGCTCCAGCCAGGAGCTGATGATCTCTGAGCTGGTCTCCACACCCGTCTCCTTGTAGGGGATGACAAACACCTCATCTGGGATTAGGTAGAGCCCGTCCTCGGTGGTTTGGCACTGGAAGTAGCTGATGTTCATGACTCGACCTGTATCCATGTTCCGGAGATTGTCCCAGCCTCCGCCCGGCAGCACCTCCAGTGCTGGGACAGAGAGGTTGGTGGTGGCATGGCATTCTCTGAGCCAGTTGGTGGGGCGGCCGATGGGGACTGCAGAGCAGACCTGAAGGAGAGAGAGAGCCAGGTGGATCGCTAATACCTTCATGGTGACTTTTTCCTAACGGATCAGACAACTGACTATAAGGTACAGCCAGGTTCCTCCTCTATGACGCCCTTTATCACATGACAAACATGTGTTAGAACCATTTCGGTGAAAATTACATTTTACTTTTGTTTGTAAGTGTGTCTTTTGGTTTTACCCCAAAGAATATTTAAGCGTGCTATTTAACAAACAAATTACAAAATGTGATTAAATCGGGATGTTCTTCCTAAGTTATTACCAAGCTTATTCTCAATTGAAATAAAACTTTACGGTTTAAAAAACACATACAAAATAAATGTTACAACAAGAGGCAATAACATATGTTTCATATACTGCAATTACTGTGATTTATGTTAAATAATTGTTCAGGTTATTTAAAGATGGGATTTCTCAGACCTTAGACTTTGAAAAATGTTTGCATTTCCAAATGGGTGATTTTTGGTACAGAATAGGAATAATAAAAATAATACAGGCACATTATTAACATCGAACAATGGAGAGAAAAAAAAACTCCCTGATATGCATATCAAGGAATTAAACTTATTTTCCATATGCCCTTAGGATCAGGCCATTTGTAAGTGTTACAATAAGGGAGTGTCTGGAACTCCCCTGAAAGTGAAATAAATGTGTCCAGGTAGACCATGTCACGAGATCAGCCTTCAGTATCAGCTTGATCAAAACAAAACATAGGCTTAACAACAGCAACCCAACTGACCTTAAAGGTACACTGCTTTGGTTGATAAATGCTCTGTTTCACATAGTTTAAATGCTTTTAAGGTAAAGTTATTTTATTCACGAAACCTTATTAAAGGGAACAGAAAGCAGACATGAAAACAAGATATCATTAAAAGGAAGTGGAAGTGTTTTTCACATGTTTGTGAACAGTCACATGAGTGAACTTCACTGTAAATGTCCTGGGAATGTCTGACATCAAGTCACCAGGCAATAGGAAAGCAAACAGCCAAGCCTGGAGGAAAGCAGTAATATGTATGAACCTAGAATCAGATAAATTAAATGCACTATTCATTTGGAGCAATATGAGGAACTCAATACATATTCAGTTGTATATAACCTAGGAAACCTAGCTATGTATTAAAGTTATTTGTCATTGGCTTAAAATGTGACATGGTATAAATCAATAATGTTCATATTAATCTGATCTCACCCCCACGTACCACTTCTGGCAATACATCTTAAGACTGAGAGGATTACAAAACAAAACAAAAACTACACCCTATAAAGTATAACCTAAATAAAAAACCGTGATTTTCTTGAGTTTATCATATACATCAATACCAATTTAAATATAACTGCAAGAAATTCAGTTTTTAATACTGTAAAATACATCTCAGTTCCCAACTTGTTGACATGTTATTTTGGTTAGTTTGTACTAACTATTTGTTGAACTGAACTGTTGTTTGAACATTATTCTTTACATTTACATTTCTTTGTTTTAGTAACTCCAGTCCTGACCAACGTATACTGCAGTGCCCACTGCAATAACACTGTACAATAAATCACCTCTGGCTGGAAGAGAACTCTCTGCTTCATAGTTTCTCTTGGAATAAAACCACATTTTACATTTATATAATCTGTTCCATATATAATATTAATATTCCATCTGTCATATATTTATATATATATATATATATATATATATGTATATATATATATATATATAATACCTTGTTAAATTCAACATGAATATTTTCTACTTTGTTGTTTATTTCTAGTCTTTTTATTTTAATTGTGCAATACCTTGTCTTTTTATGCTGCTGTAACACAAACATTTCCCAAATTCGGATCAATTAAGTACCATCTTATCTTATCTTATTTAGAGAATTAAGGGTTTTTCTTACCTTAAAAGACAGACCGTGCATAAAACAAAAAACGAAGTGTGCCACTTTTATTAGTAGTGAAGTGCAGTGTAAACAAGTTTAACTGACATTTATGAATACTTACAATTTCAATAGCATGATACGAAAGTTAAGTACAGTACATAATAAATCCTATATCTAATATTCCTTTTATTTATATATTGGATAAAAAAGGCCGTTAGATTATCTTGAAAAATTATCTGTTAAAAAATATGTATAGACAACATGTTTTATAAATGGTACAACAATGAAAAACATTTTACAAAGCATACAGCTTCCTAAATGGGGTTTTAAAATGTTTATATATTACATGCGTCTCGTCCCTTTTGAGGGCAGTTTTGAATCATTGTAAAAAGGATGAAAGTGATACCTGAGGTGAGAACTGAAAAGAAAGTAAAAAAAGAAAGTCACACCAAATTTCCCTTGCTTGTCATTCAAGCCTTTAACGTGTGTTTATCTCAAGCCTCCTGCTGTGTGTCCCTCTCTCCTTCAGCACTATTAATCTCACTATGTATTTCCTCATAACCTCTAGCTGTCCCACGCCCAGACAGCCTCCTCCTTTTCCTCACAAGAACAACTGCCACTATCCCCAGCACCATCATACCAATAACCCCAAAGACTATCCCTGCCTTTTCACCACCAGAAACCTGATTCAATTCTGGATTAAATTTCAGAACAAATTCTTTGATTTCCTCTGTGTTGGCCAGTTTCCACGCCTTAGTCTGCCCTACTCTGACCCAGCTCTTCTCTCCTTCAGTCATGACCATAACCGTGTTTGTTGCCTGCATGCTGACAAGTGGAGGTTTGGTGAAAGGAGGCAGACGGACCGGAAGCAGCTCCCCACCTGTGAACAGGCCTGACTGGACACAGTAAAGAATCTCGCAGCCGTCGCTCACTGATGCGAGGTGCTGGCTGAACTTAGGAGGGCAGCGATGTTGACCCCCTGCCAGTGGGTTGTTTGACTGACAACTGAAGAGACCTCCGAATGGCACGGAGTGGCTGGTGCCAGTTTCATATTCATGACTCACACAGATCACTTGGCCATCCGAGAGAACATTTAATGGGATGAAGTTTGGGGGGCAGCTTTTGGCTTTGGTGAGGGGGTTCAGGAGAGAGGGGCTATATATGCCTCCAAACAGATACCCTGAGTTTTCTGGGGCCTTCCCGCTAACAGAGCACCAGTAAGTGTTGATGCGAGCAGAGCGAACGTGGTAATTGTCCTGACAAACTTGCCGATGGCAAGTCATAACCAACCAACATCTATGGCTTTGTTCATAGCAATCGTAGGTCTTGTAATCCTGCTGCCTAACTTCTGATCTCAGTAAGGTGGGTGTGTAAGGTGAACGACAGGAGAAATCCCCTGTGTCAGGGTTTTTATGGGCCAGGGCATCACATAGTGGACCTGCGTCTGAGCTGAGATGAACACACTCTTGGTAGACACCTCCAAAACTGAGGTTTGTAGCAGGGCCCTCACATGATGCATCATCAATGTTGGCTTGGAAGTTAAAGTTCTTAGAGTTGACGTCGACACACCCGGGCCGCGTGTTGACCTTGAAGTATCGCTCTACGGCCTGACTCACTGCAATGGCCACTTTACCAACTGTAGGCTGAGGCAGATCAGGGAAGGTGTTGGTGTTTATAAAGTAGTGTAAGGGGAATCCAGACCGATCAATAGCAACCAGGTTGTTCCTGGTACTTTCCTGCCACTTCTGCAGAGTGATGCCAGGATAGAAAGGTGTGCCGCCACCATGGCTTTGGATAAGAGAGTACTGAATATTGGACTGATATGTTTGAAGTGAAGAGCTTTGCTGGGTATTTTGGCTGCTTATGTCAAATTTGAGTTTGTCAAAAAAGTTTAAGCCCGCCTGCGCTTTGACATTGGAACTTTCGGACAAATTGTCTGACACATATGAAGAACTGAGGTAGTCTTCCTGTACCAAAGTGGCCCCAGCGTCAACACTAGTGATAACATGGGTCCCATAGTCCAGCACCATCCTCTCTGAGAGGTAGTCTGCGTTTCTTGTTTGGTTGTTTTCAATTGCATCGGCTATTTCTTTGGCTTGTTGAGCAAAACGTGCATCCAGAGTGAAGTCAGGATAAACCTTTACTGTGTAGATGAAGTTACGAACCTTTGAAGAAAAAGACAACTTGTTAAGTTGGTATTTATTTCAACTTATTCAATTGCTATTCATATTTTTGAGAGGTAACATTTGTAAAAATCTGTCCAGAACTACACTTGCAGATTTTAAGTAATGTTTTAAAAAAAAGAAATTCTATGATGGTGAAATAATTTTAATATCTGTTTCATTCACAACTGCCGCCGTAACATCTAGTACTTTTTATTCAACTAAATAAAACCATGACGATAGAAACTTACTTGCACTCTGGTTGTTGTTGAAGAATCTTTGACCTGGTGGGTTTTCATCCTTTGGTTCTCTTTTGAGAATTTTCCATTTAGCGCAGATAGGAAAGATATGTCCGCATTAATGCTGTGAGATGTAGTGCCCTTCTGCTCCAGCCAGGAGCTGATGATCTCTGAGCTGGTCTCCACACCCGTCTCCTTGTAGGGGATGACAAACACCTCATCTGGGATTAAGTAGAACCCGTCCTCGGTGGTTTGGCACTGGAAGTAGCTGATGTTCATGACTCGACCTGTATCCATGTTTCGGAGATTGTCCCAGCCTCCCCCCGGCAGCACCTCCAGTGCTGGGACAGAGAGGTTGGTGGTGGCACGGCATTCTCTGAGCCAGTTGGTGGGGCGGCCGATGGGGACTGCAGAGCAGACCTGAAGGAGAGAGAGAGCCAGGAGGCTCGCTGATACCTTCATGCTGACTGGGTCCTAACGGGTCAGACAACTGACTATAAGGTACAGCCAGGTTCCTCATATCTGACACCCTTTATCACATGACAAACAGGAACTTTGTTTTAAAAACTGATGGGGAGGGTGCTGGCTTTACTTTCGTTTGCAGGTCTGCTTTAAAAATTTCGCTTTTTAATAGAAAAAATAGCCAAAATGTTATAAAAACTGAATTCTCTTCTTACATTTTTACCAAGCTTATTCTCTTTCCCAGTAAAGTAACTTTCCGTATAAAAAACATTTTAAAATTCACAACAGTATTCGGCTTTCACGGTTATCTTATTTTCTTTACAGATTTCCTCTTTTTAAATGGACCAAAAAGGAGATATGAAAAACAAAAATTAAAAGGAAGTGGCAATGTTTTTTGACATGTTTGTCACATGAGGGGAAATGTCCTTAGAATTTCCAAGTCTGAGTCACAAGTCTGAGCCTAGGTTAAAAGGAAAAACAGTACATAGGAATAAACCAAACATCAGATAACAATAAATGCACTATTCATTTGGAGCAATATAGTAAAATAAAAAGATTCTGTTCCATATTAAGTAGGAAACTTCAATATGTTCTAAATGTCTTTAATATTCGCCTAATATGTGACATGTTATAAATCAATGTCACACTTCTGTGACACAACCCCTACCACGCACCACCTCTGGAAATTCATGCTTGTCACGATCGTTCTGTGTTTTGTTTTGTCTTGTCTTTTTTTGTCTTTGGTTTCCTGTTTTATTTTTGAAAAGTGTTCACCCCCTGTCTTGCCTGTTGTTTTCTGTCTGTGTTCCCTCCTGTCTGATTACCCGATTGTGTTCACCTTGTGCCCCTGTGTTTTCTCCTCCCTCCTCACCTGTCTCTTGTTTCTTTGATTAGTCTTGTGTGTATTTAAGTTCTGTTTTTTCTGTCAATCATTGTTAATTCCTTGTTTGTCTTGACTGTGTTCACGGGGAAGTGTTCTGTTTGTTCTAGTTAACCTTTAAATAAAGGTATTATCTGTGAAATCTGCATTTGGGTCCTGCCTGCTTCACTCACCCTGACAATGTTAAGACTAAGAGGAATACAAAACAAAATAAACTACACACTATATATAAAAAAATACTCTTGGCAGTGAAAAAAATGATTACAAATATTAAAATACCAATGCAAGTCAAATGTAAGAGATCCTGTTTTAAAACGTGTTTACATGACATTTGTATTAGTACGTAATAATTATTTGTTGTATACTACACAGTTTATTATCCTACTGCTTTGATGTTTTCAATTGAGAGCAAATTTATATTTTAGTGTTCATAATAGCCAAACTCATATATGTGCTCGTTTAGATAATCAGTGTTTTTCTATTAATCATCTTCAAAACATTTTCATCTTTCAACCTTAATTTCAATGTGTATATATATATATATTTTTTAATTTATTTATCGCACAATATCATTTAATTTGACGGATTCTGTACAGATTTTTTCAGATGTTCTACGGTTACCACATTCTTCTTGTTACAGTAAGTATAACACTAATGAAAACTGACCTGAGGTGAACCTTGCCAGGCCTTCCCTGCTTCCTCTGCAGAGAATAAATAATTACTGAGTCTGACCAGTAGATGGCAACACAAGCCATAAAGCTGCTCAACTCTACAGCTGTGCGAGTCACCACATTGCACACAACATGTATTACACTTGATCTACTACTTCATCAGTACTTTATATCAAAACGGCAATGAGTTAGCTGAACACCATCCATCTGCTAATCTGTAATTGTCCTCATTAGGCCCAACTCAATCAAAGAGAGTAATCACTCTTTCATGTGATGCCTAAATCCTAAATTATTTTTATAAAGATGACTACGGTACTGTTATGGTTATACTCAACCGCGGGACTGGGTAATCTCTTCTCCCGCGGTGAACCCTGGCTGGCATCATGTGTTTTTTTCTGCAGGAGATAAGAAAGACTCGAACACGACTTGTCATGCTCAGGGCGGCCCTTGGCATAGGCAGTATCTATATATATATATGGTTATTGCAGCTGATCAGGAGTTACTAAAACAAAGAAATGTAAATATAAAGAATAATGTTGAAACAACAGTTCAGTTCAACAAATAGTTAGTACAAACTAACCAAAATAACATGTCAACAAGTTGGGAACTGATATATTTAAACTATGGCGCACCCCCCACCCCCAAAATCATGTTGAACTGACCCAGCCCCAGTAAAAACCAGAGGTTTATGTGAAAAAGTTCTTTTTTTTAAATAATGGTTTTAGTATGCAATTATAGGTTTTAATTTTGTATTTGTGTTCATTTAAAATAAATCAAACTCCCAAAAAACGTATAGCTACAGCTTTTATTAACATTGGAATTTACTGTGTAAGCGGCCACAGTTTTAATCAATATATAACGTAAAAAAAGTACAAAAACCATATTTTTAAAATAAAATAAAAAGAGTTTCCCCTGTGTATAGTAAACATATTGCTGTATGAATGTGTGTTGGAGATGGACTTCAGCCAGAACCAGACTTATCACTCTGTTAGGAGTGACCGAAAAACAAATTTAAGATTCCTTTCCCGGGTCTTTTTGAACTTTTTCCCTCTTTATGAAATGGCAAGTGAATGATACATTCACATTCATTATATTTTAAGGCAGTTTCTTTATTTGCCAGCTTGTCGTTTGATAACTACTTTAAACACTTATGATGCGGCAAATAAAACGATAATCATTCCATAATAACCTATCAGCAGAAATATTCTTTGCATATAAATCATAAACTCTAAATAGATTAATTATTTAAGTGCAAAGGAAACAATGGCAATATATATATATATATTAATCTGACTGCATTTTTCAGTCTTAGACAATTTTTGGTATATCACATCATAATAGTTTTGATAAATATAGTGTTGAGGACTATTTGAAATGCCTCTATGCTTGCGTTTCGGGTCAAAAGTGACGAGTGATTTTGTTTTTGATCATAAATATTGTGTTTTTCATCCAATTGCCTCAAGACCTCCACACTAGGCCTCTGAATATATACAATTGATGATCACCACTTGCATTGATTTTTTTTAGTGATTTATTCAACAGTGAAACACATGTTTTCGGTCAGAATTGACCGCCATAGGAAACGAATGGCTTTGAGTGTATTATGTTGATCCTGCAGATGGAAAACATCTCCACACACACACACACACGCACGCCACACGCACACACGCACACACGCACACACACACACACACACACTTCTTGTGCTTATGTCCCCCCACACCTTCCAGACAAAACGACACTCTGAAAACAAATGCCTTGGCTCAACAAAGAAAATCAACGCAACAGTTTGCATCGATGTTTATTGAGTTAAGACAACTTCTAATGAAATTGTCTTAAAGCAACAAAGTTATTTGAGTTAGGGGAGAAGGCTTTTCCTCTACAATCGGAGGTGTTTTTAATTACCACTTACTTAATAATTGGTAGCATAAACACAAGTTTTGAAGTTGATTACTCAAAAGATTAAGTTGTTCCGACTAGTTCTCATTCATAACACTCCGTTCGATGTCTCACTATGAGATGCGCCTCAACGGGTATGCAAACAGAAGCATCAATCTCATTACGCCAATCCTGATTGGCTGGTGATCTTGACGTCTACGTCAGGGAATCCACCCACCCTATAAGTAGCTTGCGCTACGACGCAGCGTCATTCAAAGACCTCTTCTCGCTTCAGAGCACATCTCGAATTATCAGTAGCCGGGCTAGCTTAACGGTCCACAGAGTGAACCCAAAGCTAACATTCGGTCGACGGGCGCTTGCCGGTTACTTTTTTGCTTTGCAAGAAGACTGAACAATATTAACACACCAGTTAATATTGTAATCTTCCACGCCGTTTCTTTCTTTCGAAATTACGGTAAGGTTTGATTTTTTCTTCAAGCTAGTAACATACCTGTTGCTAATTTTTCTTCCCTCCACACCGACACCACGGTAGCGAGGACGTTCGCTTTTCTCTCTCACACCAGAGGAGACGGAGATAAAAACAAAAGGTATTAACAGACCAGTTAATATTCTTTAAAGAATAAAATCTACACCGTCGCTTTTTCCTTTCGGATTAACGACAAGGTTGCATTTTTTTCTCAGTAACGTACCTGTTACTAGCGTGTACACTCCACGCCGACACCCCGGCGAACAAAGATGGACCCTTCTCTCCCTCACACCAGAGGAGTCAGGGACTCAGAGGCTCGGCTATGCGGCTGCGGGTTTAAGATCTCAGGCACAGACTCACACCATGTCTGCTCGTCCTGCCTCGGGCTGGAACACGCCCAGGAGGCTATCGATAACCCCGGCTGGTGTGGGCATTGTGCCCGCTTCACTATTAAGAGCCTCCGCCGACGGCTAGCACGCCAAGCTAGCTTGTCGGGACAGGACCCCCTCATGTCCGCTGATTCGCCGGCCGGCAATCAAGACATGGTGGCGTCCGCCGCAGAGATTGAGCCCCGCGCTGTGTCAGGCTGGGGCTCAATAACAGCGGCAGCCGCTGAACTGGAGCCCCGCGCCGTGTCAGGCTGGGGTCCGGTGGCTGCAAGAGCCGCGAGAGCGGAGCCCTGCGCTGTGTCAAGCTGGGGCTCCCAACTGGACCTCACCATGGGTCCACCCGCGGAGGATGTCCTGGAGTTGGACTATATGGTGAAAGAAGAGGATGCCTCTGAGTTCCTCCTGTCCGACTCGGATGAGCACGAGGATGACATCTTCGTTTCATCGGCTCAGGCTGCAAAGCCAGGAGCGATGTCCGCTCTCCCGGGCGAAAGCACACCAGCTTCGCCCTGCCTAAGTATGGACTTGCAAGTGGCCAAGGAGACCTCCAGATCTCGCTACAAGGGGAAGCAATTGCCCCAAGCAGCGAGGACGAAGAGGCAGCTCCTTCCAGTCTTTCCGGAGATGTCGGTCTCGTGGAGAGACCGCCCTTTCAGCAACAAGGCCCCAATCCAGGGTGCCTCCTCCCTGGACTGTGACGGTATGGAGAGGCTCGGCCTGCTCCGCATGCTGCCCATGGAACCGCTGGTGGCAGCCCACCTCCAACCGAGGCTGGCTTCGACACCGAGCAGGAACCCCACGCTACCGGCAAAGGCAGACCGTTTTCAGTCAGCGATGACCGAACGGGCCTATAAAGCCGCAGCTTTGTCCGCCAGGGCACTCAACGTCTCCTCGCTGCTGACCGCCTACCAGGCGGAGCTCTGCGAAGACTTGTCGAGCAAACCTGAGCCTACCGTGGGGGACGAGATTGCAGCGATCACGGACATTTGCCTCCGTGTGCAGCGCTGTGCAGTCCAAGCCATGGGCAAAGCACTGGGAATTATGGTGGTACAGGAGAGAGCCAGGTGGCTCAACCTGACGAACCTTCCAGACCGGGAAAAAGAGGATGTTCTGGACATGCCTATTGTTCCCGATGGCATATTTGGCTCCGCTCTAGCTTCGATGCAGCTGAGATGCGAATCAAAAAAGAAGGAAGACGAGCCTCTCCAGCTCTGTCTCTCACGAAGGGTCCAGGCGCCACCTTCAACGGTCCCGCGGCAGGCCTTCACTCAAGCTGCCTCACGTCCTGCCCGGTTCAAGATACCGAAACAGCAGAGACCACAGCCCGCCCGGGTCCCCAGCCCAGGTACGAGGCGAGGGTGAGCTGGCTAAGAAGATCTCCGGTTCAGGCAGCTGCCGCTCAGGCACAGCCGACCCAGATTTTCAGCCACCAGGCGAGGAAGAAGAAGCGGGCGGCCTGACAGCCTCCTCTCCTCTCCTCGACGAGAGAGCTGGAAGTTCCCTGTTCCCCAGCTCCAGAACACGTTCCAGTGTTAGATGCTCATATGTTTTCGGGGTGCCATCATGCCCCCATCTTCCCGCCGCCTCGAGTGATGCCAGAACGTCATCCTCAAGTTCGCGCCATAAGGGAAATGGACTTAACATCAAAGACAGCAAGTTCCGCTGCCTGTTTAAGTCACACAAACACATGTCATCATTATTGTTTCCTAATAAATCATTTTCCACTGTCGTTTCCAGGCTTGAAGCCAAGATCAATAAAAATGAAAAGAAAAACAATAAAAACAATAAACAGTCTGTCGTCTACCCCTCTTTTGAGAGCGGCTACGTCCTCTCTCAAAAGGCGGACATTAGACGGGATTGTGAAGGCACCACCGCCACGCGCATGCGCAGTGTCGGCCGGGGTTGTCAACCTGGGGTACCACCGTGTTCAGACACTAGAGGGCCCCCATAACACAACAAATAAAGACAGCAGACGACAGAGATGTGACATCTCCGCTCGCTTAAAGAAGCGAAAAGTGGAGGATGCTCACAGATTCTGCTTGGGTTTTCAAGACAGTAACACGGGGCTACAGGCTCCAATTCGCTGTCACCCCCCCTCGCTTCTCGGGCATTCTGTATTCACAAGACCGGGGAGAGTCGGCCCATATTCTAGAGCAAGAGATTTTCTCGCTACTAGAAAAGAAGGCTATATCGATAATACCCGCCTAACAGAGTCAGAGCGGCTTTTATTCCAAGTATTTCCTCGTTCCCAAACGGGGAGGGAACGGAATTCGGCCTATAGGCCTACTAGATTTGAGAGCTCTGAACAAATATCTCAAAAGATACAAATTCAGAATGCTCACTCACACATCTCTTTTGCGTCTCGTGCGCCAGAACGACTGGTTCACATCAGTCGACCTGAAAGATGCGTATTTCCACATCCCAGTATATTACCCACACAGGAAATATCTGAGGTTCGCCTTTCAGGGTGTCTGTTACGAGTACAGAGTCCTTCCCTTCGGTCTGTCTCTCAGCCCGCGAGTGTTTGTACGGTTTACGGAAGCCGCGATAGCCCCGTTAAGACAACAGGGTATTCGCTTGGCAACCTATCTGGACGACTGGCTGCTTCTCGCACAGTCGGAGCAAGAGGCTATTACGCAGACGAATGTCCTCGTAAAACACCTGCTCGATCCGGGTTTTGTAATAAACACAGAAAAGAGCATGTTGTCCCCAGCCCAGACTGTACTCTTCCTGGGCCTACACCTGAATTCGGTGCCCTTTACAGCCCGCCTGTCAGCAGAAAGAGTGAAAGCATTCAGAGCTTGCCTCGCTCATTTCCGGCTACGCAAATATGTTCTCTTCAGATCATGTCTGCGGTTACTGGGGCTCATGGCGTCAGCCATCCTGGTGGTACGACTAGGACGCTTACACATGAGGGAGTTTCAGCGCTGGGTAGCTGCCCTCAGACTGTACCCCGCGCGTCATGGCGCGCGGAGAGTGATGGTCACTATGAAATGCGTAATGGCACTGCGCCACTGGCTACACCCGACTTTTCTGCATGTCTGACGGGCTGGGGGGGTATATACGAAGGTCGACCTGTGAGGGGTCTCTGGAGCAGAGACCTCCAACGGTCACACATAAATTATCTGGAGCTTTTAGCGGTGTTCCTCACCCTAAAACGCTTTCTGCCTTTTCTCAGAGGACATCATGTCCTCGTGAGGACAGACAATACGACCACAATATCGTATATAAACCGCCAAGGGGGTTTGCGTTCTCTCCAGTTACATATGCTGGCACGCAAACTGATCTTATGGAGCTGCGGACGTCTCCTCTCTCTGAGAGCGACGCACGTACCAGGAGTGATGAACCTCGGGGCAGATCTGCTGTCTAGAGGTGCACCACTATATGCAGACTGGACTCTACATGCAATGGTTGTGAGTCAGCTGTGGGTGCGTTACGGCCGAGCCGCGGTAGATCTGTTCGCATCAAAAGAAAATGCTCAATGTCAGCTGCGATTTAAACGCACCGTTAGGCGTGGACGCGCTCGCGCACGTTTGGCCTCCGGTCCTTCTGTACGCGTTCCCACCCCTGGCTCTGATACCCCCAACTCTGGCCAGAGTGAGAGAACAACGCCACACACTGATCCTGATAGCTCCGCACTGACCTGCAATGTACTGGCTGGCGGAGATATATCAGCTGCTGTGCGGGCAGCCGTGGCAGCTCCCACTACGCAGGGACATACTGTGTCAGGCGGGGGGGACAATCTTTCACCCACACCCAGAGCGCTTGGCACTATGGGCCTGGCCCGTGAGTGGTACAATCTGAATACAGTGGGGCTCCCTCAGAAGGTGATAAACACTATTCAGAGTGCAAGAGCTTCCTCCACCAGATCCCTGTATGACTGTAAGTGGAGGGTGTTTGAGGAGTGGTGCCTTCAAAAAGGGACACATCTCTTTTCAATGTCCTGTTGGGGTGATTTTATCATTTTTACAGGACCTAATTGATAAACACAGAGCTTTCTCTACGATCAAAGTGTACCTGGCTGCTATTGCTGCATGCCATGTGGGCTTTGAGGGAAAGACGGCTAGCCAACATCCTTTGGTCTGCCCTTTTATGAAAGGGGCTCGCAGGCTCCTCCCTGTTTTCCAGGTCACAGGTGCCCTTATGGGACTTGGCAGTGGTTTTATATGGGCTCACTCGACCTCCATTTGAACCCCTGGAAGAAGCTGACATGAAACACCTGTCACTGAAGACAGCTGTTACTGGCTCTAGCATCTGCCAAGCGAGTCAGTGACATTCATGCGCTCTCTGTACATCCTTCATGCACTCAGTTTGCTCCGGGGCAAACGAGAGTGTTGCTGAAGCCCAACGCTGCCTTTATACCTAAGGTGGTTGGCTCATGTATCCCCATTGACATTGTGGCATTTCCTCCGCCGCTGTGTTCCTCTGAGGAACAGCGGCCGAATTTGCTGTGTCCAGTTTGTGCTTTACGCACCTATATGGACAGGTCAAAAGAGTTTTGTTGCAATGACCAACTCTTTATATCCTTGGCTAACCCTCAGAAGGGCAAGCCTGTTACCAGGCAACGGCTCTCCCACCGGATTGTGGAAGCGATTGCTCTGGCTTATACGAGTCAGGGTTTGCAGGCACCAACGGGCCTGCGTGCTCATTCTACTCGTGGACTGGCTACATCCTGGGCTTTGTTCAAGGGTGTTTCCATCCAAGACATTTGTGCAGCAGCGAGCTGGTCCTCACAGCTCACTTTTGTCCGCTTTTACAGGCTAGATGTCTGCTCCAAGTGTGGCCCGCGCAGTGCTGGGCCCCGTGTTGAGACAGGGTTCTACCTGTTAAGTTCTGGTTGTTTTGGTGATTTTCAAGATAAGCATGTCTAGCAATACGGGAATTTCAATATCCCATAGTGAGACATCGAACGGAGTGTTATGAAGGAGAACTATAGGTTACTTACGTAACCCCAGTTCTCAGAGTAACATGAAGTGAGATGTTTCACCAGACGGCCCTTCTTGCTAAGGCGAAGCGAGTAGAGGTGCTTATTTTGAATGACGCTGCGTCGTAGCGCAAGCTACTTATAGGGTGGGTGGATTCCCTAACGTAGATGTCAAGATCACCAGCCAATCAGGATTGGCGTAATGAGATTGATGCTTCTGTTTGCATACGCGTTGAGGCGCATCCCATAGTGAGACATCTCACTTCATGTTACTCTGAGAACTGGGTTTACGTAAGTAACCTATAGTTTTACCACATGATGTAAAAGGAATTTTAAGTTGTATGTACTAAATTACCATCATTCGGGATACAAGTTTTTAAGTTGATTACTCCAAAAATTAAGTTGTTCCAACTTGTTTTACCGTATGATTTAAAAGGAATTTTAAGTTTTTGAAGCACATTAAATAATAGGTTTGCGCATAAGAGATAATGAATTAGTTAATTGCATTATTTTTCAAACTGTCACTCTTAGCGAATTCAGAGCCATTATTACCAGCTGCTAAAGCAACATTACATTACATTACATTACATTACATTGCATTTAGCTGACGCTTTTATCCAAAGCGACTTACAATAAGTGCATTCGACCAGGAAGATACAACCTTTAAGAAAACAGAATCATATAAGTACATCAGGTTTCATAGAGCCAAACATTTCAAGTGCTACTCAACTGGCATTTAGAAAGCCAGCCCTTTATTAGTATATAAGTGCTTTGTTAGTAATTCTATCGCTCGAAGTGGAGTCTAAAGAGATGAGTTTTCAGTTTGCGTCGGAAGATGTGTAAGCTATCTGCTGTCCTGATTTCAATGGGGAGCTCATTCCACCATTTTGGAGCCAGGATAGCAAACCCACGTGTTTTTGCTGACGGGAACTTGGGTCCCCCTCGCAGTGCGGGTGCAGCGAGCTGTTTGGCTGATGCAGAGCGGAGTGCACGTGCTGGGGTGTACGGTTTAACCATGTCCTGGATGTAGGAAGGGCCAGATCCATTCGCAGCATGGTACGCAAGTACCAGTGTCTTGAAGTGGATTCTAGCAGTTACTGGAAGCCAGTGAAGGGAGCGGAGGAGCGGTGTGGTGTGGGAGAATTTGGGAAGGTTGAAGACCAGACGAGCCGCTGCATTCTGGATGAGCTGCAGAGGTCGGATGGCACATGCAGGTAGACCAGCCAGGAGGGAGTTGCAGTAGTCTAGGCGTGAGATGACGAGAGCCTGGACCAGAATCTGCGCTGATGTCTGGGTCAGCTGGGGACGTATCCTCCTGATGTTGTAAAGCGTGTATCTGCAGCAGCGGGTTGTAGCAGCGATGTTTGCAGTGAAGGACAGTTTGTTATCTAGGACCACACCCAGATTCCTTGCAGTCTGAGTCGGGGAAAAACGCTGGTATTGTTTTCCCCTATTGAGTCTGCATGTGTGTGTCATCATGGCAATATGGTCCTGAAGACACACAGAGGTGCTTTTGAGTACTTTGCCTAGTGTTTAAATGCATGTGGACAGATTTTGTCAATCACAACCGTGCAAGTTTTAGTGTATCTTCTCATCTTTTTTGCAGGTTCCATACAATATTTGAACTGGTTAAGTGAAGAGAAGAAGCCACTTTTCAAATTGTACACAATCCTTTTCCCATGCCATTGCTGTCAACACCTATCCATGCTGAACGTTGCTAAGATATTATTGATTGGGGTGTGGCCAAAAGTGCAATATGCTTCAAAATGTAACTGACAGAGAGCAGTGCTTTTGTCCTGTGTCCACTGTGCCTGTGGATTTTATTTTATTTCAAGATTTTTAATTGCGTCGCTAAACTCCTTGAAAAGGTCCTCTTCCTTTTCTCCAAGGTACACGACAAGGCAGTGGATGGCTATAGCTCTCTGCGTACTTCAATTGTATTGTGCTATTTTTGAAAAAGGAAAAAAAGAGAAATTACCTAAATGAATATGTTCTGAATGGGTGACTGCCAACAACTTGCATTTCAATGACAACTCTAAATAACGATCCTACCTCAAGAAGCATGTCCTTGATCTGCTTCACCGAGATTCATTTTTAATAAAAAGCGATATCACAATAGTAACCAAAGTATTTTTACTCTCACAGTAGCCTCAACTTACTTCTTTGTATCCTCTCACATAACTATTCACAGTTCAAAGGCTGCTAATTTTGGTCAAACAGCAATTTGCCTATACAGTTCAACTAAGGCTATCTACTGTATTTGAATAACAAAAGATGACACTCACCTTAAAATGTCCTTTGTATATTTCTATTTTTCTTAACTGTCGGAACTTGTCCAGGCATGTTAAGTGGGAGTGGACTTGAAATCCTTAACTCAAGGTGTAGAACAATTAAGTTATCAAGCCAATTGCATTACTTACTACAACTTGAATTTTGTTTTAATTCAAGTAACGCAGAAATCAGAGTTCAAATTAGACACAATATTAAGTTGTAATGTAATTACCAACATGAATACGTCAACACAACTTATAAATTAATGTTTGCAACTTAAAATGTTTATCTAAATCAATTAACTCACATTTTTATCTTGCAACCATGCATTTAATTAAGTGGAGTTGAAAGGTCGCCTGAATTCGTTTTTAGAGTGAATGTACTCTTAAGTTATGGGAACCTCTCACTTTCTCACGCTGTATGATACAATGTATCACAGGTGCGAGCTCTGTGCCCCTCGAGAAAGAAAAACCTCTCACCTTCCTGCAGTAAATGCCCTTCCATTACTGTCTCTCATGCAGTTATATTTGTGTCTTGCTCACATTTGACTCATTGACACAATGAGTAGGCGACCGATTAGGCGATTTTCTGTCAGAGAGGCTCTGGACAAATGTTTTTAACCAGATGAAGAGGAGATTGAACCAGAGGAAGATGTCTCAGAAATGGAAGACAACAGCGATCCAGACTATGAGCCTGAACAACAATCAACAGACCAGGAAGAGGCCCCTGAGGGAGAGGCCCCTGAGGGAGAGGAGCCCTGAATATTTATTTTTCTCTAAATGTTCATTGAGGAAAACAGTATCAGTGTCTTATTTTATATTCATCACAGTGAATCCTGAACTTGATGGGCCCACCGGTGGGTCCGGACCATATACTGTAGTTGAAAGTACACAATGAAACACTGATTGGCTTGTATCAAATCAATAGTTGAGCAGGTCTCCCTTGAACAAGAGATCAATGATCTCAATGGGATACACCTGGATAAATAAAAGTTTGAAATGAAATGAATACATCCCATACATCATTGGAACGGGAAGAATCAGCTACACCAACTAAAGCATTTCCATCTCCAGTAAACACAGCCTACATGGCAAGCATTTTTATAATATACAGTAATGTACAGTAAGCACTATCTTTGAACCTACTGCAAAATTAAAACATGAAATTGACCCCTGGTGTCATTCTGTCTGTTACCCCTTGATTGCTTTGACTGTTCAAATGAGATGTCAACCAATCAAATTGGATAAGGGGTTCCAGAGATATCACTGCAAAACACACCTTTCAATTTTGATCTAAAATAGTATGGGAAGGGGGGTATGACCTTACGCAAGAGAAGGGTTAAATAGCTTATCAGTGGAAAGTCAGTTTACCTTTATTATCATACTCTGCATACAGATTGGATTTTGTTTTGACTGTCTCTTTGATTAAAGCAGAACTTGTACTTCCTTAAGCAAAGAATAACCAAAACTGTCAAAGTGTTGTGATTTTAAAAAGTGCCCTCATGTTCCCAAGAGCAGATGTTCCTACATTATATAATGTGCTCCTCACTCCAGAGTAACATGTAATTTTATTTATTCATTACTATTAACCCCTTGTACTGTAATTCAGCTGAGGCATAACATACAACCAACAGAAGCAGAGTTAATACAACCATTGTTTATTAGCCTAAGGTCCCCTCTGCTGTATCTCAACAATAGCCTACTCTCTTTCTGCTTCAAAAAAGCCAAGGGATATCATTTGCTGTTAACTGCTGAGGATCCGTTTGAATGAGTTTACAGATTCATGACAGCCTCATTATTGACTTCAGAAGAACTACACAAATAAAATCTAAGTAGGGGGTGCATAGTCTTATTTTCAAAAACTGGATTAAAATATGTTTACATTGAAGTAAACCCTAAAGCATATTAATTGAGATAAAGATAAGATCAACATGTGTTGTTACTCAATATTAACATGTTACTCAATATGTTTTCCAAGTGTTTAAACCACAATTAAAAAAAAAGCAATACATTCAGTTTTAATGATCACATTACCTTACTGAACATTATTCGGTTTTAGGCTATATTTCTGTGCGGGACTGTTCCCCTCTTGAGGGAGTGGTGTGACGCAGCCTCCCTGCAGGGGGCTGAGCGCGCTAGAATCGGTTGTGCTGCCTCGCTCTCCTCCCCGAAGCATGTGATCAGAGTCACTGCAGCCAGACAGAGCGAGGAAACTTGTGACCAAAACATCAGGAGAAGCAGCTCGGGGCCCTGCGAGATAAAAAAAGTGTACCAGGACTCCCAGCCTTCCTTCACTCTCTGCACCTCCGTCGCTAAACATGGACTGCGGGATCTTCACCTCCAAGACCGTCCTGCTCTTCCTCAGCCTGGTATTCTGGGTAAGGCGCTGAATTATATCCACCTGCTCACATTTGAGTTAATATACCAGTTTATTGGCTTTGCGACATTATGTGTTTTGCCCTTTCTGTCAAACATCGCTCTTTGTTATTATTTAGTAGTCAGTTCGTCCTGTGCGCTTTAAGCTTTCCATCCTACAAATCAGAGTTGTGACAGGGTAAACATCCGTAGCCCGTTTTCTAGCCACTGCTGTCGCCATCACTAAACTGTAGGCCTACTTCCTCATTTGTAGTCTACTGTATCCTAATGTGGTTCACATCTGCGTAGGTAATTTTTTATGAAGTCACATGATTCCTTTAAAGGATATTAGTAATAGGTAGGCCTACTGACCAGATTTTCCATAATAATGTCACCCATTCAGCCAGCCAGTCAGCTGGTACTCTGACTCATTTTCAAAGTTTGCATATCTTGTTGGATCATCATATTCACCATGTCTCTGCCCAGCTGTCAGCTCTCCTCTGTATACAGAGGAAATTAGTGTTGAGGGGAACCAGTACACTTTAGTGCCTGTCTGTCTTAGATGTCTAGGTAATTTGATTATTGAGTCAGAGAACAGGCCTGTGTGTGTATTTGAAAGGGAAACAGAAGCATGGTTTATCTCGGTCAACAACAAGAACAGTGTTTTTTGTTTGGTTGTTTCTGGTGTCATTGCTTTCATAATGAGCACTATCATCATCACTGATCTGATTACTGAATAAAGGGTATCATCAGTGTTGCTTTAAACTATGAGCAAGCTCACATTTGGAACAAGATGAATGTGGGCATAACGGATGCTCTCGGAGGATTTTATTTCCTTTCAAAAAAATCAAATATTCCTTCTGAACTGTACTTGTCCCACTGGTAGGTCTGTCTTTACAGCATTATACTATGCAGCTGAACACTGTAGGCTACCAATCCCCCCCCCCCACGTTTTTTTTTGTGATCTTTGAGACCGTTCTAGTCCATTTGTCAAGCTACAATCAAGCCTCAGAGGTGTCTCACATTCCAGAAAGGAGGCTATACGTTGTGTAATCCTCTTTGTGCTGCTTCTTAGAAACAAGATCAGAATTTCTGAAAAGATTAGGGGTGAGTGGTGGAGGGGGGGAAGGGGGTATAGAAACTACCCCACAGCGATCTCGTGACTGTGGAGCGATTAGGAGCAGTGAGTCATGAGGCCGAAGTGGAGGTTGAATGATTGTTAGGCCACACAAAACACACATGCTCAGTTTCTACAAAAAAAGACAGGTACACAATCTTTAACCCAAGTTATTCCAGGGGAAGTGATAGTGAGAATGGCACATGCAGGGGATTTTTGACTTTCAGCATAAAGCACAGTTGCAACCTCTTTTCGCCAGAAAATGTCCATCTATCAAAGAAAATGTTATACATTCTCATCTTCCTGCTGTGTATAAAAGCAGCTATATTTTATTCTAGTTAATTTCAGTTGAGATTTTGAAGTGTTATTTACGATATAGTATTCGTCACTCAGCAGATTTAGTTTTTTGCAATTTCTCCCTTACTGCTGGCTTTCTTTCATCACTGACTAGAGTCTGAATTTAATCTGATAAAGGGTTTCAAAGGGCAAAGGGAAGTGAAGAGTGCTGGCGATGAGATTAATACTTTAGAGCCATTGATTTTTTATTTACATTCTCTGTTCTTGAAGTTTTTGTTTTGTATTGACCTTCTCACCTTTTATTTTTAGACCAGATACAGAAAACCAAATTGTGTTATTCTACAATAACATTAGAAACCAGTTTTACACACCCAATGTGATACTGCAGTACTGTCTAGACACAATTGGCCCATGTAAAGTCTTATGATTGATTAGCTCACTGCTCAAGCATGACTTGAAGAAAAGCCATGATTATGGTGTGACCTAATGCCTAATCCACATCTGAGAGACCATCAATGACTTTCACATCGGGTGTTCATCACATGAGACCCCAGCAGATAATAAAGGCAAAACAGATCTATTTTATTTTTTATAGTGTTTGAACAAAGGGCTGATCCAGGCTGTTCTGCTTCCTGTTTTTCTTTAACTAACCATGTTGTGATGATAGAATCAAACTAAACCAACAAACTTAAATGTTATATCGCTATTCATGAAGGGAAGGTTTCTTCTTTTTAGATGTTGGAATTTTTACAGCTGGCACTCTCATCTAAAGCATCATTATCATCTTAGAAACACACATTATGTCACAAATCGCTTGAATTCTATCAAAGTATTTATTTATGCAGGACCTTGTGTTTGCAGTAGCTTAGTCTGAGTATACTGAGGTTGTATTATTTCCGGAATACCAACTACTCGATATCAAACATAGAAAAAAAGGGTCTAGGAGTAATTCAATTAAATAATAAATAAATCTTACATTAGTTTAGCTTACTCTTAAATGACTTGTTAGTGATCATATGTGATAAGGAACCATTCTGATATGCATGTTAAGTGTTTATGCTCTCCACCTTGATGTGTTACATGTTTCCCCGCAGGCTGCAGGAGCGGTGTTGGCCTACGTCGGAGCCTATATAATCAAGAGCTATGACAACTTTGACAGTTTCATCCAGGACAAGTACACGTTGGTCCCAGCCGCTATTATCATCGGCGTCAGCGTGGTGATGTTTATTTTTGGCCTGGTTGGATGCTGCGCTACACTCCGAGAGTCCAAAGTCGGACTCAGCTTTGTAAGTGCTCTCTCTTCACGGACACACGTTTGTTTGTCAGGCTCTTCAACTGCCTGCTTAGCTTTAGCGTCTGAAGGCACACTTATTATAATGTTAGCTACCATTTTAGCTTTTGTTGATCCTACCACTCTTTTTTACCCACTTATATTCATCACACCTTCTTTCATCTTCTCCCCCTCCAGTTCTTTCTGATCATCATGGCGATCTTTGCCGCTGAAGTGGCTGCTCTGGTGTTTAGCTTTATCTACAAAGGCAAGGTAAGTTACAGATTGCGTCACACAATGCTTGTTGCTGACAGTAAACTACACTCAGAATTTCATTTCGATTTGAAATTTGCAATGTTACTTCTGAACATGGCCACCAACCTTGTGTCTGTGTGTGTCCAGATAAACGCAGACCTGGAGCGCTCTATGAGTGAAGTCTTCGTGCATTACGATGGACAGACTACTGAGACCAAAGCTGTTGACTACCTGCAGACTCAGGTTGGTGTTATATTCTACTGTGTATATTTAGCTTAGCTTTTTCTCAGGTGTATTTTCATTCTCTTTAACCTCTTCCTGTTTTGCTTGCGCTCTATCTTGCATGCTTGCTTTCGTTTCCTTCTCTTGTTCTTCAATTTACCCCTTTTTTTTCTTGCTGGACTTTTAAGAAAAAGGCCATCTCAAAACTATAACAGCAAAATCTTAGTATGGTGATGTATTTGTATTAGTACTGTATATCGATGTCACGGTGTATGATCACAAAAATCAAGCCGACCTAATGAGAACAAAAGTCTTCACACATCCCCTCTGTAGCCCACCATTACTCGCTCAGACATAAGGTGGATGATATAGTGTCAAGCTTTCCTGTTCTTTGTATTTAACTTCAATTAAATACCTTACCTCTTGTATGTTCACTTTCTCTCTCTGCAGTTGCAGTGCTGTGGTGTCATGAATTACACCAGCTGGTCTAACACCACCTGGTCTAACAGCCACAACAACACCGTGCCTCTGTCCTGCTGTAAAAACGGAACATCGCAGTGCACAGGCAGAATGGACCAACCAGACCTGCTGAACACACAGGTACATCTTACAGAAGCGGTATATTTGTTATAACTGCATTAATGTTTTTCCATCTGCCAATTTAAAACGATTTGTAGACAGGAATGATCTTTTATGGAATGATTTTATTTGTATTATTATTATCGCCCACCTCTGAGGCAATATTTCAGGCAGACATTTTACAAAGTGTGTGTGCAGGATGTGATCACTCACTGTACTTGCATGTGTTTCAGGGCTGTGAGGGGAAGCTGGATCAGCTCCTGCAGGACGTCTTGAGTTACGCCATGCTTGTCATTCTGGGCTTCGCCATCATCAAGGTAAAGACGGTCACATACAGCTCAGCAGCTGTGAAAGAGCTTTACTTTAAATACCACTCACTGTTATCACAATGCAAATTGCTATCTGCTCTAACTGTGTGATATGTTTAAGAAATAGTTCAAATATAGCAATTACAGTACTTGAGCTTGTCCAATGACATAACAGTTGGACCTCCAGAATACACTTGAAGCGAATGAGTCTGATTGTCTTTATGTTTCCCGTTGCAGTTCTTTGGCATGCTGAGCGTGTGTGTGATCACCTGTAAAACTGGCAACCGGAGGAGTGGCTACCAGCCTCTGTATGCCTGAACCACTTCCTGCAACCACCTCTTCATTTTACTAGACTAGGTTTGCTGACCACTCACTCAGCAGTGCACGTCCACATCCAGGCAAACAACTGCAAAAATAGTAATAATGGCATATGAAGAATAGATAACTGGCAGACCTTTTCTCAACATAAAGGGGATCCCTCAAGAGCATTTAAACAGAAATATATTCTTGGACTTGTGAATTCATTTTGCTTAAAGTGGCTTTTAAGTTCTACATTTCTCTCCCTTGTAATGATGAAGGCGTCTTCATGCTTGAGCAGCCCAAGGTCTTATAGTGTCTCAGCGCAACTACTGTTTCATTCTTTGAAATGATGGTGACTAAGGGCTTTAAACTTTATTTTAACCTTTTGTGATTGTGAAAGCACAGCGTTGTAATGCCTTATTTAGGGATGCAATATTTATAGCCAACTGAATACAGTATATATTTAAATATAAAGGTCAGTTAACTGTTTTGGATTATGTGACAGTTCTACATAGCATGACGTTGGTTGTGTTTATTATATTTCTAAATTAAAAAGGTGAACATTTCACAGTACTTTAGTGTTGTGTGGAGTTACATCACATTATTGTTGCCTGCCTTGTATTCCGTGTTTTTGTGTGTTTTTGACATCCTGTCATTTTAAATAGTTTTCAAAGATTTTACCGTTACGCACATATACTACATGTAACTATGGAATTTTGGGGACACAGTTGTGTCTAATCCTATAGTCATTGTTATGCAAAAACGCCTTTCTAGGTTATTTTCAAAAAGCTGGTTATTTTGCACGAGACCAGTATTGCAGTTGTACATTTGGAACATCATATGAAACATGTCGTAGAGTGGGTATCTCTCTCCTTTCACCTCCTGAGTCTGCGGATAAAGAGACCCTTATCTCCGTAGACATACGCAAGCTAGGAGTGTTTATCTTATATAAACCTTACTGTTCAAAAAGATAAATGAGAACATAGACGCATGTCTAGGTTCATCATAGTCATCAATCCTTACAGCACAGGTTACAGATTGGTCAGATGTTGATGGGGCTGTCATATAACTGATTCCAACCATTAAAATGTAAAGTACCCTTGACTTTTTTTTAAATTAAGTACACATTCAAACCAGCTATGTATCAAACTAAGTTTTCCTCTTTTCCAGTCCCTGTTCCTTAAAACAAATGTGTATTTGTTTGTGCTTTATCAGGTTTTTTGCTGCTGTGTGTGTAGTTGCAGTAATAAAGGAAATCCTGCAGGCGGTGATAAAGAATCCTACTGAGTCCATCCAGCACTTCCTGTGGCCACAGAGGCTAAAAAAACACTCTTATGTTCTCCATATAGAAGCAGTAGAAGATAAATGACATATTATATTAATAAATTAAAGGATACAACAAATACATGCAGAAAATATGTTTTCAAACACTGGTAGCAATATGAATTTCAGATGTTTCAGAGCTTAAAGAGACAATCATTTCGATTTCAAATGAAAAACTTGAATGACAGTTGTTATACTGGAGTTTCATTACATCTTTGAGTATTTATTACAATAGCTCTGTGTTTTGGGGCATTATTAATTGCCTCAGTTGATGTGAATGACCCCACTACCCTGTCTCAGTTCGTCCACCTCTTGTATCTCTCTGCTGCATATCTTATTCAGTGCATTTTCTCTGCTCCGGTCTGTGTTGACATTTGGACAGGCCCGTCCTCTGAGGACTGTTGGCACACACTCGGCTAGATAACCTTGTCAGCTTCTTTCCCAAAGCTGTCTGTTTTATCGCTTCTTTCTTTCACTCACATGTCAGTTTATCTCTCTGTGTATGACTCTGTTTTTCACCTTCCCTCTCTTGTCATGCATAATTCTCTTCAAATGTATTATTTTTTCTTTCTTCCTTTTTTTTTACATTTGAGGTGTATTTGCATCTCTATTACCTACCAGGACCACCCAACTGTTTCTGTGCTGTGCTCATGTTTTTCTGACCTCCCCTAGCTCTCTTCTTTCTGAAGTGTTAACTTTTTAATTCAGGTGGTGCAGCAAGGACGATTTGGCTCTTATTCTGTAAATAATAAAAAAAAAAAAATCTGAACAGAGTAGCTGTCTTTTGAAGTAAATTACCAGTCAATAATGCAGGAACATAAATTAAGAAAACTTTATTAGCTTCTGTTTTCAAACATTGTCAGCCTGCTCTATATGGAACAGAGAGGTGATTGCTTGTGGGTTATGTCAATTAAAAAGAGTGTCAATTTGTTTTACATTGCTTATTTTAGTCTTAAGTCTGAACAAACTTTGAAATAACCCTGATGCCCCCACGCCTTTCAATATTATATAACTGTTTTTTGTAGGCTTCCTGTAACACATTAGGTGGACCTAATACTTAAAAACAACAAAGTGTATTTTTAAAATGTGTCCAAGATAATAATACTGATATATCATTGGTCTTCGCTCATTTTTAACATCTACTGTGTTCAGCCTTACGGTAAAAAAAAGAACTGAAATGTGTTGAATTCACTGGGGTAAGAACCGCTTGTTCGTGTTGCTATTCCCTTATGAGTCATCTTTGCACACCTACAGATGTGCCCTCGTCTTTCTCTCCCTGGCCTTACATATATGGAAAAACATTAATTACATACCAACAGGCAGACTTAGCCAGATGTTGTCACATTCAGCCTGACCTCTAAGTTATTTATTTCCTTTCCTATTTAGACAGGCATCTATTGGAGGGAGGTAATCTGAGGAGGACACACACACAATGCTACTGCTCACTCTGTGCCGGAGACAGACGGACAGTTGCTTTCGGTGTTTCTGTTCAGAGATCTGATGACTCTTGACCCAAGAATTCCTTCACGTCACATTTCTAATGCTAGATTCATTCCTTCACGTCACATTTCTAATGCTAGATTCATTCCTGGGTTTATTTGTATCGTTCCACATCTGCAATATTTGACATCAAACAAGCAGCAGAACAACCCTGCTTACCCCAAACCGTTTGCGTTTGAACTGAATTGCCAGGTAGATAATATGGACTTATTGAACCTTTTTATGAAACAAAGAGAGAACTAGTAGGGTCAACATTTTTTATTTGGATTTCTCACTTTCACCTTTCTTTGCACGACACAATCATAACCATCAACAATCATAATGTGTGTGTGTGTGTGTGTGTGTGTGTGTGTGTGTGTGTGTGTGTGTGTGTGTGTGTGTGTGTGTGTGTGTGTGTGTGTGTGTGTGTGTGTGTGTGTGTGTGTGTGTGTGTGTGTGTGTGTGTGTGTGTGTGTGTGTGTGTGTGTGTGTGTGTGTGTGTGTGTGTGTGTGTGTGTGTGTGTGTGTGTGTGTGTGTGTGTGTGTGTGTGTGTGTGTGTGTGTGTCTTTTCACTGACATCTCTTCACCTGCACTGGTTGCCGTATCAAAACCGTGATTGGTCAGATGTCGATTCGTTGCAACGGTGTCGGGTTACAGACGTGCTCCCCTTGTCACCTCTCACTCTCGCGGGGGGGGGGGGACTCTGTGTCGCCTGTCGGCGCAACTTACATGATGCAGTTTAGACAATATAATAATAAAGAGCGGTGCCGGCTGTGAGCGAACCGATCCGGCTTTTCTGCGCTACTATCACTCAAATGTGGGACATAGTCTCAATTTGTCGGACGCGGGACAAATAATAAAAATGCTGTGTGTGGGGTGACCAGGTGTCCGCACTGTGCGGGACTGCACACACAGCATTTTGATTATTTACACACACACACACACACACACACACACACACACACACACACACACACACACACACACACACACACACACACACACACACACACACACACACACACACACACACACACACACACACACACACACACACACACACACACACACACACACACACACACACACACACACACACACACACACGGTGCTTCCCCTCACACACACACGCTTCAAATCAAGTTGCATAAATGCTTGAGCTACGTTTTTATTATAATTACTGTGAAAACTGCTTATTATGTTTTCGTCATTATGACAACAAACACACACTTGCAACTGATAACACTGCCAATGATTTTAGATGTATTAGAGACTATTAAAAAAAGAAATCATCCTTGAAATAATTGTCCGATGCCCACTACACCACTGGGTTTGGGTACATTTCACCTATAGCTGATACAATAGGGTGCAGTCTTAAAAAGAACAGAGAATCTTTCCTTGCAAAATTGTCTTTATTACATTTTCTGGTAGCTGCCCTGTTACCAAATAAAAAGATTTTAAAAAGATTTTACGTAACAGCAACACAAGTATTTTACAATTTCCTCTTCACTACATTCCGCTTATAATCTGTTTTATCTATACTTGACACACAGGAGAAGGAGCAGACATTCACCTGCAACAGAGACCAAAATAACTCGGAGCAGATTCAAATGTAGTACAATTAAATCTGTTCTATATTAACAAAAAATATATGTGTGTAACTAGCTGTGCATATATTTAAATCCCACCAACAATCGTATTAAGTACAGACCTCAGATTAAGCAGGATATTCTATTAGTGAAGATGTAGAGTGGCTTTAAATCCTATAAGCTTTTCTTTAAAGCATATAATGTACATCAACGGTTGTTGTTTGGGTTACTTTATTTTGTACTAAACAGCAACAGCACTCTGATTACAGCCCCCCCCCCCCCCCCCCCTCTATAGTCACAAAGGAACCACTGACCTAGCATCACATTTTTTGCATTTCGCAGAGTATTCATCAGATTTCTGCATCACTATTGTACAATTCAAGATTCAAGGCTTTTATTGTCATTTGTACGTAGCTACAGTGTAGATATGGGCCGTCCCTCCCTACAGGCCGATCACGCAGACTGCGTGGGGCCTCACCTTGCGGAGGGGGCCTCACCTTGCGGAGGGGGCCTCACCTCGCGGAGGGGGCCTGATCTTGCGGAGGGGGCCTCATCTTGCGGAGGGGGCCTCTCAAATGCGGCGCACCTATGCGCTTATGCAGCGCAAATAGTGTGTAGCGGCATGGTTTCGCTGCTCCACTAGCACCCGTCCCTGTCGACGCTCGCGAAACAGAGGGCCTCATCATATAACTTTGCATGGGGCCTCAAGTTGGCCAGGGACGGCCCTGGATATATCAATGAAATTCTTAGGACTCAGGCTCCTCCAACGGTGCAACATAATACAACAAACAAAATAGTTCAACTAGAGAATGCAATTCCTGAAGAAATTGCTAGTGGGAATGCTTTATTCTGAAAAGCTGATGCTAAACTGCTATGCTGAAATGTAATGTGTAAGAAGAAAGTGAAGAATTTAGATTGAAATGATACATGAACACTGGGGGCTTGAATGTGTGATAAGAGAATAAAACAAAAAGGCTTGGAAAAGCAGCAGAATATTTGAACTGCAAACTTTTGAACTAACTTGATGACGAATGATTTATCGCCATGCCAACGGCATTTGATGACATCCCATAATACGCTTAGATGTGTTGATGGCTGTATCGTTACCAAACCTGTGAAGTTTTGGGCCGTTTGGAGCATTTTCACTGAAGTTATGAGAAAACCGTGTTTCATGGCGAGCATTGTGTTGCCATGGCAACGGCTTTTGAAGAAATCTCAAAACTGTCCCCTAGATGTCTTCACGGCTGGACTGTTAGCACACATGTAAAGTTTGAGCACTTTTTGAAGATTTTCATAGGAGTTATAGCGACATCGTCTTTTATGGAAACGGCATATCATGAAACCCTATAATTGACGTAGAGCTGTTGAGGGCTGGACCGTTAACCATAATCGGAAGTGTGGTGCTGTTTTGACCCTTTTCATAGGCGTTACGACAACATCGTGTTTTATGGCGAGGGATGCGTTTCCATGGAAACGGCATATGATGAGATGTCAGATTTGGCGTAAAGCTGTTGAGGCATGGACCGGTGATATACAAGCGAATGACACAGGTGTTTATATTTGAGCTAACTATGTGTCCAGAGATCAAAGGTTTCCATGGTGATGTGCAGTAATCAGTGAGGAGAGAATTTTCATTGTTCTGAATGAGAGATAAACCTCTTACATGTGAACGTTTTGTTGAAGAACCGTAACAGATATCGGTGAAATCTCAAAGCGTGAAGCATGTCAAGGAACTTGAGCATCTGAAGTGTACTTTTTGTGTACTTTCGGGTTAATAATGTGGCCTTTTTGGCAGATTAACTAAAGGTGTGCGGCCAGGGCCAGCCCTAGACATTTTGGTGCCCCAGGCGAGATTATGATTTGGTGCCCCCCCACCCCCCCCCCTCCAAGCAATACACAATAAAATATATAAAGAATAAATGAAAAATCTCTATAAAAGACCAATACACTACAAAAACAGAAAGGTATTGATATAGGTAAAATATATAAAGAAGGTTTCAAATGTATTCATTATTATATGAACATGTTTTAATTGGGGGGTGGATGTCACATCCTCTAGGGGGGTCCGGGGGTATGCCCCCCCCCCCCCCGGAAAGATTTGTTTTAACATTTTATTTAAAAAAAATTCAAGTAAAATGCTTCAATCTGGTGTAATTTGAGCAGAATTACTAGAGACTAGATCTAGGGGGTACAACTCTAAACACCCATATGAAAAAGATCGGTTTACATTTTAATAACCAAATAAGTATGTGAACATAACCAATAACCCACAGCCAATAACAAATAAATGTAACATATTTTTTATTTATTTTATCCTTATTATTAATATTGTAGTTATTAAATTAAAATCACTCATCAAACAAATGTAGCTTCTCTTAAAACTTTATGAAAAGAAAGTGCAAACGTGGACAAAAATATAGCCGACGGAGCTCTTACAACTGAGGTTATTGCAAATAAATTAAGATAATGAACAACATAACACTATAAATCAAATGAAACAGGCAATCAGAACAACAAGTCTCATGTATTTCATACATCACGTCTCTCCTGATTGAAATAATAACACATGCCCATATTGGTTGGTCAGCCTCACTTTATACAAAGGAGCAGTTATCCAGATAGCTTTCTTCTGGCTAACATTCACCTTATTTCGTTACAGCAGCATATAAAACAAAGCATTGCACAATAATTAGACATTAAAAAGAGCAGAAAATAAACAAATTCTAAAATATAATAGAAAATAAACAGAAAAATAAAAATACATATATTTATATACACACAAGTTGACCGTGAAAATAAACTATCTGACAAATTAAACACTATTGGAGGATCAATCACAGCTATCACATATAAAAGTAGGATATTATTTACAAAAAGATTATATAAGAATAATAACACATAAATAAAAACTTAAAATCATTTGTATTTATCATTCTGTATCAGAGGCTCACGGCTAGCATGGCATCTCTGATACCTCCACCACAACAGCTATATAAACACAACAAAACAGATTTTGACAATTTTAGCCAAGTCTGAAGGTCTAGAAAAGTGTATAATTTGGTGTTCGGGTCTAGGAAGACCGCAGCATTGTTGTGGGTAACTCAGGGTCAATTTTGGCCCAATCAAGATTCATCTTTGACTTTAGACACCCCACCCCCACCATCCACTGTAATATTTTTTTCGCAACATGCACCCTCTGGCCCCCCTCCCCACACGGGAACTCAACTTTTCTCAAAGAGTACACTCACTTGAACCTGAACACACACATGCACGTGTGCAATATGTGGTGTAATGTGTTTTGGGGCCATACAATTACAACAGGATTGTACGGTTATGAATGCATTATAAGTTAGTTATGATGTAATTAAAACAATATTGGATGATAGTCATTATGTTTTGAGTGTTTTGGACTGAGATAAATCATGGGTCAAAATTGACCCGCGAACACCATGAGCGGTAACAGCTTTTGAACACATAGCAATGGCTAAGGGAACCTCAATCTCAAACACCATGCGGGATTGCAGATGACTATAATGATCAAACAATAATAATTCAGCTAGAACAAGATGGAGGCTGGTTTGGGCTTTAATTGAAATTGATTGGAATATTTAGCTTTTGAGACCAATGAATTCAGCATCCACACAGAAAGAGAGGGAGATACTCAGTCAGTCATGGTGCAGTGTTTCCACTCTCAGGTCTGCTACATGTTTGCTATCTGATATGGGTGATCCCTCCTCTCCTCCCTCTCTCAACTCTCTCCCCTGACGGAGAGAGGACAGTCTCCCACAATAACCGGCTCTATAGCAGTTCCTGTGGCTTATCTTATCTCGGCGGATCTCCCCGGTACCGACCCGTACCGGCTGTCCCCCCCCCATATCATCTGAATCATAGGGACACAAAAGAGGGATCCGGTCGTGTTTCACTTTCTTTCCTCCGAGGGACCCGTATCTCTTACATGTTCCCCCGATCTTTGTTTCTGGACGGCAGGCTGCGGCTGCGTAAAAGCGGTGAGTACCGCTGGTTGCTGCCGTTATCTTTCTTTCTTCTTCCTCTTGTTATTGCACAGCGAACAGATAGGCTACATAGAGATGAAGATAGCGGGACGCTGGTTGAGGAGCTAAAAGGAGCTCGAGTCTGGTTGTCGTTGGTTTACTTTCATTTTCTTATTTTAAATAGAGCTTTATGTAGTTATTAGATGCACTTCAACCTCACTGTTTTTGTTCTGTCAGAGGGGCGTTACTGTGGGGACACACAAAGGCAGCCGCATGAAGTCAGTGTGCAGAGAGGATGCAGTGTTTTCCATCTGAACTGTAACTACATTAACGCCTGTTGTTGGGGAGTAAAACGAGGAAGATAACAATAAGGGACTAAAAAGCAGCTAAGCCAGAGTGATGTGTTAGTTACCTTCTCATCTGCCATCAACACATCATATTGTATATTGTGTAGAGTTTGGTTTCATTTTCTGCCTTAACCTGAATTAAAATATTTTTTTAAGCCATTGTTATATTTGAATTTTTTTTTACAATGGACTTCACAATTGCAATTAAATGCATTTTACTGCATTGCATCAACAAACTGCAAACTATCTGTATTTATGACATGTATTCTGGTTGCATAAGCTGAAGAAATTTGCAGAATAAAGGCACAGTGCCATCTCCAGTGGTTATGCATTATATATAAAGTTAGCTCAGCGCTGCGCCTCCCACCCAGCCACACTGTCAACGCTCCCTCTCTCCCAGCCTCTGTTCTCAGCTTACACACTGTCAGCCTCTGACTATCTGCCTGACTGAGGCTCACATGGACATGGAGTGTGTTTGTAAGTAAGTTGAAGGCTGTTAAAGAGAAGTTATTGAGTGCACATCCCCCCGTCTAGAAAGAAAAGCAAACATGCCCTCAGGCCTTTAACAGCAAAGATATGTGTTTTATGGTTTGTTTGAAATCTTGCATCCCTGGGATCCAGGGGTGTGAGAAAGCCAATCCTTTGTTTTCTACCACTATATGACCTTTCAAGTTGTGGGTATAGAACTCAGTTGTCGGCTAGTTTTATTCACGTTTAATCAGAAAGTTATGCTGTGTGATGCCATCAGAAAATGAAATGGCTTATCACTGAAAACAATGCTGCCATGGTAATCCACTTCATCTTGTCAGTGTCTCTCTGCTTGAAATGTCAACAGCATCACATAGCAGATATTAAAGCGTCACTGAATAGATGTTATTATCCTCTATAGGGCACGTTAGGTTGTAGATTAGGTTACTCTGCCATTTAGTGTTATGTAATGGCAACTCTCCTGCAACACAGACCCTGTTAACACACTGGCTCAGTTCCTCTGTTACTTTCATCTTTAGCTTTTCTTCTGTTGGCCTCTTTTCATCCTCAGCAACAGATTTGTTACGCGACTCAGCTAATAGCATTATCTCTCCACAGTTACCACGACCTGATGCTGAAACCCCTTACATTCATCAGAAGGCAACAGGAAGCAGATTACTGAGGGATTACACACATGCAACAGTACCACAGCTCTGGGATTTGACCACCCTCCAACTGTGGATCTCACATTGAATGAACTTACTGACTGACTGACTGACTGACTGACTGACTGACTGACTGACTGACTGACTGACTGACTGACTGACTGACTGTCTGTCTGACTGTCTGACTGTCTGACAGACTCTGGTATCATGGAACAAGAGGAGGAGCTGACAGAATTGATTTAACTCACCTAACCTCGCCTCCTTCCTCCTACCTCAGTATCGAAGACTGATCGATGAGGATTACTGGCTGTCCTCCTGCTGCTGTCCCATGATGCATCTACACATGTAAAAGCAGGATCAGCCACACAGAGGGCTGTTTCTATGGATACCCCTGCCCTGGGTAGTGTTAATAGGACTCACTGACATCCTTACTATCTGCGCAAGAACAAAATGCAGTGAGAGATTAGAAGTGCATCCTTGCAGCAGAGCACAGCGTCACATCACATCTTTGGAACAGATAAACATCTTCATCAAGTGTCATGAGGAAAAAGTACATTTTAGTTTTATTAAGCATAGGTTAAGCATAGGTTTTTTTTTAAAATGTGGAACATAGTGGATTCTCAGCTGCTACAGTAAAAATAATCTGCCCACACAGGACCAGCAGAGGAGGTGAAGATTATGCACAAATACACTTGGTAGGCCTGAAGGGAAAATTGTGTTTCTTTTAACCGGCTTGCAATTCTTGGTTCAGTTCCAAATTCTGGACCCACATCTGGAATAAGTAACCCTACTGGAACATATGGGTGCCCCTCAAACTGCTACTACCTTTTAGCAGACTAGATTTATTTACTTAATTTGGATATTTTCTACAAGATAACGGACATCTAGATGTACCAGCTACACAACTAAATATCAACTCGTCAGTTAATGTGCACAATATAAAGCAAAGCACCTTTAAATGTGATATTTTGGGGATCCATCAAGCTATTTAAAAGTACATACAACCATCTATCATCTGTCCCTAACCACGGCAGACGAAGCTATCATGGCCAGACAAGAGACCCCCCTCTTCCTTCATGGTTTTGACCTGGGTGGTCACTTTGTTGACCTTCGACCTCTCGGCACAGGTGTAACAGGCCTGGTCCTCTCAGCTGTTGATGAGCGCACCGGCCAGCGCGTGGCAATCAAAAAGTTGGTGATGCGCGATGCTGTGACGGTGAAGCATGCTCTGCGGGAGGTCAAAATCGCCCGCCGGCTGCTCCATGAAAACGTGGTGAGTGTTCACGAGGTTTTGGCGCCATATGGACGACCGCTGCCCAGAGACCCGACCCGGCTGAGTGCCCTGTACATCGTGCAAGAGTGCATGGAGACAGATCTGGCTCGACTACTAGAACAAGGACCACTACCCACAGGTATGGGAAATAAAAAGGAAATGGAAAGATCAAAGTTAAAAAAAAAAAAAAAATTATTTTCCTAAACCCGATTTCACAGTTTGTCGAAACAATACTGTTCTGTTTCTGCAGCACTGCTGGCTTTGTTTACACTGTGAATTATTGGATTAGTCGCTGTCCTTTTAGACACTCTTTTACTGAGACAGTGTTTTATCCACAAGTCACAGTACAATCCTGCCCAGAACATTTTGATTCGTTCTTTCAGCTTGCTTGTATCCTCTAAATAAACATGTTTTGTAACTATTTGAGTGATACCATTTTTTTTGACTTTATGTGCCAAGACAGTGTTGCCCATAGGAAATGATTCCACAAAATGTAGAATATTCCCCTTATTCCTTTTGTGATTTAAATTATTTTAATTGTAGAGAAGCTATCCATACAAGTTGTACACAATAACAAATAATGAAGCATATTCACTAGAAGTAAGCATCGTTATGGAAATTAAAGACTGAAAAGAGAAGTGGTGGGTTGTTTCTTGATATCTGAGCCTTTTCCCTTAAACAGGTCATGCTACTCTGCTGTTCTACCAGCTGCTGAGGGGACTGAAGTTCATTCACTCAGCTAACGTCCTGCACAGAGACCTGAAGCCTGCCAACATCTTCCTCAACACAGACCAACTGCTGCTCAAGATTGGAGACTTCGGACTGGCCAGGATAGTCGACCCGCATTATTCTCATAAGGTAAGAGAAGAATAAACCCTACCACACACACACCCACACACACATAGGCCAACAAGGGACATTTACACTCACACTTTTTTAATGAAAAGTCTGTGACTGATGATCAAAGATGTAATATTCACTGGAAGTTTCTCAAATCAGCAACACTTGTACAAATATTTCCAGCTTTTAGCTTATTACTCTTTGGATCTATGTAGGACATGTAGATGTGGCAAATGTGCCAAGTGTTCTTTTGAGGAGAGCCAATAAATGCCTTTGATCATTACTCTCTTAAGCCTCCTGATCTCTCAACAAGTTTCGATCATTTTTATAAAGCCATAATCTTCAGAAGACAAGCCAGGATACAGGTTATGATCTCTGTCCACCTAATATTGGCTGAGCTTTTTGTCTCTGTGCTTTTTAATACTACAAAAATTAATCAGACTGTTCATATTCAAGCCAGCAAAGTTGATCAAATAAGGAGGATTGTCAATCTTCTCATTGCAGTCTGACAGTGTGGGCTGCTCTGCTGATGATGGATGAATCCAGGGAGAATATTTTAATATTAATGCATTATCGCTGCTCACTCTCAATGAAGGAAGAGAAAGTGTGATAGTCAGACAGCCGTGCACAAGCCCTTGCACTAGTGTGGCAAAGGATACTCTATAAACTGGGATTTTCCTCCCGTAGAATATCAGCAGGTTGATTGAAAAACAGAATAATTGTTGTCTGTCTGATGTGTGCGTTATCTTAGGTGACATCTTATACTTCATTGGTCAGATGCTGACAAAGATCAACACTGGCTGGCTGAATCCAAACAGAATACACTATTTCAAAACTTGACATTTAAAAATGTGTAAGCGCTACAGGATTCTACATATTGCTATAGCAGCACTGCCAAGCTGTCTCCTTTTTCCTACATCTTTTATTACCAAACCTGTTACTATTACTGTAACATTGTCTTCCCCAAACCTGGTATCAAGTGTTGTGCAAATCAAACCCTGTGATTAGCCTGTCCACTGTAGATAAAGGCTTCTGAGAGATGGATGTGACAATTTACCGCCCCATTGTGCTGCTTTATTATGCACGAAGGTCCGATAGCAATACTGTAACACTAGCAGGGCAGGACTGTTGGTGTGTGTGTGTGTGTGTGTGTGTGTGTGTGTGTGTGTGTGTGTGTGTGTGTGTGTGTGTGTGTGTGTGTGTGTGTGTGTGTGTGTGTGTGTGTGTGTGTGTGTGTGTGTGTGTGTGTGTGTGTGTGTGTGTGTGTGTGTGTGTGTGTGTGTGTGTGTGTGTGTGTGTGTGTGTGTGTGTGTGTGTGTGTGTGTGTGTGTGTGTGTGTGTGTGTGTGTGTGTTCTTCGGGTCTGTGCATGTGGAGAGGGAGAGGAGCTCTTGTGAAAAGCGATCTTTGTCAGCTCAGAGCACGGGACTGGGGATCAGCTGGGTGCAGACACAGGGGGTTTAGATGGAGGGGAGGAGGAGGGGGGAGGAAGAGAACAGATGATGAGCAAGGATGAGAAATGATAAGTCATGGAAGGGTGAAAGGAGGGGAGGTGAAAAGAACAATGCAGTAAGGGCAGAAAAACAAGAAGGGTGAGAGAAAGTGCAAATAGGAATGATAGGGAAAATCGGTACAAATAAGATATCAGAGAGAAAAAGTAAGAGCGATGAAGATGGTTTGGGTCTTGCATGACAGCAGAAACTCTCACTCTGTTCCCCTTTCTGTGTTTAGGTGCCTATAGCTCTCACACTGTGTAGCTACAGAAAATACTCAGCCTGTCAGAGAACACTGTGTTCAAACTACTGCACTGTAGATGAATGGATGGATGGATATATAGATAGATTGATAGATGAATGGATAAATGAACAAATAAATGCATAAATGGACTATTCAACACCAAGTACTTTGAGCTCTTACAGATATATTATGTATTTTGTGCCCTTGTCGGGTGCTGCAATATGAGCCTCTTCCTTTGAAGACGTTGCCTCAAAGCTTTGATTATCGGGATGCATTATTAAACAATGAGAGTGCTGGCTACACATTACACTCTAATTTTAAACTGCTGACGTGGCTTTGATTGTTCTGAGTTGGATATGAAGAGTCTGCTCCAGCTGATGTGTCTGTCACCAGAGTTATGTGTGTGTATGTGCCTGTGTGTATGGCAATGTGTGTGTAAGATGAGGCTGGGTTATTTGTGATGCAGTGTTCACACCAAAGCAGAAGCCTGTAGTGAATGTGCTAGCCTCCTCTCTGTTATTTAATAATGCAGAACCAAATCACTGCTTTTTAAAACATTTTTGTGGGAATAGACGTGTTCAGTATTTACTCCAACTGTGATGTGAAAACGACAGATAGTTGTTTGGCCATAAAACATAGCTGGTGGCTCAGATTGTATGGTTTATAATAATTGCTCCAAAGAAATCACTCCTACCTTTTATCAGTAACATGGTCTGTGTGTAATAACAGATGTTTTGTCAGCACACTCTGACTCTACAGTGCTTCAAATTGCTCTAAATGCGGTCCTCTGACAACACAGACAAACATTTATTCAGGCAAAAAGAGATAACAGAAATGTTGAAATAAGAGAGAAGGGAAACAGAGGCAGAGAAAAGATAATTGGTGATGTTGTTTACCGTCAACACAAGTAGCACCTTGAAGTGTTTATGGCACCTGCTGAGGCGGCACTGGATCTGCCTAGAAATTATTCATGACCTGGAGAAAGGAGAAAGACGGAGAGGAAAGGTGAAAAGAGGAAAGTGTTGGAAAAGAAAGAGAAATAAATGGATGAAAGATAAAGAAGTGAGGCAGAGGGGAGTAGGAGTACGACAGGTCCAAATGAGTAGAGTGGAACTGACAAGAACTGAGCAAGGGATGGAACAGGTGATAAAGGAGGAGAAGAAAGGATGTGGGCGAAAAGAGAGAGATGGGGTGAAGTGTGAAGAAAAAAAGAAGTGACAGTCAAAGCTGATGATGCTGACGTAGAGAAACAATGAGTTGAGATTAAGGGAATGGATGGAGAGGCAAGTGGGAGGTGGTGACAAGAGGGGAGAAGGATGAGAGAAAAGGGAAGGGGTAGAGAAGTCCAACAAACATTTAATAATGGGGAATAGCTGTGTGCTAAATCCAGTCTTAATATAGTTACATAATGAAAGGTGAGGGCACATCTGTGCATAATTCTGTGAAACTGAGACCTACATTTGCTTATTTTTCCGATCAGATGAATTATCATCAAATACAATTACATTCTACAAAATGTTGTACTTTTGACACATTCCTTGAAAGACACTGTCCATCAAATCACAACTAGGATAGAGAAAGTCATCAAAACAGAGGGACAGACAGATAGAAGGCAAGGTGTGTGCATCATTGAACACTCAGCATCAGTTTCTGCTCTGTCATCTCCTGGCAGCAATGAGGGAGAGCCTGGGGGGAGGGGGAGGAAGTGCGAAAGGTGAAGTGAGGGCAGAAGACAGGGAATAGAGAGCATAAAGATAAGGCTACACATCATACAGGGGCAAAGAGGATTGAAATGAGAGGAGAGGAGAGGCCACACAGGAGGAGCAAAGAGAAAACAGAAAGGCTGAAGAGCGAAGTAAAACTGAACTTCAATTCATAACTCCTTTTTCACAGGAACTCAATGCTGCTGTTTAATTCCAACTCATTCAAGATATGGTTAAGAATTATATGAAAAATGTTACTCTGGTGGCCTGAAAAAACGCGATTTAAGAAAAGTGGTGATGGGAGACCAGAAGTGCAGCGAGGACAAAGAATGGAGGGAGAAAAAGACAGAAGACAAATTGTGGGGCCGCCTTTTTTAAACACAAACATCTTGTTTTCTTTGGGGTTAAGAGTGATACAAATAGTATGTCAGCAAGAAGGAAGTCAACTTGATATGTCCACAGACACTCTAGCCAGCATGAAACTAGCTTGCCGCCTCCAGAAATATACACATGTGTAAGAATGTGTAAGCCTAAATCTTAGGATTGTTGTGCAGTCTATTGTCTTCATACTGTATCAGTTTAACAGCTCAGAGCAGTGAAAATTGGCTGAAGAGAGATTCATGGCCAGGAACATAATGGAAGTACATGTAGTAAGTGCAGGGATTTTGAGATTTGGTAAGGTCAGAGAGTGGAGCTATTACAGAGATTGAGAGGTGAAGTGATTTATAAGAGGCCACGAGAGCATTAATGATAGCAACAGGCACATTCTCATTACTCTGCAGATAAATCTGGTTTGTATGTGAATACATGTGGCTGCTGCTCATCTCCATGCACATCATTATCAGTATTATTCACAAGGTGAACATTTACAAAAGACAAAGCAGACAGGCGTCTTGTTGAAGCAGATGTAATGAGAGGACATGTGTTGTTGAAAAAGTAGAGCATCAAAGGCTCAGTGAAACGCCATAAATGAAGCTAGAGATAAGGCGAATGTTTTCTACAGAGAGTATCGAGAAGCCTGTTCATGTAGCTGACATAAAAACCCAAGCCTTGTGGGTGTAACTCAAAATATGAGCTTACATTTCCTTTTTTTGTGGCTGAACGTACTGACTTAATGAGGCTCGCGCTCAAACAAAAACACGACCAACTAGATTGTAATCATCCTTTTTAAATATTAGACACGTGCATGCAGACTAACAAGCACACACTAAATGTTAAGAACATCTCACAAGCTAATTCTCTGCATGTGCATCACTAATGTTCTTTACCTACAGTAAATAATTAGTTTCACTTACCTCTACCTCTCCCTATTTTCCCTGTATTTTTTCTCACTCACACCCTCAACTCCTTCTCCAGGGCTATCTGTCTGAGGGTCTGGTAACCAAGTGGTATTGTTCCCCCCGTCTGCTCCTGTCCCCTAACAACTATACCAAGGCCATCGACATGTGGGCCACTGGCTGCATACTGGCAGAGATGCTCACAGGACGCATGCTGTTTGCAGGTACCTCTACTGTTTGTCATGCTGTGTTCTTTAACACACTCATGACCTTGATGTACTGCAGGAACATTTTGATTATGCACATCATTTTGTTGATTGCATGGAGAAATACAAAGATATTTTTAGTATTGAGCAGAAACATAGGAGTCTCAAACACCTCTATTTAACATAATAAACACCAAACAAAATAAGATTGAAGACTTAAACAAGACTTCTCAAGTTAATATAGTCATAAAATCCGGTAAATCAGTTGTATTCAAACACACCTCTGTGTCCTTTGCCATTTAAAGTTGTTACTAGTAGAAATGTAAGAATAAAAAGACAAAGTAGCATCTAGTGAGGGCTATGGAGAGTTTTCCTGTACATAGTGTCCTCCACCAAAGATACATTATTCTTTTTCTGCAGGCTCCTTCTTTGCCTGACCAGAATAACAATGATGATAGAAACATTCTCTCTGTCTAAAGCGGATGTAGTTCCTCCTGACAGGCTGATTTGACCTCCAGCAGCCCTCTACACCACAGGAGGGATGGTGCCATAAACTCAATAGCGTCATCTGTTCCCTGGTGTTCTTCTTTGTTAGAATTTCACACATGGACTGTGAGAGATGTTTGCCATACTTAAGCAGCAGTTTTTAAATGTCACATGTTTTTTGTTTACGACAGGGAAAGCAATGCACTTTCATCCCAATACAATACAACTGCTTGCTTGTTACTCAGAGTGGTGAGTGTGTTTATATAGCACCACCTACTGGCGCCCATTAGATTGATTGAAACATTTAAAGGGCAAATCCCCCCTGCATGACACGGGTGGGGAGAGCTACAGCTCTGCTATTACCTGCAAAGTTTGAGCATGTTGAATGTCTGGCTAAACCACATTCAGGGACAAAAGTTGAGCTTTACAGAATCTGATTTCTTCTGTCTGAAATATTTGGCTCTTAGAGTGGTGATTTCTGTTCATAGATTTTAAGTAAAATCAAATTAAAGAGACTGCTGCATATTCCATTCTATCTTCAGATTTCTTATTGAACACCCTTACCTTGTCATTTATTTCACTCGACAGCTCACACCACCAAGTGATCCTGTTTGACTCTAATTGGTCACATTTTCTTCTGCTTATGTAACCAATGCTCGTCTCTTCTCTGCTTGTCTCTGATTGGTTGATTCCCTCTCTCCCAGGCGCTCATGAGCTGGAGCAGATGCAGCTGATCCTCGACACAGTGCCGGTGCTGAGAGAGGAGGACAGGCAGGACTTGCTACAGGTGACGCCTCAGTGGCTGCTGCTAATCATATGTCTGCAAACTGATTTGATTAATACGGTCATCTATATCATGTTTCTCTCTAAGGCCCTGCCTTTGAAAATGAAATGAAATGAAATATGCAAAAAGATATAACCACAACAGAGTTATGCACATATTTTAACCCCTCCGTCATCCTTTTTCCCAGGTGATACCTTCCTATGTCAGCCATGGATGGAAAGTGAAGAAACCCTTTTCTGAATTGCTGCCTGAAGTGGATGCTCAAGGTGAGGGGTGGAGTAGTGCTAAGAAGAGGAAGGTTAAGCAATACTAAAATACAGCAGGGATGAACAAGAGAAATTGAATATGTAAAATAAAGATAAAGCAAACATTAACTTTTCTAAACTGTGAGGGTGTTGAGGCGATGGAGTAACCTGTAGAGTTTTGAATGTCTAACCTACATAAATTATCCCTGAGAGAGGGATATGAATAAAAGTTAAGAAGAACATATATTTTATTTCTATTAATCCTCTTCCCTTCACTGATCCCTTTCTTTTCTCTTCACAGCTGTGGACTTCCTTCAGCGTATCTTGACCTTTAACCCCATGGATCGGCTCACAGCTGAGGCAGCGCTGTCACACCCTTTCCTCCAGCAGTACTCCTGTCCTGAGGATGAACCCACCTCCTCGCATCCCTTCCGCATCGAGGACGAACTAGAGGACAGCCTTGTCACCGAGCAGAGCCTCAGCAACAGCAACAGTCAGGCCTCCAGCATCCACTGGGAAAAGTGTGTGCATTTATATTTCTTACACTAGTATTTTATATAGAATACAGAAATAGATAAAGATACAAATGTAGAGCCAACATGCCAATAATAGTATAAAACAGAAAAGTCTTGCAAAGCACAAGAAACTACTTAAGATTCCTAATGTAAAAAGGACCGAATATGTACTTACCAGCAACGTTTTTACAAGTCATTTCTGCTCCCCTGCAGGTATGAGAGCAGTTTATCAACAGATGTGTCCTGGCAGCTGTCGGGCGGGAGATGTCGCTGCATGCCCCCTGCCCACATGACCTCTGACCTAGGAGACACTACAGAGGATGAGGAGGTGCAGAGAGACCCCCGGGCCAGTTCCACGGCACTGATAGAGGAGGCACAGGTTGGATATGCTTTCATTTTTCCCATATACTGACTGATTTATACAACCATTTATTAATGATACAATGAAAAGAGTGTGTAGTTAAGAGTAGTATTAATGAAAGCAGTTCAACACAAAATTCACCTTCTCCCTCCCCCCTACTACTCACCATCTGTGCTCTAAAGGTGGATCCACGCAAGTATTCCCACAGCAGCTCAGCTGAACGCTTCCTGGAAAATTCTCCCTCCTCCCTGGAGCGGGCCTGTGGTCTGGGGTATGGGGAACTGGACTGTGGTCGTTCCTGTGACTACAAAGTGGGCTCTCCTTCTTATCTGGATAAAATTGCCTGGAAGGAGGGCAAGCCTCAACACTACTCAGAGCCTAAGCTGATCCTGGATCTGTCTCATTGGAAGCGTAACACCAATAATCTTCCTTTGCCTTCCGAGCCACTTGGTGGCAGCATGGAGGACCTGAGAGCGATGAACGAGGAGGAAGCTGTAGAGGAGGAAGAAGAGGAGACCGGGGATTTATTCCAAGAGATCTCTCGCTGGGTGGAAAGCACCCAGTCTCATCTTCACTCACCCAGTCCTTCTGTGGAGCCATGTTCACCTTCGGGTTACGTCTCATCTCCCCCTCTCCCTCTCACCCCGACTGACCTCCCAACTTCAGTTTTCCACTACAGGGAAGTTGTGCAGCAACCATCATCTGAATATGATGAAGATAGACTGAGCCCACTTCTTCCTGTCACGTCTTCCTCTAATTCCCTCCCCTCACTTCTCCCCTCATCTCCCACCTCTCCACTCCCCCCTCAGTCACCTCAAACACTATCTTCTCCCACCTCGACACTTTTTCCTTCCCTAGAATCTCAACCCCTTTCTTCTACTTCCTCCATTTCTCAGCCAGTAAATGATGACTCCTTAGAGTCACTACCTGTCAAGCAAAGAGAGCGGCTTTTTGACCTGGACGTGTTTATATCCCGAGCATTGAAACTGTGTCGGCAGAATAAGGAGAAAGCAGACGGGAAGAAAGGAAAAGAGGGAGGATGGAGGGAAGAAAGCAAACAGCCGAACATTAACCGAAAGGTGCCTAGGCTCCCAGAGCACAGGACTCCTCCACCCCGGACTCCAAACTCTTGATGCTGAATTTCAACTTCAGGTCCTCTTCAGTATAGCATCATAATGGCTAGCACTTCCAAATGCTCATAGTGTTTTCAATAGTACAGATGATCTGTGGTTAATAGTGCTACTTAAACATTATACCTAAGTGTTAGCAGTCTTCTTGTTACTAAAGCGACGACAGGCCACATGCTGTGAATAAAACCCTCACTTAAAAAAGCAATTATGCAGCTTTGTTAAGTGTACTCTCAGGCAATAAGTGGTTAAAAGGTATTTGGGTTGAAAATTAATAACCATGCTTAGCATTTCAAATATCAAGTATTTGTTCAACATGGATATATTTTTGAAATAATCAGCCAATTAATGATTATGGTATTTGTGGTTTGCTGTCATTCTTAAAGATGGTCAAACCTTGACTTGATAGCGACTAATTCTGTTATAGAATTATCTGCAATTGATTAAACTAATAGTTTCCTGGGCTACTGCGTGCTGGATAACAGTTATCTAGAGGAGTCACTTTATTTGAAGTTTGCTTTAAATGTATGTTTCTACAAGATCCCTTGCTGTGTGGGAATCGGTCAGTTAATTTCCCAAAAGTCAGACAGTCTTCCAATGATGATGTACACCCAATAATGACTATGACACATAAAATACTGAATGTATTAACTAAAGAGTATCAGTCAAATGTATCTTTTGTTGCTGTTTTAATGCTCCCACAGTGACTTAATGAGCTCTGTCACTGCAGTGCTACATGCCTTGTAAACTTGTATAAAACTATTTAAATATTTAATTCTATATTATATTTCCCAAGACTGTTGTTTATGATGTTCATTTATCTTAAAATATTATTTTCTGAATTGGAGAGCACACCTTTCTGTTTATTTGGTGTGAATTGTATTTTGGTTAATGTGGAATGATCTATCGTAATCATTCATGCTCTAGTTCAATCGCAAAGTCTGCCTGGTGCACCAAAGGTCATCCCACTTACTGAAAAGATGCTATCCTGTCTGTACTAGACAGTCAGATGTTACAATTTTGCTCACTTTAATATTAGCCCAAGACAGCTGTAATGCAAACAACAGTAACTTATATTTTGGAGAACGTAGATCCTTGAAAATCTAAATGATTTGTACTCAAATGCTGCCCTGTAACCATATCATTAGAAGAAAGAAAAACATTACCAAAACATATATTTTGAAATACTTTTCTATCCAATGTGGAAGACAGTAGCCTGTCAGAATGTTATTTAATAAAGGTAACCAAATCAGGTAAAAGATACAGTCAAGGGAAATTAATTAAGAGCTGTTGGCTTGTGCCTCGTTCTTTCTTAACTGCATACTGGGTATGGAAACAGCATTCAAATGATTCTGTTGAGCTTTTGCCAAAAAGGTATACAGTTAAATCCATCTTACCTAGATGAAATAGGCCTCTCCTTTCCTGGTTTCCCTGTTTGAAATGTAATGCTCTGCTGTGGATGTACCACATGTTAACAGCTTATGTATATGTATATGTATATGTATATGTATATGTATATGTACAACAAGAGACTGTATATTGGGAACTCCAGAGGCACAATACTGAGAAGCATAAAACAAACTGCCAGCAAAAACCTCTCAGAAACAACCTCTAATAATTTCAATTCACATCATCACACAGACCACTTAGAAGAATTGGGAGGGATGAAACCCTCTTTAATGTTCACACATGTAGAGAACACGGAACACACAATGACATGTGTTCTCTGCTTTTAACCCATCCTAGTACCAGGAGTCTGGTACTAGGAGCAGTGGGCAGCTATTCTACAGCGCAATGGGAGTGAGGGGGGAAGGGTGATGTCTGGTGCCTTGCTCAAGGGCACCACGGAAGGGCAGGAGGTGAACTGGGACCTCTCCAAATAGAAGTCCACACTCCATATTTAGGCCTGGTCAGGGACTTGAACCGGCGACCCTACGGCTCACAGTCCAAGCCCCTACTGACTTAGCCACTGCCGGACTAAGCCACTGCTGGACTTTACTAATACTAGGCCCATAGATAAAGCAAAGCCAGGTAAATTATTGGATATTATCAATAGACATCAAGCACATCAGAGTCATTAGCACATTCAGAAATGCAGGTTTTCCTGAGCAACAACTGAAAGTCCACGACTGTTAATGTTGATTGTTATCAAAAAGGTACCTCTAAGGTATTAATAATACCGGTTTTCTGGAATAACTGAAAAAACGTTCCATGTTTGTGATCAGATACAAATTCTGCTGCAGTCAAACTAATTAAATGAGTTTAGTTTTTAACCTTTACAGTTGTTAAAATCACATTTTGTATTTAGGAGATCATTGCCCTTGCAAGTAAACTAAGCCAGCAATAACATCATTGACGAAAAACAAACACATACTGTAATTAGTTATTTCAAGTGTGTGGAAGAAATGTACAAAATGTGCCTCAGTACACCTTGATGCTTCCAGCTTGCTGAATGTAATTTATGTTCTCCCTTCTGCATGGCTTTCACAACTGTTCAAATAGTTAAACTGTTTTAATGTGTCATTATTTTTAAAGATTTCTGTGCGCTTTTATTTCTTTTGTACACACGCTTCAAAGAAGCTTCTGCTTTTCATTTGAGAAAAGCTGTGAGGTTTTTTAATGCTCAATATTAATAGAAAATAACTCTCTTTTTGCAGTTTCTCTTTTTGGTGAATAATTAATAAAACAATATTTAAACTGTTATTTGACCTTACTTTTTTTTATGTTGTCGCTTATTGCCAATTCAAATAACTAATATTGATGGGATTAGTTATTTAAGGGCATTTTGTATATGAATTTGATTCACAGCCTCCATCCCTAAAATGATTGCATTGATGTACATGTAATTTGTGTCAGGCACAAAACTATACTAGAAGATTAGCCATGATGATTTTGATAAAGATCTTCTCTATGACACAGTTGGAGCAAGTGATGGCATATTCCTGCTTCCATCTCTCAGGCAAAAAGCACTTTCTTTCAAGATAAGATCCAATCTTCCTATTCCAATCCCCAAAAACTATTTTCTATCTTCTCCACCCTCTTGGACCCCCCCAAAGCCCCTCCCCCCTCCTCCCTTCTGTCAAGCGACTTTGTTAACCACTTTGAAAAAAAGGTTGATGATATTCGCTCTTCTTTTTCTGACTCACCTTTACTCACCGCTGGGTCACCAGACCCACCTTTCACCCACACACTGACCTCCTTCTCCCCTCTCTCTCCAATTGAGGTCCCTCATTACCTCTGCCCGTCCTACCACCTGTCCTCTGGACCCTATCCCCTCAAACCTCCTTCAGACTATCGCTCCTGATATTCTACCGTTTCTCACCCATTTCATCAACACTTCTCTAACTTCTGGTCACTTTCCAAACAGTCTCAAGGAGGCAAGAATAAACCCTCTCCTAAAGAAACCCACTCTCAACCCGTCTGATGTTATAAACTACAGGCCTGTCTCTCTCCTCCCGTTCCTGTCTAAAACACTTGAACGCGCTGTCTTTAAACAACTCTCCTGTTATCTCCATCAGAACAACCTTCTGGATCTGCACCAGTCTGGTTTCAAGGCAGGTCACTCAACAGAAACTGCTCTCCTTGCTGTCTCTGACGAACTGCACACTGCTAAAGCAGCCTCCCTCTCCTCTGTCATCATCCTTCTGGACCTATCTGCTGCATTCGACACGGTGAACCATCAGATCCTCCTTCGCACTCTCCAAGAACTTGGAGTTTCAGGCTCTGCACTTTCCCTCCTCACCTCATACCTCAAAGACCGCACCTACAGGGTTACTTGGAGAGGGTCCGAGTCCGACCCTTGTCAATTAACTACAGGGGTCCCTCAGGGCTCTGTTCTTGGTCCCCTCCTCTTCTCCTTGTACACAAACTCGCTCGGGTCTGTCATTAGCCCGCATGGTTTTTCATACCACTGCTATGCTGACGACACCAAACTAATTCTGTCCTTTCCCCGCTCAGAGACCCAGGTCGTCGCACGCATCTCTGCTTGCCTAGCAGACATCTTTCGGTGGATGTCTGCTCATCACCTCAAGCTCAACCTTGACAAGACTGAACTGCTTTTCCTTCCGGGAAAAGATTGTCCCACTCTTGACCTAACAATCAACATCGGCACCTCTGTTGTTTCCCCGACTCAGACTGCAAGGAATCTGGGTGTGGTCCTAGATAACAAACTTTCCTTCACTGCAAACATTGCTGCAACAACCCGCTGCTGCAGATACACGCTTTACAACATCAGGAGGATACGTCCCCAGCTGACCCAGACATCAGCGCAGGTTCTGGTCCAGGCCCTCGTCATCTCACGCCTAGACTACTGCAACTCCCTCCTGGCTGGTCTACCTGCATGTGCCATCCGACCTCTGCAGCTCATCCAGAATGCAGCGGCTCGTCTGGTCTTCAACCTTCCTAAATTCTCCCACACCACACCACTCCTCCGCTCCCTTCACTGGCTTCCAGTAACTGCTAGAATCCACTTCAAGACACTGGTACTTGCGTACCATGCTGCGAATGGATCTGGCCCTTCCTACATCCAGGACATGGTTAAACCGTACACACCCAGCAAGTGCACTCCGCTCTGCATCAGCCAAACAGCTCGCTGCACCCGCACTGCGAGGGGGACCCAAGTTCCCGTCAGCAAAAACACGTGGGTTTGCTATCCTGGCTCCAAAATGGTGGAATGAGCTCTCCATTGAAATCAGGACAGCAGAAAGCTTACACATCTTCCGGCGCAAACTGAAAACTCAACTCTTTAGACTCCACTTCGAGCGATTGAATTATTAACAAAGCACTTATATACTAATAAAGGGCTGGCTTTCTAAAGCCAGTTGAGTAGCACTTGAAATGTTTGGCTCTATGAAACCTGATGTACTTATATGATTCTGTTTTCTTCAAGGTTGTATCTTCCTGGTCGAATGCACTTATTGTAAGTCGCTTTGGATAAAAGCGTCAGCTAAATGCAATGTAATGTAATAATGTAATGTAAGCCAACTGAAAAATATATAATGTATGGCATTTGGTCACCCGGGGGGTCTGGGAGCCTTGGGCTATTGCCAGTGGCGTTTTCTCCTGGAGGCCAAGGGAAGCCAGGCTTCCCCTGTTTTTTCGGATTGTAGTTATAATTTTAATAAATAAATAAAAACACTTCGTTTAGTTTCGGAAATTCTTTGTTGTGTGTTGCTACCGGCCCGTCTCTCCCCCATTCTCATTGAGTATTTTACAAAGAGTGAAACAGCGCCCCTCTCGATGTTATGGTGAAACAGTAGATTGCACTCTCTGTTGCGAGAGGAGGCAAGCCGAAATTTGCTTCCCTTGGTGAAAAAAAATGGAGGGATTGACCGGCCCACGTCATGCCCCTGCCAACCTGTGATTGGTCAGGGCCATGCCAAGGGAAGCTAGAGGCGGCTGGTTTCCCTTGCCTCACAATCCAATCAAATCGCATCAATTTAGTGGTGCGGTGACGCGTCCCAAAAAGCGGAAGTAAGCTGCGCTCGGTTTCCCTCGACAAAATAACAATGGGATTTCTCCATAGGATTTTGGAAAATAGCTCGAAAAAAGGTCAGTGGAAAACGAACCTGTTAGGTAAATGCACGTTTTGTTCAGTCGGATAATATCCACATGTCTACCCTACTTTTATAATTTTCGAATCATAAATCTAATCGATAGAAGATAGATAGCGTCACTGCACCACTCTCACCGCCGTTAGAAAGTAGCAAGCAACTGAAGCAAGTGCAATTATGGAGGGTGGAGATTTGGAGTATTTAATCAAAAATAATTGGACTAAACTTCCGCTGCAGCAGCAACAACAAATACAATCTGATGACAGGCCAATGCCCAAACTGGAGCTGTGTACAGCGAGGAACAAAGGAGCGAACCGGACGTAAAACATTAAAGGTCTCCTGATTTAGTTTGTGAATGAATGCTTATTAGAGTTTCGACTGGAGAGTGCGTGCGGACCTGTCGGTCAGATAACAGGCGTGTGTAAATCCTGCATCTGTATGATACAAATGTGTGTAAAATGATACCGGGCGCGCTGTAATCACTCAACCGTTACGTTATTACATTGACCACCACCCCAAAAGAAAGGACGTATTAATGGCTTCCCCTAATTCTTTCCCCACGCCACGCTACTGGCTATTTCCCAATACCAGGTTGGTAATCCACTCCAACAATGTAATGTAGCCAAGTGGTAACAGGCCACATGCATTGTTAAACCTGAGGTTAGGAACCCATTTTAAAGCATAACTTTAATGCCCTAATTTTATGATCATTGTTCATAACCTGTCTTTTATTGTGCGTATTTAACACAAACAAATCACTTGACGCTGAAAAAACTTAATATAATCTTAATGATACATGTGTTCATCTGATGAATTATTGTTTCTCTCAGGAACATGATTAAAAAAACATGACAAAAAATACGGATATTTAATAATCCACAGAAAATATTATTATTATTACTTATTCAACAAAAAACATAAACACTTGAATGAGGTCCTTCTTCTACAGTAACTACGACGGATGGCCTTCAAAATCTTGCGCATGCCCCATGCCCGAGTCTTTACGGTAACCAAGGAGGAAACCCTGGCACGTGATTGGACGAGCGTCAAGGTTCCTCCGTCTCCTCACTCTGCTTCATCTGCGGCTGCCGTTAAAGGACACACCAAGCAGTCAAACAACCGCATTTACACAGCGACCTCCAGGAGAAATATGCTGTTTAAACAGTAACCTTTTCAACGGAGATAAGCCGCAATATTATAATACACAAGAGCAGGTAAGTTTCTCTCTTTGAAATGGAAAGTCTTTGTGCGTCATCAAAGAACTTCGCGTTGAGCCAATAATTAGTGAGCAGGGGGTCTGAATGAATGACAGCATGTGTATCATCAGGATATCTGGTTCGTGTTGGCGTGCGATTACAAATGTTCCAACATTTACTCAAATTCGGTCGGTAGACTTTGCTTTCCTTTACCAGCTCGCTGTAACGGGTTTTTTCAAATAACGACACAGGTTGTTGTGGTCCCTAGTAGTTATTGGCTAGCTTTAGCTTGTAGCAGTTGTTAGCTTCATGTTTGTATCTGGCTGAATTTGCTAGGCTAAATACCAGGTTAGCTTACCACTGTAGTGAGATTCAATTTTTATAACATTTCCATTAGACTTTTCTATGTAAACTTAGTAATATGCTCACACTAAGCAGATATATTCATTATCTCCATTTCCACCTCAGACAGAATAGGGAACTAGGGACAGTGAGGGATACATATCTATTTTATTGTATCAGTTTTTACATTAGGCACATTAAGAACAAGGATACCCGATGTTGCGACACATGTTGCTGTGGTTAAAAACACATGTACAACATTAGCACAGCAGCATGTTCATCATGGCCCGACACTTTCACAAAAGGAGAAACAAGATCTGAAGTTGGAGGGAATAATAAAAACACGCTTGATTATGTTTGGAGAAAACGTTCAATAAATCAGCTAGTTGATTATTACACAAGTCGACTAAGAATTTCTTAGGCAGCCATATTAATGTTGCTTTTGCTTTCATACAAGTGTACTCTGGTCCTTGTAAAATCCCCCTCTGAAACCATAGAAGGTCAAGACTTGAAAGCATGTGCGTGGGTTTGATTACATTGTGCCTACTGAGTCAATTCACATTGTTTGTACACATATTTTCTAGAAATAATAATCACAAGCTGTAATGCGATTTGTGTAGCATTGGGTTAAACATTTCTAACCAAACACTAGTTTATCTAGTCAGGTGTCGAAGTAGGTCATGTACAGTAGTTGCACTCACATTAATACAAAGCTCATGACAGTTTATGTCTGGTACTTGTCAGACACAAAGTAGAAAACACATTTACAGACAATCTGAGCATGTTTGATTCCTTTGGAGCTGACATGCTGATCAAGTCCCTTCACCAAGTGTTCAGGCGTTCTATGAACAGGCAGAAAGCTAAAATAAATGTGAACAACCATAAAATATTATTTTGTACAACACAAAGACTGTAATTCATAGAGGCTGCATCAAGGCTGCTTCAATTTGAATATCAAATCATCAGAGCACTAAAATGTCCAATTATTGTGGGTGCTGCTTATACAGTCTGACACTTTGGCTCTGACTTTGATGCTTGCTAGTTGATGTGTTCTGGATATAGCTGTAAGTCAAGTCTTTGCAAGCTGGCAATGCCTGTGATATGATAAATGAGTCATGTTGGTCAAAGCGAGGGGAACAGAATCAGACCACAGTGTTAACTCTGAATCTGTTCTTTAACAAGAAATACAGGCTGATCGGAAATTAGATCCATGGTTGCCATAAACATTATAAATGATGTTTATGTATTTTACTATAAACATCATTTATAAACTCAAAAGGTTGCTTATCAAAAGTATAATAGCATATCGTGATTGAATGCACTAAGCAGGGACTTTTATATAATTGTTGCAAGCACTACTTGATGGAGCATGTGAGTGGTATCTTGTTTGAATGCATTTTGAGATCTATTTGTTTATCTCCATTCATATTTTCTTATGAGGGTGATTATTACTATAATAACATGGGTGGACAGTTGAAAGTAAGTGTAGTGTAGTGATGAATGGAGCAGGGGTATGCAAATGTTGACAGCACAGATGGCTGTTACAATAACTGGCTCATATTTGTGACTTCTGCCAACTGAGCTCAGCAGCATGTGGTCCAGGCCGTGACGTCATTCAAAGGAGCCAGCTCTCAACTCCTTTGCCCTGTTTAATCGGCCTATAGGTTACAATTATATTTAATTTGATATTGTTTTTGTAACAGCTGACTGTAACATCCATCTTGTATTTTAAAGGAATACCTCTTTCAGCATTCTGGTCTCAGCACTAGACTTCAGGGAACTAAAATAGAAACTGTGCGTGCTGTAAAAATGCTTGTGTCATTGTTGTCCACATAACTTGCTTACAGGTCCAGTTGCATTTCCTCTGGGTCATGTCTTGACCTTAGGAAAGCCAAAAGTATTTTGGGATTGAAAATAAAATACACCAGAGCCAGAGCAGAATTCAGAAGGTTGGATTAAGATATTATTCTGGCTCCATCTCTGTAATATCAGGACGCTTAAACAATATGCCCTTTTTTACATTCACATTAAGGCACAAGATTGCGTAGTACTTCTTTAGGCCATTGACTCTGCATGTTTGGTGGAAAAGCAACATTTACTTGCTTGGTTCAGTCAGGATATAACCCTTTGGCACGATATTTATCACAAGGGGGAATCCACTCTGAATTGTAACTTAGAGAGGTTTTTCTGAGAACCTTCATCTGGCCTTTTTCTACACCCACAACAATGCAGCACAAGAAAGCATCACTGCGAATCACAGGTCACATGCATGACATAACTCTCACAAAGACTATTCCAGGCCAACAACAGCAGCTGACAGTAGGGTAGGGGCCCTTGAGTAAAGGTTGTTTGGTAGGAAAGCTTTTTGAGCTTGTTTTATCTTCTTCTCTCCCAAAATAAAAGACATGACTTATTCTGAAAATGCTCTGAAAATGGCACATATTTTCTGTGTGATTTGTTAGTGGTTTTCTTGTGATACTTATATCAGCCTATCTGTCGACTCATGTCATCTTGATTTACTGTAACTTGTTTTCTCTCTTCATGTGGAGCTCTGTGCGAAAAGGATTATGACAATCTTTCAAAGCTTTGTTTGTCAGAGGACGCACTAAATCACTTCTCTCTACACCCAGATTAATGATGCTGCTGTCTGCATTTCTAATCATCGAGAGTTCGTTCAAAGGCTTCTGGGATTTATTGTGCGTCAGTGGGATAACTTACTGTCATGATAGCATGAAGTCTAATGATGTCATATGTTCAAAGGTTGTGGCAGGATTGCACTTCCTGTCCTGATTGGCAGAAGGAAGAGTAGTCAAAGTAATAATTTTTAACAACCCAATGACACTAGAGAAAATATTCACATGCACTCAGACTGCAAGCTTAATAATTGATGATTGGATTTTTTGAAATAAGAATACTCTACAACTGAACAAACATAAATAGGAGACTTCTTAGTATTATTCAGTATCCCGGAACAGCTACCTATTATGGCCAACATACATATCCATTGTTTTGCTCCGATTTCGAAAGATAACACAACTTTAGGTTATTTTGTTAACTTTGTTTCTCTTTCATTTTTTTCTCCAGCTTTCCCCCAGTGGACCTTCCAGACCAGTGACAGTCCACCATGTTGTCCAGGTTGAAGACAACCTGGTCCCTGAGGCCCTGTGTCTCTGTTTGCAGATGGGCACACACCAAAGATAAGGGCAAGCCCCTCATGCTCAACCCACGCACCAACAAAGTGAGTGGATTACTAAAAAACACATGGTGGTTAAACAGCTTTATTAACATGTCATTAGCTGCCCTGGTGGTGTTTCAGAATAGTCTTTGCTAATGAAATACAGAAATACCAACAAATGTAGTGCAAACCATGATCATAAACAAAGCTGCTTTAAAAAGTGAGTATTATGCAACCACCACATGAATTTTTTAACACGCGGACAACATGGCATTATAAAGTCCTGTCAAGCACTGCATCAGTTCATCTTATCCCTGAGCCAGTGGTCGGTTCTGCTTATAACTAGAACAACTTGCCCATCAGTGCCAATGCTTTTTCAGCAGCTGGTTGGCTGCTGTTCATTTTCTGCTGTTTGACTTTGCCTGGCTTGACAGACTCTAGACAGATGGCTCACTGCAAAACTACAGTAATTGATATTTGAATATTAAACTTTTCAAAGCCACTGTACTTTATACTGAAAATATATATTTCTAGATACCTTCCAAACTAATCACCATTTTCATAAACCTAAAATCTTATTAGGTTTATGAAAACGGTGATTCTCAGAAACCTTAACTAAACTAGAATTGCTGAGATAATCTGACACTGCAATTTTGGCATTTTGTCACGTCAGGTCGAGTGTAGCTTGTTTAAAGTCAGAAACGAATTCATATCACTTTTCACCTGGATTTCTGACTGAACCAGTATCACTGCTCGATGGTCAGAAATGTCTTTTGAATCAAGTTTGAAAACTTTTTTTGTGCAATTGCTTATTATTAAGTTTGGGGTCTTATTTTCTGAACTGCAAATGCTTTTTAAAAGTAGTGTGTTTTAAATAGTTTGATTATTTATGTCTATTTTTCCTTTTGTCTTTATTTGACTTCTCCCTGCTTTTTGAAATGATTTACTAATCCTTGTGTAAAGAGTTGCAAACTGCCTTGTGTTTGTGCCATACAAACACGTAACCACACCTAACAGGGTGTCACTTTTGCATTCCTTTTGCAAGGTGGGGACTTGAATTGAAAACGGTCTCTCATATTGTGATAGAGGATGTGAATTCTTTGACTGGGTGTCTCGTCAGGTTACTGCAAGCTACAAATGACATTTGAAACATGAGGCTGTAGCTGCTTGAAGTTACGGCCTACACTACACATGTTGTGCTAAATATAAAAATACTGGTCAGAGGTTAACTGGCTGATAGTCCTACAAATACTGTACTCACAGCACCTTTATTTCACAATGCACTTCTGGCCTTCCTCATTGTGTTCCTTTTATCTATTTGAGCAGATTTTGGATTTTTTAATAGTATGAAAAGTCACTGAGTTTATTGTCTTATATTTAAAAACACTGAAAATCGCATGAAACAAGACAAAAATGGCAACGGCTGGTTTCTCATAGGAAGTGTTGCCAGATTAGAAGTGACTGGCATCAGCAGACTGAATTACTGTGACTGCCATGACTCATCATACCTCAACAGCAAAGGTCACAGTGTTGAAGACATGCATTGTTCATTACATTACACTGTCAACAAACTTACACCAGATGGTACAATCTAGTCTCTAAGATGATATATATATATATGATCTCCGTGATCCCACATTTCTTAAATGTTATTAACAAATTAAAGTGTTTTACTTGCATATATAAAATGATTATTGAAACCAATGTCATGTCCAGTGTATAGATAAAATGAGAAACGCATATCAAAACAGTACAAATACGCGTTCTGAGCAAATCAGGTTAGGCTTCCTCTTTTTTTAACGTGTTTAAATCACTTGACATATTCAAAATAAATGTTAAACTGCAATTTGGAATAAACGAATCTGAGGGAACATTTCTATGTAAAATGGAAATAGGAGATATCAGAGGTTTGCAGCTTGCTGGGTTCTGTTGGGAGGAACTGAGTACTGGAGCTGAGGGAAGTGAAATCCTCCATCAGCATGACTCAGCACTTTGCCAGGGGAGCCCCTTGCATTCATCACAGAATAATCAGCCCCAGCCACAGATGTGAGGGCCTCCAAATGTTATGCACATATATCATTCAGAGTTGGGTTCGTAAACCTACATACAGGCTTACTGCAGGATCATGAAACACGTTGTACCCCTCCTCCACATCATCTCCTCTATACAGCACTTGGGGTGTTTCTGCCCAGGGTCCTCCTTATTGGCTTCTTTAAGGCTACTCCCCTCTCTAACCCCTTTAGCCTCCTTTCCCATACTGCAAAATGCTTTCATCTGGCCTCTACGTTTCACTTTACTGTAAAAGGTCAAATGGTCAAGTGGTCACCCCCCTCTGAGGGCTCATGGGTAATACCCTCTCCTGACCATTTCCTGCAGCAATGCTTCTTAAAGAGACCACTTTCAAAGGAGGAACCAGAGTGCATTTCAGTCATATCTGTTATTAGTCATATCCTGTAAGTGAATATGCATAGTACCAAATACCATCATTTAAATTCAAGCAACTATGTGAAGTAAACTGAATTAGAAATACTCGGAACGCAAACATGCTTCTGCACAAGAAGAGTTTAGAGAAAACAAAACATCTATCTTTTACAATTTTCACAACCACAGTTTATGAACAATCCTGCCCGTTAAAGGTAACTCGTCATGAGTGGTTGTTTTATTCACATGCTCTTTGTCTCCCTACTCATGTCCAGTTGTTTTCTGTGTGTTTCCGCAGGGCATGGCCTTCACTCTCCAGGAGCGACAGATTTTGGGGATACATGGTCTGCTGCCTCCCAAAGTGGAGACTCAGGACATTCAGGCCATGCGCTTTCAGAATAATCTCAAGAACATGACTGATCCCCTGCAGAAGTAAGGACATATCATATCTTAAAGTACTGGAGCACATACCCACAGTATTCTGTTGGTCATTAAGGATGTTTGTCTGAAACATCTCCTTCCATACAGTTGAACTTTTCTTTCTCTTTACATTGTTTCTCCTTTTCCACAAAGGTACATCTACTTGATGGGCATCCAGGAAAGGAATGTGAGGCTTTTCTACAGGGTGCTGATGGAAGACATCGAGGAACTGATGCCAATAGTTTACACTCCCACTGTAGGCCTGGCCTGCACACATTATGGACACATCTTCAGAAGACCCAAGTAAGCAAGCAGTGAAGCTGTCAATAACCGACTACTGAAAGACAAAACATCAACAAAACTACAAGGATTTTTGTTCTGACAGTCTTAAGCCTTTTTATGTAGGTTTTCATCTGGTGGCTTTATAGAATGTATAAACATCTTTATATAACAGTGTGTTACATGAGCTGTTGACTTTTTTTTAAATGATGGTGGTTGTGTTTGTGTCAACACCCTGACTAAAATCGTTTTGAGGATAGTATTGTTGTTTGTTTTTATTTTTTAGTAAATAGAATCTTGACATTACTCATTGGCTTTTTTCTCTCACCAGAGGTTTGTTTATCTCCATTCGGGACAAAGGGCACATTCGTTCCATCCTAGACAATTGGCCAGAGACTGATGTATCAGTGAGTAGCTGAGAACATCACCACAGTAACACCACGTCTAACTGAAGCTGATGTCTATAATACTGTTTAAATGAGTCTACTAGGAACCTTCATCCCTCAAAAGCATGCAGACAAAGGATTAAAAAAAAAAAAAAAGAATTGTGAAAATGAATTGTGGCTACACAACTTTAAGTTAATATAAATCAGAGTTATAGACATCACATTAATTTAGGGAAGACTTCTTAATGAACTCATCATATCTACATTCACCTGGCCAAGGTCCAGTTTCCTGTTGTTTACATCTGTGTGATATCTGGCATTTTGCTGACTAATGTACTTCTTTTCCACCTGTCTCTTGATCTAGGCGGTAGTGGTTACTGATGGAGAGCGTATTTTAGGACTAGGGGACCTGGGTGTTTATGGAATGGGCATCCCAGTTGGAAAACTCTGCCTGTACACAGCCTGCGCCGGCATTAGACCTGAGAAATGCCTGCCTGTGGTCATAGACGTTGGCACCAACAATAAGGTAGGACAGATATGTGTATGTTTTCTGTATATTGTATGTGTGGACATCCATTATGCTTCATATGCTTCTTCTTTCCCTTCAATCAGACTCTCCTCAAAGACCCGCTGTACATGGGCCTGTACCAGGAGCGAGATAATTCTCAGGTCTACGATGATCTGATTGATGAGTTCATGGAAGCTGTGGTGGACAAATACGGGCAGGGCACACTCATCCAGTTTGAGGACTTTGGGAACCACAATGCATTCCGCTTCCTCAGGAAGTACAGGGAGAAGTACTGCACCTTCAATGACGACATCCAAGGTTCGGCCCTAGATACTGCACTTAGGACTTCTACTTCATTATAATGCCATAACGTTGAGCTACTCAATCAACATTTCAGTTGTTGTGAGCCCTCCTACCTGAAAACAAAAAGTGGTTAATTGTTTGTCTTTAAAGCCGATATGTTATTGTTTGCTGTTGGATTCTTTGCATGTTTTCAGGCACTGCAGCTGTAGCCCTTGCTGGTCTGTTGGCAGCTCAGAGAGCCATTGGTAAACCCATCACTGAACATCGGGTGCTTTTCTTGGGAGCTGGAGAGGTATGATAATATTTATTAATATTTATTAATCAATTTGGCATTTTTCTCTTTTTCCTCTCCAATTTCTAATGTGAAAGTCCCATATATCAAACCAATTTGTACGTGCAACGATACCCCCTACTGACCAAAGCTGGTAATACTAAAAGAAAATATTGCCAAGGTTGACAATTACATTTCAAGGAAATAATGGAGGTAGGTTTGATAGGTTCTGTTACTTGTTTTAATTCTGAATTACAAAATAGATTTTTGAAAGATCTGCACTTTTTTTTTTACAAATATTGGTGTACACTGCTTAAAGGGGACCTATCATGCAAAATGCACCTTTGCACATGTTTTATAAATTAATATGTGTCCCCGGTGTTCCAGGGAACTCACCAAGTGTCAGAACACAACCCTCTCTATTTTCCTCATTAGCCAAATCTCTAAAAAAGGGGCTGCAACGGATCTGAAAAAAACGGATCCAGATTTAAACACTTTTCTACGTCACAAAGAGGTGCTCCGCTTATTGGTCAACTCTCCACCTATCAGGGGAATGAGCCACGGCCACGTGCATTGCCAAACCTCTCATTCGCATATACTGTAGGACGGATTTCCGTCCATTCGGCTATTCAAATGTTAACGAAACGGATAGACTTCCGTGCACATCAGCGGCTGTCGGATCAAAACAGTTTAATGCACTTTTAACACTCACGTACCCAGAATTCCTGCTCCTTTCCTGGGTTACAAAGTGAGCTGACGCAGCCGTGTGTGTGTGTGTGTGTGTGTGTGTGTGTGTGTGTGTGTGTGTGTGTGTGTGTGTGTGTGTGTGTGTGTGTGTGTGTGTGTGTGTGTGTGTGTGTGTGTGTGTGTGTGTGTGTGTGTGTGTGTGTGTGTGTGTGTGTGTGTGTGTGTGTGTGTGTGTGTGTGTGTGTGTGTGTGTGTGTGTGTGTGTGTGTGTGTGTGTGTCACAGCCTGCTCTTCTGCCTGCCGCTGCGCTCTGCCTCTATCCACACAACTTTCCCCCGCCTTTCAGAGACTTATTGCTGGGTCAAACTCTAAGTTACAAACTGTACACATTTCATTCTTGCTAATTAGCCAAAATATGAACGGAATAAGTAGCAAGCATCGTAACAAACAGAGTAAAATAAATAGGGACAACAGCTTGTCAACTAACCATTCAGAAACGTCCTGCTGCCACCGAGATGTTTGCACCTCCACCAAAACCTCCGCTGCTTCAGGGTCAGTTTCTGGATCAAATTGATAATATGCTTGAACACATGCATTGCTCTGAGATGACATGTTTATTCCACACTCGTAATCACAGCAAACATGGTAACGTGACTCTCGCCGGCTCATGCCCCCCTCTTCTGCAGGGGGGCGTGGTCAGCTGCTGCTCCGAATTTTCAAAGACAGGCTTGGAATAGAGCGAAACGAGGCATGGCTAAAAAATGATCTGTTTGGTATTTTGAAAAATAAAATGTATAAATATACCTTATATAGGTATGGTCATAAACTATATCATTTAAATATAGCATGATAGGTCTCCTTTAAGAAAGACATTCTGCTTTTGCCTTTCCAAATAACGCTATGCAATCAATAAAGGGAGAATACAACGTAATATTTCACAGTTTTTACATATTTGAACATGTTTACAGTCATTTTCAAACAGAAGCTTCTGAAAATTCTCCTAATTGCAAAACAATTGTTGGAGTGCAATAAAAGTACATAAAAAGCAGGTGTGGAGATCTGCTTTTCTGCCTTTTTATAAAGGATTCTCTGAAAGTGTACAAGGAAACATTTGAATCGATGTAATGTTGGCTAGAAAGGCTATAATGACAGAGTGGGTTGGGAATAAATGTCCTTCTGTTTAGTTGTAAAAATCTACTATCTGATGTCTACAGTTTAGTGAAATGTAAATACTGTATTGGTGGTAGGACTTGTATTTTTGAAAGAGAATGGGGACCTCTCTGAATCTTCTTGGGAAGAAACATGACTGAATTGACTGAGCTCAGAGATAGTTTCTTCATCTACAACACCATTGGTCATTGTTGTTTAACTACTTTTACAACAATAAAGAAGGAATATGTCAACAAATAGAAGTGATGGTTTAATGTTGTAAACACTGTCTTTACTTTTGGTATTTCACTTTGGTAATTTCCTTCCTAGGCTGCACTTGGTATTGCCAATCTGATCGTCATGGCGATGATGGAGAAGGGAATGTCCCAAGCTGAGGCCAGAAATAAGATCTGGTTGTTCGATAAACATGGCTTACTTATAAAGGTTAGTTTGTGCGATGCAGAAATCAACAACCAGAACATGCATTACCTGTCTGTGTGGCTTTCTGTCTGGCTCACTGTTAGTATACTGTTTAATTAGTGAACAAAGAGTTTACTTTTGTTTTGATGTATTGTTGCAATCAGGGCCGACAAGAGGGGACGGACTCTAACCAGGAGGTGTTTGTCCATGACAGTCCAGGGTCCGTGCAGAGCTTCCTGGATGCCGTCAACACCATCAAACCCACAGCTATTATTGGTGAGGAACTTCCCATCTTCTTATTTGTATAACTGTAAAATCTTGTTTGGAATATGGATTTTTAGGTTTGAGCCAGAATAAAATATCTCACATGCTCTTATTTATTATGCTGTTTTATGAAAACACAAGATTTAATCAGGTCATTTGAATAACTATATTTTATATTTAGGCTTTTTATTATTCATCCAATCATTAAAGCATTCTGTCAATGTAAATGCGTCCTCAGCTTGTACGGAAATGATAGAATAAAAAAAATATGTCTCCTTCCTCCTTCCACTTTTAGGCCTTTAGATCAGGGGCCGTATTCACAAAGGATCTTAGGGCTAAAAGTAGCTCCTAACTGGCGAATTTAGGAGAAACTCCTAAACGTAATGGGCGTGTCAGTCTTAAATTTAGGACTCTTAATTTTATTCACTAAGAGCAATTCACAAAGTATTTTAGGCCTAAAAGTAGCACCTAAGTTAAGGAGAGCTTAAAAGTCCCCGAGAGGACTCCTAACTCAGTAAGACCTATTCACAAAGAATCTGAAAATGGCTGAGAGACGAAATGTTTTGGAGACAATGGAAGACTGTGAATTGATCAAGAGATATAGGCTAAATCGTGAGGGTATCAAACTTGTTGTGGAATTAGTGCGGGATGCAATAACATCCCCGATTAACAGGAATAACCCGATTAGTCCGGAAATAAAATGTTTGGCAACACTACGATATTTAGCAACAGGGAAAATGCAACTTTGCAATGCTGACGATTTATGAATATCGCAACCATCAGTCAGCCGTGCCATAAACCAAACCATCAACACGCTCTCTAGACCACATATCATCCAACAGTTTATCCGGTTTCCTTTGGACAATCAACAACTACACAGGATCAAAGCCAACTTCATGGCAATTGCAGGTATGCCCGGTGTGGTCGGTGCTATTGACGGGACGCACATAAAAATAATTGCGCCATCAAAAGATGAGGACGTGTTCGTCAATAGAAAGAAAGTACATTCCATCAACACGCAGATTGTTTTCATTCATCATGATAGGGGGGCTTTAACGGCGGTATGGGCTGTTATTGAAAGTGTTTAAGTGCTGGAAATATGCTCATTGGATAATAGTTTGCATGGTGCTTTTAATTGCCTCCTCGATTTAATGCAATTTACGTATTTTTATTGTTTGCTCTCTCTCTTTAACGTGCATATACAACGTCATTATCGTGGTCTGCACAAACTTGTCATCATGCGTGTATTCTGCTAACTGCACTGTCCATAACGATTTGATAGGAATACATTTCTAGCCTAGGCTATTTCCTTGTTTTAGTGGGCTCGTTTGTGGGATGTTGCGGATGAGTTTCACCGAGACCGCCTGCTCTGAACAACCAATCACCGTACTGACCGCTTCTAAACTCATGCACGAGAATCAACGTCATCCATAGCAACGGCGCGTCACTCTTAGTTCACTCTTATTGATTTATCCTTAGTATGAGTAGGTCTCAGCGGCTTTGTGAATAACTTTTAAGAAAAAACTCCTACGTAAAATGTTTTAGCACGAGTTAGGAGCACTCCTAGCGGTGAGATAAAATGCTTTGTGAATACGGCCCCAGGTCTGACAACATTTCTGTTTTACGCTGACTTTTCTTAAATCACATAATTAGTTTCTTACCATTGTCTTGTATTTTATACCAGTCTGTTTTGTATTTTCTGTTAACTTGGTTCTTTAATGACTGTGTTTAATAACATTTTAATAAAACATTTTAATATTTAAATAATGTTGCCATTCCTTCCAGGTGTTTCCGGAGCTGGCCGTCTGTTCACTCACGATGTCCTCAAAGCCATGGGAACTATGAATGACCGACCAATCATCTTTGCCCTGAGTAACCCCACCACTAAAGCAGAGTGCACAGCAGAGGACGCCTACACACTAACTGATGTACACAGCTCTTTCCTATCCTTTGTTTCATTTGACAGAAAGTCAGAAATGAAGTGTCCCCGGGTTGTCAAATCAGTCATGTTGTTATTGTTCTTTTTCCCACTATACCAATTTGTTTTTTGGTCCCACAGGGCAGATGTCTTTTTGCTAGTGGCAGTCCTTTCGATCCAGTGACTCTGAGCGATGGGCGCGTCATAACTCCTGGACAAGGGAACAACGCTTACATCTTTCCAGGTGAATAAATGCTTTTTTATCTGAGTGATTCCATGTACATGAGACTGACTTTCAGATACAGTGTGAGAAGTGGACAAAGCCTAGTATTTTCACCATCTTTGCACTATGGACAACATCATTACATTACAAAGAGTAATTGTATTCTGTTTGAAAACCTTTTGAATGTGGATTGCAGGTGTGGCCTTGGCTGTGATCCTGAGTGGAGTGAGACACATCAGTGACACCGTGTTCCTAGAGGCTGCCAAGGTCTGAAGTCAATGCTATGTATTTCTCCTTTCTATTTTTCAAACTTCCTAAAGTTCTTTACCCCCCACCCTGCTCTTTCTCGCTGACTCTGTCATGTATGCATCCGCTGTATGAAAAGTGTTTTTCAACTCCTTCCAGACCCTTGCAGAGCAGCTGACCGATGAAGAGCTGGCAGAAGGCAGACTCTATCCTCCGCTCTCCAACATCAGAGAGGTCTCTCTCCAGATGGCTGTCAAGGCAAGTCTCCTGAACATTCATCTGAATGTTTCACCTCTTGATAAACCTTTTAATCCAAAGTCTTCTTGCCTAAATGGAGACTCTTTTATCATTATCTGATTTCTAAAATCCATGGATTTGTTGCACCACACCTTGACAATGTAATAATGTGTAAGATTAAGCTATTTCACTTTGAATTTTGATGCCATGATACGTATTTCCTCCCAGTCAAATTTGGTCGAAGTTGTCCAAAAACGTGTAGTCAGTTTATCTTTCCATGTCTGTTTTCTTTTTGTGTCAGGTTTTCCAGCATCCATGCTAAACCTTCTCTCTTTCTGTAGGTGGTGGAGTTTGTCTATGCTAAAGGCATGGCGTTTAGCTACCCTGAGCCTGTGGACAAGGAGAGCTTTGTACGGGCTACTGTGTGGGACACCGAATACGACTCCTTCCTGCCAGACACTTACGAATGGCCAGGTGTCAGCTACAGCCCCAAGACTGACGAGAAATAGACCAAACCCTCACCTTCGTTTTCCACTTCACTCTTCATCGCAGTTCTTATTAGAGGATCATGATTATCTTAGTGCAAAAATCTGTTTATTAAAACAGATTGTAGTAAGTAGTGCTACCATGTCACTGCATGTGCACTAAGTCATTCTGATTAGATCTGTGAAAGAGGTATAGTGGAAAGTGACATTTGAAAGAACACATTTAAACAGAAATTGACAGTTTAACTTAGAATCCTAATTATGTATCACCTCTGTATCCCATGTAACCAGCACATGAAGGGCCACCTGGTGGTAGGAAAAGGCAGTGTGGAAATCTGCTTTAATTGTTGAAACCTCAGAAAAGATTTGAATTATCAATACTCAGTTTTACAACAAAAATAACTGAAATAACTCTAAATTAAGTATATTACAGTAAATTATAAAGACACATTCTGTGGTTGTAATACACTCTTGCAAACAGGAACCAAAACACCAAATGCTATACTCCGCTTAAGCTCAAGATGGGCTTTACAAGATACTAGAAATGACTCCATGATCTGTTTTGTGTTTCTTCTCAGTCATTTATATCCTGAAACAGAGTTACCCTATTGTTAGAATAAACAATATTATAATCTTTACCCATTTGAAAGGTACACTCCATATTTCATTTAAAGATGAGTCTTATTTGAGGCAGAGACATTTTTGTTGAACTTCTGACACGGGTTGGTCTTGGGTGAGCACTACCCACTACTATGACTATTCGGCTACCTAAATTTAGCTACAATTAGTGCACACATTAGCATAAAGTACGGAAATTGCCTTTTTCTATGGATTGAGCTCTTCAATGATCTAACATTGCTCAGTGTTAGATATATGTTTACAAAATTCCTTCTTAACCCATGTATGAACACGCTTAACATTCATGGTTTTGTGTGGAAACAAGTAGAGACGGAGGGGAAACAAACAATGAGATATTATGAAGACAGACAAGGAACCAATGTCCACTCCAGCATGTCATGTGTTTGAATGCTTTTGTCAAATTGTATTTATTTCTCTGAATTTATTAAATGTAATTTTCAAGGGATGTTTTCAGATGTGCTGTATATTCATTAGAGACCCTGACATCAACACTCCTTTAATGAATTGTGCTTAGAAGCATCTATCCCTAAAAATCAACGCTTGGCTTAACTGTGATATACATATTCAATAAAACTATCCCTAAATGTTTCAGTGAACAATTTGCAGTATTAAATAATTGGATACACAGTATTTTCCCTTAAAATATATTTTGTGTACTGTACAGAAATGTTTGCGAATTTATCAAATTGTTTAGTGCGTCCACGTGTGTTTCGGCAGGTTACTGTGTATTTCACTCATTGGAACATATTGAACAACACACTTCCAGGCTCACATTAATGGTTTTTGTGCCGTTCATAAAATAAAGCATTCAAAAACAAGCAAATATAAAAAAACATTGGCATAAATAAGATTTAAAATGAAATGTGCTTGAATAGAAGGAAACCAATCTCAGTTACTTACAGTTTTTAATTTCAATATATAGCTCTTAATTTAATTTAAATAAAAAACAAGCAGTGATAAACAGAAGATTTAAAGCAGTGGTCACCAACCTTTTTAAGCCCAAGATCCCCGGCCTTGTTGAAAGGCAAGATCTACCTATTGCAGAATTGAGTGAGAAAGACAGCCCAGGCAGTACTTCCAATTTGAGGCCTTTTATGTAGGCTAATTGCATCTGAATTACATCAAATAATTTGGTGCAACTTCCAATTTGACAGGGGTCGCCAGTCTCTGGCACTGTTATTTTGGGGGTCGTGGGCTGAAAAGTTTGGGAACCCCTGGTTTAGACTTTGCAGCTTCAGGTTGTGAACACATTTTGCATTGCTAATGCAAAGTTCCACACATTTATTAAATGATTAGAACCATTTTAACCTCAGCACCTTTGCTCTTATGTCCATCCAGCTGTTGTTACTGACTGTAATCGTCCAGTATGAATTTGTATGTTTTCGTGGTTGTTTTCGTCGTGTCGCCCCCCTTAAATGTAATCGCTTTTTCCATATAGTGTGTGCACTTATATGGTGATGTGTCCTTCAAGTCTGTGTTTCTGAAGATTATTTTTGTTACAAAATACTATTGCCTTAGCATTTGTACGCAGAGAGAATATGTGCAGAATAAACAGTTTTAAAACGTGATCCTTTTGTCAATTGGTTTCCGTGTTGATAAAGATTTAGGCAGTGCCTGTTTTACCTATGTTGTTTCAGTTTTAGTCTTTGGATTTTATAATGCTAAAACCATTTTTTGTAAGTGGGCCGCAAAGCCGGGGTGAAGGCTCACCAGTCAAAACAAAAGATCTCTATACCTGGTTGGTGTCTATACCTTTTTTCTATATCGTGACTTTTTTCATGAAGTTTGCAAGATACTACTATACTATGAATATATACTTTTTATTGAGATTTTTTTTTAAAACAAGGATATTTTCAACATAATACTATGACTTGTTTTATATTTTTTCGAGATGCTACCCTATACTTAAAATATAGTTGCTATTTTTTTACGTTACGGACTTTTAAAAAAAATGATATGAGTTTTAGAACATATTTTTCAAAGAACTATACAATGACTTTCTTCATGACATTTGTCACATTCTATTATGTGACAAATGGACTATACTATACTATGCCTTTTGTATTGTTTTCAACAAGCTATACGATTACTTTTTTATATTTTTCAACAAACTATCCTTTGATTTTTTTATATTTTTCTACCTAGTAGGCCTAATATTTTATTACATACTTTACATTTTTAGACTCGACTTTACATTTTTAGACCCGACTTTACACTCAATATTGTCACTACCTGATCTGCATCTCTGCCCTATCTGCAGTGCGTATGTGCGAGATGGTCCGCCATATTGGACAACTCCGTACGGCAAACCAAATAGGTGACACAGTGGCGTTTGGCAAAGCACAAAAAGAACACTAAAAAACCCGAAAGAGATGAGTTATTGTTATTACAACGTGACTTCACTATTATTTAACAACTCTTTTTATTGGGTTATTTTATTTGGGGTTAAGTACATTGTCAGAATAAGTGAGAAATGGATTTAACTTCTGTTAGACAGCTATGATACTGAATAAATATTTACTGTGAATGTATGGCATATAACTGTCAAACAGAAGTTAAATCACACATCTGTCCATCAGACAGTGCTGCTGTGCCTCCTGTCATCATTAATGGACGTCTCTTTAATATGACCGCTCAGAGGAGAGGAGTTCTCAATTCTCTAACCGCCTGCTGCTTCCCCTCCTCTCTTCTCGGCTCCCCTCCTTGGCTCCTCCGCTCGCATCTCCTGTTGGCGGGACTAAGACACGAGGATAGGAGTCGAGGATAGGAGTCGAGGAGGGGAATCTCAGAAATGAGACACGGCCCAAGAAACGTCCTACCTTCTTGTCAACGCCGCACCGTCTCGTGTGTTACGTCATCACTGTGTGACTGTTGTTTACAGTTTCATGGCATGCAGTTGTAGACAGTTTCCCCCTGTGGTCCGGTCACTGCTGGAGGATGACCATGGACATGACGTTCCTCGGGACGGGCTCGGCCTACCCCTCCCCTCACCGCGGGGCCTCGGCTCTGGTGCTGCGGTCAGAGGGGGACTGCTGGCTGTTCGACTGCGGGGAGGGGACGCAAACCCAGCTGATGAAGAGCCAGCTCCGAGCCGGTGAGTCCCTGGATCCCCCAGTCCTGCTGAAAAACAATATGCTGTGTTTTTTAATGTAACACTTACCTACCACCCGCGAGTTGTAGCTTTTCTGAAAGTTCATACTTCTTTCCTAAATGTGGAGTACAATTGAATTAAGTCAACATATTTTAGAATTATTCTCGTCTGTAGCCTAGTTGAAACTTTTTCAAGCACATGAAAAAGGTCAAAAAACTAAACTCATATGGTCATGGAAACTTGATACTTTTCCATTTCAAAAAAGCTAAGACTTAACTTCACAATAGTTCAGAAAACATATCGGATACAATGAAGGATATCCATTTTTAAATTGTTTTTTTTTTTTTAAATAACAATCAACAACATTGGCAGCTGTAATACTTGTACACTTTCATCACTACTACTTTTACAAACATTTACTTAAGAAGTCATCTTGTACACTGACTTTTTTCACTACAAAGTTTCTAAGGATTAGGGAGATGGATAAAGTAAACATATTATTTATATTTTCAAAGAAAACCTTTTAAATCCTTAGATTTTTCATAGTATAGTAAGATGTGCAATTCTGTCTTGACTTTCTTTTATGACAAAGGCTTTTTTTATTCCAATCTCTTCACGCTTCACAACGAATTTGCTTTTGCAATCCAGACTGAGTTTAATTTAGGCAAATGTATCCTCTGATCAACATAACAAATTATTCGGTCATCTAGAATATTTTGTTTAACAATGAATCACTGATGTGAGGATTAAAATATTTTTTTTTTTGCTGCATTTGAATCCAATGGTACTACTTCCAATCTAACTTTTTTAGACAAACTGTCCGCTGCTCTCCACTTAAGGTACACTATTGTAAGTCATGCTGTCACGTGTTTCTACCCAGGTCGGATCACCAAGGTTTTCATCTCCCACCTGCACGGGGACCACCTGTTCGGTCTGCCTGGTCTCCTTTGCACTGTGAGCCTCAACACCAACCCCGAGCAGCAAAACCTGAACTGTGTGGACATCTACGGGCCCCGGGGCCTCCGGCACTTTTTAAGGGTGACACTGGGACTCACAGGATCACAGCTGCTTTTCCCTTATGCAGGTATGTCCAAAAACAACAACCTGACCTCTAATGTGTGCAGTCTAAAAACACTGGCTATCTGAGTTTCACCACAAACAGAGTAAACTATGTGTTGCATTTGCTATGCATTTGTGATTGTCAATGCTACCTTAAGGACAAGATAGTACGGTACTTCCATTCTTAATTCTGCACATTAAGATTTGAACCGCTACCATAGTAATTAAAGTGGTTGTCACCAGATTGGGAGTTATCAGTGGCAAGCCACATCTATGGTTTGGCTTTCATGTTAACGTTTATTTGTCTTTCTAGGAATACTGTAACACTTTTTCAGCCTTTCGGTCCTTATTTGTTGTACTCAAGAAAGAACTTTTTAAAATATGTATATTTGTTCCTATATAAAGGTGTGTTTCCTATATAAATCATTTATTTTTCTGTAGTACATGAACTGGAGCCCACAGCTGAGCAGAGTCCAGAGGAGGGACAGCTCAGCCTGGAGGTATGTGGCTGATTTTAGTTTTATTCTGACTGATAATAAATCATACCTTTTTTTAATAGTCCTATATAGTGCATAACTGAATAAAACTCACTTTCCATACACTATATTTATACTTAACACAAAAAGTAAGGACATTTGTGTTTGGTAGTTTATTTCTTTGTTGTATTTATGCTTTTTGGAAGTAAATCTTATACAGTTGGAAAATCTGTTTTCTTACGTTTCAAATGGTGCCACATTTGTGAGGAACATACATTTGTGGGAGGAATAGCCGAGCTGAGTATGTGGGGCGCGCCAGGGTGAAAAATGTGACAAATCTCCTCTGCCAATGCCAAACAGCTCTTTTCGGTTGACTCTTGTTTGGTAGATTGGATGATTAAAGCCGGATGAAATGAGACATATTGGCAACAATTTATTTATTAACAATGTATTCATTTAACAAGAAGCCTCAGTAGCATGTGGAAGAACCATACACAGCCACAACAGCCTCTCCTCCTTATGCTGGTCACACACTGCTGTAGCATCCCATTCTTCAACCAGCATTTGTCCCAAGTCAGCCAACGTGGTTGTGTTGGTCACTCTGACAGCAGCCCAAGCTGATCCCACAAGTGTTCAATGGGGTTGAGGTCAGGCCATCCCATCCTCTCCACTCCTACTCTATCGGTGCAGCAATCAGCAAAGTGTTCTCCACGTCTTCTCCACACTTTGAGCCTACAGTCCAAGTGCCGTAGGCAGAATCTGGACTCATCGCTGAACATAATGTTCCTCCACATGTTGAGGTTCTAGTTCTCTGAACATAATGTTCCTCCACATGTTGAGGTTCTAGTTCTCTGAACTTAATGTTCCTCCACATGTTGAGGTTCTAGTTCTCTGAACATAATGTTCCTCCACATGTTGAGGTTCTAGTTCTCTGAACATAATGTTCCTCCACATGTTGAGGTTCCAGTGCTCTGAACATAAAGTTCCTCCACATGTTGAGGTTCCAGTGCTCTGAACATAATGTTCCTCCACATGTTGAGGTTCTAGTTCTCTGAACATAATGTTCCTCCACATGTTGAGGTTCCAGTGCTCTGAACATAATGTTCCTCCACATGTTGAGGTTCTAGTTCTCTGAACATAATGTTCCTCCACATGTTGAGGTTCCAGTGCTCTGAACTTAATGTTCCTCCACATGTTGAGGTTCTAGTTCTCTGAACATAATGTTCCTCCACATGTTGAGGTTCTAGTTCTCTGAACATAAAGTTCCTCCACATGTTGAGGTTCTAGTTCTCTGAACATAATGTTCCTCCACATGTTGAGGTTCTAGTTCTCTGAACATAATGTTCCTCCACATGTTGAGGTTCTAGTTCTCTGAACATAATGTTCCTCCACATGTTGAGGTTCCAGTGCTCTGAACTTAATGTTCCTCCACATGTTGAGGTTCTAGTTCTCTGAACACAATGTTCCTCCACATGTTGAGGTTCTAGTTCTCTGAACTTAATGTTCCTCCACATGTTGAGGTTCCAGTGCTCTGAACTTAATGTTCCTCCACATGTTGAGGTTCTAGTTCTCTGAACTTAATGTTCCTCCACATGTTGAGGTTCTAGTTCTCTGAACATAAAGTTCCTCCACATGTTGAGGTTCTAGTTCTCTGAACATAATGTTCCTCCACATGTTGAGGTTCCAGTGCTCTGAACACAATGTTCCTCCACATGTTGAGGTTCTAGTTCTCTGAACATAATGTTCCTCCACATGTTGAGGTTCTAGTTCTCTGAACACAATGTTCCTCCACATGTTGAGGTTCTAGTTCTCTGAACACAATGTTCCTCCACATGTTGAGGTTCTAGTTCTCTGAACTTAAAGTTCTTCCACGTGTTGAGGTTCTAGTTCTCTGAACATAATGTTCCTCCACATGTTGAGGTTCTAGTTCTCTGAACTTAATGTTCCTCCACATGTTGAGGTTCTAGTTCTCTGAACATAATGTTCCTCCACATGTTGAGGTTCTAGTTCTCTGAACTTAATGTTCCTCCACATGTTGAGGTTCTAGTTCTCTGAACATAATGTTCCTCCACATGTTGAGGTTCTAGTTCTCTGAACTTAATGTTCCTCCACATGTTGAGGTTCTAGTTCTCTGAACATAATGTTCCTCCACATGTTGAGGTTCTAGTTCTCTGAACATAATGTTCCTCCACATGTTGAGGTTCCAGTGCTCTGAACATAAAGTTCCTCCACATGTTGAGGTTCCAGTGCTCTGAACATAATGTTCCTCCACATGTTGAGGTTCTAGTTCTCTGAACATAATGTTCCTCCACATGTTGAGGTTCCAGTGCTCTGAACATAATGTTCCTCCACATGTTGAGGTTCTAGTTCTCTGAACATAATGTTCCTCCACATGTTGAGGTTCCAGTGCTCTGAACTTAATGTTCCTCCACATGTTGAGGTTCTAGTTCTCTGAACATAATGTTCCTCCACATGTTGAGGTTCTAGTTCTCTGAACATAAAGTTCCTCCACATGTTGAGGTTCTAGTTCTCTGAACATAATGTTCCTCCACATGTTGAGGTTCTAGTTCTCTGAACATAATGTTCCTCCACATGTTGAGGTTCTAGTTCTCTGAACATAATGTTCCTCCACATGTTGAGGTTCCAGTGCTCTGAACTTAATGTTCCTCCACATGTTGAGGTTCTAGTTCTCTGAACACAATGTTCCTCCACATGTTGAGGTTCTAGTTCTCTGAACTTAATGTTCCTCCACATGTTGAGGTTCCAGTGCTCTGAACTTAATGTTCCTCCACATGTTGAGGTTCTAGTTCTCTGAACTTAATGTTCCTCCACATGTTGAGGTTCTAGTTCTCTGAACATAAAGTTCCTCCACATGTTGAGGTTCTAGTTCTCTGAACATAATGTTCCTCCACATGTTGAGGTTCCAGTGCTCTGAACACAATGTTCCTCCACATGTTGAGGTTCTAGTTCTCTGAACATAATGTTCCTCCACATGTTGAGGTTCTAGTTCTCTGAACACAATGTTCCTCCACATGTTGAGGTTCTAGTTCTCTGAACACAATGTTCCTCCACATGTTGAGGTTCTAGTTCTCTGAACTTAAAGTTCTTCCACGTGTTGAGGTTCTAGTTCTCTGAACATAATGTTCCTCCACATGTTGAGGTTCTAGTTCTCTGAACTTAATGTTCCTCCACATGTTGAGGTTCTAGTTCTCTGAACATAATGTTCCTCCACATGTTGAGGTTCTAGTTCTCTGAACTTAATGTTCCTCCACATGTTGAGGTTCTAGTTCTCTGAACATAATGTTCCTCCACATGTTGAGGTTCTAGTTCTCTGAACTTAATGTTCCTCCACATGTTGAGGTTCTAGTTCTCTGAACATAATGTTCCTCCACATGTTGAGGTTCTAGTTCTCTGAACATAATGTTCCTCCACATGTTGAGGTTCTAGTTCTCTGAACATAATGTTCCTCCACATGTTGAGGTTCCAGTGCTCTGAACATAATGTTCCTCCACATGTTGAGGTTCCAGTGCTCTGAACTTAATGTTCCTCCACATGTTGAGGTTCCAGTGCTCTGAACATAATGTTCCTCCACATGTTGAGGTTCTAGTTCTCTGAACATAAAGTTCCTCCACATGTTGAGGTTCTAGTTCTCTGAACATAAAGTTCCTCCACGTGTTGAGGTTCTAGTTCTCTGAACATAAAGTTCCTCCACATGTTGAGGTTCTAGTTCTCTGAACTTAATGTTCCTCCACATGTTGAGGTTCTAGTTCTCTGAACATAATGTTCCTCCACATGTTGAGGTTCCAGTGCTCTGAACTTAATGTTCCTCCACATGTTGAGGTTCTAGTTCTCTGAACATAATGTGCCTCCACATGTTGAGGTTCTAGTTCTCTGAACATAATGTTCCTCCACATGTTGAGGTTCTAGTTCTCTGAACATAAAGTTCCTCCACATGTTGAGGTTCTAGTTCTCTGAACATAATGTTCCTCCACATGTTGAGGTTCCAGTGTTCTGAACTTAATGTTCCTCCACATGTTGAGGTTCTAGTTCTCTGAACATAATGTTCCTCCACATGTTGAGGTTCCAGTGCTCTGAACATAATGTTCCTCCACATGTTGAGGTTCCAGTGCTCTGAACTTAATGTTCCTCCACATGTTGAGGTTCCAGTGCTCTGAACATAATGTTCCTCCACATGTTGAGGTTCTAGTTCTCTGAACATAAAGTTCCTCCACATGTTGAGGTTCTAGTTCTCTGAACATAAAGTTCCTCCACGTGTTGAGGTTCTAGTTCTCTGAACATAAAGTTCCTCCACATGTTGAGGTTCTAGTTCTCTGAACTTAATGTTCCTCCACATGTTGAGGTTCTAGTTCTCTGAACATAATGTTCCTCCACATGTTGAGGTTCCAGTGCTCTGAACTTAATGTTCCTCCACATGTTGAGGTTCTAGTTCTCTGAACATAATGTTCCTCCACATGTTGAGGTTCTAGTTCTCTGAACATAATGTTCCTCCACATGTTGAGGTTCTAGTTCTCTGAACATAATGTTCCTCCACATGTTGAGGTTCTAGTTCTCTGAACATAATGTTCCTCCACATGTTGAGGTTCCAGTGTTCTGAACTTAATGTTCCTCCACATGTTGAGGTTCTAGTTCTCTGAACATAATGTTCCTCCACATGTTGAGGTTCCAGTGTTCTGAACTTAATGTTCCTCCACATGTTGAGGTTCCAGTGTTCTGAACTTAATGTTCCTCCACATGTTGAGGTTCCAGTGCTCTGAACTTAATGTTCCTCCACATGTTGAGGTTCCAGTGTTCTGAACTTAATGTTCATCCACATGTTGAGGTTCCAGTGCTCTGAACTTAATGTTCCTCCACATGTTGAGGTTCCAGTGTTCTGAACTTAATGTTCCTCCACATGTTGAGGTTCCAGTGCTCTGAACATAATGTTCCTCCACATGTTGAGGTTCCAGTGCTCTGAACTTAATGTTCCTCCACATGTTGAGGTTCCAGTGCTCTGAACATAATGTTCCTCCACATGTTGAGGTTCTAGTTCTCTGAACATAATGTTCCTCCACATGTTGAGGTTCTAGTGCTCTGAACATAATGTTCCTCCACATGTTGAGGTTCCAGTGCTCTGACCATAATGTTCCTCCACATGTTGAGGTTCTAGTGCTCTGAACATAATGTTCCTCCACATGTTGAGGTTCTAGTGCTCTGAACATAATGTTCCTCCACATGTTGAGGTTCCAGTGCTCTGAACATAATGTTCCTCCACATGTTGAGGTTCTAGTGCTCTGAACATAATGTTCCTCCACATGTTGAGGTTCCAGTGCTCTGAACATAATGTTCCTCCACATGTTGAGGTTCCAGTGCTCTGAACTTAATGTTCCTCCACATGTTGAGGTTCCAGTGCTCTGAACTTAATGTTCCTCCACATGTTGACCTGTTTGGCATTGGCAGAGGAGATTTGTCACATTTTTCATGGGCGCAACCCACCTACTAAGCTCTGCTGCTCATCCCACAAATGCTTGTTCCTCACAAATGTGGCGCCATTTGAAAGGTAAGAAAACAGGCTTTCCAACGGTATAAGATGTATTGCCAAGAAGCCTTGTTACAGCAAATAAATAATCTACCAAACACAAATCTCCTTACTTTTTGTGTTAAGCGTATAATGTCTATATTAGTTATTAGTAATAATAAAATAATAATATATTATATAATATTTCCTTTTTTTTTTATTAATGATATAAAAGAGGCCTGCCTTTAGTACCCCCTTATTAAGTTGTATATTAAGTCCATATGTATACTTTATGTACATTAGTTTGTATAATTTAAAAACATTTTTAAAACCTTTGTCCCAATGTGAACTAATGAAATTAGCCTTATTTTACCTTAATTTCCATGTATTTATTCAAACATATAAGAGAACATTTCCTCACCAATACAAATCATGTCTTATCTTTGAAGTTTTGTGTTGTGTCTTTAGATGACAGCGGAGAGTGGTCATCTGCACCCACAGGAGCAGCCGGGCAGGACCATCTCGCTGGATATCTCCACTGACTCGTACTTCCTCTTCGAAGACAAGAAGTTTGTGGTCAAGGCCTTCAGGTTGTTCCACCGCATCCCCTCCTTTGGTTTTTGCATTCAGGAGCATGGTCGACCGGGAAGACTGAAGACGGAACTACTAAAGGAACTAGGTTAGTGAGCTCAGTGTCTTTATCCGTGCTTGGAAACCATTTTGTTTACACCTTTGCATGATAATCCACAGCTACCTTTCCAAATATGAGTGTTTTCATACTGACTTCTTTCCCTTTGCATTTCTGTGACTTCTTTTGTGACATTTTGCATTATAGATTATTGTGATTGTTCATTTTTTGTGTGCCGCAGGAGTGAAGCCAGGGCCTCATTATGGGCGTCTGAAAGCTGGCGAGGCTGTAACCATGGAGAACGGGCGTGTCATTCTGCCTCAAGAGGTGCTGGAAGGAGACATTCCTGGGAGGAAAGTTTGCATTTTCGGAGACTGCAGCTCTGTGCTTGGTGACGGAGCACTGCTGTTGTGCAAGGGAGCGGACATTCTGGTCCACGAGGCCACGCTTGGGGACGAGCACAGGGAGAAGGCCGTGGACCACGGACACAGTACTCCTGGGATGGCAGCAGCAGTGGCTCGGGCGTGCTGTGTGCAGAGGCTGGTGCTGTACCACTTCAGCCAGAGGTACAAACCCTGCTCTCTGCAGAAGGAAGGGGACGAGGACGAAGTCTCAGAGCTCAAGAGACAGGCGGAAGAAGCTCTACAGGACACTGGTGTGGAAGTGACCCTGGCTGAGGACTTTCTTACTATTCCCATTCCTGTCAGAAGACCATCAACTACTAATTGAGAAACGAATGAATTTACATTTGTATATTGATTATCCCCGCTCAAGGCACCAACTAGCTTCTACAGAATATGCAGTTTGGTCCTGAGACGATCACTTTTTGGGTGATTTTGAATCTTCTTTCAACCAATTGACACGGCTTACCTCCAATGTTGCTCAGAAAACTATATCATACTGTCAATATCAGTTTGGAATGTTTACAATGAACTCTTTACAGAAACAACAATCCTTCCTTATTGGTGAAACCTTCTTGGAATATTAAAGAACAAGCAATCAACTTTTTCCAGAGCTTTATTTCTGGATCTGTACACAAGGTATTAAAGTACAACAGAAAATACAAAATAATGTTTAACAAAAGAAAAAAAACAAAACTCAATGTTTATGTACAATTCTTATAAACAATAAAGATAGCTTCTCGAACATTTCTCTTAGTGAATTTTTGATTGTCTATATTTCTGGATATACATTTTTATGTTTTGTAGGTTTTTATTCATAAAGGTGTTTTTGTTTTTATCTAAGGACTCAGTTTTCTGTTTGAAAACCACAACTGCTGTAATTGTTTTCCTTTTTAAATCTTCAAAACACAATACAAAATATAAAATAAATGTGTTTAGTGCTTTCTTGCAAACACAAGTCTCAAGCTAGAGATATCAATAAAATATCACATTTGAGAGTTCACAGGGTGTTGAAAAAACCTACTTCTACTACGTAATGGCCTTTACATTCTGATTTTTCTGAGTCTTTGTACAAACCACAGCTGAAATAAATATCACTGCACTGCTAAAGCTAGAAGAGCTTGAAGGACCTACTGCATTATGCACATTGCATTAAAAGAGAAACAACCCCTACACATACTTTGAGCAGCGACCATCCCTTTACCAAAAAGACAAACATAGACGACATGTTGAAAAAAAAAGATTTGATGTAAAGAGAGATGTCTTTTACACATGGCTGAATGTTTTGAAGGCAAAATTGAAACATTGAATAATATCAATACGTGTCCAGGTAAAGCCGTTTCAGTGGTACACTTGAGAACAGACACAGCTGGCATGCGTGGGTTCAGCTGAGTCCTGGGGTCATGACTCTCCAAGGAGAAACTAATTCATACACCAAGTCAACTGGTAAAATGCAAAACCCATAATATCTGTACATATCTACAAATTATTGCCTTTTGACAAGGAATCAAATTAAAACCTTTGTATCAACATAGATTCACAAGTTTAAGAGGTCAGTTCATAGACTTTTAAAGGCTATTTGCTAATTATTTACATGAAACACAGATGTGAATATCTCCTCTGATGCTGGGCTTAAAAAATTATTAATCAAACATAATGGTTTAGGAGCATGAATTCTGTCTGTACACACATTATGGTGGATAACAAGATCATGGACATGACAAACACGATGTACCCCTGAAATAAACTAATTATTCATAGCACAATGCATAGATAAATTAAGTAAACACTACAACTGCATCCAATCAACCGACAATGATCTGCTAAACATTTTACAATTCACAATTATGGACTTCAGTCAAGAGACAACAGCTCCATTTCTGCTACTAAACTCCAAGAAACTGTCGGCTAGATTATACAAGGCATTCTCTAGGCCGTACAGGTTAGGCAGAGGTTAAATACAAAACTGAGTGGCTTTAAATAAAATAAGATAATACTGCTAGCAGGTTTGCCCAAGCTTGCTCAGTGGTCTGAAATGGCATTACTTGATTTAGGAGCTGATCCAACATGTTTTTCTAAAACTAAAACATGTACAGTTGCCTTGGAATAGCTAGCATGAGTAAAAGGATTAAACAAAATCTCACAAAAAAAAGTTAAAGTATATGGTAATAAATACACACATTACAGTGCCTGATGATATCCACCTTTAAATGATATTAACTAATATCTTTGCATTGGTTTAATTGATTGCATGTTACACTCCTACGAAGAAGCAGGATTACAAAAATAACTTGATATCCAACTGCAGAACAAGGTGCCAATATGTCTGCACAGGAATTCTCCATCAGCTGTTGGAATTGGAAATGAATAAGTGTCTAAGGATTAGGTTTCACTAAATGGAAATATACATATTGTTTAAAACTTTTGCAAACATGCACATGTTCCAGTTTGGCCACTTTAAACAGTTTCAAAGTAAACAAGCAGACCAACTGCAGACAGGCTTCCACAGGAGAAAAGAAAACCAAACAAACATTCTGGGAGGCCTGAGCAGCTGATGCCGCCACCACCGTCCTGCTCTCAAGGCAATCTCCATGCTAGTGTTGCTCTTCATACAATATCTAGCCAGGTTTATATGCGGGCAAATGCAACCATTTGCACCAGCCTGGTTACCTAAATGTACCTGTAAACCAAACACACACACAAAAAGTACCACTTCAAACAGCAAAGACAAGCAACTAAATACTGAGCCGTTTTTGGCAGCTGTAAAGAATGGCAGGATAACATACTGTAGCTCTGAAGACGTGAGGAAGGAAGAATCACAGCTCTCCTACTGCAGCCTCTGGGCCCCACTGTACATGGACGTTGCATCTCAAGACCACAAAACCAGAATAAAATAAATGGCTATATAAACTCTTGAGAGAAATCAAGATTTTAGTTCTATATGATAGACATCACTGATGTCATATTACACAAAAAATGAAAACAAAAAGTATATTCATATACATATATAATAAAATTTAAACAAATCAGATCCCCCAGTGAGGTCAGTCTTATGTACAAGCGGGATAAGGGGTTTCAAAAGGGAAGAACAAGGGATGAAGATCACTCTGACTGAAGTGCTGAGCTGTGCTGTGTGTGGTGCCGTGCGTGTGCTCCCAGAAAGCCGTTGGGCTCGCCGCTCCCAGCCAAGCTCCCAAAGTCTGTGACGGACACTGCCATTTTCGCACCGGTGATTCGATGGTGGTGCGTCGTTGTCCGCCGCGTCTCGAAGTCCACACCAAGGTTACCCACAGACACGTCATTGATAAAGGAGTCAGGCAGGGCCATCTTGAGTCTCTTGGAGGGCCGCTCGCAGTCCGAGTGGTAGAAGCCGGCGTCCAGCATGTTGAGGCAGTCTGGGTCTGCACCGTTGGAAGGGAACCCGAGGGATTCGTCGTGGCTGAGGGACCCACGATGGAGACTCTCCAGTGGAGGGAAGCTGTAGGAGTCCATGCAGCCCACCTCCGCTGGGTTACACACTGTGGCTACAGTGTTGCTCAACGCTGCAAAGAGACCGGACACTCAGTTACCATCAACAACTGGAAGCAGTAAGCGACTCCGGTCATACAACTTTGTTTTAAAAGTATAGTATGAAGAATGTCATAGCATCATTTTCCTGCTTTATATATAGTGTCTAAAGCCCTTCAATTGGGTTTTATTGTCAGGGTGTATAGAATTTGTATCAATCTTCTTGGTCTACTGTAGATTTTCTACTTTTAAATGTTGCTTTAATTCAATTTTGAGATGTTTAAATTCAATTATTGTTTATTTCTACTCTTTAATTTTGTACTTATTTGCAATGCCTTGTTTTGTTTTGTTGTTCTTTATGCTGCTGCAATGCAAACATTCCCCAATTTGGGATCAATAAAGTACCCCTTATCTTATCTTATAGAATATGCCATAAAAATGTAATATTACAGTATACCAGGAGAAAAGTCCAAGGGTGTAGAATGCTTCACTAAGTGCCAGGACTGACCTGTGAGGTCGCTGGCGGTGATGGAGTTGAGGAGGCTGAGCTGCTGGTCGGTGGTGCTCTCCATCCTTCCTCCTCCACCGGTTCCTGAACACACCGAGGAGGAACTGTCCACGGCCAGACCCTCCGCCTCGTCCACCAGTCGGTCCATCAGGTCTCTGGAAAGAGGGTCATGTAAACTGTACGTTCCTTCAGAGCTCATTGTATCACACATGAGCATAAACATAAAGTAATGAAACACCAATGTACTCATTTTAAAACTTACGTGACGCCGGGATAGCTGCTGTACTTTTTCTTCCCAAACCGATTCTGCTGCACAAAGAAGTCAAAGCGCTCCGACTTCTTCCACATGTAGTAAAACGCCACACATTCAGCTACGGTTCGTGTTGCGACCTGAGGGGGGGGGGGGGGGGGAGACAGACATGAGAAGCTTTCCCAGCTATATACACACGTACCTTTTCACGCTTGTAGAAGGGAAATCACATAATAACATGAAATAATACTCACTTTGTGTTTCTGTATAAGGTGAAAGTTCTTGTCATACATCTGTAGTGCGTGCTCAAAGTTTTTGCATTCCTCTTCTGACCATGGAGGGGATTTTTCTGAAATGAAATCAGACATTTTTTAAACCAATCCTTAGTTATTCAAAACGTCCTGACAAGAAAATGTAAAAACACATGATAATAATAAAAATCATTGCAATGAAAAGTACCTTCCCCCGTACATCGTTCAATTTAAACAAATTGGCCTTGTAATCCAAAAATACATCTGTGAAAACCATCATTTTCTGTTTAGAGCAACAATGTGGAGGTATTGGATTGTTGTTGGACACAAAAGGTGGTCCTGGAACTTTTGCTTCTCCTTAAGTAAATTAGGGACACATAAGAAGTACTCTCCCATTTGGGTTTACGGTTCTAAATAAACAGCACAACGGGTACAGACATGCACAACAATATGGATTTGTAAATACTGTGTGTTCCTCTGCACGATGGGTTTTAATTGCCGCATCAAATGTATTGCCAGAGTAGCTCATTGCACGATAATCAGTCAGTTAATGCTTCCTTTTACTTTAGAAGCAGTGCAAATGTGTTGGATATGAAAAAGGTGAGCAAAGAATAGACAAGTCTGCAGGTGCTACTTTACAGATAATGAAAACGTTGGGAAACAAGATTCGCCAATAGTGGCAGTTTAACATCAATTCTTCTTTAAACGTGTCAGAAATATTCTTCTTGCATGCATCGGGACATCCTTCTCTGTGCTTACCTTTTGAGGACTTTACACGGCTGCAGTGTCTCTCTAGTGCTTCGCGAGTGTTGTAGTTGACCTTGACAAGCTCAAACAAAGCCTATGTGGAAAAAGCGGAGAGGTCAAGACTATATTATATTGCAAACATAAATAAGGTGTACCTTAAAGAACAGCAGAGTTTTTACAGTTGAAACTTTCCTACTGCCATGCTCATCATTGCGTTACAACATGAAAGGATTGATAAATAAAAGACATGACTGACCTGCTCATTATCTCGAACATGCATCCATGGTTTGTCACATCCCATCTTTTCATCTGACGTCCGTGACAAAACGTCGGACAGGAAAGTCCTAACCTTGTTTTCTGCCAATATACCTGGCCTCCACAATAACTCGTCTTCATCCTCATAAACTGCGTATCAAAGTACATTACAGCAAGATTAGTTACCGTGTTCATATCATGTTGTCTTTTTGTATGTAGAGAAACATTGTGCACAGGGTTGAAAACAGAAGAGCAGCAGTCACCTTTCTCTCCATCTTTGTAGTGACAGAGGCCAGAAGGAACCTCTGCTTGGTACTGCGCTCCCACCATTATTTCCTATGATGAAAATACAACAAAAGACAATACAGAGCATGTTTAGCAAACCATTGTTTATTCAACTTAAGCATTCAGGAATCTTTCAGTATTCCTCTCTTAATGTATGCTAGAAAGTTGTATTTACCTTTCTGGAGTCCTCTGGACTTGGGCCATCTTCATCACACTCTGACTCTTTATCACCATCAAAGATTGCATTGGCTGTTGGAATAATAAACATTAAGACCGTGACATTTCTGAATTTAAATGGCACCACATGTGTGCTAAGGATTTACCAACCAAACGTTGAGTTCATTTTGGTACTATAATAATAGTAATAATAATAATTTAAAGAAAATGTAATCTAACTTAACCAACTTCATCTTAATTGCTTGGTAAGCTCAAATATATATTATATGTAAATACATATACACATACAGTGTTTCCCCTATATACAAATAGTGGCGGCGCAGCGCCGCTGTTGAAATATGAGCGCCGCTGCTAGGGGGCACCAGCCAGGTACCCAAAAAAAATTAAAAAAAATAAGTTGCTTTTTTTCTTTACTTTTTTTTCTTTCTTAAAATAACAACAAGTGGTGAACCCTTTTTCATTTTTGATTGTTTGTTATGTGGATTTGTAGTATTTGTATTAATGGCATAGGCGAAACAGGCGGTCGCCTAGGGCACCAGATCTGGGGGGGCGCTGCGCTGGCAACTCTGGGAGGGAAAAAACATTTTTGACTGTTGGCGCTCATCCAAATGTTCGGCCTTGATGTAACAACATTCATAATGAAGTAAATGTAACACCCTTTTCACCCCGGTTACACGTTTAATTTGCCCTGTACGATGGGCGCTGTAAGTGATGAAAGTGGGGGATGTTGGCTTATCAGGCGCCCGCAGCTCACAGCCAAAGTGGTAGCGTGGTAGCGAGCAAGGGAGAGGGCGCACCGGTACCGGCGTTGTTGTTATTAGAATCTGGTGCTAACTGCGCTAACGGATATAAGAAGTAGATGTTTCTACAACCAGGGTGGAGGAGATCCTGTCAGACTGAGAGGCTCAGTGAGGTTAAGGACTCTCTGAGTATTTAGATAGTTCATTTTAGTCTAAGTTATCTCAGTGGGTCTCAAACGTTTTGACCACAAATTATGTAAACACATATTTCCAAGGCACTCCTTTATAATTATTAGGATAAATAAAAATAGGTTTGAAATCATTCCAATGTATACTATAGGAAAGTTAACCAAAAATATTGTTTAAAGTTGGAGATACAAAAATGTGCATAAATAAATAAATGTTAAGGTAAAATAAGATATGAATGAACAACACAAATAAAATAAGCTACATTTATTTGTTATTGGCTATGGTAGTTATTGGTTATGTTGACATACTTATTTGATTATTAAAATGTAAACCGATCTTTTTCATATGGGCGTTTTAGAGTTGTGCCCCCTAGATCAGGGGCCGTATTCACAAAGCATTTTATCTTACCGCTAGGAGTGCTCCTAACTCGCGCTAAAACATTTTACTTAGGAGTTTTTTCTTAAAAGTTATTCACAAAGCCGCTGAGACCTACTCATACTAAGGATAAATCACTAAGAGTGAACTAAGAGTGACGCGCCGTTGCTATGGATTACGTCGATTCTCGTGCATGAGTTTAGAAGCGGTCAGTACGGTGATTGGTTGTTCAGAGCAGGCGGTCTCGGTGAAACTCATCCGCAACATCCCACAAACGAGCCCACTAAAACAAGGAAATAGCCTAGGCTAGAAATGTATTCCTATCAAATCGTTATGGACAGTGCAGTTAGCAGAATACACGCATGATGACAAGTTTGTGCAGACCACGATAATGACGTTGTATATGCACGTTAAAGAGAGAGAGCAAACAATAAAAATACGTAAATTGCATTAAATCGAGGAGGCAATTAAAAGCACCCTGCAAACTATTATCCAATGAGCATATTTCCAGCACTTAAACACTTTCAATAACAGCCCATACAGCCGTTCAAGTCCCCCTATCATGATGAATGAAAACAATCTGCGTGTTGATGGAATGTACTTTCTTTCTATTGACGAACACGTCCTCATCTTTTGATGGCGCAATTATTTTTATGTGCGTCCCGTCAATAGCACCGACCGCACCGGGCATACCTGCATTGCCATGAAGTTGGCTTTGATCCTGTGTAGTTGTTGATTGTCCAAAGGAAACCGGATAAACTGTTGGATGATATGTGGTGTAGAGAGCGCGTTGATGGTTTGGTTTATGGCACAGCTGACTGATGGTTGCGATATTCATAAATCGTCGGCATTGCAAAGTTGCATTTTCCCTGTTGCTAAATATCGTAGTGTTGCCAAACATTTTATTTCCGGACTAATCGGGTTATTCCTGTTAATCGGGGATGTTATTGCATCCCGCACTAATTCCACAACAAGTTTGATACCCTCACGATTTAGCCTATATCTCTTGATCAATTCACAGTCTTCCATTGTCTCCAAAACATTTCGTCTCTCAGCCATTTTCAGATTCTTTGTGAATAGGTCTTACTGAGTTAGGAGTCCTCTCGAGGACTTTTAAGCTCTCCTAAACTTAGGTGCTACTTTTAGGCCTAAAATACTTTGTGAATTGCTCTTAGTGAATACAATTAGGAGTCCTAAATTTAAGACTGACACGCCCATTACGTTTAGGAGTTTCTCCTAAATTCGCCAGTTAGGAGCTACTTTTAGCCCCAAGATCCTTTGTGAATACGGCCCCAGGTCTCTAGTAATTGTGTGCTCAAAGTGCACCAGATTGAAGCATTTTACATACCCCCGGACCCCCCTAAAGGATGTGACGTCCACCCCCCAATTCAAACATGTTCATACAATACTGAATACATTTGAAGCCATTTTTACATCTATTACCCATGTCAATAAGTTCCTGCAGTGTATTTGTCTTTTGTAGAGATTTTTCATTTATTCTTTACACATAAGATATCGCCTAAAATCTCACCTAGGGCAGCAAATTGTCTAGAACCGGCCCTGGTACTAGGCCTCAAGAGCCTTTCTTGTGCTGACACATAAAAACAAATTGGCGGGGCGCACTTCGCACGCACTAAAAAATTCCACGCGCTCCGCGCTCACATTATGCTGGGCCCACGTGCCTTAGCCCTGCTGCTATGACTCCATCCTAGGGGAAACACTGCACATACTATTAAACCATTTACAAATATGTCCCAGTGCTGGAACAATTAGTTTATTAGGCAAATAGACAGAAAATTAATTGCATTTTTATAAAAAAATATTTATCGCACTCAAGCAGCTTAGCCAAAAAGGCTAAACCGCTGGGGTCTCAGCCCTTTCATTGTGAACATTTCAAGGTATCAATTGTACATTTAATTGTGAAGATTTGGTGCCTTCCTTTGTCTCATGTTAAAGTTAACAGAGAATCTCTAAGTATTGAAATAGGATCTGATACAGCAAGAGAACCTATGACGTCACTGTGGGCTTCAGGAAACTGTGGCGTGAAACTCTATTCTGACATTTAAAGGACAAAAATAAATAAGGGGAGTAATTAACTAAATGGTCTGAATTAATAAATTATTTATCTTTCATTAAATAGATAGTAGTTGTTTGAATGTCTTCTTTAGTTATTGCATGGCATTGAATTGCATTGGATGAAAAACTGTAACCCTGAAAAGCTATAGACAAGAAATAATTGTTCAGCACATGCCACTTACATCTGAGTGTTCTTGGGAAGAAATCAGTCGCCTCATGGGAGGTGACCGAGGGGGTCAAATCGTCAGCTGAGGACTGGGTCTCCTCCTCATAGTCCCCGGACAGCAGGTCTTTAGCTATTTCCTCCTAGAAAAAAAAAATCATATCCATTGTATACTGGGGCAGACCAAGGGTAAACAACAGGATATTAAAAAATAAGTTGAAGATAAATACATATTACATCTAATAATTTTTCATAAACAATGAATTAACTACAGCAATTATGTACCTTATCTAGAGTCATGTCAGGCAGCTCATCAGTGAGGTCTCCAGACGAGCTGTCTATACTGGATCCCGCAGAGGCCTCATAGCGATAGATAGCCAACAGTTCCTCCAAAGGCATGTTCCCCTCCTGGTGGAAACAAGAAAGGACAAGTTAGTACTTAATACTTTATTGTATTTATAACTATAAATTAAGTAAAGCATTATTGCATGTTCCCTATGTGATCAAAACTAAAACATTCCAAACAAAAAAGCTTCTGGTTTCCACTATATACTAGATCTATATTTGTGTTTGCTAAATCTGAAGCTACTTATTATACAGCTTTTTCTTAACATCATTAAGGTCCTACAACCAAATGTCATTTTGTTACAATACCTTCCCTTTTTTTCAGTAACAACAGTGTCATTATTCATGCATACATTTTTATATTGGCACACACATTTTACTATTTAAAAATCACAGAATCTGTTATATTTACATAGGTAAATCCTGTGTTAATACATTTGGTGAATTATTAGTTTACCTTTTCAAGATCTGCAATCTCTGAGCTGAAATTCCTCCCTCCCTCCTGAGACTCTTCCTCCTCCAGAGTCCTTTCGTCATCATACTCATGAACTAACATTTCTGCTGTTGGATCAAAGTCATGGTCCTCTGACGATAAAGAGCCAACTGAGTGAGAGGGAAAGAAAAAAAAATCATGAATGCTTCCCACTTATACCCTGGTTTTATACTAAAGATGCATACTTAAAAATACACATTCACATAGTTACTGTATTACAGTTAGCAAAGCATCATATCAATGTGAAAGCCATTTTCTTATTTTGTCAATGGGATGCAAAGTGGTGTCCTTAGAATATAGATACATTAACTTAAGTACTGTATACTGTTATGGCAGAGGTGTTCTTACCTGGACTTGAACTCCCTAGGGAAGCCTGCAAATTAATAAAACCAGAATAAAAAATGAGTTGAGACACAAATCAACTATTATGCCACATATTACACTGAGATATTCCATTAGCCAGATTATGAACATTGCATTTTATAGACTGTATTAGGAAAACCGAAGAGAGTTAATAATAGGTCAGAAGAGCGGCATTTACCGCTAGCGTTACCTGAAATAGGTGGCTAATAAAATGTTAGCCGCGGTTGAACGCTAGACAATTGTGAACAAAATATGCCTTTTTACTCTGAAACTGAAACAATTTGTTTCGTACGAGACAGCCGAGTTCAAAATAGAGAAACCTATTTAGAAGGACATGATGATTTACACAGTGTCGGCTCCTGAAACAGTTAGCTAGCCAGCAAGCTAACCCCAAAGCTTACTGGTAACGTTATGCATCGAAACATGTAAACACTCATTTCGTTTGCTCGGTCCGGCAATCGATATAGTTGGTAGGTCTTTACTATACATGTGCCGCTTATTTTGCCCAAATAGAAAAACTGTATTTCCATTCATAACAAACACGAAATAATCGTTTATTTCCTTTAACCAACAAGCTAACGTAAATTTTACGTATCAATTTACACAACCGCTACACCAAAGCAGCTGAGCGAGGCGCAGCGGCCTTGTAGTGAAGGATCAGTCGAGACATTCAAGCATATTTAAGAGGAATTAAAAAGACCATTATGACACGAAACGCGCTATAAAGAAGGAAAAAACTATTGTTTCTTCAATCGATAACATAGAAATTAAAAATACAGTACACAACATTTAAAAATATCGACTTAAGATCGATTGCTTCTCCCCTGTTTTCCCTCTTACCTCCGCCATATTGGTACCTTTAGCTGATGGGCTCGTTCTAGCGCAGTACCCGGATGAGAGCTCTGAACCAATCAGAGATCCAGGTGTCCGTTGTAGTCGTGACGCCATTCAAAGCAACTGCTGGTCAGACATGTATAAACGGTAAAGTAAATCTAATGTATGGAAATATAAGAAACATAAATATAGAAATAAAATCGCAAATACCTTGACAACTTAAATCAATATAATGTCTTTGAGCCTGTAAAAACCTCACAAGATGTCATTTACCATAACATTCCGAAATTCATAGAATGTTCTCTGAACATCCCAGCTGATTTCCTGCTCGCCTTACTGCTGTTTTACACATCTATTAAATACAACTCGATTTTATCCCCATTAACACTTAGATGTTCGAACATTTAAATATGGCCACAATGCCTTGAATTGTATTAACTGAAGCATTCAGTTGTAGCATAGATCCAGAGGACAATTTAGCTATCTGTTTAATCATTTTGATTATCAGCTGTCGTTTCCCCATAGCTATAGCCTATAGGCTACTATAAAAATTAAAAGGCGACGAATGCATTCCTCTAGCTAGCCTACATTAATACAATTTAGTGTCTTTTAAGAAAAGTAAGCAAGAGAAAGTTACAAATCATGTTGCATAAATAGTGTGGTCAAAATGTCAACCACTAAGCCAAATATTTTTTATTCATTGGCGTTTCTCATTAAATTAAATGTACAGTTTAATTTCATTAGAAACATTAATAGTCTGCTTGTCATTTGATGAATACAAATCAAATAAAGGATTGAGATGTCTTAAAAATGTGCCCATGAAACTGCCCAGTCCACCACTCTTGTTCCACAGCATAAAGAGCACAAAAATAGCAGTTTTTCTATTCTAATAACCACCAATATTAGTGACTACTCATAACTCCGTATGATTATTATTAAACTCTCCCTTTTAGGCAAGGGTTAGATCATGTATGATTTTCAACAAATACTTTACCAATTATCTCTTATTACAGTCAGTGAGTGAGTGAGTGAGTGAGTGAGTGAGTGAGTGAGTGTGTGAATGTGTACAGACCAGCAGAGGGCAAAAGTACTCTTTAAAAAGTATGACTACTACACTATTTACACCACTGAACTGATCCACTCTCTCTTTACTTTATCCACCCTCCCTCCTGGTTATGATGACTGTGTAACCTCCTCATGTTTCATCACCACATGTGAAATCAGGTTGAAGTTTTAGGTAGACACAAGTTAAGGTAGACTTTACTATACCCTTTTTTGTCCAGCTATGTTCCCCAATAATCTGTGGTTTGGTTCTGTATGGGGCTTGAAAATGTTTCACAATTATACTGTGCACGACCGAATCACTTAGACTGTGCACGACAGAATCTAAAGACACTTAAGGGTTACTTTAGCTCAAAGGCCACACCAGCTGCTGTCAGGGAATCTGCAGATGTTTGTGCAAAGGACACTACAGATACACCTCCTCCTAGATCATCCTGATGAAGAGGTGGATGTACTTCCTGCAGCGTAACAGAAACCTTTGTGTTTTTACTGTCTTTACAATTGTTTACAACTTTTGCTGTCAATTCATTTTAATGTGTAGGAGACAGGCGAACATGTCTCTTTTATAAGGAGCTTCTGGATTGTCACATATGGTGAGCTGCAATGATGTTGTTAAGTTCCTTTGTGTTTGTTTATTTAATTTGTACTCATATTAACACAGTTCAATTCCTATCCAAAAATGACCTGACCAATGCAGACATTAACGTAGACATTCAGAAACATTGCAAGTGGTACTGCTGTATATGTACTCTTCTTGCATAAACACATCTTTATCTTGATGTAGAGAATATAACTATTACCCATGCTGACTCATTGGTTGCAACAAGTGGTGGGTGTCCAACTCTTTAGTTAAACTATAGCAAAGAGTCACACAGGCTATTGGTTTACATGTTGGTCCTACTTCATTTGTCATTGGATCATTGTTTTCTAAACTTGTTGCAGCAAGTAAACACTTATGTGTTTGGAAAACAGAAACCCCCGTAAGGCGTAGGAAGGGAAGTGTGGGCTTTGTTTAATGGATTCTGAAAACAAATGAGTCACTGTTTTCAGACAGTTCAGAGGAACATCCTTCCACAGGCCACATCTGCTAACATCTACCTGAGCTAATATGGACCAGAATAGGTTGAACAAGGTTAAGGTTAGAATCAGGGTGAGGTTTATTACGAAGTAAGCTTTCACTTAATGAGTTTGCCTTAGTGTAATGGTGCATCTATTAAGAGGAATATTAAGAGAAAATAAGCAAGTAATAAGTACTTTTTCTTTTTCTTCTCTCTTTCCTTTGCAGTGAATGATTACCAAAGTTATGTGAAAGCCCATTTAAAGCCTATACTTTTACAGAACAATGTAGTCAGGAAGATGTGGGCCTTCAACTAATGATTGAAACTATCAGGTCAACATGTTATCCTCTGACGTAGACTATGGAGAGGTGGGTGACACAGGGTCACAATCCATTGTTGCAATGTATAACGGATGTGGCTGATTAACACCGGCCCACACCTACACTGGTTTTGTGATTTTCCAGCAACTACCCACTCATCTCATGTGCTACTGGAGGGATTGAGAGACAGCAAAATCATTGTAATACTAATAACTTGCTCATAATTATCCAGAACAAATGGACACAGCAGCTGCATAACAAATTATCCTAATTTGTACGACACGTCACTGGAGGATATTGCATTGAATGAACTGCAAGCCTTGAAAACATCTAGTTTTCTTATAATGTTGATGTGTTGTGGTTAGTCAGAATATTACATTATTATTACATCCTGCTTCCCTACACACATAAGAAGAGGAAAACTGTGGCTAAAAAAAAACATTTCTATATAGATGATGCATAGTTTTTTGCAGATTGATTGCAAGGGAAAAAATATATAAAATGCACTTAGATGATGCTGAGCATCAGATAACACTTGTATAATATTCGCTGGTAACATGTGTCTAATCCAATACAACTGTTTGAAGAAACAGTTAACCTCAGAGCTTGATCAGAAATTACAATTATTTGAAACTTAACCTCAAATTGGATTAGTTTAATTGACTCTACATGGTAAACCTGCCGGCTGTGGCTCAGTGGATACTGCGTTGATCATCAGATCAGGTGGTTCTATCCCCACTACAGTCAACATATCGTTGTGTCCCTGGGCAAGACACTTCAGCCCCAATTGCTCCTTTGGATAAAAGTTTCTAACAAGTGACATGTCTCCCTTTTCTTATACTGTATCATATTGTGCCATTATAGAGTCAAGCCAGCATTGTGAAATAATTCACTGTGTACTTTTTTTTAACATTTATATTGTATTAAATATTTTCAAAGACAAAGACATACAGACAAGGACATGGCTCACACACATCACAAATAGGACAGGACAATGACATGAAGGGTGGGGCGGTAGGGGGATTACAGTGTCAGTTACATTTTATGTATGCATATGGCGTTGTATTTATACATGATTTGCTTCATAATATAGATATACGTATGTGTTTGTATTTTTTGCACACCGGGACAGAGTTGCACTCTGAATCTCATTATACTCTGTGTATAATGACAATAAAAGGCTTTAAATTTAACTTTAACTATACTTCATTGTTTCCTCATTATTATTATAAGACAACAAAAAAAAAAGTATAATAGATTCAGTAAATAAATAGTAAAATAAATAAATATATACAGTATATATATATATATATATATATATATATATATACACACACATACACATCTCTTCCTTTTCTGATTAATTCACCTATTCATCCATTTAATTTAACTTCTTTCATTATTATTATTATCATTCTTTTTCTGTTTCTTCATAGCTTATTTCTCTTTATTTATATTTATTTATTAATATTATTATAATCAGTATATTTATCGTTCGCAGCTGAGATGGTTTGAGACGGCCCTTATCTTATCCCAAAGCCTGTTGTCTGGCTTAACTAAATATAACAGGGAGAAAGCAGCTTCTTCCATACTTAAGATGTTTAGGAAGTCCTCCAGCCATCTATTTAAATTGAAGCAGTTGGGCTTTCTGGCTTTCCAGTTCATAAGAATGAGGCGTTTAGTTGAAAGGCATGCTAGGGCTATACGTTTACTTGCACATTTTGATTTTATGCCATTGAGCGGGGATCCCAGCAAGCGTGTAGCTGGAGTTAAGAGTATCTCTATTAATAATAATATAATTCACTGTGTACTTGACGTTGATAATTTGACTAAAGTATACAAGCCACCAGGTGGCAATGTGTGACAGCTGTGGGTTCTTCATGACTCAGCTTTAGCATTTTCCATTGACTCTGTGCTCCAAACACCACCCTCAGTCAGGCTGTGTTGTGTTGATTTTCTTGGGTGAATCATGTGAAACTCCAACATGTGCAGTGACACAGATTTGTGTGTGTTTCCAACTACAGTATTTATCCGAACATGCGGATCACTAAACAACCAGCAGCTGTGGAGAAAGTCCTGCGGTGTGAACAGACCTTTCCTAGGGACTTAAAGTTTATATAATAGATGAGTCATACAAACAAGCTGTTGCCATTTCAGTAGTATGATATGATTTCCAAGAAAACCAAGCGATTGCACATTGTATATATTTATATTATACTGCATGTAACTGCTCGAGATGAAATTAAACATTTGGCAGCTGTAAATTAAAATCAGGTCTAAACTTTACTCTGGAGAAAAAACGGTTTGATTTGCTTTGCATTGTTGACGGCCAACAATTTAAGCTGCTATGCTATTGCAACACATCTACACAGTAGCTTTTTATATTTTATAAGGAATAATTAATTATTGGGATTTGGCATGATAAGTCTTTGCTATAAAGCGTCACATCACCTAAGCATCATCTGATTAATAGCATACCTTTGATTTTGTAAGGTACAGCACATACATCAATAAGGTCTACATTGCAGTAAAATGTCCAAGAAGAAGGGAAGTAAAATCAGTAATGGATAGTTTAAAAATCCACCTGCCACTCATAGGAAAAATCATAGGAATCCTGATCAGTGGGGAGAGAAACATGGATCATGACGTGTTTAGTGGTGCTTAATATTTCTGACACTGTAAGCAAATACTGTGTTTCACATATTGATTCATTTGAGCAGTGACATATAAAGCTTTTGGCGATGTGTAGCAGCTATTGGCCCACTTTCACAACTCTTTCAGTATCATACATATTTCATGTATCAAAGCTGAAAGAGTAGTTCGATTTTTTTGATCTCCAACATAAACGTGAAAATGTTTTTGTAAAAAGCTGCCAATTAAATCCCCAAAAGGTATTTTTTTATAATGAAAATGCACACATTCAGTTCCTGAAGAGATTTTCTATTACATAAGCACCCATAAGTAACCATAAGTACATAGAGGCTATTACTGTAACGCCTGCAGTGGAACTATAATTCCATACAACCATAATACCATTCGCCATGAGCAGAGTTGCAGAAACCCCAGATCTTCATCAAATGTAGATCTAACCATCCCTCTGAGGCGCACTGCCTTTGGACAATCAGCATTTTCGTTTAAGGCCATCAAGCACTGGAATACTCTTCCAGTTTAACTTAAAACCTGTAATGATTTTAACTCGTTTTCCCATGGTGCAAACAAAATGATATTAAGCAACCAGTCATGCCAACATTAATTACACTGTAATCTGAGTTTTTTTTAATTTATTTTTTAATTTGAACTGTATTGTCATATCTTAGATATTTTATTTTATTTAATTGTATTTGAAGTGTACTAAGAATTATGTTCGTAACCTGTATTTAAATCAGGCTTTGTAATTATTTGAGTGACCGAGATCATGTAAGTGTACTATGTATTAATTTATTGAGCAGTACTTAAATCAGGTTTGACTGATAGAGATCATGCAACGTTATTATTTTTATTGATTGTTATGAACCTGTCTGAGGACCACAGATGGAAATTAGCTATTAGCTATAATCTGGCATATTGCATCTCTTCTCTTTGCTGAGATTAATGTTTTTGTATGCATGGTCCTTCTATAAATAAATGGAGGAAAAAAAAAAATATATATATACTCCATGAAGAGGATTTGTATCTCTACAAGTGCGTGTCAGAGATATTTTATTTTTGCTCAATAGGGCCCTATCTTTAAACTTGTTTGTTGAAATATAACCACTGCAGAATGTTCTCAGAGGCAGCACATCATCCACAGATAAGCCCTTTCTCAAAACTTGAAATCCTTATTTTCCCTAATTTAGGAAATTGAATATGTATTAATGTTTTATTTAATTGTATTATCTGTTGTGTATTGAACCAAAGAGCTTATAATGTTTGCAATGTTGTGTACAAATAATACTCAAATTGGCACCTTATAGTGTTTTTTTACCATGCATTAACTTCTGTGATTTTATGACAATGACTATTCCTATTTAATAGTACAAGCTATGGGTATGATGGGTTTTATAAAGTCTTACTCTACTTGTCAACTTTTACTTATTTTATTTTTCTTACTCATAGTAAGCACTATTACACAAGTCTTTAATGCACAAGTGAAATGGGCGTGAAAAAAAAGAAGTAACTGTTTCTAAGTACACAAAAATATAAGTTTTTGTGGATTTTCACATCAGTGTTAAGCCTTTGTGGCTTACTGTGTGATGATGAGCTAATAAAGCACCTATCACCATTACCTTATTGAAGCCATTATGAGCTAGTGCACAAACCTATTGGGGATCTGTCATGTCTCCTCAGATGCAGCTGCGGTGGTTGGGTAGGGGGCATGCAACAACCAACACTCTCCCCATTAGCAGTGCTCCTTTTCTTCCCGGCCCCACACTGAGCTCTTCATCTCAGCACAGCGGAGTCCACCTTTCACTTTCTGATTTGATGAAACAGACCGACAGACAGGTAGAGAGACAAAAAAGCTCTTATGTGGTATAAAAACACTAAGTGCTTGATAAATGCATTTTAATCCATCCCACTACAATTTGTATCAGTACAAAGGCAGCCTCAAAGGTTGGCAATGTTGTATACATCCTGTAGTAAAAAGTTGGCAGTTAAGCCTGTGCTCTGTTCATTTTTTTTTTTGAAATGCTTGGAACACTGAACAGCGAGAGCTCACTTCAAGGCGGAGTAACAGTGAGTGGGCACTGCAATTTCCTCTCTTTCTGTAGTCAGACGCATTGCTTGTGTAGGTGTTTGTATATATCCGTCACTTGCGTCATGCTGTGTGCTCACACGTTTCATATGAGATTACTTCTTTGAATGACTTGTTTTTAACAGCAGCTCTGGATATGCCCATATTTGTGAAGATGACGCACAGTAAACACTTTTGCGTTGAAAGAATAAGTTCCCTGAGAATGTAATCCAAATGAATTAGTCCCCCATTATTTTCTTTCTACTGTTTGTGTATGGGCAAAAGGCAAAACATAAAAATCTAGATGTTTTTGTTCCAGCAACAAAAACCTTAACACCTTCCCTTTTCTTAATTTGCCTTTTTAAAGTATTCTTTAAGTCAGAATGTAGTTGTTTTGCAAAATAATTCCTCAACAGTGGCAATTCTAAGAGCCACTTATCACTGAGTTCACAGCAGGATGTTCTGCTCCACAGCCCTTTGATTGAAGTATTGTGCAGAATTAGCAAAGTGATGAACAACGTACCAAATGTGCAGGATGGAGGAAACAGCTGTGTTGTCATGCATAAGAAGCGCCTCATGACGAAGCATGTGGGTGATTCTGTCTCCATGGCAACCCAAGATTCTACCACAGGAACAGTTTGTGAAGAGCAGAGAACAGAAGACGTAGAGGCTGAAAACTTGGGAAATTCTCACTTTTCTTGTACAAATGAATTCGGATGTCACACATCCAACTCCCATTCTGACAGTTGCCAAATTACAAAGGACTGCTGTCGCTAATAGCCTCCCACACACTGGCTCTCAAAATGCTGAAAGAAAAAGACTAGTTAAGACAACAGTCAGGGCCATCAGAAATAGACAATCGTATATTTTTTCAGGACATTGTCAGTTTCTGACTGACTTGACAACTGCCTTATAAACTGTTGTGGCACTATGGAACAATGATTGAACAAAATATACAGTTATCTTTTGCTGACATCTTTAGTTTTTAGAATGAAAAAGGCCATTCATATACTTGCACAGGACCTTTTCATTTGTGTTTTGCTGAGCCTAAAAGTTTTGTAGAAAAAGAGCAATAACATCAAATTATGGAAAACTAAGTCAAAAAATGACTATGTAATGTGAACAGGATTGCAGTGGTTATAATCACCCAGTTCTGCGTTCCCCCTTTGCTCTGCACATCTTTTCAAGATTGTCTAGCTAATGGCACTGGTTTATAAGTTCACCACTCAGTTTTGGTTCAAATGATGGTGCATTAGTAAGTAATTTCTTTAGCAAAACACCTCTGATAAACCCATTGCATACTACTTGCACAGCACCAAACAGCAAAGAGAAAAAGTGACTATAGCTGCCGAACAAAATGTTGGGTCTAGGTAGGAGATTCATGAACTAGATGTTTCCTTGGAAAATGATGCTAGTGTTGCTCCACATGGTCAGGATGTGTATATAAGCTACTATCTGCAAAAAACCAGAAAGGTATTATGTACAACTTTTCAGTTTGTAGCTTGTCAACCTTGCCAAAAAAGCAATGCATATTAAAATAATTAAACTCTTTCTTTTGGTCCTTGTAAGACAATCTTTAATATTCTATTCTGATGGATGCACATTTTGTGGCATTCATTTTGCCTAATTCATTAAGCCATACCATGCTTACATTGATATGCTGGAAATCTGTACACAGAGAAAGTTGAACGCTGAAGAGAAAGTTGAATGCTGAAGAGACCATCATGACTTAAATCTAGACCAATAATTAGTTCTCTCTGACAGGAGATTTGAATGATTGGGCATTTGGCTCACGGTGGCTATTTGGCTGAAAAAGTTAAATTATGATGAAAAGATTAAAGCCAAACTGTTAAAGGATAATTACATAAAATAATCTGAGAAGATTGCCATTAAAGTTAACCTAACACATATACTGTGTTTTTTGCTGGCAGTTAATCTGATATGAATCTCTTTATAGTGACACAATCCATTACATTGTACATTCAAATCCCACCTCTCTACTGAGGCTGGTTATGTAAAAAGAAAGCTCATATGTTTCCACAGGTGTTTCTGAAAGTTAAAGCCATCTGTGAGGTGTGATAAGGCGACAAAAAAGTGTCTAAATGATTTCCCCTCTTGAAAAATGATATTTCCTGAGCCACTCAGCTGAAGGAGACATAGCAGCTATCTTCTAGACCGTTTCATTATCCCACCCAAAACATGTCTGATGGGGGAACATTCTGTATTGGAGATATCAGATTGTTATCTTCCAAAAGATCTCATCTTTGCTAAAATTGCAAAGAGAAAGACGTGAAGAAACTACAAAGGAACATTTTCCTCCAAGGACAATAGCTCCAGATATATCTGAGTGAACTGTTAAGACTGCAGTGAACCAAGAAATCTCAAGGAGCATATTGGAAAACATATCCAGCATTACAATAAAACTATTAAAAAAGGCAACTCATTGAGCCTCGATAATAAGGTCTTTCAAGTCCAACTCAATGTTCAAAATGTGTGTGTCCCCCTCCATTAGGTTTTGTAATTTTGGTTTTTATCTCTGTTTTTGTATGCACTATCGGGAGACTGTAGGTGGTTGGATTGGAAAAGGAAAAAAGCCTACGTAATTCTCTGGTGGAGTAGTATTAAGTGTTACATTACGTAACAACTCAACTTGGCCAACATTTCCATTGTCAAAAATTCCACACAGCCTCCATCTCCTCCTCTCCTATCTCTAATGCAAATCTGGATAATTACATTTAAACTGGGCACTCAATATTCAACTGTTTTCCGTTACCATCAATGTCAATTGTTTGAGAACAAATCAAATCAAATCAAGTTTTATTTATATAACACATTTTTAAAACGATTTTTGGTCGAGCCAAAGTGCTGTACATGCAATAAAAACACTTTACTACAATAGCAAACAGAAGACAACAAATTACAACAGCAAAAATAAAAATCACATACAGGGAAATGTCAGGAGTCGTGCTCCGCTCTGACTAGAAGTTTTTTTATCCACAAAGGATACAAAATGGGCACAAATCAGATTATTATATCTGTGAGAGTCTAAATATAGTGCCTTTGTGACATCCTGAAAACAAAGACGTGGCTGTAAACTTCCACCCTGTGCTATTCTGACCAGTTTGAAACGTGAGAATGCTCACGACAAAACTAATTTTGGCACAGAGCCTGAATTGAATTGAATTATTTTGCTGAATGGAATTTATTTTATTAATAGTTTTGCTAACACGAATTGCAATGTGCTTTAGACATTAGACTATGATGTATCATTTTACTACACTCTCCACCATTATTTTAGGTATCTCATGCCCCTCAGGAAGAGCAGCTGTTAAATTAGCAATGTCAGATGTGGATCCAATAACAATTACCTTGTAACATGTCTGCAATGTAGGGAACATAGAGTTTGATGCTTATATTATTTTCCAAGAGTTTATTCAACATTTGACAATATAACATCAGGTGTGAAAAGTGCTTTTGCTCACGTTCAAACATGATCTATGTTACTGTATGTTCATCTAGACCTGCCAACAAGTATACTGCTTTGAATTTTACACAAAGGCAATAGGTGGGAAGGTGTTCCAACACATGGTTCCTGCAGCAGTAATGGGACGTGATCTGCTCACCTCTCTGTCCGTTGATTCACAAGCCCCTCGCTCCGTAATCTGGGTGGTGGCTGACTTTCACAGCATTGTTCCAGGCCTCCCATACTCTGCCATTTTGTTTCCGGTGCAGAAAAGGAAGTCCTGCCTGCAGCTGTTCCCAGCACTGTGAACTAAAGAGCTTTGTAGGCACAAACACACACACACACACACACACACACACACACACACACACACACACACACACACACACACACACACACACACACACACACACACACACACACACACACACACACACACACACACACACACACACACACACACACACACACACACACACACACACACACACACTCACACACACACTCTCACACACACACACACACACACACACACACACACACACACACACACACACACACACACACACACACACACACACACACACAGAATACAGCATCCTCTTCCTCCATGCTTCCGCTCAGCCTGTTTCAGGATGCCCCTCTCTGATTTGAAGATGACCCCCAGGGGATGATGAGATGAAGCCAAAAGCACGTCTGCTTTCCTTTCGAAGAAAAAAAAAATGGCTGTACGTGAGTTTGAAGTGTGCAAAAGTGTTCGAGAATATTGCAACATGGAGGTTATTTTGTACAGCCTTACATTTATTATTCATTTATGTGTTCATACAACAACAAAAAACGAACACATGTAACTTAAAACCTATACTGTAATCAGAAATGTAATTGAGGTCTTTGTTGGAAGATTATAAAGGTTGTGTGGTTTATTTAGGTTGCATTAACCTGTAAGTATTACCCCAACCTGTCCTTTATATCACTGTGATTCTTTGTTTTAAAGCAATGTCTCTCCCGTGTGAGAATTTAACCCTTACGTTGTGTTTGGGTCTCCCGTGACCCGTTTCAAGTTCAAATGATATAATAACTACGCTCTAGTTTTTTTATCGGAACAAGGCTTCATGATATCCTCCACAACAGCTATATAAACACCACAAAACTAATTTTGACAATTTTAGCCAAGTCTTAAGGTCTCTAAAAAAGAAAGTGGGTACCACTTTACAATAAGATTACCCATATAAAGGGTTTACAAATAGTTTGTAATTCATTTAATAATTAGGTTGTGAACACTTTATAAATCATTAATAAGCTTTTATAAGACATGAGATAAACAGGGCAACTGTGACCGTTTGCTTGCCCACATTTATCTGTACTGCTAAGCCTTATTAGAAATGGAAGTAACTCATTAATAAATGGGAATGTGTTTTAAACTTTAAAATAAGGCTCCCTTTTGGCAGTTATAAATGTTAGTAACTCATAAATAAATGGTCATAAAGAGATGCCACGAAACATCAAGTTCACAACTCAGTGAACAACAGCAACCCGGTATCACGGCAAGACGTGAACATGTGACGATTTACCATGCTGGGAGACGTGAAGATGTCACGATTTCGTCCATTCAAACGTGACAGTTAAACTATATTGTTAACCCATGTTAACCAGTGGAGAAATACCCGGAAATGTCAAGCAAATGTTACCCCGACGGTCGGTTGTTATCGTCAATATTAATATAATGATGATTTATTTTTTAATAGTCACACTCGATTACGCCAATTTTCTTGTTGCCCCAGCTGGTCGACACCTCTTTTAGCAGAAACAAAGGCTACATTAATGTATTAAATCGATGTTAATCCATGCGTGTGGATGTGGAATTAACGGACGTGATGTTGTGTGATTGTGTTGCCAGGCAACAGCTTCGGTTCATGTTAATTTACAAACTCTTCAACTACAACCGTAGTTATATTTAAAAACATGTTAGAAGGCCTCACGAAATACTTTAATGTAAATTAGAATTAAAATGTGAAGGAATGTGTGTATAACAAAATACATCAGTCATAAACGAAATCGGAAACAGATGTTTGTCTGTTTTGCACATCCTCCTATTAATATCTAATAATAAAATTCAATAACGTGCTTGAACCACCAGGTGTCCCTTTCTATCAGCTGTGCACCGTTATGGTGTAAATACAGCCTATCTACCAATTGGATCAAATATAAAAGTCAGCCGAATTAGTGTTGATACTGCAAGGAGACGTATTGTGTGAAAATAAATGTAAGATGTTTTTTAATTGCTGATATATTTATGATCCACGTCAAGTTTTCAGTCCTTCCTGTTTGTCGAGAAGTCTTCTCAGCAGGGCTCTATAAATAGAGAACTACGGCAGATATGTAATATTTAATGCAGCTGAACCATGTATTACAATGCCGTTATGTTTTCAAAGAGAAAAGCAAGCACACGCATGGATTAACATCGATTTAATACATTAATTTAGCCTTTGTTTCTGCTAAAAGAGGTGTCGAATAGCTGGGGCAACAACAAAATTGGCGTAATCGAATGTGACTATTAAAAAATAAATCATTATTATATTAATATTGACAATAACGACAGACCGTCGGGGTAGCATTTGCTTGGGATTTTCGGGTATTTCTCCACTGATTAACATGGGTTAACAATATAGTTTAACTGTCACGTTTGAAGGGACGAAATCGTGACATCTTCAAGTCTCCCATCATGGTAAATCGTCACATGTTAACGTCTTGCCGTGATACCGGGTTGAACAACAGATACCAAGGATGCTGGCTGATGAAGAAGACGAAGTAAGCTAGTGCCAATATAAGTCATCTTGCCAAATAGTGAGCCTGCGTTGATGTAAGAAAACTATGTTAGAACTGGTTTATAAATGGTTCTTAATGATTAATAAAGTGTTTACAACCTAATTAATAACCTAATTATAAACCTTTTATGAATCCGTTATAATGGTAGTCTTATTGTAAAGTTGTACCAAAAAGGGTATAATTTGGTGTTCGGGTCTGGGAAGACCCAGCAACATTGTTGTTGGTGACTTGGGGTCAAATTTGGCCCCAATCAAGATTCATCTTTGACTTTAGACTTTCGAACAACCTGCATGTTACTCTCGGCCCCAGAATGCCTGACAGATCTTTAATTGAAGGCAAAAAACAGCCATGGGAAAACACCTAAAGACCCCATTATTATCAAGAGACTAGTTCTTGAAAATAGATGATAATATTATTTAGGCATCATATATAATAACATTTATGAGTCATTTTATCATTGCCAATATTGCCTCTGTGCAGCGGTCCATATAATCCCTGGACCTCTTAGCACATTTTAAGTCATCTTAATAACCAGAGTCAGGGAGTTATAAAGATATACAGCACACACAGATTATGTTCATTATTTGATGCCGACCAATGTTTATGTAACACAATCATAATCCATATCAGCCAGGGCTAGAACAGCTGAGATTGAAAAGGTTTCCGGACACTTGAGCAGACTGAATGACGTTCCTTCTTCATGCCAATCTGCTGCTCATTATCACTCGTGTAACAAACACTCCAATCAACTGTTAAATGCTCACAGTCTGCTGGAGCCAGTGGAACTGATTTCCATGATTGAATGTTATATTTAAAAATTACACTGCGATCGGTCGCACTTGGCCCACTTTTCCCAGCGTCTCAGGCGACTGGAGCTTATCTGTGAAGGCATTGTGAAGGCAGGAAAATACCCTGGACATGTGGCCATTCTATCAGACTGAACATACACCCTCACATAACCTGTGGGCTATTCGGCTCATCTGATTGGTAGTGTGGGTGTAAACAGAATGATTTGGAGGGAACCCAATAAAACAAGAGGAGAATCTTATTTTAATGATCTCCTTTGGACATTTGGAAGAGTTGTAATGCTAATTAACACTGACGTTGTTTTGTCCTTAATTAACATATTTGATTACTCATGGATATATAAAGAACCTTCACAATCTAACTATTTGTAGAACACTAAGCTGATAGCGGTTTGTAGACTTGATCACCATTTATTATGGTCACTCATTTCCTTTTCTCCTCTGCCATCACAACTTAGAGCCCTTATCGCTTATTTAATATATAAACTGCAACAAAGCAGATAACCATAAATAGAACATTCTCCATTAGATGATTAACAATGTGAGTAATGTTATAAAATGAGTTACAAAGCTAATAATTTATTTTCACTTTTTATGATTGGTATCCGAAGAAAACTTGTAACAAGGTATTTCATATTTATCTTCCAGGCCCACAATAGTCACTAACTAACCCAACGATTGTAAAAAAATCTTTCACATTCCTGTAATTAGTTAGACTTCCTCTCCATATACTTTGCTTTACCCTCTGGAGGAGTTGGTATCCTCTCTTCAACCATCCATATGCTTCCTTCAAGGAAGGATGTCATCACACCTCCTCCAGTCTGAAGGGTCCACCCTTTCCTCCCTTCAAACCCATCGCCCAGTCAAGTTCAGCTGTGAAGATAGGGTGTGCAGTATTCTCGCCTTAATTTGTTCATTAAGTCCTGATCATATTTTAGTGTGAAGAACAAGAATAGGTGAACATATACATACTTTCTGTGCATGGATACTGTTGGTGTTTCGATTCTGTGAGGGATTGTGGAAAGAGTGAAGTTACCTCAGAGTTGAGAGTAAAAAGCAAATTAACTCTGAGACAATGTATCATCTCAATATTGCTAATAGTCATATTACTTCTCCCATAAGCTCAATGTTATGTAACACAGAGTTGTTGCAGGTTATATGATGTATTACTTTGCAAAATACTCCAGGGACAAACACATGTTTTTAAGGAGATTGCATTTTGTGCATCAGTGTGTGGTGATTCCACCTGTAAAATCATGTATTGAGATACTAGACACTAGTGGAGAACATCAAATATCATATTGCTGAAGATTCACATTAAACATTAGTGTAAATGCGGAAATGTGGGGGAGTTTTTTTATATTCTCCAAAGGAGGCTGGATGAGCTTCATTATTGCAATAACTGCAGTTGAGCACAAGGGGCACCATCCACCCACCCAGAACATCTATATCTGTTGATCCGTTTGTGACTCACTCAGAAAAAGCAATGGCTCTCTGACTAAGGGAGGGGAGGAGGAGGAGTGTGAAACGTTGCTTGGCTCAGGCAGGGAGAGGAGAGGATAACTTGCTCCAAGCGAGCTCAGTGAATCATCATTGGGATCCCATCAACACACAGGGTGAAGCCTCCCCCTTAACAAGTCCAGAGGAAGCCTCTCCCACAGGGTGAATAGGTGAGAGGCAGGGAACTTCCTCTTGGTGGGGAACATTCACCTTCGCAGTGGAAGATCAGGACATGTGCATTGGAAAAGGTGTGGACGAAGCATGGGTCATACATGTTAAGTGGCAATGGAACTGCTCCTTAGTGACTGTAAATCACCTTAATGCTTTAGCACATTGCAAGTTCAGTAACGCAGGAAGTTGTATATCTGCAGTTGAACTGGGTCAACAGTGAAAAGGCATTTGGATTTTGGTGGTGCTGTGCTGCTTTCGGCAATGAAAACCAACAAACCATCATACCAAGATTTTTCTCAGTTTTTAATAGCTCCATGACCACATTTATGGCATATTTTAAACATGACTCCATATTCTCTGCAAGGCTTATGCTGATCATTCACACTTCTGTGGGAATGTCTGTATCTGTGAAGGTGCCTTGGCTTGCACGAAAAACACCATTTGTGTGAATGCGTAGTTTTCACACACCTTGGTGTCTCTGTAGCAAGCCAGAATTTGTAAATCCCTGTCATTTCATTACCATCTCTAGCTTAAATTACCTGATGGCAGAGGAAATGAGGGGGAGAGTGATGACATCCTCATACATCAAGGACATGATTAGGAATATACTTTTTAACAGGAACATACAGGAAACCCCGCCACAGAAGCAAATGTTCATGATAACATAATAACTGATATGTCACCAGGGTGCCAGGTGAGGTTGTGCAACGGAATTCTTCCTTCACACAATTCAGCTTTCTGAATGAGCCTAATGAGATAAAGGTTAACCAGAATTGCATTTCAGAGAAGGGAGGGTCAACTTTGCATTACCTGATGATTGTGTCACATTCCTAAGGCTGCAGAATGTTGAACGCCTTCTTTAACAGGAAATGTGCACCCTCCTCTGATTCATACATAATTCATCATTCATAATTGATTGATTGATTGTTTGTTTGATTGATACATTTATTTGAACAAGTAAAATAAATAATTACAAAACAATTTTTTTTGCAGTGCATAGTCATGTAAGAGAAAACAAAACAAAGTGACATTTGCAACAACAACAACAACAACAACAACAACAACAACAACAACAACAACAACAACAGCATTAGCAACATAAACAGTCCCACATACAGTGGGGCAAAAAAGTATTTAGTCAGCCGCCAATTGTGCAAGTTCTCCCACTTAAAAAGATGAGAGAGGCCTGTAATTTTCATCCTAGGTATACCTCAACTATGAGAGACAAAATGAGAAAAAAAAATCCAGAAAATCACATTGTCTGATTTTTAAAGAATTTATTTGCAAATTATGGTGGAACATAAGTATTTGGTCACCTACAAACAAACAAGATGTCTGGCTCTCACAGACCTGTAACTTCTTCTTTAAGAGCCTCCTCTGTCCTCCACTTGTTAACTGTATTAATGGCACCTGTTTGAACTCGTTATCAGTATAAAAGACACCTGTCCACAACCTCAAACAGTCACACTCCAAACTCCACTATGGACAAGACCAAAGAGCTGTCAAAGGACACCATAAACAAAATTGTAAACCTGCACCAGGCTGGGAAGACTGAATCTGCAATAGGTAAGCAGCTTGGTGTGAAGAAATCAACTGTGGGAGCAATTATTAGAAAATGGAAGACATACAAGACCACTGATAATCTCCCTCGATCTGGGGCTCCACGCAAGATCTCACCCCGTGGGGTCAAAATGATCACAAGAACGGTGAGCAAAAATCCCAGAACCACACGGGGGGACCTAGTCAATGACCTGCAGAGAGCTGGGACCAAAGTAACAAAGGTTACCATCAGTAACACACTACGTCGTCAGGGACTCAAATCCTGCAGTGCCAGACGTGTCCCCCTGCTTAAGCCAGTACATTTCCAGGCCCGTCTGAAGTTTGCTAGAGAGCATTTAGATGCTCCAGAAGAGGATTGGGAGAATGTCATATGGTCAGATGAAACCAAAATAGAACTTTTTGGTAAAAACTCAACTAGACGTGTTTGGAGGAGAAAGAATGCTGAGTTGCATCTAAAGAACACCATACCTACGGTGAAACATGGGGGTGGAAACATCATGCTTTGGGGCTGTTTTTCTGCAAAGGGACCAGGACGACTGATCCGTGTAAAGGAAAGAATGAATGGGGCCATGTATCGTGAGATTTTGAGTGACAACCTCCTTCCATCAGCAAGGGCATTGAAGATGAAACGTGGCTGGGTCTTTCAGCATGACAATGATCCCAAACACACCGCCCGGGCAACGAAGGAGTGGCTTCGTAAGAAGCATTTCAAGGTCCTGGAGTGGCCTAGCCAGTCTCCAGATCTCAACCCCATAGAAAATCTTTGGAGGGAGTTGAAAGTCCGTGTTGCCCAGCGACAGCCCCAAAACATCACTGCTCTAGAGGAGATCTGCATGGAGGAATGGGCCAAAATACCAGCAACAGTGTGTGAAAACCTTGTGAAGACTTACAGAAAACGTTTGACCTCTGTCATTGCCTACAAAGGGTATATAACAAAGTATTGAGATGAACTTTTGTTATTGACCAAATACTTATTTTCTACCATAATTTGCAAATAAATTCTTTAAAAATCAGACAATGTGATTTTTTGGATTTTTTTTTCTCATTTTGTCTCTCATAGTTGAGGTATACCTAGGATGAAAATTACAGGCATCTCTAATCTTTTGAAGTGGGAGAACTTGCACAATTGGTGGCTGACTAAATACTTTTTCCCCACTGTATAGTGTTCGAAAAGGAGTGAGAAGAAGTATAACTTATTTAATCTCACCCCCTTGTCCCTAAATTATTTATTTATATCTATAAATAATTACCATTATTATTATTATTAATTATTATTGTTATTATTATTATTAATCTGCTTTACTTGTTGATGGCCATATATACAAATGCACATATACAGGACTGTCTCAGAAAATTAGAATATTGTGATAAAGTTCTTTATTTTCTGTAATGCAATTTAAAAAAACAAAAATGTCATACATTCTGGATTCATTACAAATCAACTGAAATATTGCAAGCCTTTTATTATTTTAATATTGCTGATTATGGCATACAGCTTAAGAAAACTCAAATATCCTATCTCTAAATATTAGAATATCATGAAAAAGTATACTAGTAGGGTGTTCAACGAATCACTTGAATCGTCTAATTAACTCGAAACACCTGCAAGGGTTTCCTGAGCCTTGAAAAACACTCAGCTTGGTTCAGTAAACTAAATCACAAGTATGGGGAAGACTGCTGATCTGACTGCTGTCCAGAGGACCGTCATTGACACCCTCCATCAGGAGGGTAAGACACAAAAAGAAATTTCTCAAAGAGCAAGCTGTTCACAGAGTGCAGTTTCAAAGCACATCCACAAAAAGTCTGTTGGAAGGGGGAAATGTGGCAGGAAACGCTGCACAACCAAGAGAGATGACCGCAGCCTTAACAGCATTGTGAAGAAGAGTCGCTTCCAGAATTTGGGGGAGCTTCAAAGACAGTGGACTGAAGCTGGAGTCCAGGTATCAAAAGTCACTGTTCACAGACGTGTCCGGGAAATGGGCTACAATAGCCGTATTCCCATGGTCAAGCCACTTCTGAACTCAAGACAACGGAAGAGGCGTCTGACTTGGGCTAAGGAAAAGAAGCACTGGACAGTTGCACAGTGGTCCAAAGTCCTCTTTTCAGACGAAAGCAAGTTTTGTATTTCATTTGGAAGTCAAGGCGCCAGAGTCTGGAGAAAGGCTGGAGAGGAGCAAAATCCAAGTTGCTTGAAATCCAGTGGGAAGTTCCCACAGTCAGCGATGGTTTGGGGAGCCATGTCAGCTGCTGGTGTTGGTCCACTGTGTTTCATCAAGCCCAGAGTAAATGCAGCTGTGTACCAAGAGATTTTAGAGCACTACATGCTTCCGTCTGCTGAAAAGCTCTATGGAGATGAGGAATTCATTTTCCAGCATGATCTGGCACCTGCCCACAGTGCCAAAACCACCAGTAACTGGTGTACTGACCATGGCATTACTGTCCTCGATTGGCCTGCAAATTCCCCTGACCTGAACCCCATAGAGAATATGTGGGGTATTGTGAAGAAGAAGCTGAAAGACACCAGACCCAACAATGCTAATGAGCTAAAGGCCGCTATTGAAGCATCCTGGGCATCCATAACACCTCAGCAATGCCACAGGCTGATTGCCTCCATGCCACGCCGCATTGATGCAGTAATCCGTGCAAAAGGATTCCCAACCAAGTACTGAGTGCATTAATGGACATTTTCAAATGTTTGATTGTGTTTTGCTGTTATAAATCTTTTTTTTTTACTTGGTCTGAGGAACTATTCTAATTTTTTGAGATAGGATTTTTGAGTTTTCTTAAGCTGTATGCCATAATCAGCAATATTAAAATAATAAAAGGCTTGCAATATTTCAGTTGATTTGTAATGAATCCAGAATGTATGACATTTTTGTTTTTTTAATTGCATTACAGAAAATAAAGAACTTTATCACAATATTCAAATTTTCTGAGACAGTCCTGTATATACACACATATACATACACACACATACAGTATACATATTATACACATATATATACACACATACATACACACACATACACATATATATATACATACACACATACACATACATATATAGATACATACAGTCAAACACCCTCCCCATCCCTGTACCTCGAGAAAATAATTTCTCTGTATTATTATATTGCATATTGCTTGTACGTTAAACATGGGAACAAGGGAGTGATTTCAGGCTCAGCTATTCTCAAGATAGGAATTAAAGAGGAACATCAAAGTTGGTCTTATGATCTACACCAAAACACATTTTAATTTGTTTTTGTTAAGACATTGTATGTATGTATGTATGTACTGTATGTATGTAGGTATGGCATCACTCTGGATATATGTGTATTTTATGTGGTTGAAGGAATTTCAGGAAACACTATTTTGGCCATCATGTTGCAACACAGAGAATGGTCTGGAATGTGATTATCTTATCTTAAAGCAATTAAATCTAATCATAAATTAAGATAATGTTTTTTCTCGCATTGCCAGAGAAATCCCCCCAAAACTGTCTGACTTCTTGATGGTAAGATATATGAGGGAAATGACCACATTATACTTACTGTAAATGGGGAAGATGTGTATCAACTGATTGTTATTTAGGCTTAAGGGATGCATTACAATGCAGGCGAGGAAAGGATAAGTTTAGCCAGTCCATCATATAGCAAATTAAAATCTCTGTCTGATTCTCACTTACAACTTTGGGCAATTCAAAGTCTGCCATATTAGTCTAAGTCAACTTTATTGTCAATCTTTCAGTTTGTGTGTACAGACAGAGAGATCGAAAGACCTTTTCCCACAATCCCGAATACAAAAACAAATATATATAAAAATATGTATATACCCAGGGGCGCCGTTTGCCGGCAGGCAACTGCTTGGGGCCCGGACCAGAAGGGGGCCCTCAAAGAAGGTCTTCTGCTTGGGGCCCCCAGAGTGTCTTGCAGCGCCACTGTATATACCTATACTGTATATATACACAATCAAAAGACACATTTATACATATGCACATATTAAGACCTAAATAAAAGCACAACAGTCAATATATACAAAATAACAGTCACTTCAATGTCTTTGAGAATGTACATTAGTGCAAGATTGTCGATAGCAGCGTAAAAAAAAGTGCATGCAAACCAGAGTATAATAAGTTTACAAACTATATTTACATGTTTCTAGTTATTCAGTGTAATATATCAGTGGATTGACATCCCGGGACAGATGCTGAATTACAGATCTTTTTGTGACACTCACTTCCCTCAGGCTCGTCAAGGTCTGATTCACGCGTCTCTGCAACAGCTGAGGTCAAAAAGTCCTGTAACAAAACAGGATGAGAATTTGTTGTGTGCACTTTCTTTGTTTATCTCTTGAAAGCTATTTTGGGAAGGCAAAAACACTTCAAACAGTCTATACAGATGTGTATCTAGATTTGTAGTGTCTGTTTTATATATTCTGTTTATTGCTCTGGAGTATCTCTGGAGTTTGTTTGGATTATTTAGAAAAAATGTATTATATTATTTTGATTGAATATTTTTGATAAATAAGTTACTGTGAAAATATTCAAGCACAGTTGCCTCAACAGCAGTGTCTAGAGCTTAACTGGTGATAAGTTAAAGGTTGAGGGTACACAGTGATCCATGCAGTGTTTTCTATCAACAAATACTGCAGGTTGTTTACAAGATACAGTCTAAGGAAGACGTCATTCAGTGTGATAATGTTTAACAGTGTTGCCTGAGACACAATCTATGAGGTAATTGTTCTAGGCAAAAATTGCCTTTCTTCTAGGGATGTTTTGAACAAAGAGGAAGGGGTTGGGGCAGCTAAAAAGAGAAGGGGAGGAGAGGAAGGGGAGGACCTTGTAGGCCTTGGTTCCCACTGACTCTGTGCAGCTGTAGGAACAAAACAATAATGTGAAACAAACAGTAAAAGGAATAAACATGACCAATCCCTTGAGAAAGTCCCTGTGGTACCTGCAGGATAGTAGAGGGTGCGGTTAAGGCGATCACTTGAAACTGTTAGTAAAGTTGGATTTTTCTAAGCACAGGTTACTCAATATAGCCAAAGGTCATTATAACTTTTGAATGGATTACCATGGAATTTTGTGCACACATTGATGATCCCTAGAGGATTTGGTGATTCCATACTTTTTTTCAAACATGACGTTTGCAATGACATTTGATATTAAAATGAATCTTTCCATGTTTACTAAGGCTTATAAACAGTTGACCAAAATCAGTGTTTGGCTCTGTGATAATTATATCACCTGGCTTACACCCTTGGAAAAATACTGTTTGGCTCTAAACCCATATTTAACAAAGCTTAGGCTTTAGTGATAAGTTTTAAGAATGACTTACATTTCTGATAAAACCTCAGTCAAGCACTTGGGCTCTATGTGAATACAGGTATTGTAAGGCCCTGAAAGTGGTAGGAAGAATGAAAGTGAGTTTTTGGCCAGAAAGTACGCGTTTTTGGATAGGAATGTCGGGTAGTCTTGGCATTGAGTATAATCTATTGTCACACACACAAACACACACACACACACACACACACACACACACACACACACACACACACACACACACACACACACACACACACACACACACACACACACACACACACACACACGCACACTTTTGCGTCATCTAATAACTGTAAGTGTACACTAGTGTTGCAACCACCTTGTTTCAGACAGGATCAATGCTTCATTATGTATATCGTTTTTTATATGCAAATACAATTTCTGCGTGTTGTATAACTCCTGTTTGATTATAATGAATTCGTTTATTTACGTACAAAAGTAACCATACAATCATCCCAGGTATTTGTGAGGTCCGTTCATTGTAATGATACATGCTGTGAAATCACCAGTTCAATTAAAGCTTATTAAGAGTCATTGTTCTTGTTATTATCTTATTATCTCAGTATGTAGTCGAGCTTCCGGTGTTGTCTGAGTCATCAGTGGCAACTGTAACATGAAGAGAGAGTGTGAGAGAAAGGGGTGGTGGGTGATCAATGTTCTTGGCCTCCAACGTGTGGTTCTCACTTTGTCGCAACCTGTTAATGCCATATTCCCTGTCGTCTATCATGCTTATCATGTGTATCTTGAAACTGTCTTTAAAAATTGATCTTTTGTTACCACAAGTGGATTTTTCGGGCTCACAGCATTCAAAATAAATTTTCAGTTCAACACTAATGCATTGTGGAATCATATTTGTGATGACTAAGCAGCCTGTGTGAAAGGATGTCATTATGTTTTTGTGAATGAAAAAGAGATGCTGAATCAGGTTAGTTTTACATTTGGTTTATTTTCAAAATGGCTCAAATCTAACACATGTTGCATCAGCATTCAAGTGTCGGAAAATTTGCTGGTACCTCACAGCAAAAACATACTGCTTAACAACTTTTGCTAGATATCCCCACAACACATATCCTTTTAAATTGACCATGTTTGTAAGCAATTTTCTTTGATTAATGAGTCAGCTTGGGTTTGTAAATATTTGTCTCCCACTATATTCCTGATGCAGCTAGTATTATCCAGACCTGCTCCCCATCGTGTTTACCCACGCATCAAACCCATCATCTGGCTCCCACCTCTGTTTACAAAGCTACACATGTCCTCATTAAAACATAGAGTGAAGCTGGCTAGACAACACACACAGGGGCTTGTTGTCCTGAACCCTGTGGTTAGTGGAGAGAGTTCACCGAACCAGAAAGCCCCTGGTTTAGTCAAAGACCACTGACGCTCAACCACACATCAGTTTTCAGATAAAGACACACTTTGTACATATTGTAGGAGGACTTCTTCAACAATACATATTTGGCAGTGGTACTCAAGATGCGGGAACAAGTTGTCTTTGGTGCATTGGAAAAATTTTAAACATGTTTTGATATACTTACCAAAAAGGTTGGTCTGCACACTGTCTTCTGTGTTGTTACTATGCAAGAGTGGTGCATTAAGGTCTGTAGAAAACAGGAAAAGAACAACGAGGGAGGAGAGAGAGCAGACAAAGAACAGAGTGGGTGACCTTTTGCAGACAGACTGTAGATTGGAAAGAACTCTATCTTTTCAAGCTCCCTAAAGAGTCAGAGAGGATTCTGGGCAGCTTAACTGGTTGTAATTATATGTTACTCTGGATGAGAGGAAAGAGCAGTCAGCAAGGTCAGAGCAGTGGGAGCAACTGTACCCTTCGTTTCTTTATAATCATTAGAGTAGAGAAAAAGTACTCAACTCTGTAATCAAATGTTTCGCACTAAAATGTACGGTAATCAGTAAAAGTGCTCACTCTGATAAATATTTATTTTAAAGGGTTTCATATTATTGCTGAAATGTGCCTTTCTGGGCTCTATCCCTGCAAACCACATGTGTCAAACTCAAGGCCCGGGGGCCAAATCATGCCCTTGGTGGATTTAATTTCAGCCCGCAGGATAATTTCTAATTACTATTAGATCTGGCCCGCCGGTATATTGCACGCACACCTTCACTCAATCCTGAGGGTTTCCTCAGCTCAGAGCCTGAGCCCAAACATTGATGAACTTGCACCCAAGATGAGATTCCAAGTATCTGGCTTGAACTAGCATCATGCCGAGCAGCACACTGAGTTTCAATGTTTCCTTCTGCACTTTCTTTCTTGAGACAACAGGGCATGTTTGGTTTTCTCTTTGAGGGAAATAGTTTTTTTGAAGCTGTTGTTGGCCTGTGGAAAAATTTAATCATAAGAAATGAAGCTGCAGATAGAGCCATAAGAAATTAATGCAACTGATTATTTAATGTGTAATGTTGTTTTTATAGGCATTCATTTAAGCTTTGTTAGTTCCAGGTTTAATATGTGCAATAAGTTCATTTCAATAAGTTTTGCAATAAACGTTGAACCAGTCCGGCCCTCGACTAGTAACCATTGAAAATGAAAGTGCCCGTTCTGAAATACAGTGCTTGAGTAAAAATGTTCCATCGCCGTGTGAACGTATCAGTGTTCAAGTGTGTATGTGTGTGGGTGCAGGAGAAAGGAAGAGAGGGGGAACTAAGGACATCCTGTGAATGTGAATGAGTGTGTAGCAGGCATCTGCGCCCTTGCAGTCTGTTAATAGTACGTGTGTGCCACCTCGCATTCGGTGTGTGTGTGTGTGTGTGTGTGTGTGTGTGTGTGTGTGTGTGTGTGTGTGTGTGTGTGTGTGTGTGTGTGTGTGTGTGTGTGTGTGTGTGTGTGTGTGTGTGTGTGTGTGTGTGTGTGTGTGTGTGTGTGTGTGTGTGTGTGTGTGTGTGTGTGTGTGTGTGTGTGTGTTATAGCCAAAGGTTATAACGAAGGGCGACATGGGGCAAAGGTGGCTATCGTGTTTGGTGGTTGAATATGATGTCTCTTGACAATGTGTCTGTGTGAGTCTGTGTGTTGGGAGCAGGATACAGAGGAGCAGACGGTACTGCAAGCTTTTTGGACTGATCTTTACCCCGTGTTTGAAAAGAGGCTGTGCAGACATATAAAGACTAGCAGTGTCATTCAAGTGAAAAAGGGTCCACTTCCTTTGCAGTGTGATTAGCAGGATGTTACTGTTTAATACCCAAGATGCAAATGAATCAGTTTTGAATGTATGACCAACCACTGTTTGGCATTGAGCAGTTTGCACAAAGGAAAGGAAAATTATCACCATCAGCATATTCTTCTTTAAATGATCATTTATCATCATCATTAAATGTATTAATTTTATCAGGATAACATTGTCATTTAATTCAATTAAATTATTATACTATAATGATCAAAAATCATCACAGCATAATCTTTGCAAGTCTTCATAATATTATTCTACCATCATTTTCATTTGGCAAATATTCATTAAAAATGTTCTTACATTACATTAAAGAAATACTCTTTTAGTCTCATCATTGTATATATTATGTCATCATACTTGGCATGCTTGTTTATATTACCCAACATTTTCATACAAACACATTACCTAATTAATTATCCCATCATCTTTGTGTGCCAAGTGTGTAACTGTATTACATGTCCACAGGTTTATTGTTACAATTTGTGTCGAGCCAGGATTGTATTGTATTCTGAAGTGAGTGTTGAAATGCTGCAGTACCAGCATCAGGAGTGACTCATGTAAGCAGGGGAGGCGGTAGTTGACAGAGGTGACCTTAAGAATAAACGGCTTCTTGATACATCATCTGTGTGTGTGTCTCCATGGATACGGCGACCGGAAGTGGAGCTATGATGATTTAATGCAAGTGCACAATGATGTGACTTCATTGTTGGAGTTCATTCGGGTAGCAAGCCTTGAAGCAATGCATGATGAGACTGTAAGGCATTGTTTGATAATAAGTTTGACTTTTTAGTGTCTCAGGAAGACACTTTTATTAAAGCTGTGGACTGACAAGGGAGGCATGTGTCTTGGTAATGTCGCCGCACTAGTTCTTTGAGAATTATTTTCGCTTTTAATTGATTACAATCACTATTAAATATATACATTTGTTTTGCTATTTAGAAACAACAAACTTTTTATCTTTATACCGCTCTGTCTTTGATGGTGTATTTTTCTTAATTTTCTGTCAAAAGATAAGACAATATTTGATTTGATATCATGGCCAGATGCAGTATTAGAAGATCAACCACAGCCCCTCAGAAGACTCACATTCGATCAGCAATGTTCAGCAACCATACCAGAATAAATCTGAAACTGATATGCCTGTTTCCTAAGTGATCACCTCAAGTGAAACGAATGCCATCCAAGATAAAAGATTGACAAACAGGCCTACCAGTAACAGGGCCAGAAGCCTAAGGACTCAGGAGCACCCTGTTTTGCTTTTGAACCCTCCGTTATCCACAGAGTGTCTGCTGACACAGTTTCATTTAACTTTTTGATTTGTGCTATTTCCTTCCTAAAACAGTACAATTATTAAAATCATTTCAATGACATGCCTTGGTCCAGCAACCCAAGTAAACAGTACACTGCTAGCACCTATATAAAATGTTGATTGTTTCGTAGTCCTTTATTACAATTGAAAAGATAACATAGGCACTGAAGTGATGCCGGACTCCAAAAATTATGAGTAACTACGGGTGAAACCTGTGAATTTCAAAGGGGTTATTATTTAATATGAGTTTATAAACTTTAGCACATCCTTGGGAAAGACCACAACAAAAAGTTGAAGTGTTCCCTTGACGTTGCATAATGTGTGCCAAAGTTATTTAACCTCTGGGGCTATTATCATTGCAGGAGTTGCTATGCAACTCAGGCAAAGGCAGCACAAACCCAAACATTTTAATAAAAAATAAAGGGCTGAACTTAGTAAAAGAGCATAAAATGTCAGAAGAGACGGAGAATGAATCACCAAAAATGTAAGTTACCCATCCCTGACATGAAAATGTCACAGTGACTCCTTGCATGAGAGCAATGGTACCCTTCCGAATCATTGAACAGTCGAAAGTATCTGCTGTGGTATTCTGAAAAAATGCAGCTCAACAACCTAACTCTGCAGGTATCAGTCCTTAAGTGACATCCTGAAAATGTATTGTATGCTAAGCAGTCAGCATGATGTCATATTTTCTCCTTTACTTTGCAGCCGTTCTTGCCACTTCCCCAGTTAGAAATTGTACAATCCATCACTCTGTTTTATTATTTAATTAATAACTTGAATCGCAATGAGTGGCCGTCTGCAGAGATAAATGGAGCACAGTAGAGAGCGAGATGGTATCAGGATTTGTGTTCAGCACATCCCCCCAGGCTACTTTCTTCTCCCTTCTGTTCTCAGACTACGTTCATTTCCACGTTTATGTAATTTTTTAAGCTATTTTCATGATTTATACCCAGATAACACATTTCCATTTGCCATCGCAGCTATTAAAAGTATCTGAATTCAAAATATATTCTTCAACTTACTGAAAACCAGTTTAATTTTTAAAATGGCATTCATGATTAATTATTTATTTATAGGTATTAGCAGACGTCAATACTGTAATATGACTCTGGTGTACTTGTAGAAGACGTGCTCTTTGTAAGCATGTCTCAAAACTATTTGTTAGTCAGTGCATGATGGTTTGATCATTTCTGTGCTCACTTATGTTTGACATTTTATCTCTTTCAAGATTCATGCTTCACCTTTGTGACCGCTCACTTTTCTTCGCCATTTCCTTTCTTCAATCCCTTCGTTGCCTCTTACAGCCTTCAAAGGACTTTCTTTTTACGACCAGTCTTTAACGTTCCCCCCTGTGTTTTTCCTCTCACATTTACTTCCTCTTCCACCCTCTCCACTCCCCTCATCCCTCTGTCTCTCGCTCTCCCTCTGCCTCCTGTGCACATTAGTATTCTGTTCAGTCCCAGACGGTCTTAGCAGGGCGGCTGTCTGCTCCTCTGGTTTGAACCCACTGGAGTGAGGCACCCCAGCAAGCAACAGCGCTTTATTCATCAATGTGTAATTACTCAAACAGTCACACATGCACAAACAATTTCACACATTACATCTTTGTTAAACCTCTACCTAAATCTATCTCTCATGTGCACCCCCTCCCCAAGCCCCTATATATCTCTCCCTCTCCTGTGTGGTGCTAAGTGCTGCTGCACTGTGAGCTCCCTGAGTGCAGTCGGTGCTGACAGATTTCATTAAAGCTGTAATACAGCCTTTCTCACTTTCTGCCTTGATAAGTCCTAGACGACAACACAGACCCAAGATATCACGACACAGCACAACACAAAACGCCTTATAGGGCACAACACTTTACAGCACGACAAAGCAAAAGAAGGAAGAAAAGGGGAAACACAGAACGACACATCATAATGAGAATGACCCCAAAAAATACAGCACACTAAATCACAACAGCTTTATTTACAAGAAATAAACTGTGAATGTGTCATGCTCCACCCTAACTATTCCAGAGGGACTTTCATGTGAAATCCAAACACAGTGTATACTACTCTGCAGGATTGGACTGCATTGTAGCATTGCTTTTTCTAACTAAATACCTGCTGTATCTAAGTAACCAGGATATTTGTCTTGTAATGACATTCAAATGTTCAGTGGAGCAGTAGATGCTAATTTTCACTTCAATGCCAACTCAAGCAAAGCAGGATTCTTCAAGTCGTGCTGGGGAAACGGGATAACAATAGCTGCAGGGGCCCAGCCTCCATGATTTCCCCCTCTTGCAGTCAAGCCAGTTAAGCAGAAATCTGACCCTCAGGCCATTGCTGTGAAATGTTTCTAAGGTTTAATGATGTCAATATTATAGGTCTTGACTATGCGTTGACATGTAGTATAAACTATTTTCTCTGTTCTCTGTCCCTGTCATCTTATGAGGCACCAGTTCACAGCCCAGGGCTGGATTTTTTAGATGTTTATTCCACAGAACAAAATGTGTGATCTCAGTCAGCTAGGTGTTACTTTCAGTACAATCCTCAAACAGAACTTGTCACAGTCTTGTCAAACAGGTGTTGTCAGTTGATATCAGTTTTCTTTGAGAATGAGAATGGCTTAATAAGTGGGTCAATCCACAATAAACCCTATGCACAACTTTACAGTGGTATGTTTATGGCCCTCACAAAAAACTGCTCTCTATAGCTTCCCCGTTCAACTGTATGTTGAAGACTTCTTTGCCAGTTTTTGTATTAGACAGGAGTTGGGCCATTTGTTAAACAGCCTATGGTTCCAATGCAGCAGAAAAGCACATGGTAGTCTGACAAAAAAGACGGATCTTAAAATATCCCCCAGTTTTTGCCCCTGCTTTTAGTTGGCTATCATTCCTATTTCTGTAGCTATAGGGACATGATCAGACCCACCAAACTACTTATCCATTCCTTGCTGAACATCCCTCTGTCTGCTCCTCGGAAGAATCAATACAATGAACCCTGTAAACTTCACTGCTTGGATACTCAGAACTGTGTCCACTTCCATGCATTCATTACTTGTTAAAAGGGTGCTTGTATGTCTGTATGTGTAACGAAAATCAGCACAGATGGTAGGAACACATAGGTCACCAACAGTATCACACTTGCTGCCTCCATTCACAGCATGACCCTGACATCTCCTGTTTGAGATTTTCATTGAGGCCTGTACTGTCCATCTACTTATTTGGTAGAGCACAAAATAATCAACTTGTCTCTTCAGATGGAGATGCACTTTGTATTCCTGATACGCCATCCAAGCACTGAGACAATTGTCCTCTGTTTTTAGAATGTGGTTTAAGAAAAAAACTAAAAGCTGTAAGTTGTTAGATTTTGTATTGTATTTATATTTTTCTTATAAATGTAAAACACTCACGAGGAAAGGTTGGGCAGCCTCAGCTTAATTTTTTTTTTTCTGCCTTCCATTACCTACACTCTAAAAACAAATTCAGGCGACCTTTCACCTCCACTTAATTAAATGCATGGTTGCAAGATAAAAATGTGAGTTAATTGATTTAGATAAACATTTTAAGTTGCAAACATTAATTTATAAGTTGTGTTTACATAATAATGTTGGTAATTACATCAACTTAATATTGTGTGTAATTTGAACTCTGATTTTTGCGTGAATTGATTTAAAACAAAATTCAAGTTGTAGTAAGTAATGCAATTGGCACTTAACATGCCTGGACAAGTTCCGACAGTTAAGACAAATAGAAATATACAAAGGACATTTTAAGGTGAGTGTCATCTTTTGTGATTCAAATACAGTAGATAGCCTTGTAGTTGCACCGTAGTCAAAATGCTGTTTGACCAAAATTAGCAGCCTTTGAACTGTGAATAGTTCTGTGAGAGGATACAAAGTAGTAGAGGCTACTGTGAGAGTAAACATACTTTGGTTACTATTGTGATATCGCTTTTTATTAAAAATGAATCTCGGTGAAGCAGATCAAGGACATGCTTCTTGAGGTAGGATCGTTATTTAGAGTTGTCATTGAAATGCAAGTCGTTGGCAGTCACCCATTCAGAACATATTCATTTAGGTAATTTCTCTTTTTTTCCTTTTTTCAAAAATAGCACAATATAATTGAAGTACGCAGAGAACTATAGCCAACCACTGCCTTGTCGTGTACCTTGGAGAAAAGGAAGAGGACCTTTTCAAGGAGTTTAGCGACGTAATTCAAAATATTGAAATAAAATAAAATCCAAGGAAAAAAGCACTGCTGTCAGTTATATTTCGAAGCATATTGCACTTTTGGCCACACCCCAATCAATAATATCTTAGCAACGTTCAGCATGGATAGGTGTTGACAGCAATGGCATGGGAAAAGGATTGTGTAACATTTGAAAAGTGGCTTCTTCTCTTCACTTAACCAGTTCAAATATTGTATGGAACCTGCAAAAAAAGATGAGAAGATACACAAAAACTTGCATGGTTGTGATTGACAAAATCTGTCCACATGCATTTACACACTAGGCAAAGTACTCAAAAGCACCTCTGTGTGTCTTCAGGACCACATTGCCATGATGACACACACATGCAGACTCAATAGGTGAAAACAATACCAGCGTTGCTTTAGCAGCTGGTAATAATGGCTCTGAATTAGCTAAGAGTGACAGTTTAAAAAGTATGCAATTACCTAATTCATTATCTCTTATGCGCTAACCTATTATTGAATGTGCTTCAAAAGGACATGAATATCGCCTTCATCAGTAACCAAGCACCCCAGGATCTGACCATAAGATGGCAACCATCGTGGTCCAGGGAAACAAATGAATGAGCAAGCATTCTGTGTTAAATGTGTTCATACTGTTTGAAATAATGACTGTCGGCAGTGTAAACATCTTTGTCACATCTTTTGTAAAATGTATGTGTGTGATCTGCAGATTGGTGGCCATTGAGAGTTTGTTATTGTAGTTTTACAAAAACTTTACAGATTTTACATATTTGGCACTGGTTTCAAATATGCAAAGGCCAACTTCGTTGTGATGGCAGCATTTATTTGCTGTGTCCCCATTTCCCATGGTAATATGGCTAATGTGTTTATTTATTATTTGTGGGACAATTTAAATTTGTGCTATTTATCTTTTTTTTCAAGATTTAAATTAAGCTCAGCGCAAGTTCTTTCAGGAAGACTGGGTGTGTATACATTCACTCCGCAGCTGCTTATAATCAGCTCATCACAGGCGTTCTCTTTAACCTATTACATTTAACCTCATTCTCCAGCAGCCAATCAACGCGCTGCAGCCAAACTATAAAATGGTTCTCCTCTCTCCTGCAGTCAGCTGTGATTTCAGGTGTTCATTGACCTTATCATATGGCATGTGTCAATAAATGTTCAAACAAAATGAATTCTCTCCTGATTGAAACATCATGTGTTGAAATAAACAACTGCAGTTCAAAATAAAAAGTGAATTGCCTAATATGTTTGTTGTGGAATCAATTAATTTCTTTCTTTAAAGGCAAAAACATGAACAAGCTAAGAAAAAAAACTATTGAATATAATACATTTGGAGCAACTTCATTTATAAATGGTTGTCAACTTAAAAACGTGTGTTCACAATGATGGTAATTAAGTACATACAACTTAAAATTCCTTTTAAATCATGCGGTAAAACAAGTTGGAACAACTTCATTTTTGGACTAATCAACTTAAAAACTTGTTTCCCGAATGAGGGTAATTAAGTACATACAACTTAAAATTCATTTTAAATCATGTGGTAAAACTAGTCGGAACAATTTAATCTTTTGAGTAATCAACTTCAAAACTTGTGTTTATGCTACCAATTATTAAATAAGTGGTAATTAAAAACACCTCTGATTGTAGAGGAAAAGCCGTCTCCCCTAACTCAAATAACTTTGTTGCTTTAAGACAATTTCATTAGAAGTTGTCTTAATTCAATAAACATCGATGCAAACTGTTGCGTGGATTTTCTTTGTTGAGCCAAGGCATACGACGGATCAGCTTTTTACTCTCGCAAGGATCCTGGAGGGGGCCTGGGAGTACGCTTATCCAGTCTACATGTGTTTTGTAGACTTGGAGAAGGCGTATGACCGGGTTCCCAGGGAGTCACTGTGGGAGGTGCTGCGGGAGTATGGGGTTAGGGAGTCTCTACTCAGGGCCATCCAATCTCTGTACTCCCAAAGCGAGAGCTGTGTCCGGGTCCTCGGCAGTAAGTCGGACCCATTTCAGGTGAGGGTTGGCCTCCGCCAAGGCTGCGCTTTGTCACCAATTCTGTTTGTAATATACATGGCTCAAATTTCGAGGCGTAGTCGTGGGGGAGGGGTCTGCGGTTCGGTGGACTAAGGATTGCACCACTGCTTTTTGCAGATGATGTGGTTCTGATGGCTTCATCGGTCTGCGACCTTCAGCACTCACTGGATCGGTTCGCAACCGAGTGTGAAGCGGCTGGGATGAGGATCAGCACCTCCAAATCTGAGGCCATGGTTCTCAGCAGGAAACCGATGGACTGTCCACTCCGAGTAGGGAATGAGTCCTTACCCCAAGTGAAGGAGTTCAAGTATCTCGGGGTCTTGTTCTCGAGCGAGGGAACAATGGAGCGTGAGATGGGCCGGAGAATCGGAGCAGCGGGAGCGGTACTGCAGTCGCTTTACCGCACCGTTGTGACGAAAAGGGAGCTGAGCCAGAAGGCAAAGCTCTCTGTCTACCGGGCCATTTTCGTTCCTACCCTCACCTATGGTCATGAAGGATGGGTCATGACCGAAAGAACGAGATCGCTTGTACAAGCGGCCAAGATGGGTTTTCTCCGCAGGGTAGCTGGCGTCTCCCTTAGGGATAAGGTGAGAAGTTCGGTCATCCGGGAAGGACAGCTCCTCCTTCGCGTCGAAAGGGGCCAGTTGAGGTGGTTCGGGCACCTAGTTAGGATGCCACCTGGGCGCCTCCCTAGGGAGGTGTTCCAGGCACGTCCAGCTGGGACGAGACCAAGGGGTAGACCTAGAACCAGATGGAGGGATTATATCTCTTCTCTGGCCTGGGAGCGCCTTGGGATCCCCCATTCAGGGCTGGTTGATGTGGCCAGGGAAAAGAAAGCTTGGGGCTCTCTGCTGGAACTGCTACCTCCGCGACCCGACCACGGATAAGCGGGAGAAGATGGATGGATGGATGGAGCCAAGGCATTTGTTTTTAGAGTGTAGTGAGTTAGCCTTGGTATTGTTGGTATGCTACTGAGCAACGGATGACTGGTATGAACAAGCTAAAGGAGCAGAGCAATAACGATGCCACAGGAAACACATTGACATGTGCTGTGTGTGGATGTGTGCTCTCTTGTTTTGTACTGGGTTATGCTCCACTGATAAATCTGCAGTTTGTCACAATATGCTGTACTGTTTGTTGTCTAATTTCAAATTTACAACAAACGATTTTAATTTGAGCTCACAGTACACTTTGCCAGGCTGTGATGGTGTAAAGGAGGGAAAGACAGTTTGCATAACTTCTGAGCTGCCTGAGAAACAGTTGAGGAATTTGTTCTTGCTTTAAATCCAGGGGCGCCGTAAGGGGGTGAAAGGTTAGGACGATTCTAAGGGCCCATGACTAGCAGGGGGCCCCAAAATGTTTAGAACATTAAGAAAAAATATGTAAGTACCCTTTCATAAATAATTAACATTAATATAACGTTATATTGCGTAGTAGGCTACTCACTAAACTTACGATTCATTTAACTTATTTTCTTCCAAAAGTTAATTATCCAAAGCCTCTGTACACCCCCCTCTATTTACATGTAATGGTTTGGTCCTAAGACTCCTGCCTCCAAACGCACTCTTTTCTAGCAGAGTGAAAGCATGTGAGGAGGGATGCGGTGGGTGTGGTCCATGAGCGGTGGAATTTAGTCAGTTAGCTAAGCGTAGTCCATTGTAAATTGTAATGTTTTTTTTTACTAAACTGACATTAAGTAGGCTACTGTTAATATCTTCACAGAAAATTCAGAGGTTTTTCATTTCACTGCTCTTTTAGCTGACATTAAATGCAGGTACATGTTTATCAGCTATTCATACTAAATCAGTTGTCCCTCTCCCTGGTGCCAGGACCAACATATCCATCTTCAGGCTCAGCAGCCCTGTCCCCCTATAAGGCTGAACCTGAACCAGCTTTTCTCCCAACTGAAGGAGGTGAGCAGCATTGTGTTGAATGACATGTCACTTAACATATCTGAAGGGAGACTGGAATACAACACATATATATATCAAAACAAAAAGCTAACATCTAATTTAAATTATACATTTCAAACACAGTATTTTCCCACATAACCACTGATCTATATAAGACAAAAAACTGCTTTTAGTCTATTTAGGATGTTTGAAGCGTTGAGTGATCAGTCTGTATTAGGTAAATAAAATGTTAATCACCAACATTTTGGTTATGATATTAATACTAATATTAAAGAATATATTATCATATGTGTCATGTACACTCTACAGAGCCAGGGCCCTCTTCAGTTTTGTCAGGAAGGTGTGTGGAAGTGGAGGAAGAGGTGAAGGACAGTGACAGTGCCAGTGGCAGTACCAATGTAGATGAGGAGGATGAAGGCTCCAGTGAAGACAAGAGAAGGTGTACAGAAAGGGACAGACAAAGTGAGGAAAAGGACAGACAAAGTGAGGAAGCTGTAAAAAAAAAGACTGAGAAAAGGCAATAGGCTCTGATTTGGCACCACCATAAGGCCTTTTCATTTCCATTTGCGTTGTATTCCACTTTAATACCTGCATATTTTGTAGTTGGTATGTATTTAATTTTAAAATCTGCTGCTTATGTTATTTTTTGTGTTATAGCATTTTATAAATGATTCTGTTGGTGGTAAAGTTCACTTTATTTTAATTTAAGAGGTCATGTATATTTAAGTTATATTTATTTGGATGTATGCATTCATGTTGAGAATGTTCCATTCATAAATGTTATTGTTAGGCATGTACACCATAAAAGATGACTATTGATATTTAGTGTCAGGAATGTTAGTGTTATATCAAATAGTGAATTCTACTGCAGCAGAATGTTGCACGTCTGCACAGTGTTATATTTTCACAGCTCAGTGTCAGTAAATATTGTGCGGTTAGTATTGGACTACAAGATAGATGCAAGCCTGTACAGGTGGAGTTATTTAAAGCATACATGAGTGGGTTGGGTTCTGGAGGTGTGGTTAGCAATTGTGCTTGGTTGGCGTGGCCTGGGCCTGGTGATGGGGGGGCCCAATTTGATATCTTTTCACGGGGCCCAAAATCCCTGGCGGCACCCCTGTTTAAATCTGACTTTTATTCTTTCACACATGTCAGACATGCCCAGACATTTTTTGAAACTGCAGCTCAAATCAAGCTGAAGCAAAGCAGTCAAATGATCTTGTCAGAACATAAGCACTGAGATTTACACATGTATCCAATCACTGACAACCAAATAGCTACTGACTTGTTGGAACAGATCTTAAAAATACACCTTCATAATAATAACAACCTAGGTTGATGATATGTTTTACATCCAACAACAATAATATGTACAAGCTGTTCACCATTTATTGTATTCATTTAGCAGATAAACAGTTATCATAAGGGGTTAACATTTCTCAATATATCACCATTTAAGAACATTGTTCATTTGAACGCCACTTTGAGTCAATACCGTGCTTTTTTGGCTACTACCTTAAAAGCACTGTCTTCTTTTTGTAACACTTACTCATTGTTCACATTTTATGTATTTTCCTACTGTGAAGCACATTGTGATGTCTGCTCTTCAAAGGTGTTACTGCCCACAAATGAATGAGGACAACAACTCACTACTAGCTACACCGGTGATACTGCCTAAAGATATTTTACTACAGTCAATTTATGATCAATTTATCACACAATAAAACAAAGAATACATGCATTTTCACTACTGCTTCACTACTTCTTTTTTTGTGATATCATAAATGCCACCATCTCTGGCTATGCTCCTGAATAATATTATTGAGAAGTCATTGTTAACGATTTGTAACGATTTGGATCTGTGAGGTGACCTACTCAGTGACTGCTTTCAGCTGTGATAAAAAGTGCTATCTCTTGCAAATCACATTGTCTTTATAGTTCACATTGCTTGATGTGAGTCAGTATTTTGTCTACATTTCACTTAGATCAATGTCATCTGTTTAAACAATATTTACATTTAATTGATGAGTTAATGTCGTTACAGTAGGTAATGATAGGCGTTGAGCATGAGCAGAGTATTGCTTTTAAAGTGTTAAAACATATGTGAGGCAGTACATAATTGAAAGTAGCTGTAGCCCATCTACTTTACAGTATTTTTTGATGTTCATTCAACATTATTTTACATTTAATGAGATCATTTCAGTAGAAAAAGTAGTTCTAGTTGCAGTCTCTTCCTTTCCAGTTCAACCCAAATAACCCTACCAAACCAAAATAATGTCTAATCTTCTGAAAACAAACAGAAAAGCCACCATACTGTTTTTGCTATCCTGCGAAAGCCTCAAGTGCACCTGTTGAGGAAGGAAGAAACAATGGGGTAAAAGGAGCTCGTCCATCAACTCCTCTGAGCCCTTCCCATCTCTCTGCCTTGCTCTCCGCTTCCTGTTGTGCAGGAAGCAGAGCCTAATCCGCTCCACCCATTGGTCAGAGGGTAAACACTGCATGTGACAGAGAGATAGAGATCAGGAGCGAGTGAGCAAGGGAGGCAAGAAGTGAGTGAGGTGTTATAAAAAAAAAACAAGACTAATTTCAACCAAATGTGGCTCATTTAACACATTAAAAAAAAAAAGTTATTCCAAAAATTATTAAGAAAATGCAATTCTCTACAGTTGTATGTGTCCATTGTAAAAAGCACGCAATATCTCATTAACATAGGAAACAGCATGGCAGGAAAGCAAGGAGTGGGTTAATTTAGGCTGCAGGAAGCCCTATGCTTAGACAGCCAAGTCTTCTCTGCTGGAAGGAAAGGTGTGATCACTTACGCACGCACTGATCTGCAGCTGCAGGCTCTTATATCTGACGAACAGAAGCAACCCAAAAGTAACTTTTTTTCATGTTCTATTTCTAAAGCACTAATCAGTGACTTATCAACCACATTTATTAACTTTTAGCATAAGCATATTTAAAATGTTGCCTTGTTAAATAGTATTTTGTACACGTGCGTGGGATAGTGATGCAGAAACGTATCAGTTGGCAGTCTGTTTAGCCCCCATCCCATTCCTTGGCAGTCATAATATTTAGCATAAACATGAGAAAAGCTTTTGAAGTTGTGAAGAATATTTTATTTTTGTCCCACAGCTGAGTAATAAGCTGTCATTTCTGCTGACATCTTTCAGAGCCTTGCAAAATAAGCTCAAAGCTGCACTTTTAGTGAACTTATGTCTCTGCAGTCTATTCTGGGGAACAAAAGGAACCCTATTCACATCCTACTAAATATTCACAAGGTCTCCTCTGATTAAAAAACATGTAATGTGTTTCATTACATCGTTACAATGAAGATTTGGCAAGCAAATAGGTCTCTTTGGTAATTTGGTTATTTACCTTTCAGCACTGGGCATCTCAATCTGCTACGAGTGAGGTCAGGTGCAGTGGATCTCCTAAAACATGACAACACTATGACTAACTTTTCAGTAATGTTGTGCTTCAGATTAATTTGTTAATTTACTGAATACTGTCTACCTGAGACCGATATGAGATGAGGCCCCTAGCAGTAAAATGTCTATGGTTGAGGATGTGACACAAACACTTATGCTGAAGTCTGTAACGCTTTCCAGGAAATGCGTCAGAGGGAAGATTTCATTTATTTTAAGTAAGAAATAGGCATAGATAGACAACATGTCTTACGCCCACAGTTTGAAGTTTGAATATTACTGCCAGCTGGAAAATAGTCAACCTACCACCACTATGAGACGACGTGTAAACATGTGATCTGTTTTTGTTTGTGTCCTATGACTGAGAAGTGATGACATCATCTAAATGAAGAAATGCAGATGAGAGACACTGCCGCCTTTCATTGCATCAAACTTTCAGAGATAATTGCAAGAGGGCTGAGTCAAATCCTAGAAAAAAGATCAAGTGATACAAAATACCTGACAGGAGCTTTTAATGAAATGAACGGAAATATGCTCTAAGACAGCATTCATTCCCAGGTGCTGAATCACAGATAACATTTCTTAGAGTTCTTGAATTGCCTTCTATTTTTGGAATCCTGCTTGAATTTCAGTGAAAAACATATAATAATTACGGTGATCTTTGCAGCACCTTCTGATTGCCGGAAATAACTCCAGAGTTTAGAAAGGACTTGACGTGTGTGTGTGTGTGTGTGTGTGTGTGTGTGTGTGTGTGTGTGTGTGTGTGTGTGTGTGTGTGTGTGTGTGTGTGTGTGTGTGTGTGTGTGTGTGTGTGTGTTTCTGTGTGTATCTTTCTCCTTGTCAGTGTATTCCTATTGGAGGTCTCTGGATGTGAGGACATAGTAATCAGCTTGATAGATAGCTAATCCCCCACGTCTCAAGGGAGATAGCTGGCGCCCACCGTGTGACTTCAGACATCATGCTTCTAAACATGGTCTCATCATTATCTTTTTTTCGGACAATGCATCCTCACATCAAGAAAAACAATGAAAAACAGCTCAGAACAGAGATTGCAGAGGCAGATTGATAAACACATTGCAAGGCACAGAGATTGACCAACCACATAAAGTGTCTTCCTCATTCTTGATATGTGATGTGTGAGGGTTGGACTGAGGCGTGTCTGGACCTGTTGCTACTGTGGCAAAGGCTTGGTTGTCGACATCATTTCCTATGCAGAAGGTATTTGCTCTTTTGGAGGGTAGTCAAGGAGAATGTTTGCTATCCAATTATTGATAGCTGAGAGAGCAGGAATTATTTGTGCATGCAGCAGAACGTAAATAACAAGATCCAAAGGCAGATAATGAACGTAAATCCATTACTGTATTTTCTACAGTTGTTTATTCTTCTTCAGGGCCACACGGGGCCATCACAGCATGTGTGTGTAGGGTGTGCAGTGAAATAAGTCAGAGAGACGAGTTATCCAACCGAAACTGTCCCAGCACACCCAGTTCTCTCAACACCAGCTCCCAGCACACTCATTCCTGTGTGGATTCACAGTAGTTATTATATGCTAAGTGGTGGATACATCTCCAGATCCTTTACTCAGGTAAAAGAACAAATACAACACTATAAATAGGTGCCTACAAATTGTACTGCAGTTGAATTTCAAGTACACAAGTATAAGTTCAGCAATATTAGAAAAACTTAGTAACAGTAACATAGTTACTTTTTAGCAATACAATGTTTAAAAGCCACTAGATCTAAGTAATATATTTTGTTGAGTTAACTTATGCTATCCCAAAATCTTCTTGAAATTTTCAAACCCTGAAAAATAAATAATTTGAATCAAGGTATAGGCCGTTTCATTTGGTAATCATCCTTGAGAAAGGTCAGAGATCCAGAGTTTATTTGCATGAGCTGTAAGTCTTTGAATGTGGGAAAGACCCATAACACAAACAGGAAAACATGTCTAGATAGCTGAGGTTTAAATGTTCTGATTTACTGTTTTTCAGTCAACCTGTTCGTGCAAATCTTTGCCAAAGCACATGGCAAACAGCTACAATTAAATGTGTTAGTCAAGCCGAGATATGAGTCTGCAGGTGGGCTTTTAGTTGAGACACACGCAGATGCATAGACAAAACTTACAATTACTAACATCATCACATCCCTCTGAAGTGAGGGTGAGTAAGCCGTTTGTCTGTGTTGTGGCACTAAACTACTGTAGTCACACAGGTGAACTCAGCAGAGCCCCGCAGTGCTTGCTAACACCTGCTCCCCCGCACGGAAGGGAACTCATTTGGAAGGCAGACAGCAAGTCCTTGTATGGATGTTAAAATACACGCTGCAGATTCACACCAAAGTATACATACATACATTATAGAGACATCACTTACATTATCTGGAAGAATTGTGGCTATGGTTTTTGAAGAACCTAGATAATTTCACTCTCAAAATTAAGATTCACATTTATTTTTTGGAACAAACTTTATATAAATAATTATCAAATATTATTATCAGTATTAGTCAGAATCATTTTCACTTTTTGAGAGTTTATCTAAAATGGTAATGTTTTCAAGGCATGAAGAAGAAAGACAAGTTATATGAAGGATATTGTGTCAGTTTGTAATTTTATGTAACTAAATCATCTTTCATGGCTGCCAACCAAATGTATCTTTGGGGAGAATACATTTGTTTTTTTACTATCTAATAATGTCGTAACCTTTATAGGTATATCTTGTGATCCTTATGTCACCATGACATCAGAAATGACATCACCCATGACATCACCTGAATGACATCAACTAGACGTACGACATGTTGCTGGATTACATGTATATTGTTTTGTTTGTAAGTACATTTATTTTATAGAACATATGCTGTATTCCCTGTGTTTTAGGGATTTATACGTCTGATTATCATATAGCTACTTTCTATTTAACTTAATAGTCCTGTTATTCCACTAGGGATGGATGAAGAAGCTGAAGTCCGCCTCCTCATCCATCCCTAAACTCATCTGGTTTATTAGTTCTTATCTCGCTGCCAGGCCAAACAGAGGATATCCAGTAGGATATATTCCCATTCACTTCCCCTGAAAAGAATACAAACAGTGAGAACAGCTATTGTCCTGCCAAATGGTTAACAGTGAATTGCATGACAGTTTGTCAACAGTTATTGTGTTAGATTTGGCTAGTTGAGGGTTTATTCCTAAACACATATATCCATCAGTCCCGTGTCAGTCATTGTCAATCATCTATACAGCAGCTACTTCAGCCCATTGTCTCTAGGACAAACAGTACACATATTATATCCGCCTTTAATATTCTAATGGATGCATACATAGCAGGTAACACATGTTATTAGAATCACAATTTACCACAGATGAGTTGACATTTTGCGGCCACATACTTTGCAAATACTTTATCTGGGTCAACACTTTCTGTGGGCATTTGGAGAGTAACACAATAGGATGATGATAGCACAAAGTGAGAGAGAGACAGCAGTTATACTTGGGCAATTGAAAAATGATTACTGTCATCAAAACAACTATTTTAAGATAGTTGTATGTTCAGCACAAGTTCCTAAAAAATCAAATGGTACAACTGTATTAAATCCAGACACTCTGTAAACAAGTGGATTAATGATAATGCTACTACCAGAGCCTAGATTATAATATTGGGCATTATTTTGCAATAACATTTTGCATCAACAGGTATTGAATGGATTGGATGGTGAGTGTGTGAGAATGCAGAAAATTCCTTTGTAACCAATAACCATTATTACAAATATGCAATAACTTACAAACATATGCCAAGATAAAAACGCTTAACCAAGGACTTGTGCACGCAATACAGAATGACGAACAGAGAACAGCCAAATGAATTGCAGCCGGGGGTTTACATGCGGGCGAAGATGAGAGTAGCAGTTGCCATGGAAACAGTAGTTTTGTCTCCCACTCAGCTCAATGGCAGAGCAAGTGGAGACTGTCAGAGTATTATCAGAGATGATGCTTTGATTGGCTCTTTGATGGATCTGTACGACAAGTCGCCGGAAACACTGCCCTATATGCTCAGCCCATGCCAGACTCTTCCGTTTCCTCTTTGTCTTGGCCTTTTACCTCTTATTCACGCTGAGGCAGGCAGAGTTTTTCTGAATGAGAGCACCTTGACACAAAAGGAGGGCAGCTACATGTGCAACAGACAGAAATTATTGCAGTGAAACTGCCGTCTGCGATACAATGACAGGACATTTCATTCAGTAATTCATGAAGCAATATCAGTAGCTGCATAATGAAAGTTTCTTATTTTTCTTGTGCTCTTGATAAAAACATTCAGTTGGTACGCTGCATGTAGCAACACGTGAATGAACAAAGATTCATGGTGTTGTTAGAAAGTTATATCGCAGCGAAGACAAATAAATATGTTTGTCTTTCATCTCATCAATTCCTCTTCATTGAAAAATATTGTAAATAAATACAATGTCCTTTTGTTCCTCTTCAACATAAGCTGCCCCTGAAATGCCAACACTCTGAGGCGTCATCAAAATATAAGAGTTTGCCCTGTGGAGCTGTGTTTTCCCCCAGCTGACCTCTTGAATCTGATCCTTCTCCATCTGATCCCACAGTCCATTTGTCCGCCCATGCCCATGCCTCTGTCTGTGCAGGCTTGGAGAACAGCAATTTGGATAACATACCTTTGGCATTTACCAGACCGAGCTTGTATCTGTGGGCTCGGAGAAATGCCAAAGGTGCATGGGTTGTGTGTGACCTTTTAGATACAATCTCCGAATAAACTTGATGGGAAAGGGATTTATTGTAATAGATGAACAAAAGACACCATTATAACCCTGTGTCAACACCTCTGGTCTGCTAGCATTCACTCTATATGAACAATGATTTAGATTTTGTATGATTGTTTCATAAAACATTGCTGTATAATGTTAACCTCCAGCATGAATTCAGAGATGAACATTACCATACGGCAATTAACTTGTTGAGCAACACAGCCACACCTAAATCCAAAGGGAGATGGTGTACGTGTGTGTGTGTGTGTGTGTGTGTGTGTTTGTGCGTGCGTGTGCGTGTGTGTGTGTGTTGGATTTGCTCTATCCTTCTATCTCTACAGTGAGTCACAGGATTGAAACGCTGCTTTAAGGCCCCTAGAGTTTCCTCCCTCCACAAGGCAGGGCTGTATTTAAACACTTGCCACACTTCAGAGATCTCTGCTAAATGCCTTGCTTTCCACATTTAGTAACCATTACTCCGCTTAAAACGCCTTTTAAGTATGTGCGAAAAAGGGGCAGTAAGATGGGATAATGGGAGGAAGATCACCCGTTTTGCTCTACTTGTGTCTCATTAACTTTGTATATCACATTGATTTTTTGATTTTTAGATTGATAGATAGATAAAAAATAACATTTCACAATTTGAAAACTCCTGCACAGACTTTACAGAGCAGCTTTTGAAAGAGAAAAAATGCTGGAATGAATAAAATGTGGCTAGTTACATCCTGTATAAGCTCCTTACTCTGAAACAAGTTGAATCTTTGCAAAGAGGAATTTGAGTGGGGAAGGGAACTTCATAAAGTCCCCGCAGCACACCCTTTCATTTGCCGGTATGGATGGAATGCGTGTCTACTTTGTTGCAGCTATTCCAAAATCAAGCTTACACAGTAATTATCTCCCAACCCAGTGCATTTCAATGATCTTCTGTAAACCTACTAAGCTATAATGACAAGATGGGCAGGTAGCTGCTGCAGGAATTTTGGACTTGGTGAAGATTTGGTTTCCACAGGAATTGCAACCTGATAAACAAAGATTCTGCGGGCAGTGACAGGATCTTCAATTGTTCCCGCCACATATTGAACTATGGGTTTAGGAACAAACGCTTTACTTTTAAAATGATTATTATAGGAATGGGAGCAGATATATAATTGACTGGCCAAGTAACCTTTATTGATATTACAAGGGTTATCATTTTGAGTATAGAGGAACTGGAGGAGGACAGTGACTATAGGGACACAATCACTGAATTTGGAATACTGTATACATGGCATACTATTTGTTAATACTAAATTGTTTTACGACTTAGCAATCAAATAGCCCCTATACTGTTTAATGTTGTTGTATCGAACTCAGTAGTTCCACATAAAGCTCAACGTTGCTGTGGCAGCTCATGCCAAGGTTTTTCTCTTTTTCTACTCTTCAGTCTTATCTTCGCCCTTCGTCTGCCCACACACACACAACCATCTGATGTTTCTTTAAATAAGTCAGCAGGTCGCTACTCCATTTTAAGGAAGTCACATTCTCTACTGACATTACTGAGGAGGGTGATGGTGCAGTTATCACAGTTAGGTAGTTATCAGAAAAACTGAAGAAGATATCAGTCCCTTATTTATAAAGATTAGGCTGTGATGCTCTTCCACTGCACATGACAGCTGTTGCATCATCCCAGCATCAATGTGACGAAGGCTCTGGTTCATGTCAGGACACTCCAGCTGGGATAGTGTGATTAATGTCTGAAAAAAGAAAACCTCTATTACATGCGACTCTAACCATTTAAGTGATGACTGTATCATGTTCAGGTTTAACCATGTATTGCAATAACAATACACATTTCGGATTGGTGTGACCTACAGCTAGGCCCCAACAGTGCTACAGCTAAGATCCTATTATGAGCAAAAAGTGAATACCAGAAATGCTTAGAGAATTCCTTTCATTCTAAATTTGAAATACCTTGCGACATTCATTCCTCCTTAATAGTTGTGGCTGAGAGGTTCACAGACCTGCCAGCCACTTTAGATTTGTGAAGAAAATAGAAACTACTGTCGCTATCCAAAAGGTTCTATTTTAAACCTGGAACATGTATAATTGTAGGAGCAAAGTGAAGACAATTGCATGTTTCAGACAAAAAAGCCAGAACAGTACACTAAGTGGCCACTGAGTCAGGCCACTTTCAACACTTTTTTTCTTGGTTAAACTACTGCAAAGTAGGAAGAGTAAGAGTGAGTGAGTGCTGTGTATTGCTCATCTTTAGTCGATACTGTACGCCACAGCAGCGAATGGGCAAGGCTACAACATCCCAGCTCTCTGTAGAGTACATCTGTTTTTGTCCACATAGTAGGAGGAGGAGTGCTGACATTTGATATGCAAAGGCCTTCTAATCCCCCAAGTGCATCCCAGTGTTTGCACTTTCAAAGCATGTTTTTTTCTGGCAGAATGCGCCTACTATCACTTTTAAATGCCAAAACTGACTCACCCCTCTGCCGGAAGAGAACTTTACAATATGAGCTGAGGTATAAAGATCCACATTATCAGTCCAGCTTACTCTCCTTCCACAGCTAAGCCTGACCGCATGCGGCAAGACTTTTCCCACTGCCAACGTGACATGACCGAGGAGCACCAGCTTTGTGTGGGTGATACTGAAAACTAGCAGTTATAACATGACAGTGACACTAAGAACATGAAGTGCACTCTTTGCTTTCTGAACTCCACAGGGTTTTCTAATTACTTCATCTTGGTGTTATGTTCACAGATGGGCCGAAAGTTCTCATGAGGCCAGTAACGCTGATCAGCTAACATTTGCTGAGTAACAGAAGAGAGCTTTCCCTTACATAACCTCAGAGAAACTGTCACTTTTCATCTGGCTTGCTGGGAAAGAGGCAGCAGTCTGTTATTAATGTGTGTCCTCCCATGGCATCCATTTGATGAAGTTGCTGCACTCCTTTTCAGATGTTCGGACCGTGTGTAAAAATGCCCTCGAAGGACAGAAAACTTCACATCAACAACACAACCTATTTCTGTCTAACTAAAGCATCCATTCCAGGGGCCATTACTGTCAACACACACACAATCAGACCTGAGGTGTCGTCATGAATAATTCCTGCTCCTTCTTCTTGTAGGCTACTTCCTGTTCTGCTTTTGTCTGTGTGGGTATGTTTATGTATGAGACATTCATTATTGAACTCTGAAGAGCACTGATATTCTGAGTGAACATTCAATGGGATGACGCAAACATCCATGTTCAACTTCCATCATTATATAAGCTAAAGAGGTGAAGAAGAGGTGTTCAGCAGACTGCCGGAACAAATACTCCGTGTTCCACATGAGTGTTTGGTCCGGCAGCAGTGTAGAAGAGAAGCCAATCTGTTGCAAAACACATGACTTACAATTATTGAACAAAGGACATAAGCAGGGAGAAGCTGTGCCAGATGTCTTTTTCGAAGCTCTCATTGATTTCCGACTCTAACCAATCTGGCCACTGGTGGATTGTTTCCATGGTTACAGTGAGTGAATGTGGACAGAATTCTAAGAATGATTGTATAGTCACTATGCCTCAAAAGCTATGATGTAACTATTGAAATAGTACAACAAAGTCTGTCACTTTATTAGTATGTCTGTCTTTCTAGCTGCATGTCACTATTTGGCTGTCTAGCTGATGCTCAGTGCCCTTGTTTGTATGCCAAGCAACGTGTGCCTTTGTGTGATTCTGTGTGTGACGAGGTCAGCCAAATTGAATCCTCCATTTATCACTAGGAAGCAAAACTCCACACAAGATGAGGCCTTGAGCCAGAGAACATAACTTCACTGTCAACCTGCCCTCTATTATCTCTCTCTCTCTCTCTTTGTCAATTTCCTGTTGCAGTTTGAAGATGAAATACTTTGATTTCGAAAAAGGTCACAGAAGTGAAACCATTCTCATTGAACTGTACATAACATTGTCTTAGGATGTACTTTTTACACGATGAACAAGGACACTGTTCCTTTTCAGGTTTGTATAACTGCATTAAAAGAAACATCAATACCAGGCATCAACAGATTTTGAGGGCAGACATACAATGTAAAAGCAGTAAACATCTAACAACATCTCTGAGCTGACTGAGACAACATTGTGTTTCTGAAAATGTAAATGGCTGAAAACACTCAATTAAAAGGACAAGTACTCAGGAGTAGATTGTTTTTTTTTTTAGAAAATGCTTTTTTATTATTAAATAAATAAATACTGCACTTTTTACACATAAGTTATTCAGGACATTTTCAACCACTGTGATAATGGCTTTTACGGGATCCTTCAGGACCCCTGGTACTGTTTTTCAAATGTTACTCTCTCCCCTTCCCTTCTCTCCCTCACATCAACCCTCAAAGCTCAATGTGCCGAGTCTATCCATCATTAAAGAGAATAAATCACAGTTTTTAAAGTTAATGTGATGATACACACATACCACTCGCATACACACTCACACATATAAACAGCATAACTCCAGAGCATCCACACACATGAACAGATCGTTTGTCTGCACTGCTGAGGTGGCTGTGACATACACTGTACATTATTTACAATATTCCACAGTCTAGCCCTGGTGACATTCAGAGCATCTTGTTATGTATTTCTGTATAAAACAGCATCAATTAGATTATATACATTAAAGCTGGTACCAGCCCAGCATCTGTCTTTACTTCCCAAACATCCCTCTTTTTACCCAAATTGCTTGGGTTCACATTCGTACCAACATACTCGCTCCAACATGCTCAGTATTGTCTTTCTTCCAACTTTCAACATACAAGTCAGCCCTTTATCATTCACGGTCATTGTGCTACATTTCATTTCCAGTCAGCAGAGTCTGTCCATGGTATTTGTTCACCTCTGCTGAGTCATTCGAGGTGCAACAATGAAGGAATGTTAATGAACTTTTCACAAGTCTATCCTTAATCTTGTCCTTCCCACACGGATTCCTTCTGAAACATGGCTCCACTGCAGCACTGCAGCAGACAATGCGTAGATCTGTGTGTGTAATGTCAAGCAAAACACATTAGCTGCATCTCTGCAGAAGCATGTTGAGGGAGTACACCATGCGTTCCCGCAGGTCGGGGGGGCATCCGGATGTCAGCAGGGAGCTGAGTTTGAAGGTTTTGGAGACACGGTCCTCGTTGATGTATGTCAGCATGTACTCATCGCTCTGGCAACACAGGATTATCTTGGTGTGGTCGTGGTAAAAGTTGATCTGTGGAAATAAGAAAAGTTGATGTTATTTTGAAAGTTATCGTTTTCTCATATGATTTGTCTTTATCTGTGTAATGCAATGCTAAGATGTGCACCTCTATGCATACCTAATAACTGCTGTGTTTCCTGTGATAGTGCATGTGTTTACCTGGAAAGTGCCGTCGTTAAAAAGCATCATGAGGGCGCGGTCTGACTTGAGCCACTGCAGCAGGTAGAGTCTGGGCATGTGAGTATCTGCCACACTAACAAGGTCCCCGCCCTGAGAAAGCAAAAAAGGTAGAGCAGGATTAGACAGGCTGCAACATGAAAGATGCCATAATGCTTCAGGGGATGGAAAGACAAAAGATACATAATAGCAAGAGCGATAGATTACAGAAAAGAAGAGTGGGAAAATAGAGATATTTACTTACATCCATGAGATTCTCCTCCATGTAGTGTGAAAAGTACTTGAGCACAGTCACTTGGCCCACAAAGTGTTCAGGTACCTCGCAAGTGGGGAAGACGGAGCGCTGTCCCAGCTCTGCATAGTAATGTATGGTCCTGAAGAGATGGACATAAGGAGGTGAAAAGAGTTATGCAACCACTCAGATAAACACTACAAAAAGAGAACAAACATAAACCTGATTTTTATGACATTCAAAATCTGTTGGTATTCTTGATAACAAATATTGCTTTTGCTTGAAAATGATGAAGTGCCAGGGAAATGGATCTAGCAACATTTAATTATTGAAAAGGAGCCTGCAAATTCATATGACAAGGCAAGCTATCCTTGCAATTTAGTACTTATGTCAAACCACTAACAGGTTCTTCAAAGTATGTACTAGACATGCTTAAACAAGCCATCTCCATTATATGTAGTGACTAATAACTGTGAAACTGAAGGTGGAGTGCTGTGAAAGCATAGAATGGTGCCTACTTTCTGTCTGGCAGGAGGCTCATGTGAGTGCCGTTGTTAAAGAGAACTCCCACGGTGTGGTCAGACAACTGGTATCCAAAGCCGTACTTGTTGGAGTAGTCCACCCATTTAGTCACCCATTGAAGAGTGCAGCTGTTTGAGCCCTGGGGAATGTCATCGGCTAAAGGGTGAAAACACAGAAGAGGAGGATTACAATACAATAACAAAGACAATTTGAAGAACTAAAGAGGCCTCTATAAATCCTTGCTTTTTTTAAAGCAACCAAGAGCTTATCAATATATCAATATTTCCTTCACGGTCACACACAAACAATAATACACTTGGAGGGATCTCCTCCAAGTGTATTATTGTCTATCTTTGAGTCTATCTTTGAGATATAAAACAGTCCTTCAATCAACACATTTCTCTGTTAAGACATTTCAAGGTCAAATACAAATAATGAGCTTTTGGTTTACAACAAAAACCTTCCAGTGTGGAATAATTTGATCGTTAACTACATGTATAGGCTTTGGATTGGCAAATAGACTCACCTTTAGGCATATTCTCCAGACATCCTCTCAACACGCTCGCAACAGTCTCAGCCACGCTCCCTGTCGTGCTGTCTTCCAGGCCTTAAAGAACAACAACAGGGGGCATTTAGCTAGACATCATTTCAGTACAGTTCAAGAAACTACATTGCAATCTAGCTGTTGCATAAATGCAGTCTATCATTGATGCACCTCCTGTGTGTAAAATAACAGAAATGTATCTGTGTCTGGGAAACAAGTCTGTAGAACTCACATTCGCTGCTGCTGCTGCAGCTCCCCAGACTTCCCCTGACAATCAGACGGATGGTATCACGCGTCGTCGGGGACTGGCTCTCCGTTGCCGGGCCAACGGGGTTTTCGGCAGATGGCAGAGGTAGACTTCCACTCTGAATGTGAGAATCATTGATGCCACGGTTAAATACTGTACATTTGGATCATCTCTTCCTACTATCACTAAGCATTCCCCCACAGAAGCTTAAAAGGTTGAAAATAAATGCTGTTAGTTTGCTCTAAAATTGTGCTTGCTCGTTGTAATACAGCCTCGTAGTTACTCATTGGATTCTCGCAAACATGATATCTCAAGGGTTAGCATCACCTGTGTGATGTTTTAATATCCTGAACTGTGTTTTGAATGATCTCTTACCTCAGAAATATTTTTGCTCTGCTGTTGGCTGATAACACTTCTCTCCAGGTCGTGCTGCAGTTTGTAGATCTCCTCTTCCTCTTTTGTCAACTTATCTATCAAAAGGTAATGAAGCACAGAACATATCAGAATAAGATCTTTAAACCAGTGGCTAAACAACTAAAACAAACAATAAAGCAGTATACATTTAAATGTGAAATGTGCTTGCAATTGTTTAATAAACTAACAGTGCCTCTTGCAGCAACCACAACTGTGCTGCATGAACGATAAATAACTGCTGTGACATGTGGTGTTTGAAATGGAACATGAGAGCTCAGTGTTTTATATAATACTCACTCAGAGTCTCGTAGTATTTGACCTTGTCCCTCTTGCCCCCAAAGAGCGCTGCGGCAGCTTTCTTGAAAAAGCTCTTGGCTGGACTAGAGATGTGGAAATCTGGTGCTGAATGGCAGCAGTTAGCAGGCAGACGCTCTGGACTGAAGCCCTGTGCAGAAAAAAGTGGGTCAGTGTGCGGCTGGTGGGAAAAGGGTCACTGTTATACTCCTACACAGTGACATTTAGTGAGACAGACAGTGAGGACAATAGACAGACAGGCAATAATGAGCTCTAACCTGTGTGAAGAAGTCGTGCCTCATAATGTGGTCCAGGTTTGGCCGATCCTCTGGGATCTTGGCTAGCAGGCTGGTGATGAGCTGCTTAGCCTGTGGCGACAGGGAAGAGGGTAGAGAATAACGCGCCTCTCTAATACACCTGTACGTCTCCTTCAGGTTGGTGGTTTCAAAAGGTGGCCTGCCCAACAGCATGGTGTACCTGGAGAAGGATGGAGGGGAAAAGTGAGTGGATATAGGCAAAAGAGGAAATCACAATCTCATAAAATATGATGCTAATTTGTCTCTTCAAGCTGATTATCCAGTATTTGACTGATATTTAACTATATTTTACATTGTTACAAAACATATTTTCAAACTAAATGGTGTAAGTATAGTTGGCCTACTCACATGACACAGCCCAGGGCCCAGATGTCTGATTCACAGCCGTGGCCCTGCTTGTTGAGCACCTCAGGGGACAGGTAGTTTGGAGTTCCACAGATCGTCTTCCTCCTGTTCCCCACTGGCTCCAACTTGGCAGCCAGACCAAAGTCCCCGACCTTCAGCTCCATCGACTCACTCACAAAGAAGTTACCTGTAGGGAAGAAAGGGAATGATATGATGAGCATTTGATATTCAAGCCAGGATCAAAGGATACATACTGCACTGATCCTCTGATGTATTGAGTACAGAATGTATCTTTACAATTGTGCATAAAGTGTCTCAGCAATGCAGTGTGTCACTGCTTCAGTCAAATTCCTTACCAAGTTTAAGGTCTCTGTGAAGGATCTCTTGTTCATGCAGGTACTTCAGTCCAGATACTATCTGTCTGAGATAATAACGCACCTCGGGCTCAGTTAGCACTTTGCGAGCCTTCAGGATGTGGGCTAATGACTGCAAAAAGACAAAAATATAGAGAAGATAATTAGTTTCCGGTAGTTTAATTATCTATAAAAACAGTTTCCTCTAACCTCTAAACTTTAACATTGTGGTGTTCTTGTATTCTCATTCTGTGGGAAGGTATATACTGTAGATTTGCTGAATCATAACAATAAATAACACAATATAGGTATTTTATAGTAGGGGCAGACTGAGTGCTGCTTCATTGACTTTAGGTGCAATGCAGGTGTTATCAAAATGTGAAGCACGGCTGCTGCAAGAACAAATAACAATGGTAAGAGTTTTTAGTATGTGTCAACTAACTTACTTTTCTACTGCAGTATTCCAACAGGATGTAGATGTTCTCCTTGTCCTCGAAATGATGATAAAAGTGCACAATGTGTTTGTGGTGCAGAACTCGGTGCAGCTCAATTTCCCTGTCAATCTGGCAGGGGAGAAACATAATGGTCACGATTTGAACTTAGAGGCATGTCTGTGATATCTGCTGTCCAGGCGCACCAGTGCGCGCCGGGACCAGAGCCGCGCGCTTACCTTCTCTCGTTGGTGAGGTTTGGAGACGCGCGAATGCGGGATGATTTTGGCTGCATAAACTTTGCTGGTGGAGAGGTCAGTCATCTCGTAGCATTTAGCAAACCCACCCTGGAAAGAATAAAAACACTTACGTTAACATGCTGTGTCTTCGGCTTAAGTTGTAAATCCATTAAGAAATGACTAGAGATGAAACTTGCGCTACCTTTCCCAAAACTTTCCCACGGCAGTAGCACTTCCCCGTGGCAGGGTCAGTGATGATCCTGGCCATCTCCGAGGGCGCACTGCGCTCATCCAACTTCTTTCTGCGAGGCTCGCTCGACCTTTGCGTGGCTTCACACATACTGCTGCTGTTTGTCTGTTGGGGACCGGTGTTTTTCTGTACTTCCATTTGAGGTGGTTAGTCGTCCCGCACTCAGAATGCAGCCCGGAGCTCGTCTCTGAGGTTTTATAGTCTGGCATCCTCCCCACCCAGCCCCTCTGTCTGCCGCCCTCTCTCTGACGTCACAGTGTGAAATCAGAGCATGAGGTCTGCCTGACATCGATTGCCTTGCATGGGTGTTGGTGATGGCACAGGCATGAAATCAAAGGGATTAAACATCCGGTGGATTCTGTTATTTCATCTTTTAGAAGGATTCATATAGTTATTTGCAACACTAGCCTCGCAACAACAGCAACAATGTCATGTTCGTTAGTTTCCATATATAATATCATAATATATCAACGTAATTTGGGCAGGTGAATGGACCTTTTATATTTGTGTGCATAATCGAAATTCAATTTGTTGGAAGTCTGATGCATTTTATCGATAGAATATCCAGAGGATACCACTATCTGTATTCCATTCAGGCTCGGCTCACCTCACTCTGTGTTTTTGCACCAAACTCAGTCTGAAGCACTAGCACCCTCTGGTGGACATGTTGGATAATATTAAGAAGCTGGAGTAAAGGTTACAAACCTGCTCAGCCTTTAAATCCCTGTTCACCAAAGACTATACTGCAATACAATGCAACACTGACTGACATCTGATACTTTATTGGATTGTTAGGTGCAGAGGTTCCCTTTCTTTCAGACAGGTCAGGAGATACAGATACTGTTTCCAGTCCGTGCATAACATAAAAAGGTCTTTGTGCCTAATCTTCAGTTGCTGTGAGAACCATGGAGTAAATCTCAGAATGGCATTAAGCTGGAGGAGCCTAGGTGTTCATTACATAAAATAAACACAAGCACAACATATGAATCTAGTTACAATCCCACAAGAGCAAAGCGGGACAAATAGAATAACATGCATACCTACCTGAAACATACTACTGAGTATGTCATGATGTGGAAGAAAAACTATTTGCAAATGAATCGCTCTTAGAAAGAGCGCAATAGCAATGTTGTAAATAGTGTTGCACAAATGTATAACACGATTGTCAGCAAGACTGGCTAAGTCTGTTGTGGATATGCACTGGTTTATGAAATACAGCAGCAGATTTTGACAAGTAATGTCAAAATCATCCTGACATTTTGTCAAGTCAGAGTCCCTCTCATCCTCTCCATCACACCTGATCAGTGCTCGTATCTGACAGAAACTTTATCTCCAAATGATCTGCTAGAAGAGAAAATAACCCAAAGACTGTGAATTAATACTCCACAATTTTGGGTCCTTTTCTCAGGTGTGAGCGCACAGTACTTATGTCATAAGCAAAAGTCTCATCAAGATCAGAGCCAACAGACTGTCGCAGTGGCCAGTTGGGGAAAGGAAAACGAGCGGCGATGACACACGCATCATCAGGAAGCTCTTTCAACAGCTTCTCACCTAGCACCTCCATCTGTAAACCAATTAAAAGCTTTATATGCTATATGACCTATACATATTAAGAAAATGAAAATACATAATACTTCACAAGGAGGAATACTCACCAAACCTGGCGAAAGGAAAGCTGTCACATTGTTGTACGAAGACAAATCAGTCTGTGAAAGAAACATTTTGCAGATAGTCATTTACCAACTTTGATCAGGTAGGTTTGAGAAAAGCAATACTTTTTTGTTTAGACCTTACCTTCCAAAAGTCTTTTTTAACAAAGGTTGCCTGGCTGGAGGGCACTCCTCTAAAGTGGGCCTTGCTCCTGGAATAGGCCACTAAAATTGAGTTAATCTCAAACCCTGTGCATCGGAAGCCAGCAGAAGAGGCTGCAAACACCTAGAAAACCACATCAAAACACTTTAATCAGGAATTTAAGATTTTAAGTTGAGTTTTTGGCCACATATAAATTGATTATTTTCTGAAACAACATCAGCTCGCTTACCAGTCTTCCATCTCCTGATCCCAGATCTGCTAAGTGTCCTGTTCGTCCCTCAAGCAGCTGCATAATGTTCATTGTCTGCCCTTTACTGGAGGGCAAATAAGGAACCTGGACCAGAGCACCCACACTTAGTTAATCAATACAAGTCTCAATATAAGTCTCAGTAATAATGCACTATCTAGGTGACACATCTGCAGGGCTGCTTATAATCTCTAGCTGTGATTAAACTGGGTTTATTCTCTGATAATGTAATATTTCACTTTTAGATTTGAGATTACTCAGGCATGCAAATATTAATGTGGCTTTTTATTTTTATTTTAAAATGTCAAATCAAATTCAGATTTTCCATGCATCAAAAAATGCAGTCTAAATAATATTTGGATCATCTTTCCGTTTTTTTTTCAACTAAACAACTGCTTGATCCATTATGTTACAACAATGGACAAAATGCAGTTCAGATAAAGTAGTTATAAGTAACATAGAAGATTGTGCAGCTCTCTCTTGGGTTCACAAAAACATGCACCATTTGTTATGTGAAAGGGTAGAAGAAAGGCAAAGCAAGCAGTGAGCAAACAGGTAAACACAGAATAAGTAAATCTCAAGCACCAATAGTTTCAATGGGATTTTGCGTGATCCAGGCATACAAAACATTCTCCAGACTCCATACAGGCCAGTGAGCAGAGCCCCTGTGCAGGCCGACAGGACGGGGTGGGGCCTGCTGGTAGAACACACCCTGCCAGGGTCTTGCAGAATCATGTCAATGGAGTCCTCCATTACAAACGGTCACTAATAGGTTAAAAATAAAGTAAATGAAGTAGATTGAAACCTGTAATCACTTTATCAAACATAAAGTGATAAAAACATTAAACATAAAGAAGATAATCCTCTATGATCAATCCCATATTCTGTTCCCTCAGTATGAGCTATCAGGTAGACATTAAAGAGTTGAGTGGTGCAAAATGAATGGGTTCAAGAACTCCTTTGAGTTTGTATCAATTGGAATATTAAATAATAGCCTAAAATAAGCAGAGGGTACAGACGTATTGGTGGGGTACAAAAAAACTAACTGACTAATGCCTAGGTGAGTATTTTTAACAGCTGCGACAGCAGAGCTGGTATTGTTTTCAGTTTGTATGAATGTGTGTCTCATAATGTTGCTGGAGACCCTTACTGTAGCAGGAACCACCACAGAAGTGGTTTGAGTACTCTGCCAGGAATGTATATTTCTGTCTCTGTGGAAAGTTATTTTTTGTTACAAAATGCAGTCTCGGAACTTTGAACATAAAAGGGATATTTGTTTGATTTTTGTGAGAATTTAGTTGACAGAGAATAGAAGGGGATTTCAGAAAGGGGACCATTAAGCAGAATAGTTAGCCACATTCATGAACAATGAAAACAGTCAAATTCTGAGCAGCATGGTTGACATTGGTGCAGTACAATTTGTTACAGCAATGGTTATTTAACTGCTCCTAGCAAACGCTACTGCAGTCTTTATATCTAAAAATGACAGCCAAAAATATGAATTCACTAGTAAATCATTTTTAGGCTTTGTTTTGGGTTGAACATCTCTGTCAAGTTATCAGTCGCCATGTAGCTTTGAAGAATATATGTCATCACTGCGCTTTTATAAAAAAAGAAATAGCGGGTATAAATGAATGTCTCCAAATAATCCATTATGTAAAAACTGTTTAAACAAGACCTTATGTATTCATTTTATGATAAAGATAAAGGTGGGATCTCAAACCATTTATTCAACAACAAAAAAAAGACTATGTTAAGATGTGACACTAAAACAGTGCAAGGTTGCTAAGGAGGATTACATAAACAACAGTCTACCTGTGTGAATAGATATAGCTCACTTCAGGTCAGGTCAGTTGGCTTATATGGCAACAGTAGCTACAACAGAAGACATAAATATCACCAGAGCACCACGTCTCACAGCAGATGGTGCCACTGAGGCCTTCTCGTGTAGCAGCCTTCTAGAAAAGTTTGTTTACCACGCGTATAGGTCATGTACTGAAACTGTCTAAAGGACGGCTTTGTAGGGATATCAATTACTGGCATTCTCGGAAAGGCAAGCTAAGGAGCTTCGCTACATTGGCCATCGAGTTAGCACAAAGCTATACGTTTTAACACACCAACAGATTTGTAAGATTTCAGATTTGTCAACATCGGTGCAAATATGCCAAAGTAAACCACCAGATGAAAAAATATACACTATTGGCGAGCATTTTACACACATATGTACAGCTTTGAAATATTTTTAGAAGTTATAACTCACCATCTAAATGTGAGGAAGACATGGTGCTACAGCCTACCTGATCCGCCTCTCTATGCGCGCTCAACCGCCGGCCTGCAAATACACGAGCACACGAGCACGAGCACACACACACACACACACACACACACACACACACACACACACGTATATGCATTGCTTGCATACGCATATTGGTCCTCGCCTTCTTATGACAATGGTACCGTTTTGCGTTTGCACCTTTTTTTTATTAATTATGCATTTGAAAGGAATTTTTGCATTTAAACCTGGAGAGGGCGGATGTGATTATGATTGTAAACATGCTGCTTTTTTCAATTCCAACGCGGCGGCGGCCTCATCCTGCACTTTCTCCCATTGAAAGGCTCACAATAATAATATTCATCAGCACTCAGGCCTCACTTATTTGCTCAGCCGCTTGTTCTCTATAGCGGAGCTGCATGTAGTCTAATGGGGGGAGGGGGGGAGGGGGGGAGGCGCCTGCAAGACCAACCGAGAGTGACGCAAAAAGAGAGGCCATTATATTAGCTTCCTGAAGAAAAAAAGAGGAACATATACAGTCCAGCTGGGAGTTTATTATAGCTGGAGTGAATTCGAAAACAGACACGAAATGGACTTGTATGGGAAGGTAAGATGTGTGATTTTATTGGAAGACCATGGAGAGATCCAGAGGGAGAGAGATAGGGACATGATGAAATGGTTAAACCTTAGACTGTGGATATACCGTGCAGTTTCCATTTTTTGCAGTTTCTCTTGGACATTGCGTGTTGGTGATGCATATTTAATAACGAACTACAAACCTTTCCCTGCGCTTCCCGAGTATATTACACAGCTGCTGACAGATGTGCTGCGCTTAATGCTGGGTAATGTAGTAGAATCTATTATTTGGATGCCCTTCGAAACCGTGAAAAAACTACAACCCCCATGTTTGGGACCATATCGCTTACGTCAGAGAAACGCATGACACGCACTTTCCTTTGCTCGTGCTCATCTCACGCGAGGCAGGCTCGTCAGCTCAGGGGCGCGTGCCATATCCGAAGTGGAAGGGACAGCTCCCAGGTGCTGAAACTGGTCGGCGCTCACAGAGAAAAAGACACAGAGTGGGGAGAGACCAACGCCTGCGATAGACACAAATACCAAAAGCCGTATTTGCAAAACAGGGGTAGATACAGATAGAGCCGAGGCCTTCAACACAGGTTTGTTCACTCAATGCCCTTAACGCGTTTCGGTGCTCTCATTTATTAATAGTTATGTGGAAGAATGTCATGAATTCATAAAATGACCTCTTGCCCAGAATTGCTCGACTAGCATTAGCTGGCATGTAGCTTCTTGCTCAGCTATACCGTGTCAATTAATATTGGATCTTTTGTTTTTGATCGTGGTGTGCGTAAATACCAGCATTGCATTGATATTTTAAAATAGACGTCCTTACAGATGCCGCATCGGTGGTATTTGTCTTTCATACACGGAGCGAACATACACCCGGTGCAGGATCGAGCTCCGGCATCTTTCATAACCACTTGGCTACAAGGAGAGCTCGGCTGCCCATGTTTGGTTTTTAAGCGCAGTGGCTTTGTGAAAACATTCACCTTGGAGCAAAGATGACTGTGCTCTTCTTGACATCTTGTTCTTAGTCGCGTTGTACTCTGACAGCACGCAAATGCTCGGTGTAAATGTGTTTTTTTGGAGGTGAATTGTGCATTTCCATTGTAGCCTACGGTAGCTCATAATAAAATGGAAGAAAATGTAATGGCTGGTGAAATTGCCTTTCCTTTCTCATACGAAAGCTATTTTGTAAATATGTAAGACGGAAACATCACACACTTTTAATTGTAAAATGTAAACTGGCAAATCTACGTTTTAGTTTGACATATTTTGTTCAAATACAATATGGGTGTATTTTACTGTATTACTTAATCTAATTCATGAGCTTTTAAGGGAATAAGGGCTATAACAACATTTATTTAACCAATCAGTTTAACTATAGAAAAGACAAAGTCAGGTCTTTAAAATCCTGGTTATCTACTCATCAATACAACAGCTTGCTGCGTTGGTCATGCTGATTTGCCTGACACAGCCTTCTGTCACCTCTGATCTGGGCCTGCTCAGCGAGCCTGTACTGGACTCTGTTTATAACATCCACATTAAATTGAAAAACAAATATTGTGTTTATCATAAGATTATTTGCAGCACAGCTCTGAAAAGCTTCAAAGTAGCTCAAGGTGAAGCTTTGAATAAATTCTTTTCAGCATCTCTTTTGTGTTTTTGCAGATGGCTGCCACTCAGGATGCGAAAGGGAAGGGAGAGTGGGGGGACCAAAACTTTGACTACATGTTTAAGCTGCTGATCATTGGCAACAGCAGCGTAGGCAAGACGTCCTTCCTGTTCCGCTACGCCGATGACGCCTTCACTTCGGCCTTCGTCAGCACAGTGGGAATCGACTTCAAAGTGAAGACTGTGTACAAGAATGACAAGAGGATCAAACTGCAGATCTGGGTATGAAATATTAAAAACATTTTTTTAAGTTAGCCACAAAATGTTTGATTCCTGACCATACCAGATATAAAACAGTGGATTAAAGCTATTAAAGATATGTTACTTTTGCCAGTCATTGGCTATAGTCAACACAAGATGATTTCTTCCTTATTTGCTGTTAACTCTTGAATAACCTGCCAATTCCACGTTAATCTTTCTAAACTCAGCATGGGATTTGTAGATTATTTAATGATGCTAATTTATAAAGGAAGACTATATTACAGCAGAATACATGAAGCATTAACTGTGGGTTCCTTTTCATGTCAGTTTATTTCGTCATGCCAACCATGCACACATTTCCATTTAATCAGTGAAATGGAGATCATTTGCATGTTGAAACATAGCTAATGTGTGGAAGATATCTTTTTCCTGTTGTCCTCCAAGGTCTCCTGGAGGACCACCTCAGCTCTGAGGGGCTAGGAGCTCTTCAGAGTCTCCCTCCACCTCCATTCTCTGTGTCTTTGTGTTCCTGCAGAGTGACTCCTGTCTGTAAAACACTGTCAATCTCAGCCCAGAGCTCACGTTCCCCTGCCCCCTACCCATATCTTTCTCTGTGGATCAATATATTTCAAAGCCTGTGACAGGTTGGGACTTGATCGCTGTATACGGGCCATTAAAAGGTCCTCCTTATACAGGGTCACCTATGCATTAATTCAATTTTGTTTATATCTCTGAGCAAAGGTCATCCCTACTTGTTATGATTGGATACACTTCCCTTTTCATCTCTTGTTTTTCCATTATGTTATGTACACTTAATTCAAAGTTTAGAAAGTACATTCAAAGCTAATCCTTTTGCTTTCACCACTCCACCTTTTTTAAGGTATATAGATAGGTTTGTTAACATTAAAATACCTGGATGTCATTGCAAGCTATTTAAAAAATATATCAGTTTATACAAAAAAGGACCTTTGGAATCATTAAGTGATGTTTTTCATAAATCTTATTAGCCCATGTTTAATACTAGAGTTTGGATTGTAGCCTCTTAATTCGGAACAAAAAATTGAAGCATTTTTTCATTTCTTACTCTTACTTAAAAAAACATGTCACCTCAGCTGTGTGCGCTTCAAGAGCTGTATTGTGTTTCCTCGGTTTAACACACCAGGGAGGCTGTGGCTCAGTGGGATTGTGCGCTGAATTTAGTGCGCTGAACTTTGAATCACAGGGTAGCAAGTTCGAATCCCACTGCAGTCAGCATGTCGTTGTGTCCCTGGGCAAGACACTTCACCCCAAATTGCTCCTGTGGATTGGCCACAGCACTGAATGTATGTAAGTCGCTTTGGATAAAAGTGTCTAACAAGTGACATGAAATATGGAGACAGATGGAAGGCATAACATTACTGTCAGGAGACTAGTAAGTGTGAGCTTGTCACACAGCGGGAAAAAGCAACACCTTTCTTTGAATGTGTGGGAAGCGAATGTCTGTTTAATTAGGAGTTCATCTGAGCTGCAGAAGCAGATTGTCTTGTAATATCTCTGAAATAGTGCAGGGTTAGATATGTCAAAGACCTTCTCTTTCACTGTATTTCTTTTTATTTCTCGTGTTTTGTTTGCTTTACCAAATGGCAGCTTTCCTTCAGAGATTTAATTACTTGTTGTTATAACGGTTGTCTTTGCAGCAATTAGCCATCCCCAGTCATTTGGTGTTTGCTAATCTCATAAAGAGGCCAAAAGAAGCAATCCAGCAGGATGGGAAATCTAGATTTGAACAGTGTGGCTAATTGGGATAATGTGTTTTCATCATCAGCAAAGACAAGTATTCAGTAAAGCCCCTGTCGCACTGTCTCGAAATTGACACCAGATGGACACACGATAAAGGAAATGTTCAAATTCGGCTCTGATCGTAACAACATCGGGCAATTCGTGAGGGCATCTTAAGCCATCGTATGACCGCGGTGGAGTTTCTCAGGCTCCGGCAGCAACTTCGTGAGTGGTGGCAAAATCTTTGGCAGGCCAAAAAATTGCCGAAGGAACTTGCGAATGTTCATTTTCGTGTTGAATTTGTGTGTCCCTTTTGCCCTTCGTAAGGCACTCGTGAGGGCATCTTGTCAAATCGTGTCATCATCGTCTGATCATCCGTGCCATCGGGCATTTTCCGCCTCACAATACAAGACAATACGAAGGAAACAAGAAGCTGCCCGATTGTCTTAGAAAGGCAACACGACTACGTGAAGCCCTCGCAATGCCGTCGTGTAGCCATCGTTTTATAGTACGATGACATCGAGATTGCATTTATTGCAAAACAAAATCATGTAAACATATTATGTAAATAACCCAATTTGTGTTCTGTGAAACTGAAAAGGATATTAAATTGTTTTTGTTACTTTCGTTGCAGTTGTAGGTCTGAAATGTAATTTAGGTTCCTGTTTTATTTAGATATTGCTTTAGTTGTTTCTTTGGAAACAACACGACGGAGATAAGTAATAGCTTCTAATCTACATATAAAGACGGAGAAAGTAAAGAATAAAGTGTATGTTTAAATGTTAGCACCCCCCGAAGAGGCACAAGCTCTTACGTTGAGTCCGGATACATTCTAAATCATCAGTAAAGTCTACCACCATATTTTGTGTGTGGTTCGGGTGCCATCGTGTAGCCTTCTGTAGGCATCGTACTTGCTTCGGCTGTTACTTGGCTGTTGACCAACTTCGGGGCCATCTTCGTGCGAAATTCATAATTCCATATTCGTGTGTCCATCTGGTGTCAATTTCGGGACAGTGTGACAGGGGCTTTAGGCAAAGGATTGCCATCCAATGAATCTGTCTTTATTTGTCCTAACTGGGCTAAATATGAGCTCAGACTTACAGTAAGTGATGGCTATTAGCTATTGACATTGTGTTAGTTTCACAATCTATCTGCAGAGAAATAAAAGTGTCAAAATGCATCATAGAGTTGTGCCCGTTGTCATATCAGACTGAAGTGAATGAAGCACATCACTGAGTGCTGCCAGGATGAGCCTTGTGAAAGTCTTAAACTCACTTTACTGAATGAAAAAGAGTTGAGTCGTGTGCCAGGCAGCACTTTCTGCTCTCCATTCGAAGCAGTCAGCTTCTTGGATTGATTTCTAGTGAGCTGCAGAGTCAAGCGAAGCTTTTGAAGGAGCTCCAATTTGCGGGACTCATCATTTTAATTCTTTTTCCGTCCTGTCTTTTTAACTGAGAATAGCCAAATCTGCTCACAGTAATAGCCTGGAAATACTCAAAGGTCATTAAATCAATAACCCACTGAAAAATCACATGCTGAGGTTAAAACAGAATTCAGATAACTTGGATATACTATCCTTACATCCATAGTAACAATACAAATAAAATGGATTAAACACACTATTCAACCTTTTATGCAACTCCACAAACAATGTTATTTATACAACACACACACATTAGAAGCAGCCATTAAAAATGCAAACATTCACGTGCACTTTAGGTGTTATTGTACACCGACAAAAGGTCCTGGCTGTGTGTGTGTGCCGACGCTGGGCCGGCTGTGAGCTCTGCCTCTGTGAAGTGAAGGTCAGAGCTGTCCTCTGGCTATAACAGGCACACTGTTGCAGCCATGTGCACACTGACTGAAATAAAACCCACTGTGCTAAATACAATCCAGAGCTGCCTGTCCAGCTTCTGTTTAACATCAGCCAAGTGGAGCAGCCAGAAGTGCTCCATCATGATCCACAGAAGCCTGCAGACACATTCGTTGTGGGTGGAACCACAGCACAGCATAAACAGGAAGGACATCATTGGGATTCATTATTATATACCTTATCGAAAAAAATTCAATGTACTGCTCACAGCCTCTTTTCTCTTCCTTCCTCATGGACACACTCACTTCAGAACAACTTCATCTTTCTGCATTGGGAGCTATTAGCATTTTCATTGACATCTAGTAGCGAATGCTGCAGTGGGAGCTTGTTTCCAGGGTAATCTGTGTACAATGTACTACTCATCTAATGCTGTGTAATCACTTGCTTGCTTTGCCTTGGAGCAATTACTTCAGCCTTATCATGAACAGCAATCATTCTCCCAATGTTGAAATCATTTCATCTCTATTTTTAGCCCTTTCCCTAAGAAATGCATGCCATGCATGAGCTGAGCTGTGAGTACTGCACCATCGAGTGTTTAACAGCTGAGCGAGGAAAGGAAAGAATCAATCACATCAGCCAAAACTGATTCAGTGTTTTTGGCATCTCATCAATGCAAAGCGAGTGAGGCCGTGAGCATAATGATTATTTACACATCAAACACAACAAACAAAGCCATAAGTAAATCTAAAGTGTGGATCCTAAATTGTGCTCGGATTTGACCTGAAGAATCTCTTAGTACTGTATGTATAAATAGCTGCAGATTAATTATGTATGTGGGTTCTCATTTATCATTATGGACTTGCATATATGTGCTTTGCAGGGTCATGTCAATGTTGCCGAGGCTGACAGCGTGAATAACAGTCAGTGGGCTAACAGCGGTGCTAAATCATGTTGTGTGTGTGTAGGACACAGCTGGCCAGGAGCGCTACAGGACCATCACCACCGCCTACTACCGCGGGGCCATGGGCTTCATCCTCATGTACGACATCACCAACGAGGAGTCTTTCGGCGCTGTGCAGGACTGGTGAGTTCATGTTGGGCTGTTTGAGACAATTTACTTCTAAATGTAAATTGTAATATCTGTATTCTTTGGAATATATTGTACTATTATGAGAATCAGATTAACAGTAGAAGGACTTCCTGTTTGTTGCTATAAAGTCATTTGTTGAAATCATGCCGACTTGATATTGTACATGGTTTGTCCTTTTTTCCAAGACAAATCTGAAATGATCCCTAACAGATACCGCCCTTCCCTCTCTCCCTGTTATGTGACAGTGTTGTTATGTTTCATGCATGCATCTTTGTCAGGCTTGGAGATCTTAGGGAAACTTGTCAAGGTCATGGCGCTCGTCCATTAATGAGTCACACACAGAGTCTGCAGGCTGAAGAGCAAGTCTGAGCCAAGCCTAAATGTTGTTCATTATGATGCATCCGTGTCTATGAAAGGACTTGGAAGGCCACGTTGAAATGGCTGCAAAAACCGGGTTTCTGGTTTAGGATTGCTGCTCTAGGAACGAGCAAAAAAAGCACAGCACAACAACTAGATTTGGTGAAACAAAGAGGAACTTCAATTAGAAATATATGTGGTTAGATTTTTTTACACTTCGACCCTACACATATGTTGTGATAAGAAATGTGGTTTATAACATGAGGTCCTACTATGAGCTGCTGTATCTATCTCAGCCGAAGGAGACTATAGGAGAAAAACACATCCTCATTGCCGTTGACACTTGACCTGCATTCCATATTTCTGACTGTCAGTATTAAGGCCAGTGTCTACTCGGCCCTCATCACTGAACTAGCAGCGCTTGACAGCTGCTTCAGATTGCACCTGTCACGCTTAGAGCAGCTGCATTTATAGTAAGCACATACTGTTTTCAAAGCCTGGTGTTCTTTCGTTTTGGGTTGTTTAAGTTCACGGTTAATAGTGAGATGCTGCACTTTTATTAGCTTGAATTATCTACATCATCTGCCTGATTTGTATTTATATAGATTTCCAGTGAAGAGTCTTTTTGTAAAAGAGATTGAAGCTAGACCCAACTATTAACCTTTTATGGCCTCTTCGACACTTTAATGGAATAGTCAGTGTTACTGTCTGTGGTGTGGTATCTTAATTTATTCAGCCAATTGTCTCATGGCCAGCATTAATCTGAGAGAATGACCTGTGTGCTTACCTAGCAGACAGTGTGCAGATCATTCAGCTGTGTACAAGAGAGGCCCTTTTTACCCTTCATGTAGCCACAATTCTCCTTGTTTGCCTTTGCCACGGGGCTTCAATTCTACGTCCTCTTTCCCTTGTTCCTTGTGACAAGGTTGTAGAAAAAAAAGGTTGCCATGGCAACGTCTCCTTCCCCGACCGACTGTGGCTGAATTAAGCCTGTGACGTGCTCATTTCCTGCCTGTGACCGAGACAAAACATTGAAATATTGTAATGCTGACATCAAATGTAAATGCTACACATAAGACATTTTATTATGGCAACAATCTCCAAGCATTTACTTTCCATGTTGCTCTGTTCTTCTGTTCTCCATAGACTACATTGTTCCAAAAAGCATGAGTCAATCTTATCTTTTATAAGCTGCATATGCAAACACAATGTTTCTCTGACAGAACATTATGAAACACTAAAACAAGTCAGAAGTGGACAGAGGGAGGAGAGCCAACATGATGCTGCTCTCTTCCTAACTCCTCATGTCTTCCTCTCTCTCTTACTGGCTCTTTCTCTGCTGCTTGCAGCCCGTGGTGCGTTAGCTGCCCTACTTTTAGCCAGACTGCAACACCACAGGAGATATTTGTTCCCTAAATGCTTTCTCAAAATGAGTTTGGAGGTTAGAACAGTGTGGAACCTCTCCAGTGATTCACTTAATTATTGTTGTTATCATGCTGGAAAATGCAATGTCTCATTTCATTAACTGTTTGGCCTGGCCTAAAGACACAGTCCTCCAATATTGATTCACTCAGTAATAAACCAACGTTTCCCATATGTCGTGTCAGTGACCATGACTAATACCTTCAACACATACAGTTACTGACTTAGCAATCAGAAGTTAGCAGAAGCCAAAGAATAACATCTAAAGGAAAGGGAGGAAAAGCAATGTATATGACAAATATCAATGACACATTTGTAGAAAATAGCCCATTTTAACCTATATCTGAGAAATAATGACATGTTTTCAGCACAGACCAGAATTGACCTACTTTTCCACTGCCGCCATCCGTGACTCATATATTACATTTCCCAACGCCAAACACAAAGTGATGGAATCATCGTTCATGCTTGCTCCAAATAGGAATTTCTCATTACGAAAGATTATCTGCAATCTTTTAGGATTTGCGAAATTTTTGGATCTTTAAGAATCCTGTCCAACAAAACGTTTCACCAAAGCGATCCTGAGATGATGTCTAAGAGCGCAGCAACAGCATTTATTTGACTGTGATTCATTTTCTTCTTTTGTTGCGTTCAGGTCAACCCAGATAAAGACGTACTCGTGGGATAATGCGCAGGTGGTGCTGGCTGGAAATAAGTGTGATATGGAAGAGGAGAGGGTTGTGTCAGTTGACAATGGCAGACTGCTGGCAGAACAATTGGGTAAGCCCTGGAGCAACATTTAACCCTAATGCCTTTTGGGTATCATACAAAATACTGTGATAGGGATGCATGTCATTAATTAATCCGACAATAAAGTATTAATGTATCATAAAATACTGCTACATAGAAGCAGCTTTGTTTCAAATAAATATCATAGCTTTTCCTAAAACATATTTTAATTCTGCCCTGTCTTTTCTCACGTTACTTGCTCTCCGTTTCTCCAAGGTTTTGAGTTCTTCGAGACCAGCGCCAAGGACAACGTCAACGTGAAGCAGACCTTTGAACGTCTCGTCGACCTAATTTGTGACAAGATGTCCGACAGCTTGGACTCGGATCCGGCCGTCACCACAGGAGCCCCCACTGCCAAACTCACAGACAGCGCTCCGCCCCTGCAGCAGTCCGGATGCAACTGTTAGGGACGGGTGTCAGGAAGCAGAGGCAGGGCAGCGCAGGTCCGTCAGCTGGTAGAGTGTGCACAGTGTTGTCCTCCCTTATCACTCCTGCTAGTGCTGCTTCCTCTGGACTACAGCTCAAACTCTGTTTAGTAGTAGAATTACAAAATGCCGTCGTATTAACTCTTAACTTTATCACCTTATATCAAGAGCAAATAACCAGACAACCAGACATGGCTATTGTAAAATGTGTAATGTCACAGGATATCTAGAATATAGAGACACAATATTCTCATTCTTCAACTAGTTAGTATGGTCATAAACCAAGTATGATTCATAATGAGGGAAAGACCTTTAAAATATTTAAGACCTAGAATAATTATAAATGAGCGAGTGAGTCAGTGAATGCTTTAATTTTAATTTTTTGTACATGATGTATTTTCCTTTTTCTAGAATTATTTTGTCTCCTAAAGCTGCCAAATCCATGATTTAGTGCACTATAGGACGTAGCCACTTTCTTTGGTGTAATGAGTGTGTGGCTGTTGTGTGACTGTACAGTATGTGAGTGTGGGTTTGCATGAGTGTGAGTGTTATCTCTGAGTCGCAAATTTGTCATCTAAAAAAATCATCTACCTTGGATAAAAAAGTGTCCTTTTAACATCTCCCACACGGCCTCTGTAAGTTCCTCTGTCATGCTAACTTTCTGAATGAATCCAGTACGTTTAATGTCGATGTGAGTAGTATTCCACGTTTTCGCGGTCTGTAGATGTGTTATTTCCCTGATAAGTATAGCTGTAAATCGTAAAAGCAACTATTCGTATGTGTTTAGCCTTTAACATGACCCTTTATAGTTTGATGCAATGAGCATGCTGCCAAAAAAATCACATGTGCTGTTTTATCTAGAGATAGAACCCTAACATCCTCGACTTTATATAATAGCAATTATCAGCATTTCATTTAACACCAATGTCACGCTGACAAGGCACCGCACAGTGTATGCTATACAACAACTGATCAGCTCTGGCATGGAATAAACAGCCATATAAATACAAAAATATTGTTTAAATTCAGCATGCTAAAATGTCATGTTTGAATCTGAGTAAGCTGCGTAGAAAACATAGATATACTGTAGTCTAAAATGTGGATGAAGGCATATAAAGCACTGCAGTGGTCTTAAACTTAAGTCAAAGCATTGCAGAAAGCCTTTCGGTTCTACTCTACAATAATTTAAAAAACACATTTGTGCCAAAACATACAGTTCCTTTTAGCATCGTCAGTTGTTTGTTGCATAGTTGAATAAAAACTCCCATAAATTGCATGTACCAGTTATCTATGTAGATTTATATAATAAGATAGTGTATATATCACTGTGTTACAGATTTAGACGCATCATCATAGCACGTGCTGTGAGATGCAATGGGCCAATAAGTGCAATATTTTATGAATGAAACCCTGTACATAGTTTCTCCTGTGCTCGAGTACAATGACTCTATCTGCAGTGTGTGAGTGAGTTTGGTCAGAAAGGCTCTGAAACTGATGTACAATCTCTTTTAAAAAAGTGAGTGTGTGCTTCATGGTAATTTCAGCCGCTGAATGTGTGACTTAGTGTGTGTGTGTGTGTGTGTGTGTGTGTGTGTGTGTGTGTGTGTGTGTGTGTGTGTGTGTGTGTGTGTGTGTGTGTGTGTGTGTGTGTGTGTGTGTGTGTGTGTGTGTACCTGCCATATTGAACTGACAAATTCCGTATTATAGTGTATTGTTTGTGTATACCTTTTGTACAAATGTATTCACGTACTATATGCTGTTCCTGCTAATTGTTGGGTGTTGATTGATCTTGTATTATCATGTCAAAATGCAGTGTTATTGTGAAAGATAGTCAGGGAGATATCTTAGTCCATGCCATATGCCATTCTGTTGTAATTCTAAGAAAAGGGATACACAAACAAGTTCAAAGCATATGTGTGTAGAAGTGCTTTGTGCGTGTGCATCTGTGTATGTACTGAGTGGCTGAATGGGCCTTTTGATCAGCCTCTGCTATGCCCCTGGATTCACTCTTGAAGCATGTGTAATGTATGTGATATTATCATTTTAAGCCAGTAGCCATGAAATAAATTATTGTATTGATCTCCGGTCAAGATTCATTTAATAGAGGAATAGATCTGTCACTGGTCAAATGTCATTTTAGAACTCTATACATTTACATATAACTGAATATATATGTTTCTCAGAGTGCAAGCAAAGTAAGATGTATGTTTTTCAGATTATAGGAAATAAATCAGATTCTATCAGTGGGTGTCCGTGTTCTCTCTCTCTCTCTCTGTGTCTGCTGACGCTACAGGAGTATGAAGGAGGGCAGTGTGTGTGTGTGTGTGTGTGTGTGTGTGTGTGTGTGTGTGTGTGTGTGTGTGTGTGTGTGTGTGTGTGTGTGTGTGTGTGTGTGTGTGTGTGTGTGTGTGTGTGTGTGCGTGTGTGTGTGCGCGTGCGTGTGTGCGCGTGCTGCCTTCTGACCCGGGGCTGCTGTCTCTGCAGCGCTGACGCCTCCTTCCATTCACGAGCAGTGACCACCACCTAGTGTTGGACATTATACTGCACTGGCCTCAAATGCAGTGATGGAAAGTAGCCTACATTCAAATAGTGTACTAAAATACATATTTGAATGTTACACTTTATATACTTCACTACATTTTACATTTTACTTTAAACTCCTCTTCATTTATTTGACAGCTATTTGAATTAGTTAATCTACAATTAAGTGTTTACCAAAAATACATTTCTGTGCATTAAACTACCCAACCGTACAGGTACATTGAGCCTAAACAGTATAACAATTGCATTTACATATTTATGCTTCAGTATAATAATCTAACATTCAATAATATGACACCTGAGTTGCAAATACATTTACTCAAGTACAGCACTTTACAGAAAGTACTTTGAAGATTGGTATTTAAATGTTCAGTTAATTTGTATGTACACTTTCCAACAATTCACTGGAATGTTATCATTACTCCTCTACATGTTAATGTTACAGTTGTAACATGCAGCGTAGGTTTTATCCCAAACGTATGACATTACATTTGGGCGTCAGACAGAAGAATATTTAAAATATTTATTTGCAAAAATTAAAAGGTCAATTTAAATAAACAGATAGGAGGGGTAGCCCGATGACTGAGCAACGGAAGGTACACAATCAGCAGATCAATCAATTTGTCTTTATCAAAATAAGATGTCTGTATTTGACAAAAAAATTATAATTAATACATCACAAAGCAAAAGATCACAACACAGTCCCATTACCAAAAAAACATAAACTCAAAAGATGCAAAAACCAAATATATTAATTAACTAAATAACAGACCAAACCATGGCAAGAGAGTGAATGAGTATGTTAAAAGTTTGTATTGTCCTTTTACACTGTGAAAGTAGTCCAGTTAAATTCCAGTGCAGTTCAGGTGGATATGTGTATGAAATGTGTATGAATGAAGAGTCCAACCAGAGTGAGGTGAGTGGTTGCAGGTTTGTAGGGTTTTAGGTGGAGGAAATGGAAATCTCTAAAGAGGCAGAGACACTTAGCTTGAGTTCCAAGCAAGACAAATGACAGATCAGATGCAGGTCAAAAGATGATGTTTAAGATTGAATTGTTTCATCCCATCAGCTCCTGGCTTCAGTTAACTTCCAAAAACAGCCTGGTTGACCGGAAAAAGTCCTCCAAAATCCAACTTGGTGCATAAACCGGATCAGATTCCACTTCTTTCTCTTTCAGTAGTAGAGTGAGACCTCCTCTCCTCCACAGCTCTCAGCTGTGGCAGGCACCCCCCTTTGTGATCAGTGGAGGAACATTTCTATAATTTCGTATTTTTTGTTTTTATTTCCCCCGTCCTCATACAAACATATTCATATATTTGAAAGCAGTGGTGTCACCAGAGAGATTTTTCAAGTTAAGAATCTGAATTTCTATTTTTGGATCAACACAATTGACCAGCTTTCTTGTGACATGTTAATATGTCAGGAGTAGGCATATTGATCACAACTGATTATCACATACAACATATTTTAGTATGTCTTTAATGCACTTTGTACAATATCTTTGATTGGGGATGAATAAAAAAAAAAAAACTATTATAAATATGCAACTGCTTTAGATATGCAAATGACATGTGACAATACATGCCAATCACAGCCTTTTCTTTTTTTTGTATCAAGGCTGTGGTGACAGCAATCTTCCAAAAAATGTAATAATATAGATCATGTATGTATGTATGTATGTATGTATGTATGTATGTATGTATGTATGTATGATGTCAATAATAAAGAATATATTTAGAGGAGAAGAACAAGGAAACATACAGATTGGCTTTGGGTATGAAAAAATGCCAAAACCCAAAACAATGTTTTTGAAAATGTTCTTTCAGGCTTTATTACATTTTCTCTGTGAAACAAATGCATGGTGTATGCATGGTATGACCCTCTGAAACAATGACATGAAGAAACCAGTGAGTAGGCAGAATCAACCCATGCTTTTATTTAATCCATTGCATATAAAAACTTTTTTTTCATTATTTTCATTTGTTTTTTACATAAAGTTGTATGATCTACAGTGCTATCCAATAGACTGCAATTAACAAGGAATCCATTAAAATAACATTTTAATTGTCCTGTGAAACTTCCAGACAAAAAGACATAACCCAAAAAAATAATTGTCCTGAAGACCTTTTTTTAAGTTACAGTTTGTGTTTTCCTTTCATACCATAAAAAATAGAACACATAATGATAAAAGAACCCACTGTTTCCATTGGTCCAGGGCTGTTTAGAATCTACAGTATGTGTGTCAAAATAAGAGTCCCTGTTTTTGGACAAAGATGCACTCAAAACCCCTACCCCAGCCCACCCCCCCAAGCCCACCCCTCACTACAGAAATATACTAAACCCTTCTCCCGTCCAGGCAGAAAGATGTCAGTGGTTTTGGATATTGCAAGTCATGTGAGTGAAAGTGTGGGCCGAGCATAGATAAGCAACACACCGTCAGTGTTTCAGCCATAATTAATGCAGCAGTGGCTGAACATGCAGATGTGTCTCAAAGACTCTGTGCTTTGTAGGCTGTGGTTGAGCAGCGGGACACACACCTGTTGCACCCCGTTCAGTGTTTGTAGCTGTGACACTCCCACACGCATGGAGACGACACTGCAGTACCTCTGCACGGACAAAGTCACTCCCGTATCGTTTACATCCCAGCGGGTGTGTCACAGTGAGTGTAGTGTCAGGGCGTAAGGAAGTGCCAGTTGTTCACACCAGGTCTACAGCAAATACGACTCTTGGACATCCGGCTTTAGGCCACACATCACTCAGGGAGTACATCTCTGGCTTGGGATTGACCTGAATCCTGCACAATTTTACCCAGGAACACATTTTTGATAGATAAATATGTGTTTGGCTGTGAGAAAAAAAAGCAACATTTTCAAACTCACAGCAGGAGGTCAGGCCAACCCAAGCCAAAAGATCCACTAATGCAGCAAAAGAGAACTAGGAAATCAAATAGAAAAAAAGGCTAAAGTAAATGACATGCTTTGAATTTAAGGCACAGCCCATGGGCCAAGGAACAGTTTCTTTAAAAAAACAATTTGGCTTTCCCCCTCTCTTCACTGAGCTACTTCTCAGGTAAGCAACATGTCCATGGATCTTTTTTTACACCAAAGCTCATCTGTTATAAACATTCTCTCAACAAGAGGTACGTAATACAGCCACACCATCACCAAAAGGGATGATAAGAATCGACCATTTACAACAAACGGCATTATGATAGTAATAACATTAATAATTATATATTATATACAGCACAATAAATATATGTTTGTAAACAGCGATAAAACCAGAACATTGTATTACAGGTAAGGGCATTGGGTGAGGATGAAAAAAGAGGGGGAAAAAACTTGGCACAAAATGAAAGATAAAATTAGCTTTTGAAAGGACGAACACTTGTTAAAAAAAGCAGTGTGCAGTATTTCAAGTGTTTTTTAGTTTATTTTTTTACATTTGTGGGTTTTCTATATTTTATGTACAGAGAGAAATAAAAGGGATATTTGAGTATTGTAACAGCCAAGCCTGCACTGTGGTCTATGCTACAGTCAAACATTTACTGTACCACCTTTATATTGCAAAAAATACTAAAAAAATAAAAAATATACCAATAAATAATAGCATCAGGTGAAAATAAAAAAAACATGAAAAAAAGAAGCAAGTCTCGGACGAGGTGTAAGACAGCACTGGTCTAGCCTAAATATTCATGAGTGAGGGGTTTGGCGAGTTGACACATTACAAATATTAAAGTGGTGATATATTAATATATCAGTGCATCAAGAGTATCTACGTAGAGGATAGTCTTATCTGAAGACTATGCAACGGAGCTGATTGTCTTGTCGAAAACAAAGACAGCAACTGTGTTAATTGTGTTGGCAAAATGAAAATAAATTCATGCCGCCGAATAGAAAATGAAGTGAAGCTGAAAACGAGCAGCTGATGGTGATAAGTACATCACTGTTAATGAGCAAAAGAAAAGAAAGGACAGTAAAAGCTTTCATAACATTGGTATAAAATCACCCCAGTAGTTTTCACTCACCATTACTACAGTATTTCTGTATACTCCAAGCACTAATCAAGCTTCTAAAAAAAGGTGCTTTTTGTATCAACTACAAAGCATTGCATTGTCTCAGGATGTGTTCAAAAGAACTGCAGGCAACGATAATAAAATATAAAGGCTTCATCCAAATTTCAATGAAAGTAAAGCATACAGTAACGTCCCGCCTCCTTCTCAGTGAAAACTCTCACCAAACGAATAGTTGTAATGAATAATTTCAAAGTTTCACTCACAGGACTAACCGAATATGGGTATAGTGGCATGGTAATAGTAGTTTAAATGCTATTGGAGCAAGTGCAAACACTCCTAATGTAATCCAGCGGTGAAGATACACCTTCAAAACACTGAATATCTGTGACACATGTCTTCCCATTGGTTCTCTAATCCTCTCTGCTAACAAAACAAAGCCTAGGATTGCAAAAGTAAATTCTAGAAAATATCTGACTCTTACACACAGTACGATACAAACATTAAAGAGGTCTAGGACAGCATCTCAGCTGTTCAGATTTGAGCTTTGTATCAGTCAGGTTTTCAAGGAAGACTTCCACATCAGAAACGTGTGTCTCGAAAAGCTCCCCGTGTCCTGCAGCTTTCATCTCTGTCCCGTCGGGTTTTCAGCAGAACGGCAGCATATAATGCCTCCTAATTCTCAGAGGGAGGGAGTGACCTAACCGAGGGGGAGATTCTCCTTGAACACACTGATAGCCACAAGTATGGGCACTTGATAAAACACAGAAATACTGCTAAACTTTCAGGCAATGCTGAGCCGAAGCGGAGGGAAGGAAAATGTGATATTATGTATCGTGTGAACAGCTCTGAGCAGACTGAGAGCCGTTAGTCCATGTTCTAAACTTAAGCCTGTAAAGGGGAGGCCTAAAAGAGAAATAAGGACACACCACTTTAGTACAAAGAGGAATGGAGAGGAGTTTTCCTGAGTGCAAAATAACTTGAAGAAGTACCGGTGTCTGAACGAAGCGGACAGGAGGAGTGGCCAAGGTGAAGAGCAGCGCACGCTTTGGAACCAGAAACGAAGATGTATAAAAAACACAGACAAACTCCACGAAACCCAAAAAATATTCTATAAATAATCATCTGTCATTACTAAGAAGAACAGTTAATCAGCTGCTGTCCAGACACTGCTATGTGTGGGGGGGCTCCTCTTTCTCCCCCTCCTCTGCTACCTCCTCCTCCACCACACAGGTTTGTGTGCAGGGTGTCTCCCCCTCTTCCGCTACCTCCTCCTCTTCGTCGTCCCCCAACGGTTCGTCCAAAGGAACCTCTGTAGATTCAGAGTCCTGCGTACAGAGTGTTTTAGAGTCAGTGCAGCTGTTTTCCTCGTCTTCATCCTCCTCCTCATCATCATCATCCTCATCTTCTAGTTCCTCCTCCTCTTCCTCCTCCTCCGGCTGGCTGCCGCTGTCTTTCTCAGTGTCCGACTCCCCGTCCTCCTCCAGCGTGAGCTCAAACTGGAACTTGTCCCCTCCTGGAGGTCTCGTTCCATCCTCGGGATCGTCCAGGGTGGGGGAGGGGCTTGCGGGGATGGTGCTTGAATACCACTCCCTGTTGTCCTCCAGCGTGTCCAGGATGTCCTGGGCGTCTGGGTGCACCAGGTCCGCCCACGTCTCCCACAGAGGGTGGACGATATAGTCTATAAAACCCACCTACATGGGGGAAATGGGGGGAATAGGTCATCCAGTGTGTGTCTATTATATCTATTTAATATCCCATTCCTTACACACTTAATGTATCTATAATATCCTGCTTTATATTTTGTTACTGTACATTTTCAACCTGTATATTTTCTACATTTTTAATGCTATTTTATTTCCATTTGAGATGTTTACATTTTGGATTGTTTATTTTTTGTCTTTTCATTTCTCTAATGTACAATGCCTTGTCTTTTCATGCTGCTGCAACGCAAACATTTCCCCAATTGGGATCAATAAAGCACTTCTTAAAGGTCCCCTATTATACTGTTTTTCATCAATATATTATAGCTCTCAGATATATACAAAGCGAATAGTTTTTCCTGAAACATTCAGAGTCTCTTTACACAGAGGGGACACATGTTTATGTATAAAAGACATGAACAAGTGGATTCTGCACAATAGGTGGCCTTTATCTTATCGATGCACATTATGCATGTATAGCAGATATGTGTGTGTGTGTGTGTGTGTGTGTGTGTGTGTGTGTGTGTGTGTGTGTGTGTGTGTGTGTGTGTGTGTGTTACCTGGCTCTTTTCTACTGAGGCATTGTGTTTGTCACACATGGGGCTGATCTCCATGCCCCTCTCCCTCTCTCGGTCCCCCTGGGTGAAGAACTCCTCCATGATGCGGTCCGTACACTGCCGGTACAGCTGGAGAGGCTTAGTGGGGTTACTCAGATCTGCACAGTGCACCATGTTCTGCAGAACCTGGATATAACAAATAAAAGGTTAAAAAAGGGGGAACATGCCAGCCACATGTTGCATGATTTAGAGCAGAGGGGCTCGTTCAAAGCATCTACAATAGAGACTCTTGCAATCCTGTACAATAAACCTGTACAAAATAAACACTATGTGCATTTTGTACGGCGATATAATCACTCTAATGTCGAACATACTTGTTTCTATAAATGTCCTAACCTATATTCTTTTAAGGTAACAACACTTCAATGCCATCTACAGTATGTCCCTTAGTCTACTGAAAATACTGCTACTCCATTTAGCCATGGTTGTGTACTTATTTGTGTGTGCTTTACTTTTTTATTATTTCATGTCTCTTTTTTTTGTATCTGCTATCCACATTTGCAGTAACACTGTACATTTCCCTGTTGTGGGACTAATAAAGGATTTCTGAACTAAAAACCCTAAATCATGTGATTTTAATGAAATTGTTGGTAAATAGATCATGGTTAAAGAGGTGAAATACAATACATCTTGTTCATCTTGGTGAACTTTGATGCAACTCATTTGTGGTTCTGACAGAAAATGGAGGAATTTGAGGATGGAGGAAGCTGTGTTGCAAGTAATCAACACATTTTGCTGTGTAGCTTTCTAAAATAACCAAGAGGTACTAATGATGTCTTTTTATACCGAGGTGATATTTGTTTAGAAGCCCAAGTTATCAGAATATTTAAGGGGACCGCAGTAGGGATGCTCCGATCAGGGTTTTTGGGGCCGATCACCGGAATCAGAATCGGCTGATCCGATCACAGGGTGGGTGGGGGCTATGGGGATCTTCCATTTAAAGTGTTATATTGTGAATTGTGTAGCAGAGTTTCTGTTAGCCGGTAAGTACCGGACTATGACCGTTAATATATGCTGATAATGCTCAGTTAATGGGTCTCATTTTTATATTGCTTCAGTTTATAATCGTAACAGATTGAAAAGTTCAGATTCATTTTTCAATAAATGATTTGTTTCCACAAACAACAAACAACATACTTATTACATTCAAACAAACTACTTATAGCAGGCTAGATGAAGTACATTATTCAAAAGTTTACTTTCACTTTGGTTATTAACAACGGAGAAATAAACGGAGCCTCTCTCCCCCTCTCTCTCTCTCTCTCTCTCTCTCTCCTGACAGCCTGTCAGTATCTCATGCAGCTCGATGATCCAGTAATGAGTGACCTGACAGTGAAGAATAAACATATTATAACTAGATTAGCTTGTTCCAGAGGTAGATCAAATAGCTAAGTGTGTTAGTTCTGACTTGAAGTGTGTGTTTTGCTCCGCTCACCGGTCCGTCACAGCGGGCGGAGCTGCGTGTTCTCCGTCAGCTGATCCTGTTCTCTGATCCCTCTCTCTCTCTTTCTGCTTCACACATGTTGCATATAGCTATTTTGTTGTCTTTTTAGGACACCTTGAAAAACTACCAGACCGGTGAAGCCATTTTGGCGAGCTTGTTATGCCACAGAGAAAAGTCTCATGTATTTGCATCCTCTGAGCATCCCTAGACCGCAGTATTCTTTGAATGTACATGCACATCAAACAGAGTGGCACACATCTTGTTGTTTCTGATGGTGAACTTTGTCCTGACCTGTATCCTGTCTGAGTAGTTGTCCAGCAGCAGGACACCAGAGCTGGTCACCTTCTTGGTTTCAACCATAGTTTTCAGATCAGCCAGTAGATTCATGTGCTTTGACATGTCTGTAGCTAGCACCTGGGAATTATTGGGGAAAATCATTAGTTATCAATACGAGAAAAAGGTGATGTGATGGCATATACAGTGGGGAAAACAAGTATTTAGTCAGCCACCAATTGTGCAAGTTCTCCCACTTCAAAAGATTAGAGATGCCTGTAATTTTCATCCTAGGTATACCTCAACTATGAGAGACAAAATGAAAAAAAAAAAATCCAGAAAATCACTGTCTGATTTTTATTTAATTTATTTGCAAATAATGGTGGAAAATAAGTATTTGGTCAATAACAAAAGTTCATCTCAATACTTTGTTATATACTCTTTGTTGGCAATGACAGAGGTCAAACGTTTTCTGTAAGTCTTCACAAGGTTTTCACACACTGTTGCTGGTATTTTGGCCCATTCCTCCATGCAGATCTCCTCTAGAGCAGTGATGTTTTGGGGCTGTTGCTGGGCAACACGGACTTTCAACTCCCTCCAAAGATGTTCTATGGGGTTGAGATCTGGAGACTGGCTAGGCCACTCCAGGACCTTGAAATGCTTCTTACGAAGCCACTCCTTCGTTGCCCGGGCGGTGTGTTTGGAATCATTGTCATGCTGAAAGACCCAGCCACGTTTCATCTTCAATGCCCTTGCTGATGGAAGGAGGTTGTCACTCAAAATCTCACGATACATGGCCCCATTCATTCTTTCCTTTACACGGTTCAGTCGTCCTGGTCCCTTTGCAGAAAAACAGCCCCAAAGCATGATGTTTCCACCCCCATGTTTCACAGTAGGTATGGTGTTCTTTGGATGCAACTCAGCATTCTTTCTCCTCCAAACACATCTAGTTGAGTTTTTACCATAAAGTTCTATTTTGGTTTCATCTGACCATATGACATTCTCCCAATCCTCTTCTGGATCATCTAAATGCTCTCTAGCAAACTTCAGACGGGCCTGGACATGTACTGGCTTGAGCAGGGGGACACGTCTGGCACTGCAGGATTTGAGTCCCTGACGACGTAGTGTGTTACTGATGGTAGCCTTTGTTACTTTGGTCCCAGCTCTCTGCAGGTCATTGACTAGGTCCCCCCGTGTGGTTCTGGGATTTTTGCTCACCGTTCTTGTGATCATTTTGACCCCACGGGGTGAGATCTTGCGTGGAGCCCCAGATCGAGGGAGATTATCAGTGGTCTTGTATGTCTTCCATTTTCTAATAATTGCTCCCACAGTTGATTTCTTCACACCAAGCTGCTTACCTATTGCAGATTCAGTCTTCCCAGCCTGGTGCAGGTCTACAATTTTGTTTCTGGTGTCCTTTGACAGCTCTTTGGTCTTGGCCATAGTGGAGTTTGGAGTGTGACTGTTTGAGGTTGTGGACAGGTGTCTTTTATACTGATAACGAGTTCAAACAGGTGCCATTAATACAGTTAACAAGTGGAGGACAGAGGAGGCTCTTAAAGAAGAAGTTACAGGTCTGTGAGAGCCAGAAATCTTGTTTGTTTGTAGGTGACCAAATACTTATTTTCCACCACAATTTGCAAATAAATTATTTAAAAATCAGACAATGTGATTTTCTGGATTTTTTTTTTCTCATTTTGTCTCTCATAGTTGAGGTATACCTAGGATGAAAATTACAGGCCTCTCTCATCTTTTTAAGTGGGAGAACTCGCACAATTGGTGGCTGACTAAATACTTTTTTGCCCCACTGTAACTAATTTGACTTCTTCTCTTTTCACTTACAATGTCAATGACCATCTTTCGCAGAGATTGTCTTTGTTTTTTGGTCAAGTTTTGGAAGATGTCACAGTTCTCCTCTTGTAGAAGTTTGAAACCGACTGCTAGATGGTGGTTTTCCAACACCGACGAGTCATTGTACATCAGCGCCAACTCCGAATCTGCAAGGAGGACACCATCGATCATTTATGTGATTGTTCAAAATGGAAGTAACTTCTAAAACCATGAAATAATCAGAATTTTCCCACCATGAAATATGTAATTGCTTTGCCTTGATTACTTTGTAAGAAAACACGACTCAACAAGGTCAAACTTTTCAACAGAATGAGGGATAACTATCTGCTAAAAGGCCTGTCCAAATGTATATGTGCTTCTGTGACACCTGTATTATCCATCATGCTCTGTGAGAGACATAAGAAACCCCCAGCATGCTTTCTGCTCAGAGGCTTCCCCACTCTGCGTCATTTGAAGGTCCTCTTGCTGTATTTAGATGTTCCATTAAGATGCATTAGTCTTGGCCTCAATGGAGCAGATGAGCAGAGGGAGAAAGGGGATCCTGCTCTGTCGCTCTGTGGCTGACAGAAGATCAGTCCTAACTAGGATGACTCACACTGCCTTTCCTTCAGGGAATCCCCATTTGGGCTTATGGGAAGCACAACACATTATGTGTGTTAAGCGTGTGGGACTATGAAGTCAGAGCTGCCAACATTGTGTTATAGAAAGTAGTAGCATGCCGAGCGGAGGAAGGCAATTTTTTTTCCGGCGGGGGGTCCGAGGTCCGCCGAAGCCCCCAGAATGCCCCCTTATTTCATTTTTACTTTACTTATTTCTATTTATCTTTTGTATTCAACTGTTTCTATTTTACTGTAAATTGTATGTATATATAGTTCCCTATTCCTTTTCCTATCACCCTGCTGCTATAACATGTGCAATTCCCTTACAGGATTAATAAAAGTTATCTTATCTTATCTTATCAGAAGCCAGAGACTTTACATGCTCTGAGATGCAATCTAGGTCATATTAGGACATGTTTTTCTGCAAAGTAAATTTTTTGTGTATAATTTCTCCTTTTCCCTGTACTGTTGCACACAATTAAACACCAACATACACAAAAAAATATTTTTATTAACCGAACAGAATTCATCATGAAACAATACTGAACAATAACACATGAAAAACCTGTACACAGCCTTTTTTAGAACAGAGTTCAACTCAAGGGAACCTTTGGCTGTGACATGACCATCTGATCAACCTCTCACTTTAGATGGTCATAGGTTGCTGACTTGGCCTTGGCAAGAGTTGTCTTGGAGTACGCCTGCTTGTAGCAGACAGACCCCTTTGCCACCATGAATTGTTTGTGGGTAATGAGGGTACTCAGGGTCTCCATTCCCATACTAGGTCTGAACTCCGTTCTGTTTTTTGTGACAAGACTGAAGATGCGTTCGCAGTCTGCATTGGAATGGAAGATGCAGAGGATAGCCAGCATTACCTTGCAGAGTAAAGGGTACTTGAGATGGCCATTTCCATCCTTCAGCTGACTCATCAGGTGCCACTGTGTGTCTGGTCACATATATAAGCCGCACTGGACTATAAGCCGCAGGTGTTTTAATGTTTAATTACCATATGTAAGGGTTCGTGCACAGAGGGGATTGTCGGGAAAGAGATGGCTGTTTGAGGAAGCTCCCATTTATTAACATTTCAACAAACAAGTTGCATATTTGCATAACGTATTCAAGTGTTAGTATTTATTGCAATAGTAGCTACAGAACATGTACTGTGCTGTGTAAACTGTACTGTATCACATAGTGTTTCAGACACACAAACTTTTCAACTTTCAAAATTAAACGGTGCGCTCCCAGCGCACGTACCGGCAGTGATCTAGAGCAGCGGTTTTCAACCAGTGGTACGGGGACAAACTGTCTCGCTCTCGTAATGTCTGTCTGTCTTGCTCTCGTTCTGTCTCTCGTACCACTCTCGGTTCCACTTTTACTTTTGCGCGCTACCTGTCTCACTCTTTTCCGACCTCCAGCTTTTCCTGCTGGAACCCGCCGCTTAAAGGTGGGGGTCCGCGGACCGGCCATAGAGCCCATAGAGTTAAAGGCGGTGGCCGTTAGCTTTAAAAATCCATAGATTAGCCGCACCGTTATATAAGCCGCAGCGTCGAAAAATGGGAAAAAAGGCGCGGCTTATAGTCCGAAAAGTACGGGTATGTTTTAATATACTCTATTGACTTCACATATTTTTCACATAGGCCTATCTGACTCTGAAAGCCAGCTACGAACCTCACCGCACGGCACTGGTCTACATGAATAGAATTCTTCATCAACAGCGGGAGCCAAAACAGCATAGCATCCTGGTAACAGTAGTGAGGGCATTACAAAAAAGAAGTACAGCCGATCCTATTGGCTCTTTGCCAACGCAAGGGACGAATCATAAAACGGCTTATATGTGAGCTTTAGTGCTGGTTGGATGTCAACACATGCACGAGGCTGCCAGCTCACCGATTCATTTTTCGATTTGTTAGGTAATGCGTAGGATATTCAAGTCAAGCGTAGCGGCGTAATTAGGGCCTGGAAATCGTATCTGCTACGCCAAAATCGTGTATGTTGGCAGCTCTGTGAAGTGCTTTTCAGTTCTCATATGGTATTACTAATACCCTTATGCAACATACATATTTAAAAGTTTAAGGCGATCCTCAGTGCATATAAACTCTGTTTGTTTGTGCTTTCCTCTAAATGTCCAAATCAAAGCCTTGTTTGTGGCCCCTCCGGCCGGGGGCGAGTGAGTCAGTGAAGGCAGAGACATCAGACGTTCAATCTCTGGCTCGAGGACACTCCACATACCAGCTCAACTCCATGAACCCTGTAAGCCTACCAGGCTCCGTTCATCCATTAACATCACTGCCCTCAGTAGTATCTACTCATGCAGATAGTTTAGCTGCTTTTTTTTTTTTAAAGATATATTTGTCTCTCTTTGTTTGTCTTTATCTGTCTTTTTGTAATGACTACGACCTCGTTAACCCAACAACATCATACCACATGTCAAACAAAGATTTCCTATGCAGTGTGTACACAATATATTGGCGACATTTATTTTCTCATTAAATCATGGTAGTTTGAATGATGTTGTGTTACAAGGAAAGGGTATTATTGTGGACGACAATGATCACACCTTTGAACTCCTCTTTCTTGGAATCACTTGTCAAAGCCATCACATACGACTAAAAAAACAACACAAATTGCTTTTTCCTTTTACGTACAGTAAATATGCAGCATCTGCTAGGGTGTGTGTGCCAGGCTACAGTGTGTGTGCCAGGCTACAGTGTGTGTGTGTGTGCATGTTCCCACCTGGGGATCAGAGTGTGAGTGTGTGCTGCTGTCTGTGAGTACGCACTAATGACACTGCTGAGGCGCTGACGTAGCTGCTAAGCCACTGCCATATTTAGACTCACTGGTGTTGATGAGGAACTGGTTGGAGACACCAGGATGGTCCACGTCGTGAATTGCACTGGCAAAGATGGCAGCTAGGATCTCAAGGTCTGTGAATACAGCCTGAAACAAAAGAAGCAGGCACAGAGGGGACCAGGGAGGGCGTAAATTAAACTGTTGGACAAAAATATCCATGCAAGTAAGAGCCATTGATTGGACTTTGAGCAGGAGTTTGATGGAAGCTACCTTGTGGACTTCTGCTTGGGCATTTGGGTTTATGTCTGTGCAAGTGTACATTGACTTAGTGTGAGTGTGTGTGTGTCTGTGTGTGTGTGTGTGTGTGTGTGTGTGTGTGTCTCACCTCAAGGGCAGGGGTGGATAGCAGCACGTGAGTTGACTGGGTGACGTCAGCAGCATGAATGTTGTTATGGTAGGCCACATCACCATGGTAATGGTCTTCTAAGGTCATCAGGTATGTTATAAAGGTGTCAAGAGGAATTTTAAATGTTTTTAACAAGTCCCTCTCCTACAAACACAATAACAGGAGATAGAGATCATGGTCAAAACTGTTTCAAGATTTAACAAGCATTCATTTTGTATTAAATGATTAAGAAAAAGGAAAGCAGAGACGGCCCTTACCTGGAATATTGTGTACATCATGACTGTCAGTGGCCGATTCCCAGAGAACTCTGAGACTTTAAAAACATTAAGGCCCCATTTATTCACATGCTCCAGCTCCTGAAACAAGAATTAAAGACACAATTAGAAACAAAACATCCCATGTTATATCCTTCTGTTCTTTCCTTATTATCAGAACTACCCTAAAGTCAATTTCAGAGAGTGGCTGCATTTATGCGAGTGTGTAACTTATTTCAGTAGTTTGCACACCTTAGCAAGTTCATCCTCAGTTTCCGTTTTGACTCCAAAGCGAGCGATATTAGAGTTTGTGAGGCTGGAGGAGTGTTGCAGCTTTTTCACCCCACTGATCTGAGACATGGGCTTGTTCTTCTTCTCCTTCTCCTTCTGCGTCTGAGGGGTAGGCATCTCAACTTCATGTTGCTTGTCTGGGGTGACGCAGTGAAACAACAGTGGCAAGTAAATATGAGGATGGTGAATAAAATCGTTGTTGTTTTGGGTTAATGTTGTTAAGGTTCAACCAGAAAGTTAAACAAGGTTATTTTCATCCGTCAAGCATAAAGAGATTTGTTTGTTTTACTTTTTAACCGGTGAGTCTATCATGTGTCATAACTCACCGAGGAAGGTGCTGGAGATGAACTCAGACACCTGGTTCCCAGAGCGGCTCATCTCTGACAGGTGAGTCAGCTCCCTGTTCAACATCCTCTTGAACTGAAAGAGGGACACACGCACACAAACAGAAACACAATTTTAATTGTACCGTAGAGCCATCATACACCTACACTTATTCAAATAAAGATTCCCAAATAATGCAAGGAAATGGCAAGCACCATTCAAGAGCCAAACACACTATGCTCACTGTAACAGTACCCTAAATATATTTGAGGCAAAACATGAAGCCATGAACGGAAAACCCTTGAAACACATTTTCAGGATGGCAGTGAAGAAATCAAATGATTTAATCGGCATGAACTCTCCTGTTGGATGCAGTTGCAAGAGATTTGCAAACATTTCCAATCACATCACAAGAGCCAGACCCAGGTATGTCACCATTTCTGGTTTAACACTTGACACACAGCAGCTCAAAGGGTTAGGGGTCAGGGAACCCACTTTCCTACTTTCGTTTGTCCAATTTCAGAAGCACTGCCTGCTCCTCCCTGCCTCCCCCTCACCCAATTCTCTCTTTTCTCTTCTGTGTGCCTAATTGAAGTGGCAGACACAAATGTAGCTCCGGGTTGCGATTTAAGGACCAAACTGATTGACTTAAGGGAGAATGCTTGAAATCCGTGATCTTTCAAGGTGAGTTACGAAACGAAAAGACAAAAAAAAAAAAACAACGCCACTGCATTGTGTAAATCGTTCTGGCCTGTACCAAATGCATACTTGATGTATATTGATTAAGTATATATATATATATATCAATATTGATCACTTAAAATAGGCCATTACAACACTGCAGAATGCTTTCTGCGCAATTGAGTATTGACATTCTATTGAATAACACCCACAGGCATTCATTAGGTGGCTTTTTAAAATGGACACCCAAGAGGCAAAGCACCATCTGGAGAGTGCTTTTTTCAGCTAATAATAGCCAATAGAGTAGAAAAGCGACAAATGCACGTCATGTGCAGATGTATTTACTTGACACATAATTATTAAAACAAGTAAATTAAATGGCAATGAGATACAATCACTGTTATACATTTAAGAAAAAAAGATCTCTGTTTAATTACAAATTGCAGCCATCCTAAAAACATCCCTTATAACATAAAGAAATGCGCGACCAACACAAAAAGTGTGACTGTATTATTCCATGTAGCAGGGCAATTGTGGCATAAAAAAAACAATGAAATGAGCAGGAAGTAGTAAAAATGTTTGTGCTTTAAAATACAAATTCACTTAAAAAGTGAACTACATATCTTTATTTTCTTTGCTGCAAATCCAAACAGTTTAGGCGTTCTAAAGTACAGTGCAAGTACCACCATCTGTCCCTATCACAGATGCATCAAAAAGGATGATGGATCCAGAAATCTCACACCTTTAAAGCATTGTTCAACGAGTGGGCGAGGAGCTACAACATATAACCCTGCTTCCAAATCTGTGTCAAGGATTAAGCTCAGTAACAAAAAAACATTTCCACTCCCTGGAAAATAATTAAAACAATCATATTAAAATAGAGGGTGGTAAAAAATACCCGAATAATTAATTACATTTGGCCAATCGGAGACAACGTCTTACCTTTATATATCCCCAGGACACAGAGCGTAGATAATTAGCTTCAGGCATGTTGACAAATTAACAAAATAGATCCACAAAGGTTCAGGTTTACAGCCAAGAATATAGTTTGGATGATGAAAACGCTAGCGAACGAAAACAGTCCGCAGCTGTGGCCAGTAAAAGACTTCAACCTGAAGAGCCTTCAGAGCTACGTTCAATGTCCATAAATGAAGCATCATAATCCTGTCCTGCAAATATCCACAGAAGTGAGCCCATGTTGCAGAAAGCAGAGGAAAAGCAGCTTCTGAGAGAGGAAGCATGCAGCAATCCAAAAATCCGATGAGAGCATATCGTGACCACACACACTGAGATCCACATGACATGTGCATGCGCGCGCACACACACACACACACACACACACACACACACACACACACACACACACACACACACACACACACACACACACACACACACACACACACACACACACACACACACACACACACACACACACACACACACACACACACACACACACACACACACACACACACACACACGACACACTGCTGAGGTGGTGAATAATTGATGATGGTGCGGATGCTTGGTAGATGCCAAAGCACCAGGACAGCAAAAATAAATTCTGTCAACAGCTCCTGCCTCTGTGTGTATGACACTAGCTCTCATGTGAAGAGCACAGGTTGCTTCTCTCACTCTGGCCCAATTCCAAACCACACCCTACACCCTACCCTCTCCCACTCCGTGACGGAGTGAGTGACACTCGCAGATGAACGAGGCTCCCTCCTGTCAGATGGAGGGAATAAATACAGCGGCAAGCTTTGGGACAAACTCCCCTCTCTCCGGCAGAAACAGGAAATGCCATAACTGTATGTAACAACGGTTTCAAATCAGCATCTGTTGGACAAAAAATGTAAATGATTAACTAAAATAAAACTCCAAACATCTTTAATTGTGTTACTTTTTGCTGGAACTACTTGTACACAGCTTGATTCATGACGGACACACCCAGCGTTGAGTCCGGACATGTAGGGCAGCGTCAGCACCAATGCAGACTCGCTGTTTGAGGGCTTGATAACCCACTCCCCTTCCACACTCGTTGGTTTGGAACAGCACTTAATGTGGCGGACCCTACGCGCAAACGCAGGGGTAGTGTGTAGGGGTAGGATGTAGGGGGTGGTATGGAATTGGGCCTGTCACACAACATTAGGAAATCAGGGCCCAGATATGGAAGAAGTGTGAGCTCATCATCACCTCTAATTAGCTTAGATTGGAACAGACTCGAAGTCACCGATGTGATTGGCTGGGACCAAAGTCAGTGGAGAATTTACTGCTTCACTTTCCTTCCATTCCTGTAGTGCAGGAAGAAGTGGCTTTGCATTTGTACGTGTGTATGTACACATAGTATATGTTTTTGTTGTGTGTAGGCAAAACATGTTTACATAACATGGCATGGTTTGTGAGTGTATGCTTTTGAATGACTGACCTAACCCTGTCTGTAGTATGATGAACAAGAACAGGTTACCTCATCCAACATGATACAAGACTGAGGTCAGCTTTTAGTGCTCATGCCAGATGAGTCACAGAAACATCACTATTGAAATGATGTTCTTCATGAAAACCAATTAATCCTGCAAAAAGAGCGAGCGTCACCGTTATCTGAAAGCACTGGTTCCACACAGGCTGCTGTGTGTCACTGAGCTCAAGATGTTGTTGCTTTAGTTGCAAACAATGATCATGGACGCTGATTGAAAGAGAAGTTTGAATGGAGCTGTATCATCAGTAACAGTACGAATGGTTCTCTTATGAAAAAAATCAACCATGAGCAAAAACAAATCATATCTACCTATTTCTACTGCCATTTGGCTATCTTCCATTTTGATGGGATTGCATTTTATAAGATCCTTTTCAAGAATATAAAAGAAAATAAACTACAAATCATACATTAAGCTCAGTAAAGCCAAGCTGGAAAATATGTATATTATATAATCAATATTATAAAAACATTGATTATAGCCGCTGTAATGATGGTGGGGCATTATGCCTTTAAATCACAAAATATAATTATTTTAGAATATAAAAAGACAATTTTTGATTCTATACAGAAAAGTAAAGTTAAGTCCTTAATCTTCAATGTACAGTTCTTCTTTGTTTCTCTTAGTGTGTGTGTGTGTGTGTGTGTGTGTGTGTGTGTGTGTGTGTGTGGGGGTGTGTGTGTGTGTGTGTGTGCGTGAGCGCATCTGTGCACATGCATGTGTCATGTGTATGTAATGGTCCAGCAGCTACATGGATTGAAAAGGGACCAAACCTGTCTCAGCTTACTTCTCACCCCACCTCCACACTCATCCTGGTACTTTGAGTAATTTACAGCTACACTGGAGCAGATGAGACTGACATCCAGTACTTTAGCTTTGATTGACTCTGAGCCAAGCAGGCCACCACAGGCCCAAGCACACACACACACACAAACACACACTCACAAGTTTACAGTATACACAAATATAACCATCAGATACCCTTCCTTTCCACACATGCTCCCTCTCTGTCACATACACATATTGATGGCTAAGCAAAGAGGTGTGAACACAAACTATCGGATAGGAATTGGAAAGTGTCACACCAAGCTAAGCTGTGACTTGTGTGTAATTCGTTTTTCGAGTGACCAAAAATATCCACTCCCTGCCGTAAATAGCCCACGACACCTCCAGAGCTCCGTAGCATTTCTTTCTTTATTCAAAGTTCACATTTATTATGGTGGCAACGCCCCCCCCCCCTACAGAAGACCAGGGACTCTAATTGCTGTCCCACTGACTGACAAGTGTATTTGTTTTCCAATTATAACCCTAACAAAATATGGAGAAGAAAATATAGAGTAAAAGAGCAAAATATAAAAAAAGAAATTATTGTATGTATCTTAAACTATTAAGATACATAGGTTAATAAAATAGAAATTCTAATCATTCAGTAGGAGTACTGACAAACAGCCGTAAAGAAATCCAACCCTCAGTAAAAAAATCCAAACGATTAAACCTATCAGCTACTTAAGAATGACTTTGACTTGCATGTATGAGACTAAGAATTAAAACAGACTTATGACACAATTTAGACAAATAAATCTAACTTTAGGGACACAGCAGTGATCAAGTGGACACCAAGTATTTTCGAACTGAGGCCTTAAAACTATTGTTTCTACCCTAAGTGGGTCCAAGCAGTGAATCAAGAGTATCTTCCTATTCTTACTGTCCTAAATTATTAGCCCATGAAGAGACTGAACACTTGACCGGTTACATTGTTCCTGAGGCCGAGCAAGAGGAAGTTATTCATTATCAACTCAAGTTGTATTACTGGGCTCTGTAAAACACAGGTATGCTTGGAAGGAGATGTTGACACGGATGAACCCTTGTTTGTTGAGTATGTTTATCAGCTGCTGTGTAATACTAAACATGTATTCTCTCCATAGTTTGAGTTCCTTTTAGGCAATCAGTTATGTCACCTTGTTTGACCTACTGTTATAACTGCCCCTGACAATCAGAGATGACATACACTATTTCTCTAGATAATGTTAGAATCTGATTGGGGTCATTACTTGGGGACATGAAAAGCAGAACTAACTGCACAGCTTCCACAGAGTAAACACCAACAAATGTGACCGCTAAACGACACTGCTAAAGCAAAAGGTAGAGGTGGTGACTTTCACAGGAATGTCACAGGAAACAGAGGAAATGAGAGCACTTTCTTTAGTAACTCAATTCAATTTGCATCAAGGGTATTCCATGTTATTGTTTCTTTCTAATCTCAATTCTTCCTTTAACGATGAATAGCTTGTGTTGAGTGTTCAACGTAAAATAAAAGTGTGCAGGATACAGAAACAAAACAAAGACTATGTGTGGAGTATGTAGTCACTGTATGTCCTATGATATGTGTGTGTGTGTGTTGCGGGAGTGAGATAGCAGGCTGGTTGGGCCTTTAGCTGTTGCCATGACAACCAGAGATAGCTGTCCTGGTAAGCAATAGTGAGATAGAGTGTGTTACAGGTTTTTTTTTTGTTATTTAAAATAAAAATAAATCTCTTTTAAATTAAGCAGATGTCCGGGGCATGCATGTGATGGTAACATAAGCAATGTGTGTGTGTGTGTGATATTCCTTTGTCTGTCCGTCCTCCCTGCCTCTGCTCTCCATCCATCCCCCCTCCTGTGACATTACAGTGTGTGACATCACCACAGCCGATCAGCATTCAGAGTGGCATAGCAGCCTCCCTCTTTCCGCACGCGCGTGCGCGCACACACACACACACACACACACACACACACACACACACACACACACACACACACACACACACACACACACACACACACACACACACACACACACACACACACACACACACACACACACACACACACACACACACACACACACACACACACACACACACACGAGGCAACTGAACATGCTCACAGCACAATCCCCTGCCTACATGACGATGCGATCACTAACACACAAATGTCCCATTGATGGTATAAGACTGAAAACGGCATCAAAATAAATAAACATAAATATAAAAAAACAAATAATGATTTCATGAGATATCAGCGAGTCAGGTTGGTTTGATATACACCTGACAAATGAAAAAAAGGGCTTTATGGCAATGGACCACGTCACACACCGAGGAGGAAATGTCTATTAAATATTGTAATACAGCCAATGAAATATATAAAATCAACAGTCTTTAATGTGTTAAATCTCTCTGCTCTTGGAAATGTTTATAAAGTTGAGCTGATAATCAGCATTCAACAATTAACACTGTTTCTCTGCTGCTGACTTACCAAACAGTATATTACATAGAGATCATTTGCATTCTATATTTCTTCATTTATGTATGGCTGTATTTGTAGATACTAACAAAACAAGTCAAATGTATTACTATTTATAAGAACTCAACCTCATGAGAGGACCTGAAGTTATCCTTTAATGAAACAATGCTGTTTACAGCCATGTTTCAGATGTTAATGACAACCACAAATACTTTTTAAACCTGTAACAAACATGTAGATAACATATATGTGCTGTTTTCATCAGCAACAAAACAGACCCCAGTGAATCATGGGTAGAAGTTTTGGAAAATGTTTCAATAAATAACACTGGAAGTGCATTCACACAGTTGGGGAATTCAAGTCTTGCCGAAGAAAATCCTACAGTCCTACAGATGCCGACATGTTTAACTTAACAAGTTGTTATAAACTTTTTGTTGTGATGCTTACCTTGTTGGAGGCCATCTCGCTGACGGAGTGTCTTGTCTGCAGTGTCTCCAGCTGGTCCAGACACCAGTCCAGCTCCTCCAGGGTCTCAGTGGCCAGTTTCTGGTAGGCCTCCTCTGCAGGGGCAAGACAGGAGGGCAAGGGGTCAGTAAGGGCCCGCTTCAGAGGGCTAGGGGACGGTCCAGGCCCGGCGTCTCCCACCCCACATACAGCTAAGCTGGGATACCCCGAGTAGACACATGGGTGACTCTTCATACTGGACAGGTGAGCCAGCTGCGGGCCTTGGGGGGGGGGGTCCTGCGTCCTGACCCACAGAGGAGCAGTCACAGGTCAGCGGGGGCAGAGCTTGCTGATTCCCTTGGAGAAAAAAAACCTCCTGTGCAGTCCTACAGTTCAAATCCTGGATTCTTCCTTTAAGAGTGAGTTAGATACAATCCCAGAGAGGACAGTAAAGGTGATAGATGGCAAACAGCCACCCCTGAGCCAGTTCTGGGTGTCCAAATAAATGTTAACAGGAAGAGGGTCACAGCAGAGAATACAGAGGTAACCCACAGAGAAAAAGGAGAACAAGCAATTTCTCAGATATTCACCATATCCCATACACAGCACATATATCACAGTCAGTGATCTAGGTGTGTAAGGTTTTCGCTATTATTCATAAGAGAGATGTAATTCCAGTCATGTAGCAGGATGAACAGTAGTCTGCTTAGCAGGCCCATGTCTGCTATAGGCGGGATGGAGGGAAGACAGGGGAGGTGGAACAGAGGATCAGAACCAGTCAAGATTCACGTCAATACTGTCCAGCGAGGAACACACACCGGATTGCTCACAGCATCCTGACATGGTGAACAAATTCAAAGACATCCAAAACACACACGGACACATTCAGACACACACATGCATACACACATACACACTCACACAAGACAAAATGCTAACCAAAACACATCATCATTTTGTCCTCTTAGCCTCTCTGCTAATGAACATATCCATGGTGTCCGGGAAGCAAAGGGTATAATCCGTTGTGCTTTTAGGATAGTTTCCTATAGATGCTCTGTGTATAGGGGGTGGGCTTCTGTTGCTTCGGCGTCCCTGGTAGCCAAACGTGCTACTCTCCCCAAGCTGTACCTAAAGCCTGAGAGGACTGCACTGTGGATGGGGAAGGGAGAGTGAGAAATTGTGGACTGGAATAAAAGAGGAGTAGAGGCAGAGCTAGGAGCTCCCTATACTATGTGTGCCTGCATGCTAATATGTGTTCAGCATACAAATCCACCAAAACAGAGGTAAACAAGTGACGATATGGTAAAGATGGCAGAGCGTTAGCCCTACATCAAAGCATCCTTTGGTTACTTTTGATCAGAAATGTAAGACATGCATCCCTCAAAGTCAGCCTATGTTGAAAGAAAATGTCACCTTGTCAGAAGCCAATTAATATTGATGCCTTGACTAATTTGGGAAAGCACAGGCTCTTAATGCTATGTGATCTGTGATCTTAACTGTAATTCAGTTACAGCTAATGTGACATATAGAGAAAGCAGATTACAATCACATGATGTCATTTCAGCTAAATGTACATTTTCAGTCCATTGGAGCCCCTCAAAGACATCTATAACTAGTATGTTTGGAAACATGCACACCACTTTTATATCAAGGCATGGCTATTTAGTGTATAAGCATGACCATCTCTTAACCTCTCTTTTTCAATACCCCCCCTATTGTCTTTGACAAATCCCCCCTCCTCCTCCTCACACTCCGCTGATCTCTGAAATACCTTCCTCCTCCCTCTTTTGTATCCCTCTGTCTCTCTCCTCTTTCTTTCTCTCAGTCTCCCTTGCTCTCTCTGTCTCTCTCCCTGGTGTGGTGTCAGTGGCTGGGGTGCTACTCTTTCTGACAGCAACTGCACTGACGTCAATGACATTCTTCTCATGCTTAGTGCGACATCAGACACTGGCGCTCGGAGAGGCCACTCTGCTGCACAGACGCAGGGCTGCAGCCAAACTATGTACTGGAGCAGCTCGGCAGTGAAGTTGGACTGTGAGAGGAAGGACATGAGAGAGAAGGAGAGAAATATGCAGAGAGGGGGGGCCTGAACTACAAAGAAATCACATTGATGTGATATCAGTTGTTATGCTTGCTTTAGTTATGGTTTAAGATATCATGTGCAAATTATTTTAAAAAAACCTAACATACCGACCAACCTGATGCAATGATTAATTTGATAATGCTTTTTTAAATGTTTTAAATATTTCTTTAAACCTATGTTGTGGGGATTCAAATGATAAGGATGAAAGAGAAAGGACAATATTGGCACTATGCTCCATATGGATAAAGAAAGAACTGTTCATCCTAAATCATCTAATAGATTTGAGGAGGCCTGGGACATAAATACATATAATATCCTATTTTTCTGGGAACTTAAATTATTACAATTATAAGCCCTGTTGTTTTCATATAAAGTACAAGATTCAATATCTAGAGAGAGAGAGAGAAAGGAGTAATTCAGAGTAGTGGCCTCACTCATATTAATGTCATATCTAGAATATAAACCAACAGTTTAAAAAACTGCAATAACATTTTGGATTGAGAGTATGGGATGTTCAATGTTAAAACATACATTGAAACTTTGTAGCATGAGTTTTCATCCTGTTTGCTATACTAGTCACATGCTCAATGATTATGCCTCAATTTGTAAATAAAAAAAATGGCTCCAAAAGATCTTCTTCATATGAACAGTGAGTCCATAACAGATGACAGACAAATGTGAAGCAGAGAGGATTGCAGTGGGATGAGCATAAAGGAAAGTAGAAAAAGAGTAAAGACGCCTAGATGTAATCCTTTTTTAATTCACTAGTAATCTATCAATGACCGATTTACTAAATTACTTTTACCTATTCTCCCGTAAGTGTCTTTATCTGCAAGATGACTCAGTCAACGCCTCAGCAAACCTTTGCATTACAAGTAGTCAATACTCTCAAACAATCATGCTCATGACTCAAAGCTGTCACCAGTTTATGGCAGGGCACATAATGGCTGCACACCAGTATGATTGTGTTCTAAATATAGCACAATGTCACCAGGTTCTAATATATAAGCAGAGGACATGTATTAGGATAGAATGTGATTCTTGTGAGGAATGCCCAGATCAAAAACATATTTTTATAGCTGACAAGTCTATTCTAGCCGTCTAACACTGTCTGTGCCATGACTTATTCACAACAAGAACTCTAAGATTCATTTATTCATTCAATTATCAACTTTTATGGTGATGGACAACATCCTAAAACATGGCAGGCTAAAGCTCTGAACTGACATCTGTTTTGTATAAAAACAAATGTTAAATACTTTCTTAAACTTGTCTCTAAGTTGCTAAGTGGATTGAAAAGATGGAGATCTGGAGCTTCAGGGTTTCAGTTTCAGTTAAAATCCACTATAAAGCTGCTTTTAGAAACATATAAACTGGGTGATTGTCTTGCAAAAGATGTGATATGGCAAATTGCAAAGTCCCCAAAAACAAGCGTTCATTCCAAAGTGAACAAACCTCTGTAACTGTTATTACCTTTTCAGAAGATTTGACAGCAGCTTGAATAAATAAACCCATAATAGACAATAATATTTCTAATACTAAAACGTTTAATCCTGTATCACTTTACCTTTGGTCCTCCAATTTAGCATTTACTGTACAAGTATATAAATATGTAATAAATGGTTTAGGACAAACACAAATAGGCATGTTTGATAATAATCAAAGTGTGTGTTCATTTACAGTATTTGTCACCAATTATAACCTCTCCTAAGAAGACATATTACGTTATAGTTATTGAGAAATACATGAACAGTTGTATCTGCTTCTACAGTTTATAATATGTTATTTACCATATATTCTATGTTTATACATTGCCAAACAATTGGACTTTAAGTAAAGTATCACATCTAATGCTAACAATATTAATTATGTTTACTTTTTCTATAGCATTATCTATTCCTGATCTCCAGATGTCACTTCTTATCACGCATACACACACACATAGACTCATCGATGACACAAGCCATTAAGCTGTCTACGTACCCGTGAAGGTGGTCTTGGTGATGGGGGGTTGGTTACACATGGGTGATCTCCTGTGATGGGGGAGGCAAACACACACTGAGACATTTCCTTACCAAAACAATAGAATCAGCAGTTTACATGAAAATAGTTCCTTTATAACTCTCTATACGACTCTTACCAATAAAGGAGAACCATTTCCTTTGAATCATTTCTACACATGTATGCAGCACACTGCAGCAGAGGGTACCTTCACAGACAACTGTTGTTGTAGTACTCAATACGATCAGCAGAGGGCGAGCGAGGCCAGACTGCGAGTGAGCTCTTGACACAGTGCAGGTAAGTGCAGCATGTGAATACCTGAACATCTCTGCAGCTTCTTACTCATGAAGGGACAGTCACCAAACATGCGTGATTTGCTGGCATGTTGACAACAGTTGTCTGTGATACAGTCACTCCTCCCACTATGACAGATTTCATTTCTGTTTGATACACAAAAACAAAAAACTGTTAAGCAAGCAACTTACTTATTGGCCGCTCTGTCTTGTGATAGATTAGTTAATGCACCAAAGTTGTTTCGTACTGTTCTCAAGCTTGCCAGAACCTGTAGGGAAAATGTATCATACATCAATTAATGACAAATATGAAGACAAATGTAAAAAATAAAAAGATGTGTATTGGGCTCCAGCGCTCACCTGTGCAAATGGCGTTACAATCATATCGTCACCATGACTGAAAAACACAAAGACAGTGGCTTTAACATCAGCTGCAGATCTACAGTATATTAATATTAAGCAACAGAGGAGTTTCTTCATGTGTTGAAAGGGTCAAGGGGAGGAGGGTCATCACATTAGATTAGTTTTGGCATCTCTGATGCACTCGATCAAAGTGACATGTTTACTCATCACATCACCATCAGCTGAGGCCCTACGTCACTGTGCGTAATAGTTGTAAACAGTTGGAGGTTTAATAAGGGATGTGATGGCGGGCATGTTTCTGAACACATAACGGTGAGCATGTTCCTGACTTTGTCTCTGTTATTCAGCCCTTGGACACACATTTTAGAGTCCTGCCAAAGGGAACCCCAGTGGCATTGTTAAAGGTGTTGATAGCATTACTCATTCAACTAAAGGAATCTTAAACCGTGCTCTTTGAGTCAGAATCCTGCCGACCTCTGAGCTACATTGTGGCTGTGAACACTGTCAACATTTGTTCAGGTGACAGCAGGGTAATGGTGTCACGGAGCGCTCCTCCTCCTGCTCTGTTCTACAAGGCCGCAGCCACGTCATGCACACACCCACCGGCACGTGAGCTGACACGTCTGGCATGAAAGTCAAAAGAGACACAGGCTTGTCATGTGCTCCTATCACAAGACAAATAGGAGGTATTTAAAGTAAAGATGAGGGGCCATGTTCCCTTTGAGTGAGAGAAAGAATGTTTGTGAACAGATAAGGGGAGAGGCAAGAATATGAGATATGATATGGCTGTTCACCTTTGCCTTTTGGCGGCACATACAGGCTGTGCTATCCCTTTTTTGATCTTTATTTGTGAGAATTTACTCTGACAAAGTAAGAGGATTCTGAGGATGTCTCTTAGTGTTTAAGGAAGTATGCAATCAACAATACACATTAAACTTATTCGTGTTGAATTATTCATTTCGCAAGGAGAGCTTTTAACATGCTGCCTCCTGCTAGCCATCTCAAGTTTCCTAATTTATGCAATTCAGCAGAATAAAACATGAAAGAATGAGGCATAAAGTATTAAGTGTTTTTTTTAAGGTCAAAGGCTTGAAAGGTTTTTACAATGGTAAATGGATAGTGGTCGTAGGTCGAGAGAGGGCCATTGGTTTTAGACTCTAGCAAAGGCTGCATTAAGTAGGAAATATAAGGTTACTGCAGGACATTGTTTTTCTTTCTTTAGTCGATTTGTCTTTTCCTTCAGGCTGAATTGAAATGCTATATTTTCAGTCGATATTTTATTTCCTGTAGTGAACAGTTCATGTAACTGGATGCCACCACTGTGTAGGAAGAGAGGAATGTGCTATCGATATATACACTGAGCCAGAAAATACCAGCTGGTTTGTGTGTTTGACCATCATGTCTGCAGTCTGCTATGGTTGTAAGGCAGTGGAGAGTTAGTGTCTAATACCTCATTCACACCAACGCAACTCCGGTTTAAGCTCCGTGCTAGAGCTTTTCAGGTTCAGAACCGGTTCTTCGGTTTAGCTCCGGCTCTTTCATTCCGTCCAGAGTCCGACTGGTGCTGCGTCATTGCGTCATGACGTAACGGTTTACGTGCCTGCTTCATAAAGCCAAACCGCGCGGAAACACCTCACAGCTCACACCGACAACAACAACAATGGCCGATTGTGTTGAAGCGCTACTCGTTTTGGTTTTGCTCTTTCGAAACGAAACGGAAGAAATGGGACGACTTTACTACCAACTTTACATTCGTTACATGCTACATTCAAAACTGCTTTACAATCGTAATCATCAACTTCAACGACGATTCCGATTCCCCCTGCCCCCGCCTCGACGTAAGTGTGACCTATGCGGTGCTTTTGCTCTAACCGGACAATTTTTTGGTGCTTGAAACAAACCGGATTCCGGAGCTAAGAGGCTGCTCCGCTGCGGTGTGAACAGGAAAACCCGGTGCTTTTCAAGCTCCAGCTCCGAACCGGCCCTGAAACACCGTTGGTGTGAATGAGGTATAAGACAAATGAACAGACCAACTCACAACCCAAATCAACCCCATTATTCGTATGAGTTACAGAGTCACACAAACTCTGATTGTGGACACTTTGTGACTGACCACCTTGTTTATGCCCCTGAAATGGCTAAAAATAGAAGTGACACCACACAATCAGGATTCGGTCATGCACACATCCCACTGGGGCAAGCTAGCTGCGAGGCGGCTTTGAGATTTGGTCTAATCAACAGCCAGCCATGACACAGATTTAGAGAAGCAGGAAAGAAGGTATCACAATGAGCACAATAAGGAGAATCGGACAATATTAGACTCACATGTCACTGGCAATGGAGGAGTTTCGGGACATAGACTTGGGCGAGAGGTCGTAGTCACTGTCAGAGCGGTAGAGGAACGACTCTCTCCGTTGGCTGTGGACAAAATTGGCCTGCAGGATGAGGCCTGAGCCCGGGCTGGCCATGGGGTCCAGGGGGCTGCGACCTGATGATGTGCCATTGTCCACATCGAAGCTACATAATAGGAAAAAGAGAGGGAGAAAGACACAAAGATTAGAATAAGATTTGGTATAGCTGATACTTATTGGTTACGTCATACAGGAAAAAGAAAAAAAGTCTTACATAATTAAAACTTTGACGAAATTCGAAAGGCAAAGCAATATATTTTCCAAGCCAAGATTCCTGGTGCTGAATCTCTGTTGCTCTTTCAACAGTCAAACAATGAATGAAGTGACAAATCTGACCTCTACATGCAATTATGCTATTTCTCCGGTCTTTTTACAAACAACTTCTTATAAGAGAGTACAAAGGCATTACTAAGTATATTAACTTCGAATAAGGTCTATAATAGGTTGTACTTATAGCTGTGTGATGTGGCTCGTCCTTTCACATCTGAATATATATGATACAAACATTAATTACTTATAGAGGTCTGGATGACTTTAGAGCAAACTCGCATATCAGCAAAACCGACATGACAATGTTTTCCATTGCAGCAGTAAAGGCTTTGACATGCACCTCCATATGCTGCTGTTAATTGGCTCTATGATCACAAGCTGTGACATTCAAATCATAAAATAACATGACTACTATGTAGGCATGACGGCACTAAGCTACTCAAGCACTGCTGGATGACGTCAATTTGCTTTACCATTTGAAATTATAATAAATCAGTCACTCATTATCTGGAAGATTATTGGGTGATTATAATTGGCGGAAAAATAATTGGCAGCATCACAAACTAATGCAGCAATATTCAAAGCCCGTTAATACGAGTACAATTGATATGCTTAGTTTAAACTGTGCACTGCACCACAGGGAATACCTCTGCTCTGAAATGATGCTGACTCACTGCTGAAAGGAGTTTCTAAACCTGTGACACTTTTTCCCACTGGGAAGGCACGATGAGTTCGTAAATCTCCTCAGTGATTGTTCGCCCAGGTCATGACTAAAGCCAGTCACCAGGGAGATCTGCCTCATCTCTAAAGCTTTCAGGCAATCCCATAATCCCATCTAGTGTGAATGTTAAGGTCAGGGGGGATTCCCCCAAGTGCAAAACCTACGTGTTGGGATAACGTCCCACCTTGCCATCATCACCATCATCCTCAGCACGGAAAACAACCACAAGATTAATCCAATATCATTTACAACTTTGCCAATGTTGGCAGTTGTGCATGTGGAAGAGCAGAGGATGTTCTTAGAACAGAGCGAGCAATGTGAGGGGATATTTACGTGTTTTTGCACATGGTAAAAAAGTATTATTAAACAGCTAACTAACACACTCCTTGTTGTCAACAATGATTCATGACTAACATTTATATCAGTAATCCTCTTGAGCTTGTATGTTTTCTGCAGGGTATTTCCTCAATAGATGATTCACTGACCAACAGATGCAAGTTATTATCACTTGAAATCATGATTAGCCAAGTTGGTTTGTAGGCTGTGAGAATATGGGGGATTGTAGGGCCTACTCATGGTTTGGGAGTGTTTTGGGAGAGTGATTTTAAGAGGAATAAGTCATTATGCTTTTCACAAACATTGTTTTACTGGAGGTCTCTAAACGACAAACAGGACATTCCAGGCATACTTTCCATGACAATTCAAAAGGCTAAACACTTGCTATCTGTTCTGTGATCTCTCCGAGGGGCAGCAGCTAAGTGAGTGTGAAGTCTGTGAGCTATAGTTGTGAGATAGTTTGGCCTTCTGCTCTTGTTTTTACACACACACACACACACACACACACACACACACACACACACACACACACACACACACACACACACACACACACACACACACACACACACACACACACACACACACACACACACACACACACACACACACACACACACACACACACACACACACACACACACACACACACACACACACACAATCCCCAAATCCAAAAAGCAATCCAATATCCAATCCACACCCTCTCATCACATCAAGGGATCCATCTGTTTTCTCCACTGCAGGTGTGAAGCCACAGGAACAAAAGGGATGTATAAACTTTCACTCCAGACACAGGGCAGTTGTTCTGTGTTAAAAGTGTGTATGGCTGTGTGTATAAAGTTTACGTATGAGACAAAGATAAAGATCACAGATAGAGAGATGGTGAGAGTGCCAAAACACAAGACCCAGCAGCATATGTTTCACAACTGATTCATGTTCACAGCCTACGATGATTCTCAGCCAGTGTGTGTGTGTGTGCGTGTGTGTGTGTGTGTGTGTGTGTGTGTGTGTGTGTGTGTGTGAGAGCCACAGTTTGACTCCAAAGACACGCGTTTTTTATTTAATCTTTGTCACTATTTTAGTGAGGTATTTCACCAGTATTGACATCACAATGGGAATGTCTGGCCTTTTCCCTGCTCTGACATAGAGCAGCAGGCTTTGATGAACAAGCATGAGCTTGAAAGAAAGAAAGAAAGAAAGAAAAAAGGACAACACCCCATATGACTGGGTTGTGAGAATCATCAAAAAGCACGAGTACAACTCAGAGGGGATTATTGTGGAGATGGAAAGTACATTTGGCTCTTAGGAGGCAGACAAAAAGAAGCCATAGTTTACCCAAAAAGGGAGTTATACAAAACCCAGATATAAATAGCAAGGAAGGACATATTTGATGTGCAGACACTAAGGGGATATTGGAGAGCATACAATTTATTTTTCAAACTTCATATTGTATAATAACGAAATGAAAGATAGACTCGCTGCAAATCTGCACTCATATTAAGAATTTCAACGAGTGCTCAACATTACTATATTAGAAGCCTAGCCAAAAATGTTGACACTGTTTATTTGATACTGCTTTCAATCATGTTGCTGGTTGCTAGCTGATCATTAAAATATCTTGGAAAGGCTTGGGACTTTTGGAAAAGATACATTTCAATTCCAAATGATAACACAAGTAAGATTAGTATTACAGTAACCTGATGAGCTACAACAGACTGCAGTCTACGTCAGTAGAGGGAGAAATGGCCTGTAGGGACAGTGTTCCCCCAGGGGTAGAGTTTGATGCTGGAGTTAGGGTTACATGGAAAACACAAGGAGTGTTGCTGCTAGAAAACTTCAGCGGCACTATAACAGTGTGTTGCTAAGTTAAAACACACAAATGGTGGCACTGAGATAGCTAGGTGCCTATTTTGACTTTATTCTGTAGTATGCTGCTGGGTCTCAGGACAAAGCAAATCACTTTTATCCCCTCTGTCTCACTAACATTTCTGTCTTGATCTTCTCTGTCCTACTGGGTCTGTCTTTTAATCTGTCTTTCACACGCACACAAGCATGCCCGCACACACACACACACACACACACACACACACACACACACACACACACACACACACACACACACACACACACACACACACACACACACACACACACACACACACACACACACACACACACACACACACACACACACACACACACACACACACACACACACACACACATCAAATGGCATAGATCAATGACTCATTCATTTTCAGCCCTGGGTCACTGGAGCAATTATAAACCCCACAGGAGTTGATGTGATAGCTCTGTGAGGAGACGCACAGGAGGAAGAGGTCAGGGCATAACTGTAATTGGCAGAAGATAGTGAGGCTCTGTTCTCCAAAGATCTTTCAGAGTTGGTGGAACAGAAAAATACCCAACTATACAAGAGTTCAAGACTGTACGTTTTAACGTAATATTTCTGTCTCTTTACAAAGTGCAAAAAAGCATAAAATAAATACACAGTTTAAGACTTTTTGGTTTTATTACTGACAAAAACATTGTTATGGATTAGCAATGTGGGACTGTATTTATGTGAGTCATGTACTGTTGAAAGTTGGAGGAGGCATGTCACCTCTGCATCTTTTAAGTACGGGCCAAATTGTGTCTGTAAAATCAAATATCAAATGACTTTAAGTCCAGATATGTTTTGTTTTCCTTACCCTGCACATACAATTGTGAACTTAATGTTGCAGGATATATAGCAAAGCAGCTTATTCATAAACACAGAGGCCCAAAAAATGACTCCATTGGGCTACATGTTAGGATTCATAAACCTCTAAGCACTGTCCTTGTTATCTTTGGAAGGGAACCCAACAAGGAAGTGGTCCAAACAAACTTTACAGATAGAAAATAAGACACAGAAAACATATTGAGCAGAGGGCAGCCAGGCCAAGCAGATCCGTGACTGACTACTCTGGAGACCACCGAGACACATTTTCTATATCTCGCCCGTACTTTTACACACTCCTTCTTAGTAATTGTTTTTTGGAAAATAAATCAATAATGGCTGGGTCATGGTGGCTGGGTCATGGTGGCTGGCTCTAATAAACTTTCAGGATTTTACTCATAATCCTGAAAGCAGTTCTGAGAAAAAGGTGGGTATTTTTCTTAAAGCTTTTGCTCTCTCTCTCTTTTCTTCCCTTTTCTTGCCCTGTAAAGTACAAATAAAAAAATCATCTTTTATTTTTTAGTCGTGGTACAACTTTAGTGCTCGCTGTCATACAGGAAACTCATTCAATCATGAAAGACATACAAAGAGGTCACTATGGCAATGCAGCATCAACTCAGGTCACATGTTCGGAGCAAAGCAAACCAGTCGTGCTTCTGTCTACATAAACGTCCACTCAACCATGAACCTATTCTCAGTCCTATTCATCATCTGAATCACTTAAGGTCACATTTGGAAAATATGTTGGATAACTGGCATGTTGTCAGCTCTGTGAGAGGAAAGATAACAGGTAACCTTCAACATTTATCCGCCAGGGATGCCCAACTGCAGACTCACAAAGGCCAGATGCAAGCACTTGAGTTCAAAGTCACAAGTTCCACACTTCACCATGCTCTATCTCAGCGCCCCTACCACACTGGGGTTTTAAAGTGGGAAAGAGGGGCTACAATAGGTGTGAAGCTAAGATGATTTCATAAACATCATTCCCTCATCCATCCCCTCTCCCAAACTTAAGCTCACTTAGAAGTGGATACTCAAAACTCTCCGTACACAAACCTGCATTTACACGGTTGGGTGGAGCGGGGTCTAAGTTTGTTCACGTCAGGGGGCACGTCACACATCGGGACCACGTCACTGTCTTCAATTCATGAGTACACAATCACTCATGCAAGCACACAAAGACGAATACGCTGTCACAAACATAAAGCCAGGAAACACATACATATTTAGGTTGTGTTTAATTGACTTATCTTGATGAGAATGATCCAACTTAGGAAGATAACACTCACCTCTGTCTGCATTACAAATGCACACACTGCAAAACACTCATACCCAACACAAACAGCTAATCACCAACTATCCCCAACACAAATGCACTCCTAATTCAACTATAAATCCTGTAAGCTCAGCGACAGCATTATGAAAGACAGAGCGATGATGAGAATGAGTGAAATAAGCCTTGGTACAACAGTAAATAACAGCCGAGAGGAGGGCAGGCCAGATGGAGGAGGCGGTATGCTTCGTCCAGCTGAGTACTGCTTTTGGTAATCATTCAAGAAGATGGCTCATACAAAGCTAACATTGCCTGATTCCCAGCTTTTAACATGATAACACTGCTTAATTCTGCAGGAAGCCCTATCACTAGTATGTGATTTTTGTGTAGATTCCCTAGGTTATACATCCTCAAACAACAACACGTGCTGTCTGTGATTTCTACCGCCTGCACAGAGAACTTCTGCCCTCAAAGACCTAATTAGTATGTCTTCATTTCACACAAGCGTCATTTCCTGCTGGGGACGTTGTAGAGCAGATTAATAAACTGACAATGTGTGAACACTGTGAACCCTGCAGGGAGGTCCCACATGCTGCCGGGCAACCAATCCCCCCCCACCCACAAAACACTGCGTATTTGTCCAGGGTTGTTCTGATCCATTTACAGCTCTGCCTCAGAGTACCACAATGGGAAAACTGTGAATATTACCTTCTAATGCTAAGGCTATAGGGCAGTTTCTTAGTTGGAAATGAGTGCAGACAGGAAAGGACAAGTTAAGACAGGAGGGGGAGGGCAGGGCAATGCGTGCCCCTGGCATTGCACTCTGCATCCTGCATTTATCTGGAGCCATGTGCAGACAGGAGCATGTATACAGCGATACAACACATTCCTCAATGCACGATTTGCTTAGTGTTATAGATGATTGTACTGAGTGAATAGACAGTGAGTTCTAATAAAAGCACACACCAGGGTCATGCCAACTACAGCAAGTGCCTTGTCCTTATTGAGTCTGCCTGATGGGAATAAACACACTGGAGTTCAGGACAGAACAAACATGATCTGACTACAGAACATGTTGTGCACAAACACACATCTACAAGGTTCAGCAGGTTTCCGCAGCAAACCACAGGAGAGGCAGAAGGTTTTGATTGAGAAGAAAAGTGATGGCTTTCAGGCGATACTTGAAAGATCCACAAACACACAAAGCAATTCAAGCCAGCAGGGACAAACAACTAATAAGAAAGGAGTTGTCGCAAAGCCGGGGAGTCGGAAAAATAATCATTCTGCTGGTCATAAACAGGCGGATGGAGAACAATAGAGAAAAACACACACACAGGATCAACATGGAAATGTATCCAGAAGGACAAAGTTCTTTACCATATTCCCTCAGTGTTTTTCAATGAGCTGGTGGAGCGCGACCGCGGTTTAAGAATGATACTCATGGTCTTGCTTTTCCTTCCACATTACATCTGCAAACACACACACCCCGGGGGCCACACAGAGCCCTCGGACCCCTCTGCTGGGGTCTGACCTCAGTCCTCACAGTCTGAGGTGGTCCAGTGGGAGCTTCCTTTCCTTAGCGTCAGTCAATTGGAGTGCAGAACAAATCCTGCGTCCAAAATTATTCCACACGGCTGCTGCTTCTCCTTGAGCTGCGATTGTTTGACAGTAGGTGTTTCTTTCCCCCTCTCTCTCTCCCTCCCTCCTCCCCTCTCTTTCTCTGTCACTCACTTGCTTTATCTTTCTTGTTAGGTAAGCGTGTGATCTGCCTTCACTAATGGAGCCTTGCTCACACTCTGTTCAACTTTCTCACTCTGCTTCTCTCTTTCCCGTCCCTATGTTTTCTTTTTTCCTGACTGGAGGAAATAAGATCCCCTCCTCTCTGACGTTCTTTCCCCCTCCCTCCTTACCTCTGTCTCTCTCTCTTTTTCTTTTTACGACTGTGTCCCTGTCTTTGAGTTACACGCCTCTCCCGAGCTGTCTCTCTGCCTATCTGTCTTCCTGAGCTGCAGCTTGGCTATGTCTGGAGTGGGAGGGGTTGTTTTGGTAGTAGTAATTCCTTGAAGGGCGGGACTTGTATCCTCCAGCAATCCTAACAATCGTCTCAAATGCCAATCACCCGGCTGCCACAGTAACCTAAGACTAACAGCTAAAGCATGTCAATGATCTGGAGACCGTGTACCAAGATAGTAATGGTTCACTTTCAACAGATTGAGAAAAGGGATGTGCACAAATAAGAGGTAGAACTACAGTAAACATGCTTGAGAATGTATTGGTACATGTTAGCACTAAAAACACTTGAAATAAGCAACACTTTTGAAGATTATTCACCTATTCATCGTAGCAAGCAATTTGAAGCTAACTTGCAAGGTTTTGAAACTTTATTATACAAAGCATATTTCCAAATTGCCAAGAGTTTTAACGTTTTATTATGTAAGAAGGTATAATAATCTATTGGAATATTTGTATAGTGTGAATGTATATATATTTAAGTTTCAATTGTTTTAATTCAGCCCACCAATAGAAGCACTTAAGAGCAAACAGGCTTACTGTAGTGTTAGCACTCTGAAGGAAGGCTCTACGGCTTAAATGTGTCACAAAGTCCGACACCCTTTTTAAAGCCACTTAACTCTACACTAGCCACAGAAGAGAGAGAATAGTAACACACAGCATACAGGTACTACGGGTATCTTTACTTTAGCAGCATTCAGACTTTCATGTATTGCATGGAGTCATGATTTGTATGCCCTATAATAAACGTATACCAGCACTCTCTCCAAATACTTATTATTATATTCCTTCTAAACAGAAGGGCTTTACTTTGTGTCTTATCATACCAAAGACAAAGGAGGTTATTTAAAAAAATAATAAACATCATCCGTGTGCTGTTGGCAACACAATAGTGTGTGGAGCTCAGATGGCACTATCTGCTGTCACAGTTTCTGAAAAACAAGCTAACATTAGCATCCTCCAGCAGGCAGGCAGGTGTGTCAGCTGTCTGCCTGTCAATCACACATAAAGGGGTAGAACCAAGCACGCTACTCATCCTCTGTATGCATGTGTTTCATGTGTGCAGCTTGTAGGACGATCACAATGAAAAAGAACATATGAGTATAAGTGTAGGCATATGTTATTTGAGCATGGTATACAATATAAAAGAAGTACATGTATACACAGACATGTATAAGGTGTTTGTGGTTTTAGGCATTATCCTGCATCTATAAATCCTGCTTTAACACTGCAAACATTAATTCAGAAGTGTCTGTAGTTATTTCTGTTAAGGTTTTGGGGATTAACTGAAAACGCTGCACCAGATTATGAACACAGCTAAAAAGAAGGGCACAACAATGACTGTGTCCCTTCTCCAAGAGTTTAAATCAAACCGATAACAAAATACAAATAGAAGAAGAAAAAAAACATGAACACGGAAGCATCAGCATAAATATTATGCCAGCCCTTTCATCTTGAGAGCAGTGCGATTATTTACATGTCATCAATACTGCAACTGGCCGTAGGCGTTAGTAACAAGAGATGGACATCAGTCAGAGGATGCTCCTCTTTGAGAGGGATGGCTTCAAGAGAAAGAGCAGCAGAAAAGAAGTTGCATCCATCGGCAGCTCTTTTAAAAAGGAAGAATAAATTGCTCCTTGCACCCGTAGACTGATACTACTATGGCTATATGCAAATTATTTTATATCCACTTGATGAGGACATGACGTAGATGTGCTTTCCTGTCACGGAAGAAAATAGGCAGACCTTAGAACAGAGAGAAAGACGATGTTTGCTAATTTCTTGATTATGCACATGCAGACAGGTTCACATGTGGTAACCTGCACACATGACTCATGGACAAACGCATGGCCACTTTATATGCAGACACCTCTTAGCAAATACTAACACCACTTATTCAACTCAAATAAATACTTGTTTGTGCACAAAAACTAAGTCTTGCAAATTAGACTTGTGAGACTGGGTTGCAAAAGCAGATCGCTGTGTAACCATGTATTGATTCAAAGGGAAAGCTTCCTTTCATGTCAACATACGTCCATCATTTTTTAAATTTCATGCCAGAAAAAGAATGAACATTAATTAATCAAATGCACAATTAACGCTTTTCATTTCACCTCTGGGGGAGTTGATGGTTGATGCCAGATTGTTTACATTAATATAAAATTATGACCATGTGTATGAGCACTAGAAGTAAATAGCACTGAGTGCAGCTTGGAAGAATGAGTTTATAGCTTCGTGGAAGTGGTGAAACTAATCTTATTACCACGGTTGCACATTCCATTGAGTCAGGGAAATAACAAGAAAAGGGAAAAGTTGCCTTAGGAGAACTTGTTCCTCGCCCACGAGAATTGCAAATGAAAACCTTAAGATGAAAACAGAAAACATGATGACATAACCCATGTAAGTTCTATTCATCCCATGTCCTCGTTCTGGGTTCAATACTTGAGAAACTGAAAACATTTGGACCACATTTTTAAATAAATAAACTGGGTCTTAACAAGTGATTAACTTTCTCTCTTCAGTATACAACAAGTTTTAAATGAGATTCACGCTGTCATTTCTGCTTGTACTCTTTCTACTATCGCTTTTAATGTAGGCCACTGTCCACATAGACACACACTCACACATCATGAGTATTTACTTTTAGGCTACACTACTGCCATCCCCAGGAAGCAGTGGTGTAAAACACACACACACACATAATGAACCTGCTCAACATGAGTCAAACGTGCTGGAGGCAGCAGGAATGTACTTCAGCAGAAATTCAATCGTACTTGCACTACTTACAACACTATGTAACTCCATGTATTCCAGATCCATCAGCCTCAATTTAAGAGACAATGTATTTTATTAACAATATTTATTTGTTAGAGGTGAACACTTTTTAACCCCTAACAAAAAGGTTAGATATACCAAATATAGGAAATAACCCAATGCAATTATGTTGTTTATATATTTATCCCCAGTAAACAGATATCCTTCTATTAATTGTGTTTTCCTAATAATGTCCTTTTTTTTGTGCTTTTGCACTGATTACTCACTGCATTTCCATGTTTTATATTCTGGAATAAAAAAGAACATGTCAGTTAATAAATGAATGAGTTAGTTAGTTAGTTAGTGAATTATTAAATTGGTAAAACAGTGGCATAGTTTATGTAAGAGGAGGTCACTGCTATTACAAAAATGGTATAATGTATAATGGTTACTTATTAAACACTTTTGTGCCATGTATTTGCAACACTTAATTCTCTGATATATACTGTATGACTTATGCAATTCTGAGAACCACTGCCACCTAGTGCTAACATTGGTATAATTGTTGTCATAAAAAGCAGTTGCATAGATTAAGCGACCACAGCAATTGACAAAATGATTGATTTAGTTTAATAAAAGGCCTCTCCCAAGAACCATGTTGGGTATAGGGTGCAGATAAACACACTCGGTGAATGCTGATATAAATAGCACTTAACTGAGGAGCAGGCAGTGAGCACAGATGGCTGCTACACAGTATTGACGTCCTCCATCCATATCTATATGTCTACAAACACCACCAGTCATTACCGTTGTTCATATTCAAATGCCTTAGAGGTACAAACACAATGTGACTTTATGTTAATGCGCAGACACGTTCATCAGATGATAACACATCTAAGTTGTGTCTGAGGTCGCTGAGTACATGTGAGTCAGAGAAATGCAGCATGAAAATGGGTCTAACAAGGTCTTAACATTTTGTGTGTGAGCGTTAATGGACAGAGAGTGCTCTGATGATGAGCTTACGCTGTGCTGTGGTTAGTGAACGGACTTATCCTCTTCATCACCTTGATGCTGTATGCGATGACTGGATGGAACCTGCTTATTTATCATTTACCTGGCTCTCAACCGTGTTCGGTAAAAACAGAGTAGCTGATTCTCATGGAACACGGGGACACAAACAACCGCACACACACACACACACACACACACACACACACACACACACACACACACACACACACACACACACACACACACACTTCAGGTGGACACTATAGGTTGATCAGAGTAAACAGCTGCTACAGAGCTCTCACAACATAACCAGCGACCAAGCAACCATTTACACAAAGCTTGCTTATGAACACTGTTCCAGCTCTGTGTTGTCCAGGTGGAGCTTTTCATCAGCTAATGTTCTGATAAGAGAGAACACACACTTTGTGTACATTCATGCGAGTCATACAAACACATGAATCCACACACAGAACATAGTCACATACACCCAAAGAGCAATAACAACCAATACAGCAATAACAACTACAGATTTTAAGCTCAGCTGACTTTCAGTTTCAGCAAGTTTCCCTCCTGTGATCACTTCTTACTCTCCATCTCAACTTTCTACATGCAGGCAACAGTTGGATATTACATGTAGAGAAAGAGCAACACAAACAAAGCTAGAATAAGTCATATCTGACTATTTACTGAATGCATAACAACGACATTGTTCACATGAAAACAAATCCTTACAAGACTAAACAAGGAAGGCTAAGGTCACATCACCATCCCTGCTTTCAAACACAGTTTCAGTCCCAAAAAACAATCCTACCCTCTCCTGCCACGAGGTTTGATGTCGATTGGCTGGTTTGTTGCGAAGGGTGAGCCGTTGGAGCAGGCATGCCGGTAACGGGCTATCCTTTCCAAGGAGAGATAATCTGAGTTCACAGGTAAACTCATTTCTGTGAGGCTCTTAACCACTGCCACACACTGACTCCCTCACTCACACACACACACACACACACTGGTGTCAAAACAGATGTAGAGAAAAAAATGATAGAATGAAAAGCCTGATAAAGCTTACTGCACAGAAAGGAGGGAGGGGTTTGAGGGGAGAGGGTTTCAGTATGGGTGTGTCTTGGTCGGGAAAAAGATGGAGCGAAAGAGAGATATGCGGGAGAGGGAGGAGCAAAGTGCAGATGTAGAGCAAACTAATTTGTCTTTTCTCTCAGATAACCATCAAGAGTCAGTAGTGGCTGCGACATTGTTTTGTTATAATGATATTGTTGACTTTCATAATCATGTTGTATGCACAACGCCAATTTCCCTCATGTAAAGCGTTATGGTGGATAGAAGAGCAAGATGAAAAGCGTACAGAAGAAGTATGGCAACAGTGAGACAATAATTGTCATTTGACTTCTCTTTCTTTACCACAAGTAAAATGAAACAACAGTTTTAATCATGAAGTTCCTTTCATTAAATGCTGGAGTTCTCATCTTCAATGCTGTCTACTTCTCCATGCACACTGGGATAGACTGTGGGTTAGGTGTGTTCATTTGTTTTGATGTTAACACACAACATGTTTATGTATTATTGCAGGATATCAAATTAACTGTTCCTTACACGTTTTAAAATGTGCTTTTATCTTTGTTTTCCATCCATTTAAAAAAATGTGGAGAGCCCCTCTAAATGATTAAAAAAAAAAATATATCACAATATTTGAATTTCAAACTAACTGCTGATTTGCACAATAGTGAACAACGCAACACATATAATACAATACCTATTATATTTTGTAACCTGAGAACAACTTGTAGGTTGAATACAAATATAGAGTTAAAAAGCAAAGAATAATATGACCAAACCACTGAGCCTCTCTCATTCCCAACCATTGTAATACCTGAAAGCCACCACCAGAGGGAGGCAAAATACCACGATAAACAAATTTGAGTCAGTCAGCAAACTCTGTATGAAATGCATCTCAAATGAAAACTGCAATTTCAGAATACAGATTTTCTTTTTTAGAGCAGATAATGTAGTATATGAATTTAAATGTTTTTAAAGCAGATGTGTTTGTATATAGTACAGCGAAGGAATAACTAGGGCTGTGCAATTAATCGTATTTGAATCTCGATTATGATTTTGGCTTGCAACGATTACGAAAACAACGTATAATAAAAAATAATAATTCCAAAGTCAATGAATAATCGTATTTAATAAAGGTGATATCGATATTGACCAAAATAATCGTGATTATGATTTTTGCCATAATCAAGCAGCCCTAGGAATAAGAGCTGTAAGTGAAACAGGATCAACTGGGAGAGAGTTTTTTCTTTATCTTTCAAATAAGATTACTGTGATTTCCTATCCTGTACTATCTTTTCAAACACTTGAAACTGTATCAAGATACAATCTCAATCACTCCAACTGATAAATCTCTGAAGTGTTGCGAGCTGTCAGCAGAGGGCAGTGTGCTCCGCCGAGAAAAAGTAGGAACCATTGTTCAAACATCAGCAGCAGCTCGAGCACACAGAGCCGAGACTCTCTGTGGAGTCACGGCTCCTGCTCCGCTCTGACAGATGCAGCCAGCATGTGACAACAGCCCTGTGTGGACAGGGAGGCTGTCGAAGTCCCAGACACAACGGCAGAAACAAAAGGCTGCAACACTCACACTGAACATCTAAACACAAGCACACAAAGACAAAATGGTGCTGACTGAAGCACACTAGAATATGTACCGCCAGATGAAATGCACACAGAGATCAATGCAACAAGGCTTCACAGACCAACTGCTCCCTCTGACAATCACACACCCTGTAACATAAGCGTGTGTCGGCTGCCAGACACGGCCACACACTGTCAGTGGCAGCGGTGAGCTGTGACGGAGCGCACAGTGACGGAGACACTGACGTCACTCTGTCTCCCTGAGGCTCAAATGCATACCAGCAGAACCACTGTATGTGAATGCTGAAACATGTACATGCAAGCAGCCACATCTTTGTGAACACTAGGTGTGGGCAGTACAGTGCATCTGTGAATGTTTTATTGCAATGATAAATGATAAATCAAATTGAAAATGTAGATAATAGGAAAATTGTTGAAGCGAAAGGAAGAAGACAATAGGAAAGTATATTTCAATGCTGCATAGAAATAAATGATGAATGACACAAGAAAATAACTGGATAGAGCAGCGGTTCCACTTAAAAATCCAAAAATGTTTTGCGGCCAACATTCAACCATAAACAATACGGAGGCTAAATAAAGTCATGATTGGTCAATTTAGAACATGTGAAATGTTGTAAATCCAGTAGAATACACCGCTGTCAAGGACTGTAATGACCGTTGCTAAGGAGGATCAAGAAAGAGAAAGGAAAAGAGGTTGAAATAAAAGAAAAATCTTAATAATGAAAATGTTTCCACACAAATCATAATGTTTTGCAAATTATTTGGCGGCAAATATTGAATTTACATTTACACCATTTAATATTTTATTTGGGCTTTTAGATGAAGACTGCACACAGTTCATAAATATAACTATTCTTCTGGCTAAAATACATATTTTTAAAAGCCAATCAAGGAGTAATCTTAATTTACGGTGTTTCAAGAGAAACAATTATTGCCACAAAAAATAAAAGGGTGGCTCAACACTCCATGAAATGGGAAATAATTAGCTCTAACGAAAAGTGGGATTAAAGGAAGAATAAATATGCTTGGTATTTGGTTGTCAACCTATTTTTGTTTGTGAAATGTTGAAGTGGTCCTACTGACTGTATCTTTATTTCTTCTGTTTTTGTTTTGTTTTTTGTCTGAGATGGGAATGTCATGTCCTATATGTTATTGGTATGTCCATGTTTGTGTCTTTAGCCTGTACAAAATAAAAAATAAAATATATATATATATTTGGCGGCCCACTTGCAATGCCTCCGCGGACCACTAGGGGGCCTCGGCCCACAGGTTGGGAACCGCTGGGATAGAGTAATGAGTGATATAAATGAGCACCCAGGGATGCAGACTGTGCAGGTTAAGTACAGAAGTACATAAACAGCTAATGGCCGGGGACGGCTTTGTGAAGCACTCTTCTCTCAGGACTGTCAGGGTCAGCCACCTTGTTAGGGGGCTTAAGGTTGATGGTAGAATCAGGTGTGTCAAGGTTTTTTTAGGTGAACACATAAGAGACTAGCTGATAGAAAAGAGAGAGCGAAGACAGAAACAGAAGACCTATCAGCACTGGATGTATCGTTTACAGTTTTTATTCTATTATTAGTGCTTAGAGGGTTTTGGTACTGAAACTCAAACGAACAATTTTAATATCTTAGTACATATTTCTCTCTCTTGGGATTGGCCAAGAAAATACAAAAACAGATCCTATGTCAATGTCATTATAATATTCATTGATCCTTTTTAGGACCATAGCTATAAGTGGCCTCATGTGACCTTACCACCAACTAATAATTAAAATGATTCCCATGAGTTTCAAGCAGCACAAAGAGAGCATTGGAATGTATTTCAAAGTTGAGACATTTCAATGAATACTGAGAAAAAGTTGCATCAGTGCATCCCTGCTCTCAAGAGCCATGGCAACCGCACTTTCACGGATGTTGCAAACAACAGTGAATATAATTACAATGACTGGAAAATGTCCTTGGGCAAGATACTGAACTGCAAATTGGACGCATTGTCACTGGTGGGTCTGTGGTTAACATGTTGACATGTAGTGTAAAAAGTGCTTTCAGCTGCCGAAAGACTACAGAGGAGAACGACATAGGCAGCAGTTTGGATGAAGACACTGATTCACTGACTATGATCATCTTATTCAAGTATATAACAACCATGTAACCATAGCAGTGACAGTTTTACACATTTTCCCTCCAAAGTGAAATACTAAATTGGACTGTGAGGAAGGACCATGGCAGCCTGGTTAGAGACACAGCAATTACATGGGGGTAGGATTAACTTTCTTCCAATCCTTCAGGTTCAGCGTCGTCTTTCCAGCTCATTGAATAGTTAAAGGCAACAGTGTGATATAGCATGATGACAAATAAGTTATAACTGTGCCTTAAAGCTACTGCTGCAGTCAAGTGCCATGGCAACTGCACTTCCACTGCAGAAATAATTGGAATCTTATATAATGATTTGATATTTATTGTAAAGAATGCAAATCAGCAAAGGCAATGTGATTAAGAGACAATAAAAGAGATGTGTGTGGCACCGTGGCGTGTAGGCATAAATAAAACCATTCTCAGCCACTCTTGCCTCTTCGAAACAGCTGTTATGATGTGTGTCAAGGAGCAATTCCTTCGCCGCAGCTAGACACACACTACCTGCCTGCCTTCACAGTCCCCTGCTAGATTCGTGTTATGATGTGGTTGCCATGGTGACCCGGCAGAATTCAAAAGGGACAGGTAGGTCCTGACGACCAATCAGCCTGCAGTTGCTAAGGATAGAGCGGCAGATTGTGTAATGAGAAAAAGAGACTGACAGGGGGCTTCTTACAGGGTCAAGAAAAGAAAGATGGGGAGAAGCAACCAACACTGATTGTTGTACTTGAGGTTTAATTGTATAAATGTTGCTAAAATGATAAACCCTAACACTGTTAAATATGCCTGTGGTTCATAACAATAAATGAACTATCGACAGCAGATGTGCTTGACATACCTGTGCTTCATTAGACCATTCAGCTGACTCCCAGACTGGCTGGACTATTGTTAGTCTCACAGACTCACCAGGACACAGAGAACAATAGAAAGTCGCCCCCGACAACGGAAAGTCTGAAGTGTAAGCACTGATAATATGACCAACAAAAGCTCCTGCTTGTGCTGTGCATGTGTGTTTTGCAAGTCTTTGTGTATCTGGCTGCATACACTGTCAACATGAGTGTGTCGTGATGTGTTAACGCTGGACAGTATGAATGTAAGAACGATGAGGCCAGCATGAAATAATGTGGCTTAAAGGCAAATAAACACTCATGTCAACAAAGCTGTTTCTCTCACATCCACCTCAGAAACATAGAAAAACAGCCTACCAGTTCATGAATGGGTGTAGTGAACCACTATTGACTGATTTATTTATTTATTTTTCTATCAATTACGTCTTCTGTTATACAATTGATCAACAGTTATCTCTTTGCTTGATCTAAAAGGCTTAATTATTGTAAAAGAGGCAGTGCTGGTAAGAGGCAGTGCTGTTTAGAGTCAGTGCTGCTTAAAGTCATGGACCTGTGGTTAATTTGTGAGCGGGGTTTGATATCTGACAGATTGTTTAAAACAGTCAACTGCAGTACTCATATAAAGTCCCTAAGCCACAAAAGCAACCTTGTCCAAAGTGTTGGCCATTACTGTAGTCTCAAAGCAAGATTATACAATAAACGAAATGTGTTGCTCAGTTGGGCATAGAACAGCACAACAAACCCTGAAATGAAATGCCTCTTTGGGTATGCCTTCAAAGGCCTGTATGTTATAGTTTGTCTATGAAGAGGTCAGTTTCATGTTTATGATGTGTGTTTACGTAGTTTTTTTTGTGTGTGTGTGTGTGTGTGTGTGTGTGTGTGTGTGTGTGTGTGTGTGTGTGTGTGTGTGTGTGTGTGTGTGTGTGTGTGTGTGTGTGTGTGTGTGTGTGTGTACAGTATGTGTGTTTAATTGATTCTCATTATCAGGGCTGAAGATCACTTATGTAATGCTTTTTGAAGATCTGCTGTTATCTCAAAACCACACGGTGTAATGGACATCAATCGGCTCTTGGATATAACACACAGACATGCACAGTTTTAGTACACTGTGTGGTGAAGCTTATAGGTTTAACTGGCAGCAGTCCCAGTGATGTCAGAGTAATCCCCCATTAAAAACCCTGGTGACATCATTACACTGTGAGAGTGTCAGAGCTCAGCCCTTGCTTACGGAGAAGTTCGTAGGACAGGTAATGTCCTGTGTGTGTGTGTGTGTGTGTGTGTGTGTGTGTGTGTGTGTGTGTGTGTGTGTGTGTGTGGGAGGGATCCCCCCAGTCATTGCCAAGGGTGTCCTCGTCCCAGTCCAGGTAATTCAGGTTAAGAGGTTCCTCAAATCACACTCAGGGAGCACCAGCGTCACAGGGGATCATTGCACATTGTCGTCATATGCAGATTATTTATAACACCTTCCCAATTAAACAACTTTAACCCAGAGAGTGTTTTGTCTAATTTAGCTTATATTGTATAATTGTTGCTAAGGACCTCTTGAAATCGAATCGGTACATCTAAGGGCTAAACAAATTAAAACACAAATGAGACTTTTATCCTGGAAGGCTTTAGCTGCTTTGAGCTGCTTAGTTTTCATTTCATGAGAAAATAAAACCATATTGAACAAATGTTAGATTATATTGTCTTTCACTCCTTAGAATGCTGAACTAGAATATCTGGGTTCTAAAAAGCTGATTCAAGTTTATAGCCACAAATGTTCTTGTTGGGGCTGATCTATACTCCATTTGTTGATATTTTCAAGATGTTGCAGAACAACTTGTTCTTACAGTAGGCTACTTATGTGCCCTTAGTTATCTGCAGACCAACCCACAATGTACCCTAACCTCAATAAAAGCACATCTGGGAGGTTTTTGAGACAGGATATTTGTAGCATAAATGTGCTGCTGGAAAGAACAAACTCCCTGTGGAGAAAAAGGGGGTCGTTACTGGAGTGTACCAAATAAAGTGGATGGTGGAAAGTTGAAATTAAGTGTACTGTAGATATTCCTTGCCGTCACAAATAATCTGTCATTGTGTTCATTCCTGTCCTGCTGAGAGAGTGTTATTCTACACCCTGCAATGTGAGAGTCTGTCAATCCGGATGGATGAGAAGTGTAACAGTTGGGTTTTGCAAGTGGGAGTGTATTTCCTCTAAAGAAGCACTGTACAACTGCATTCATAATTTACGAGTGCGATAATATAGAGGAAGGTGAAATATGTAGACCAAACATTGCTTAGGAACGAGCTTGGGTATGCAGTTTGGAAAGGAAGTCTGACACAATGCACCATAAAACTGGACAAATGAGAAATGCGGAGCAGCAACAATTATAGAAGAAAACACTCAACATTTCAGGGTTTTGTTTGATCCTATACTCTTCAGCTTTACTCAGTTTGCCAAAATATAATACTACAATAAAGACAAATACATACACCTTACTTTACTGTATTCTCACAGGTTTCCTAGAAAGCATTAGATCAAATGATATTGTAAAAGTCATAATAACCTTAATCCAGCAAGGTATGTGTGAACGCATATGTGTGTGTGTGTGTGTGTGTGTGTGTGTGTGTGTGTGTGTGTGTGTGTGTGTGTGTGTGTGTGTGTGTGTGTGTGTGTGTGTGTGTGTGTCTATGTGTATGTGCTTGTGTGGACTACCCCTCCTAGTCTAAGCCTTTTCTAATCTGTTTGTATGCGTCCTCATATACGTCATCATGGCAATCCTAATCACCGTCATTATCACAAGCAACTCCCTCCTGATATAAACATCGTCCTGCTTCCCTGCTCGTAAAAGCTCTTTCTCAAAATGTTTGTCATGTCTAATGTCCAAAACGCAGACCACAAGGGAGGTGGTTGAGCTAAACACAGCTGACAGTTTTTCTAAAAATGAGTGCAATTTTCTTTGATAAATAAAGACACATTTTGATATCAGAAAAGGGATTGTGGCCTCTCACTAAAAGCAGCAGCCAAGAAACCAAAGCCAGATGACCCTTTACCTCCAAAGAGAGACAGAAAATGAGGATTGACGCATTAACCCTTCAATGTTTGTGTATCTCAAAGAAAACCCAAGGGCTAGGCCTCTGAACTGTTTTTCTTGAAAACTCCACATCTTTTTGTTTCATTACAACTGTTTGTTTTATAGCTGTGGTGGGAGTTTGTAACAAGCAGCCCGGCTTTGTTCCTGCAGGAAAGGGCCTTGGCATGATAACATCTTTTGGCTAGCCGCAGCTTTTGTTTGGTTTAAATAGTGACGTACACGGCTGCATAGCGACACTCCAGCGTACCACAGGGTGAGTAATGCTATTTCCTACTTTCTTTGTACTTTATCCCTGAATCAGCAATGACATTTTAATATCAGGGAAATTAGTTGATTCCGGTTTGTACCAACTTTTTTTTGTAATACATAATGACCTTTCAAGGTGCATATCGTAGCTGCTGTCAGGAATGCAACTAACATTTGTTTTCATGGGATTTGAATGGTAAAAAATTATTAAATATGTTTCTAATTCTATACATTTGCATTAATGGTGACAACTAGTTCAAGAGGACATGTTAAGATTGTTTCAGTCATCCAGCACTCTAAAATAATTATTGTTGAATTTACAAAAAAGTATATAACCGAGATAATCAATCAAATCTTACAATTTGAAAGTCTGAAAACTGTTTGTCTAATTAATGGACTGATTTTTTTGATACTGGTCCTAAGACACCATGTTCATGAATTACAATTATTAGCACACAAACACCCCCTCAGTTATTAATAAAATCAAGATGTACACTGTAAAATTATAAAATGTAGCTATCACAGTCATTTGAAACCTCTGACTGCACGCTAAAGCTAAAATGAGGCTGTGATTTACCTGCTTTTATTCTAGATGTATCTAACATCCCAATTCGGGGCAGTCCCTGCTCCCTTAGCTCCCAGCTTAAGCTTGTAAGATTTCTATTTCTGATTTACGCTGAGCTCATATAAGCACCTGCGGCTATCCCCTGCCTCCAATAAATCTGGCTAACTTCTTGAATTCTTATTAATGTGTCCATCTTACTGCTTCTGTCCTGTAGATGAACACATGATTGAATGCCCCATCTTGCAGCTGCTGTGTGCACATGGCTGAGAGACAGCACAGGCCTTGACGAATAAAATTGAAATAGATATTTTAAATGAATGTGATGTCAAAGCTGTCTCCAGGCCTTTCAGATCTGTGCTTCTTGTATGCGTTGCTGTGTACTCCAGGGAGCAAGTTATGTAACTATGGAGTCATATAGCCACAACTGTTGAAGCCAGTGGCAAGAAGGCCTTGTTGCCCTGTTTTTGTACATTTAATAAAATAAATGTTATTGCACCACATCCTATATTTGATAGCTGAAAGCATCCAAAAAGATCTCACTGAATAGAGAGTCAGTGATTTATCTTCATTAATGCTCATCATGCGAACAACATCTTGTCATCTTTTTAAATGTGTCAATCCTGCACATGTTGCATACATTTTCTTCTCCACACTACCTCTTTTAAATCAGCACGGCTCTCTCCTTTAAATACAGTGTATAGTATTTGTCAAATGTAAATATTGTTAATTTGTTATAATAGTATTGAAATCGTTTTAAAAAATAGCTCTGTCATAACAGTCCTTTTTTAATTTGATTTAGTTTTGTTACGTATTCTTCTTTCTGTGTCTTTGTTTGCACAACGTATACCAAAGCAAATTCCTCTTTTGTGTAAACATACTTAAATAAAACCGATTCTGATTCTATAAGCCAAGATATCCATTCAAAAGCACAAATGAGACATATTTGTTATCACCTTGTGAGTCGGTTTGTGTCATCATGGCAAAATGTGGTCTTGAAGAGACCCACTGTAGATCGACTTTTCACAGACACAGTTTTAATTACTTTGTTGAGGGTTTACATTTGTGTTTGCTGCAACAGTGCAAGAAGCAGTCAAGACATTTTAGAAGAGTATAGTTTAGATGAAAATGAATTTGAAGTTCAAAGATGGGTGTGTTTTGCGAACGGGCGCAGGAAGACAGAAGGTAGGGTGGGGAAAGGGCTATTGTACGATTCGGCATTGCGGCAAGTTAGTTTAATATTATTATGCCGAAAGCAGACCATCATCAACTAGATACACAGGTAGATATGCACAGTTTGACTCATTTTATATAATATATTATTTGTAATGATGCCAGTAGGTCCAAACTGTGTTTGTTTACTGCTGTCTGACAAACCGACTTTTAGATGCAGTAATAAGCGATGACAACACTGTTTCTAGATAATGTTCATTCTCCACTGCATTTCATCTGACCTAAGGGGTATGTTTATGTATTCTTATGTTGTTCTTGTGCAACACTAAATAATCAACTGTAAATAACTTGCAGAATAGCACAATAAGAAAACAAAAGAAGCATTATGTGAAAGAGATATCGGATGATAAATAGAACTCATTATGGAACGAAGATCTTAATATAGTCAATAGTAACTGACTGTGTGTGTGCTAAGACAAACAAACAGCGAGATGTGGTCCTAAAGAAGTGTGAAATGACAAACTGAATATTTATCAATTCCAAAGAGAGGCTAATTGAAAGTCCCCTAACAGAGAGAAGGTGAAACAGAGGAGTCTTTGTGAGCATCGTGCAGCATGCTACTCTCTATGCAGATTACAATTAGAGCCTCAAACATATCGGTGAGAACATGTCTGTCATGCTACAAGTAACTTCATAATCAATTTAACACTGCACTGCCTTGTGGGAAAGCTGGAGTAACAAGACATTCCAGTTCATTCTGACTATCACAGCTCTTACTCACACCTTACTGAGCTGACTGTAATATTAAGTGAAACTTAACAGGACCTTCTACAGGAGAAGATTATTTATCAGTCAAATGTCATGTAGTCAGACTAGGCTGTGTGTATGTGTGTATGACTGAGAGCAGTGAGCATTGCCTTGCCATTCTGTTGTTGTACATTCAGTTCGATAACAGACTGATCTAAGGTAAAGTATTGCAATCATTTTAAAAATAATAATCAGGAAAGACAACACTATTGGTCTTTAAAACAGCAATTATCAATACTTGTAAAAGGGTAAAATGCTATGTTTAGTGTCACGCTTCAGAAGTTTTCTCAACTATGAAATGTTTAAATCATTTAAAATGAATTTTGTTTTAATGGCCCGCACCAATACTAGTTTGGTTTATTCTCACACCGCTCGGTGCTGCTTGAATGTATAAGACATTTGCTAAATAAAATTGCAATATATAGACATGAACATAATACATAATATTAAATAATGACAAGGGAGCCGCTTAGCAAATATTTTCACACTGTTTTTGACAAATACAACATTATCAAAATTGTGTTCTAGCATTTAGTGAATAATGCACAAAACAGAACAATTATCAAAAACCTTTCTGATTGTAAATGTGTGACTTTTGTTTTTTACAAATAAATATAGAGAAATTAATTGTGTCAGTCTGGTATTAAAATACACTTAAACTGGAGGAGGTGAGAGAGCACACTGTGTCCTGAAAATGATTTGTATCCCCACATTTGTTCACACATACCAGCCTGGTTTCTGAGGGAGAATGCAGTGGAAGAGAAAGTGTGAAGAAGAGAGTGTTTAACTGTGTGTTTCTATCAGGGGGTGTGAGAGGAGAGCACCTCAAATAAGAGTCAATCTGCATAACCTTGCATGGTAAACACACACACACACACACACACACACACACACACACACACACACACACACACACACACACACACACACACACACACACACACACACACACACACACACACACACACACACTACTGATGGTCCTGGGACAACAGTGAGTGATGACTTATTCTTCTCAGAACTGACAGCAGTTCTCTGCTGTCTCAAAAAAGCCTATTTCAAAAGGTCCAAACAAAGTAAGTGTGAGTGATAGAAAGTAATCTAAAGTTTGTCTGAGGTTGACCCAGGACCGTAGAATCAATGAGGATGTGCAGTGTGAAAAAAATAGAACAATGCCTAGTGTCTTGTTATCTGAGGTAGTCACTAAGGGGGAAGGTGAGAGGGAGAGTAAAACTGGGTGTCCTCTAACACTTAGAAACAAACAAGAAACAAAATTACAGATATCAATTATTGTTTACTCCCTCCAATATTTCAGGAAGGGGGAAGTGATGCCTCAATGCATTTCCAATACCTGTTAGCTAAATATAGCCTCGTCTATCCTCTACCCTGGATTCACTTAATTGGATTACTACACACACTTTTCATTCCCGTTCTGGTCAATGTTTGATGCTGTTTCGACAATCATACATCTCCGTTTATTCAGTGTGCTGCTGAAAGCAAAACCCTGTCCATTTCAAATGTAGGATGAAATGAGCGTGCCAATAATTGCTTCAGTCCAGACGTTCACTCTGCATGGAAGGATTGTGTATGCGCACTAGACTAAAGATCAATAAAAGATGCTGACTGTCACAATAACCCTATGATGCAGCATGGCCTGATGAGAGGAGAGGGGGCAATTATGTTCTTCGTCGTCCTCAATGCACTCTGGAGTGAGATGCACGTGCCCAAATGAATACAACATATACAATTGTGTTTTAATGTCTAAAGGCGAGTGCCATGGCTGCACGTTTTAGACGGATGTATTTATTGCTCTATTCTCTCAGTGCTACTCTGCTGGTGTACCTCAGGTGTGACACATGCAGAGGGTCTGGTCCATTATCAGGGTCCCCCTTAAGCTAAATAGACACACCCCATACACTACAATAGAGCATAGCTCTGCTGTGTAGAGAATGAGAAAAGGAAAACCCTGTCTGACGCTTGAATGGAGTCTGACAGGCCCATCCCCCATTTTCAGAGACTAATGCTCGACTCTGACAACCATGACAGCTCGGAATTGTTGTTGCAACACTCACTACATTTCCTACATCTAATTCTGCAACACAACACGTTCCAGCAGACTGTGATTTACATCCTAATTTCAGATAGATTTCTCTCAAATTAGTTTAAGGAGTTACAGCCACAAGGGACAACTGTATCGACGCAAAGGCCTGTGATAAGAGGCACATAACAGTTAACGCTATAACCTAGGATGTAGAATTATATTATAATAAACATTGCATTGTGCAAGACTTATGCATTTCAATCAAAGCAAGAGGAGATGTAAGTAAAGTGAGTGCGGGTCATACTGAAATATTTCACAGTGAACCAACAGATACTTTGTATGACTTTAAAGTGTTAAAGGATGATGTCTTGAAATGACATTTTAAAAGCTCACTCATCCAAACTTTATAGTCAAGGTGCTTTTCAAGGATGTTTGGATGTGTTGTCGTTTAAAGTGTGTTCATGGATTACCAAGGAATATTTGACAATGCTTCCTGGTTTGAGCCCAGCCCTCTTTTGTTTACTTACATGTGTAAGTCTAAGTGGCTGGGTGAATATGCTTTAGAGGCTTTTTGAATGTGCATGTTTGCATAAAGTTCACCTGTTTGTTTGCATCTATTCCTCTGTGTTCCATTTAGTTATCTAACACTCGATTGTACTGTCTCGACTGAAAAGGTCAGTAAATGACCCTCCATATATTCAAGTCAAGTTATTTGAAGTGTATTATGTTATGTAAAAAACACTTAAACCTATTATATTGCATTATCAGGAACATCTCATACTCTGCAATATGAGCGGAGGTATCAGTTGAATATATCGCTGCTATTTATGAGTACACGTTGTGCTACATACTGTAGATTGCATAGACATCCGCCCTAAAGCTCATCTTTCCACATCCTCCCTCCTTTACTGTAAAATCACCATTCACCAGTGTAGAGAGAAACAAGAGAAAACATATATCAAATATAGTGTGCATGTCTGTGATTAGCTTTAAAACAAAGCATAGAGAATACCCAAAGGCCTAGGGCTGTTAGTGACTGAAATAAAATTAAAAAAGTGGTTAAAAACGCAGACACTAATGGCAAAGAAAACCAGTTGGACAGCAACATAACTAACCCTACTACCATTTGTTTAAAGAGTAACATAAAATGCGTTACTAGCACAAAGAACTCAAATGACTGGAAAACATTGTTTTGCTCAAATCCCAATAGCCCACCGTGATGTCATCACTGAGTCCACTGTGTCCCTCCCAGTTCATAACATAGCTTTGAGACAATTATTCCCCTTAGATACCCAGCCTTAGTATGACTAATCAAAACAACACATTATAAAACTAACTATACAGCACTATGTCCAGATGTTTTTCATATCATTTTGCTATTGAAAAGCATCTCAGCGTTGCAATACCTGTGAGTGCTTGCTATTTGGGATAAGCACACAATTTGACCCACTTGTAGATTTAGTGTGGGAGAAAATGACAGGAAATGTATGGCCCATTTAACAATAAATGTCCCTGAATACATCTGAGCTGAGCTGGGAAAAAACACTGGGCTGGGCTAGCCTTAAGGGAGCTCTAACCACACCACAAAAACAACACACCCGCTCACAAATTAATCTGCATGCCAATTGTATGTATTTAAAATGAACTCACAAAACATTTTCCTATATATAAAGGAAGAGCAGTTAATTCATTAAAAGACCAATTAAAAGCATAGAAAAAGTAAACAACTTCACATGTAGGTCTATTTTCAAAACATCATCACTTCCATTACTCACCATATCCAAGAGTGTCTTCTTAAAGGGAAATGGCTGAGGTGCATCATGGACCTGTCACTGTGGACACCTGGACATTGTCCAGGCTTCATACTGCAGCTGGGTCAGGACTGATCCCCCTACCTTTCTATCTGGCTATCTATCTCCAGACACTGCCCCACAGTATCCGCAGGCCACAGCACAACATGTAGTGTCCCATACTGCAGTCCACTGCTGTGATAAACCCATTCAGTTTCAGTAAGGAGCCCCTTCTTAACTTCCAACCTCACTGGTTTGGTCCTAGTGCATCACTGTCAAAAGTGCCGGCTTACATCCAACAAGGCAATTTTAAAAAGTCAAACTACATAACACCATAAAATCCGTTGAGTTTGTGAAAAGAAATAAACATCCCAATAAAAGTGACAATAAAAAAGCGAAACTGGCAGCAGAGTTGAGCCCAGTGTGAACTCTGTGTTTCAGCGGGAGTGTCAGCAGTGCGAGCACACAGGCGGCCACCCAGCAGGACCAGCTAAGCTCTCCGGCCGCTGCTCCTTTTTCCGAGGAATTCTTCCGGCAAAGGTTTGGAAATTACTGTCCCACATCCACATGGTGAACTGGTTCAGGGACTCAGTCCTCCGGAAAACATTCCTTTTCCTGACAGGCGGTCGGGGAGGCAGTGGTAGTCACACCAGCATGACAGAGCATGTTACACACAGAGTCACTCACACGCTCACATTCGCTCTCATCCTCTCAGCTTTGCCCTCTTTGTCTCTTACTCTGCGTCCCCCTCTCTGTGCTTGCCCTATAACAACCTCCCAGGAAGGGAAGTGAGGAAACAGGGAGAGAGAAAAAAAACAGTGAAGTGTCTCTTCGGTATCTCCCCTTCTCAGTCTCTGTCTCACTCGTCTCTCCCTTCCTCCCTCCCTCCCTCCCTGCTCGAGTAAGTGGGATGTCCTGACCCTGTGTAAGAGGTGTGCCTGACTCTCAGTATCCAGTCAGCTAAACCTATTGATCCTCTTACCACATGCAGCTGCACTTCATTCAGAGAGGAACACGTCTGCACATGTACAATCTGCATACACGCAGGAGTGCTCCTATTCACACCTAGAGCCTCTATTAGGTTAAGTTATATGGGCAAAGTGTTGACAGAAGTAATTCCCCTCATTTCCTTCCTTTAATTCCACCTTCCGCTGTACTTCTCTTTTCTTAAGTGATGTGTGTTTGGATCCATCTTAGTCCTCCTTAAAGCTGCTGTTGCCATGTAAGTTTGTTTTGTGTTGTTGCTACTCCAAGCACACCCTCTGTCTGTCTCCAGTGTCTGCATGCATGCCATAAAATGTCAAACCGCACAACAAAGGCCATCTTATTTTTCTCTTTGTTTATGTGAGTGTGTGTGCCATAGTTTTTGCGTGTGTAAGTGTGAAAGCATGCAGGGGGCCTCTCGAGGCATGTTTGTTTTGAATTACTTGTTACACAGGATGTCTTACTTGGTTGCAGAATAATTCCTCTGTCTTAGCACCAGCTGCAGGCCCCAGTCGGTAATCAATTGTGAAGATAAGATAAATCACAGCAAATCTGCAATTCATTATATTTAATATTATTCAGAGTGCATGTCTGTCTATGTACCACTCTGTGTTTGCATGCATGTGTACAAGTGACTTTGCATGCACACATCAATTTGCACATTTGTGATCAAGTGGTGTTAGCGAGGAAGTTATGAGTTGAGGTTGGGGTTAGCACACTAAAGTTGTGTCTGTGTGTGTTTTGCATTAAAGTCAATAGCTGTGGATGGGTTCCAGTTGCTGCGGTCTGAAAAACAGGATCCAGCTCTGCTTTTTAAACACATCCTGCCCAAAACACGTCAGCAGCCTCCCAACTCCTGCCAAAAGCCAAACCACCTCACAGCCTCTAAAAGCCTGCACCTTCAGCCACAACAGCCAGGGTTGAACAGGGCGGAGGGAAGCTGCATGTTCAGGAATCTGCTTGCGGGAACATAGAGACAGAAAAGCAGTTCTCTGGGGGGATGTGGGTAGTTTAAGTGTGTAAAGAGGCAGGGTTGACAGCTTAAGCAGCACCAGGGAGAGCATTTTCATTAAATGGGCTTTAAGGTTAAGCAAGAATGCAGTTAGAAAGCTCTGAAGCACCTGTTATTCATTATGTATACACAGTGAACGAAAATCAACACTCCAGCTGTCTCTTGGATAGATCCTTTTAAACAATCATATCATTTCACACAACTCACATCGGATGAAACTGGGGCCAGTAGTGGAATAATACAATATACACTGTATGACCCTGTGCGTGTGTTTGCGCATGTGTAAGCTATTACATAAGCTGAGTCCCTGCTTTGGGGGCTGTTTGTCCCTGCTCTACTCAACACTGGAAAGCTGACTTCATGACTCATCCTTCAACCTGAGAGAAAAAGCCAGGATGAGAGAGTGTAAAGGCAGCGTCAAATACATATAGAAAGCAGGAGAGGGAGAGAGAGGGAAATAGAGGAGTACAGACAAAAAGCAAAGCTGCGAGGAGAGTTGCGACGGATTAGCGCTAGTATCTTTAGAACAAGGAGATCAATGATGAGGCTTTACTCGTTCATTTTACGATGGGACCAGGAGAAAAAAAGAAGGAGGGTGAAAGTGTAGCAGCGACAAATCAAGGTAAGATTGATGAGGATTAAATTAGAGATCAAATGCAACCATGCTGCAGGGACAGAGGAATCTTGGAACAGCGATATGTGCCAGGCAGAAAGCTAACACAATGACAAATTACAGCCATTAAGTACAGTGTTAACCCATCATCATCTGTGACCCCTGCTTATAAGCAGGACAATGATTTTCCATTTACAAAAAAATCACATCATATTTGAATCAGCAGGCCATGACATTAGTGTCTGAAATAGCTCTCTGTAACAGGGCCTCAGAGGGAAAGAGGCCGGATTACACAGCAGTACAAGTACATATCGATTTCACATGTACTGCCATTTAGAAAAGTACTTTTCTTCATTTATCTGCAGATCGATGTCCAAAGAACACAGGCTGAACACAAGCTGCAGTCACATCACAGAGCTGCTTCGACAGCACGGCCTGCCAGATGTATATATGAGGAATAATGAAACTCTTCAGGTCACAAAACCTGAGGAGGAATGTAAGGTACGCCTTACTACATGAAAATCAATATATGAACTGTGTTACATATTGATGCCTAGTAATATAATGGACTTTATATTCTAATACACATGCAAATCCCTCTAGAGACTGCCAGGAAAACAGGCCTCTTTCACGTTTTGTTCCTTTGAGGTAGGCTAGCTGTCCATCACTCTGCGTGTCGCTGTGGAAACGCCTTGGGCCCGGTCTTCCTGCTTGCCATTCACAGATGGTTATGCAGTGGCATTTGAGCAAAGGTTAACTGATTCCCCTTCTAAATCAGATATTTGTAATTAGATCCCCTCATCTAATGGGGACACAGAGGCTTCAAGGGCCATTTGTAGAATGTGAAGAATGTTCAAGTGTTCAAAAAATGGCTCACTTGTGGAGAGGCTTTTTGACTCAGAGGACTTCATTTGCTACTGTATATGGGTGAGAAATGTACTACGTATATAACAGTAACAAAAGGAATTTCCCAAATAAGAAAATAAAAACATTTCACATGAGCACAATATCTTTTACTTTAAGCTCTTAAATGTGTTTACAAATAAAACTGTCTTAAAGCACCTACCTTTCCATACAGTAGCCTAGGATTAGGCTCCATCTGACAGTGGTTATTAGGCATATATTGTGCGTAATAGAACTATCAAATAGTTAAAAATATTTATATTACAAAGTGAACCGCTTGTGCCGTAATCAGCAAAGGCAAAGGCAAAAGGCACAGATAATGATGTCTTCTAGAAACCCTTCACCAACATATAAAGCTTAAGGGCGCGTATGTCACAACGTGTACTGCTCCACTTTCACAAAGCGCAACAGAAAGCACACTAAATCTGCCCTCATTTTCAAATGGGCTCAATCAGGTGGAGAGCCAGACCCCATGGTTAAAAGCATCATGAATATCTGGTTAAAAACCACCCATTTAATTGGTGATATTTATTGTGAGTGCTATATGACGAGGTTGTCCTAGAGCAGGTACAGATGGGAGCTACATAAACATCAATGGTCCATACCCGAGGCCATCTCACTACAACGCCATCTGCTGAGCATGGGACTCACTAACAGTGGAAGCAATCAACTCTGCTCTTACCCCTGATGCCTTCATTATCCCATTACTACATGGACAGAGAGAATATCACTTTTACTATGTTAAAGTGCCTACACTGAAATCAAAAACCAAGTGGCTAATACACAATGTACTAACAAGGGTGTACGTGCAAAGAGTTTCCTTACTACTATTGATTTATTGCAGGTTTTGGTATTTACCACTTGACATCACAAACTGCATAGGTGTGTCCGCACAAGTGATAAAGATGGAGGAAACACATCTCTTCTCAAATTTCAAGGCTTTTATTGTGATGTGTGTCATGTAGTTATGACAATGAAAATCTTAGGTCACAGGCTTATTAACAATTCTCAGTTTTAGACGATATATTTAAATTCTTTCTTCTTTTTGATGGCTTTTTGGATACGAATATTTTTCAATTTTTCAAAATGTCTGAATTATTTTGGAGCTGATCTAATGTTATAAAAACAAGGGCACTGATTAGGGTCACACACTGTATCTGACCTCCTCTGTTTGCTCTTCCCCTAACTGATATATGAAAGCCAGTTTTCAGGCTGAAGCACTTATTATCGAGTGGTCTATCAATTCACAGCATTGTAGTTTTTATCTGCAGCCATCAGGGAATAAATAGGACCAGTTAGATGCTGCATTGCACATTTCAATAAGAGGGGCATGCATTTAAAATCCATTATGTATCTCATTAATGTCACCACCAGTCACCCTTCTGCACTGTTACCATAGAGACAATACATCGTGACAGATGTAGCCGGTTTTAAGTGAACACGAGTGATGTTTGATAGAAGAGTTTGGTGACAAGAGCGAAATACTTTAACATGCCGCTGCAGGTAAAGCACAGGTGTAATAATTGACATTAATAAAAAACGCTATCTATTTAGCTTGACGTTTTCTAGGGTGATTAAATGATAAAATGATTTTTCCGCTATGACAAGTAAAAAGTGTACACTGCATAAAATGTCTGAGAAGTGTGGGTTAAATCCCATCTAGTTTTTCATCTTAAACTGAAAAACTAGAATTGAAAGTTGTCTAATTGTTGCACATTACTGAGATGATAAAAAAAGAAATATGAAGACAATTACATACATTCATGAGCGAAGCATCCTCAATGTGGGTGGGACAATTTGACAGGGGGTGTGGGCAGGTGGTGGACCTCACCTCCTCTAGGGGGGTCCGGGAGCATGCTCCCCCGGGAAATTTTTTTTTTTTAAATGTTGAAGTTAAAAGCATCAATCTGCTGAACTTTGAGAGCAAAATTAGGGACTAAATCTATAGATACATCTCTCAACACCCATATGAAACAGAACTGTAAACAGATTTACTTTTTCTTTATGCATATTTTACAAATCACTCTCCTTTTAAACTGTATTTTTGTGTTACTGTCCTATAGTATGAGTTGGAATAATTTAATACCTGTTATTCTCTTGTTTTTTATAACTATAATGATCATATAAAGGTGTGCCTTGGAAATACTTACATAAATGATTATCAAACCGTTTGAGACCCACTACTTGGACTAAAGTGAACTATCTAAACACTCAGAGAGACCTTCACCTCACTGAGCAGTAGTTATCAGCCTCTCAGTCTGACAGGAGAGGGCTCTCCCTCCACCTCTTTAATAACAGCGCCTTATATCCGGGTGCTAGTGGAGCACGCTCGTGAACTGTTAGCGCTGGAGCCTCGCAGCGGGGAAACTGTTGCGTGCATAGTTTTACAACTAAAGACACAGCAACACAAAAAACGCAGCATGTGTACGAGAATCTGCCTTGGTACAAAGTAGCAGTGAAAACATGGTAGCCTACAGAGTTTCATTGATTTGGGCATTCTCACAATAAGCAAGTGGAATGGATTTGTTTCACGGACTCACGGACGATTCACGGACTTTCCGCATAGTAAAAGTGGGGGGGTCTAAACTAATCGTTTTAAAAAGGTGGGGGGGACTTGTCCCACCCTCATATAATGGCTGTGACGCCCATGCATACACTAATAAAGAATCAATAAAACATGAATTGTTAAAGAAAACTTGTGAAAGAAGTACCTTGCTCAAATTCAAAATACAAATTAATATAATTTAATGGGCTATTAATTGCAATGACTTTTCTTTTTGGACAACAGTGAAATTAGTTTAAATAATGGATTGGCTTCAAATGTCAACTGTGTGTCTTGTGGTTTTTACCTATAAACTACGGCATTTCACTAAGCTAAGGTTGTAAATAATGTAAACAAGTGACCAAATACATTTTGTTTTACAGGTGTTTTGACAAAAATACATGCAAGCTTATTGTGAACACTGATGTCATACACAATTTCAGTACTGCAGCTACCTGTTTCTCAACCTCTGTAACCCTGTTATATAGATCTACACTTTTCTAGCACTTTTACCCCCTAAACATCTGTATCTATCCCATCCAATACTCTATGCACCTCCATTCCCAGCCATGGTGTCAGCTCTGTTGCTCAACCCCTCCAAAAATAGACTTTCCTGCATTGCACCAACGTTGTGTCACTGGTGCAGCCGCGGCGCTCCACTGGCTCCCCCTGCACTGGCTGACTAGTCTGAGCCTTAATCACAGCACTGGATAGACTGATTGTCTATTTGATGGAGATTAGTGATTCCTCAGGGGGATGATATGACCTAATGATGACCTACGGTGATACACTAATTACTGTAGCCTCAAGGGACAAACAATGCTGGCTGTCACACTGCAGGATTGAAACATGATTTAACTTAGATCCCTGATCATTGTATTTCGTTTTTAGGGTATCTATAATCTTTACATCGAATTGTTGTCGTCAATTCAAACATTTACTTATTGATAACTCAACCAAACTAATAGTCCAAAGCTATAATGGTGACTCTTTGAAGCTCAGAAAAAAACAACAACAAGTTGATGCTAATTATGATTAATATCAAAGGTTCCATATACAGCATTTATGAAAGTGAAGCGCCCTGCCTCTGGTTTCCCTTCACGTTGACAATGTCAGCACTTTTATTATATTTAATATAATTTGCGATGCTAGCATGTTAGCTGCTAGTGGGCCGGGTATATCAGATTGCTAATGCCTAAGTAGTAATTGCTTTTATCTTACAAGGCATGTGCAATATGTTGTATTCATTCTTCTATACTGTTTGTATAGTCTTTGTATGTCGTTTTTTGAAGTTGAACGAAGTGTGGTAGAAATGTACCCATGATCATAATAAAGTACATCTTATCTTGGGCTATTTTAATGAAATTGCATTGCTGGGCAACAACTTGGATCCATGACAACTTTAGTCACATACTGATAATATGAAATAAATTGTAACAAATACAGAATGTTTACAACGGTGAAAGGGTCTAAAGAAAAACCTAACCCATGTTAACTGATAGTTTACCATGTTATAGTGCTAAGATTGGTTAACAAGCAAAAAAACACAAAGTGCAGCTACAGTAAGCTGATAGGAATGTAATTCGCAGGTTTTGGGTTAGAATTGGATTTTATTTTACCTGATGATGGGGCTAGATAAAGAGTCACATTACAATGAATCCTAAGGAGAATGTTATTGTCTGCACCAAATAATGTAGCATCAAATAGCTGATATTTCAGTCTGGACCAAAATGGTGGTGGATTTTTAGAGAACCAGGAAGAAAAAAAAACACAGAAAATATATTTATTCAAGCTATTGAGATAAACCTGAAAACTCTTTGAAAGAACAAGAAATGGGGCTGACTATTTTTGAAAGAAAGTTGTGTGATTGAAATTCATTGCTAAGCTCTTCTGTCTCATGATTTTCTCTGACTGCCCTAAATTCCATTAAAGGGCATGAATTATGAAGAGGGTGCAGGATGTGGGAAAGAGTATTGCGGGGAACTTGTGTGACATTAAATTGTTAAAGTAATTACAGGTTAGGAGGCTATAAAATTATCTTACTCTGAAAATGGCTCAGTCTGTGACATTCAGTCTCCACACTGCAGAGGAAACCACCAAACTCCGTCACACAGACCAGCACACGCCCTTCCAAATACGTGCATATTGGCCACATATTTGAGAGTACATGCACGAATATAAAAACAACATCAAATGGACAGCGTGGATGCAAAACACAAAACTATTTGAAAACACACAATATACATGTTATATGCACGGTTTAAGGCCTAAGGTTGTTAAAGGGGAATAGTTTACACAAATGTCATAAATAGTCTCAATGTGTAAGGACAGATACATAACACATATAAAACAAACCACTAGGATACAGGGCTTTCGAATTATAAAGCAAAACACTTTGAATGGAAATGAATTGAGGAGAATACTTCAAATGTGTCACATTTCCATGGAATTAATGACAAGCATTGAAACCCAAAAATGATGGAACATTTTGTGTGATTTCCAGATCTATTAGCATAATATTGCATGTGGGCAGTCCACCTAAACAGATTTCTCCTAAGCCTAATGGATAACCATTAAGAAGCCTGTAGAATAATTAAGTCTAACGTGTAATTGATTTAATAGCCTGCAAAATGAATGGAATGATGCATTATTGTGAAATGTAACAAATGAACTCCCTGATCAGCTTCTGATACAAACCTGCATATCTGATCTTCAAACTCCCACTCTGAAGCTAAAAACAAAATGAATACATGCTCAACTTCTGAGAGACCTTATTTCCCAGTGTGCATGTGAGACGGAAGCTAAATCCCTTCTTTCTAATAATTTATGGTCTTTTTGCTCCAAGACATTATGAAACAATATGTTCTTTGTCTTTAAACTACTGCATTTTAAAGAGCAACTTCCAAACCTTTTATTTCAAGAAATGAATCAAAGTTCTTCCCATTTTATGGAGTTTATGCAACAGAAGAGATTTCTTACTTTTCCGGAGAAAATTATACGGTAGTTCTGACTGCTGTGAATCGGCCTAGTTTAGCCAAAAGGGGGTGTTGAATTGTTCTTTAAGGACAAAAACAAATGGGAAGTCATGAGACTTAAAAAGGTCCAGGCAAGATGCTTAATAGCACTTTGTCGCCACACAAATTCATAACTTTAAAAAAGCAGACTGCTCAGTTAGATTATGAACTCATCACCTTCTTTTTTTGGCATTCACGTTACTACAATAGTAGAAAAACATCTCTCTCTATCAAGGCAATGATAGTATTCTGTGTTTCTCTTGACTGCATTTGAAAGAAAAAGCTGAGGAGCATAATGAGATGGCTCCCATGAAATTTAAAAGTCAAACTTTCACCCCAATTTCCTCCACACCTCACCATCCCCAAATTAAATCTGTCAGACCACTAGAACCCCCAGGAGGGAGGAGGCTTCAGCAAGAGAGGAAGGAGAAAAAGGAAAACCCCAGAGTGGAGAGGGTTCGAGTAAATGTTTAATGAGATGCAGTGTTGTACAACTGCAGATGAGAAGGGAGGGAAATGGCTTGTTAAGACTCTGTGAAAGTCAGTGTGGGGATTGACGTGAGAAGCGATCTGTGTTACATTTGTGAGAAATCTGTGTGAGGATGGCGCAGGTGAAGGTTGGCAGGAGGAAGAAATTACGACATCCTTCGCTGAACTGAAAGCAACTGATTCAGTGTCATTCACTCTGCTCTCTGTCTAAGAAGCAAAGACCGTGACTAGTGTTGTCATAGTAGCTGATGAAATGTTCGGATCACAATAAAGTAAACTTGCCATCACACAAAAACAGATGAGACCTGAGGACATCAATAAAGCTGACTTTAAAGTGTGTGTTATACTTTCGCGTGAACTTGTGGTTAAAAGCATTCAAATGTGAATGTAAGAGGCTGCGTGCTTGCCTGTGTGCACAAGCATATGGATATGCCTCGTTGTGCCATCTGTGTGTTTGATGTAGTTGCAGGCTCAAACAGGCAGGCGAATGCAGAGAGGCAGAAACCGCAACTCTAAATTTTAGTCACATGAGATCAAAGAGAAATCCTACTGCTTGACTGGAAACTATAACCTTTTAGTAGATATTTTTGGTAAAAATGACAGAAATGTGGAAAATAACATAATGAGGACAAGCACTAAGCAAAATCACTGGGTATTCAGCCCCCTGAAGAGAAGCTGAGGAATAGTTCACCCTCGGATAGGTTATATAAAGCTCCCTGTTGTTTAGAGCGCTAGAGGAATCATTCTATAATGAAGTGGTGTACCCACTCTCTAACATGATCATTTTTTACTGTGAGAGATGAAGTCTTACCAGTAAATGAACACAAAACTACACTCCAGTGTTTGCTGGAGAAATACATGATTTTTGTCACACTCTGCTATCATATTCCCTTATCAACTCAAGATAAAGTGTTGTGTAAAAAAACAGGTACATACAGTACGGGTTTATCTGTGACTCAATTCGTTTTTTTTTACTCTCAGCCATGGCTCCAGTCCCAAAAAAACTAAAACATGATACAGAGTGTATAGCATTTCTCGGTAGTTGGTAGTAACAGAGGGACAAATAGAATTGGGTTCTTATCAAAAAACGATTCTCAAATTCCCTCCCAAATCTTCATACCATCATGAATTTACTATGTGTTGTCAAGAGATAATCTATTCACCAAATCATAGGACTTGTGCAGAAATACAAGGTACATGTACATCAAATGAAGCCGCTGACGTCACTTCTTCTTCTTCTGCTTTGGGTTTACTGGCAGGCCGCAAACAACTTCACGGCGTATACTGCCACCCGGAATCCCCGGCCTGAAGTCCCCGGAGTTGGGGGCTGGCTTCAGTAGAAGCTGCTGGGACTCCCAGCAGCTTCTACTGAAGCTTTCCGAGTAAATCACCAGAACGCCGATACCTCCTCATCTCCACCACTCCCATGTTTTATTTTGTGTTTCCATAAGTTAGTCTCTCTGCGTTTCTGCGCTGGGCTGATGCTAATGCTAATAATGCAATGCGAGGATAATAAAATGGCGGCTTCACAAAACTTTTTGGGAGTTTTCCGGGGCGTGGTTTGCATTCCGCCCAGCCAATCAGACATAAGAAGCTTTTTCTCCCACGAAAGTACCTGCTCTCTAGCAGGGACGGAATAGGGGGTAAAAAGGTTTTCATGAACTCATTTTAGTTCCGGCTCTTTTTGGTGTGAACGCGACATTTCGGAACTATATCGGAACTACAGTGGGAAAAGTGTGAGACTGTACACAGTGACCTCTACTTTTGCAAACAAAAACGAGCTTCACCACAGAGATCAACAAAGTATCATGTTACTGCTAATAAAACTGTCCATAAAGGTAATGGGAATGCCATGCTGACAAAAACCTGCTCCCACTGACTGTAAAACAGCTGCTTCCCAGGGCAGAGTAATGTGAAGTGGGAATCTAGCGCGGTGCAGACATCATCAAGTCTCAATTTAACCATTTTTGAGGACAATAAAAACATCTAATTTCATTCATATCAGAAAAACATGTTTGAATATATCTGTAAGACGTAGATTATACTTGGGTAAATGAATCATTGCCACTAACTTGACTGTGTATTAAAGATTTCAATTCATCCTCTCCCCTGTTCCTCCTCTCCAAACCACTTTCTCTGTCAATTTTCTTTATAAGAGAAGTAATGAATCCCTGGTGCAGAACTGAATTCTCTTAAACTGACTGGTTAAAAGTGAGTACTCATAATAAATCTTGTTTTCTCTAGCTGCGACTATAACTCTATCAAAGGAAGGTATGCTGCAGAGAATGAGTGGGTGGGGATGGATTCACAGGCAGAGAGAATAATGTTATACTACAAGGAAGACACAGATGGAAAGATACAGAGGGAATGAAGCAGAGACATAATGAGAGAACACACTGAATGCTGATTGGCCTCTACAAGTTGCTGTCCTCTGCATTGTGGCACAAACTTTCAAGCTCCACATCAGCACAAAAGATTCCCCAAATCCCAACCTATCACATCTCCAAGGCTCGAAAAATGCAACACTCTGCACATACAAAAACAAAAAAAAGTAGAGAGGGATGAGGAGGGAAGGGGCGAGAGAGAGATATAGAGCTTAGAAAAGGGCAATAGTGTGAGAACAGTGTAGTTACATAATGGATAGAAGCAGCATGGGAGCTACCAGAGGGGAGCTCCTGGGCTTCTGCAAGTCGCAGTATGACGCATTGCCCTCACACACACACACACACACACACACACACACACACACACACACACACACACACACACACACACACACACACACACACACACACACACACACACACACACACACACACACACACACACACACACACACACACACACACACACACACACACACACACACACACACACACACTCTAACACTCTCACACTCTCACACGCACACACACACATAAATACACACACCCTCATTGCAGTAAATGGCACACATTCACATTAATGTGCTCCATAAAATAGATGCCACTCCAGCAAATGTAGCATAATCTAGCAGACGGCAGCAGGGGCAACAAAGCATTCATAACAAAACTGCCTGGCAGCAGAAGAGCAAAACTGCAACATGTACGATTTGACCCGTGGAAGTTTTAAAGGCCATCAAATATTAAATCAATACAGTCTGATTAACAGGTAGCCTTAGATCTGTTTGCTGTTGGCGTGGAGTCCTAAAATAATGGCCTTTCCTTACCAAACCAGAAAAAGACAGAAATGTGAACAGTGTCTTACTGTATGCCTCTCCTTGTTGGTGAGATTCTGACAGGTGAGATTAAGAAAGTTGTGCTCAGCTGGATGTCTTGTGCTGGATTTTGAACTTCGCAGAAATAGTGGAAAAAACTTAGATCCTTTTTGGTTGCAAATATCCCTGTCAAAAAGAAATGAAGCTTACGATCCATCTACTGGTGTACACACACCCATGACATGAACATGGGGCGCCAAGCTTGCAGGGCTCTCCAATACACATGTATTTAGGAACCTTTTCAACCATCGAATATTTTGTGTGGGAGGCTCTTCCTTAACATAATTTATGTTTTTGTAAGACCCCAACAGTGTGGACTATTTTGTATATGTCAAAAATGCTTCAGCACAGTGATTATGTAATGATTTGTGTATCATACCATGAAGAAGAATGTTAAGACAATGCTCATCGCCAAATCTTTTTCAAAACCATCCACCTTTCCGTCTTTATCTCAAACTGTGTCGACATGTTGACATTAAACATGTCTCTCTAACAATCAATCCGCGTTGGTATCTATTTTTACACCTAGGCATGACTGCAGGTACACAAACTCACACAACACAACAACCCTGGGCTGAGGCGGGGTAGATTGATGCGCTACAAGGGAAGCAACCTGCATTCTTCCTCCCATCTGGGAATGTAGAAGCAGGCTGCTGCAGAGCACTTTGCACTAAATACAGGAAATCAATATCCTGCAAGTTAATGAGATAGACCCCCTAACCTCAGCATCTGATTAGATAAACAGATTAGCAGCAAAACACAACACCACCATTAGGTGAAAGCAGTGCGGGCTCATACTGATAATGCCAGGCCTATTAAACAAACTGGCAACCTTACAGTAGGTGATAAAAATAAGAAGACATATTATTATGTCGCTGTTGCCTGATTCAGAAAGATAATTCTGTATGCATTGTATCATTATGCATCACTAGTGTGTCAACAAGATCAGTGCGGTTTTGCAAGATGTACTTGTTGAAATAGCCAAATTGATGCAAAATATTGTTTAATACAATTCCTGGAGTTGAGTTTAGCCACCATAAAGATGTACTTTTCATGCCCATAAAACACAAAAACAAATATTGTGTTACCTTTCAAGCCATCTCATGTTCAGATAAAACCTCTGCTGTTTTTACTTAACTTACCTAGAAAGAGAAAAGATATGGAGGAAACATAGAGAGAGAAGGGGAGAGAGACAGACGTTATCAGGACAATCTATTGACTGCAGTGAGATGTCATGTGTGCTTTAACAAGCATCGGGGCACATTGTATATGACTCCTGACCCGCTTTTTCCTGCGAGGCTAAGTGGACGCGCGCGCACACACACACACACACACACACACACACACACACACACACACACACACACACACACACACACACACACACACACACACACACACACACACACACACACACACACACACACACACACACACACACACACACACACACACACACACACACACACACACACACACACACACACAGTAATGAGAAGACTGGGAGTGTATGTCAATATTCTGCAGCGGTGAGAAAACTGCTCTTTCCTTGTCTCATTCTTTCCATTCCAGTGCAAGCCCATTGATCAAATCAAGCCTCTCATATTCATCTCTCCCCAAACCCTTCTCCCTTTGTTAACTAAATGTAGAATCACGACTCTCAGATGATTTCAAAACAACTACAGTAATAAGGGGTTGGATAAGAACAAGCCTACTTGCAGGGAGGAACATGACAAATATGCCAGTGACATTCATATTACATCAGATTAAAAGCACATATCACCTATCATGCAAAATGCACTTGTGTACGTCTTTTATACATGAATATGTGTCCCCGGTGTTCCAGGGAACTCACCAAGTGTCAGAAAACACAACCCTCTCTATTTTCCTCCATACCCAAATCTAAAAAAAAAAAGGGCTGCAACAGATCTGATACAGACTGATCCAGATTTGGACACTTCTGTGACGTCACAGAAGTGGCGCTACAGCTATTGGGCCAACTCCACCAATCAGGAGGAGACAGCCACGGACATTGCCGTTCGAAAGCACTGGAGACGCTATAGTACATATGCCAGGCCTGTAGATGGTGCTGCTCTCACAGAATCAGCCCAGGAAAAGACAGTGTAAATTGAGCGAAATGAGGAATGGCTAAAATGCATGATCTGTTTGGTATTTTGAAAAATAAAAAGTATAAATGTGCCTTATATAGGTATGGTCCTACACTATATTATTCAAATATAGCATGATAGGTCCACTTTAAGTGACCAACACACACTTTGATGTATGCTGGGGGGACTACATCTCCCAGGTGGCTTTGAGTTATGCTAAGGATGTGGAGGAAACAGGATGTCTGTGCTAATCCATCACACTGGTCCCATTACGTCCCAACTAGCATTGTTCACTGCTCCAGTAAATAGAACCAGCCATATACGAAATATTGGTAGATACTATATCTAGTCTGCTGAGCTCAAAAGAACATTATTGACTTCCATAGCGAATACTTTGGCTCCGCTGTGGAAGGCCATAACATTGTGTATGTATTTTGTATTTTACAAACAAATGCGTACTGTCAGCCTGAAGTAGGTTGAATAGTTAATGGAAAGTGAGATCACTGCTTTGTGATACAAAGATAGTTCAGAGGTGAAGTGTAAGAGCCCTGCAGAGTCTCATCAGCAGTGCTTTTCAAAGCTGGTGTCCATTCATTTGTGTGCAATGAAGCCTCTCGGTGTATTAATTGTCCATTTTGTTGTTCCCTTTGTCTTGATATTTATAATCTGTTATGTGATTGAATAAGTGTTTACTCCTTGTGCTGTCTCCCTTTTTTACCATTTCTATCTTTACCAGCATAACAGTCATCCATGTTCACATTATCTTAATTGGTTAAGGAAATGTTATAGTCACACTTTGTTGCAACTAGATAGTCTGTTAACGTGAAATAATTGCAATACATTGTGTTTTTATTAGCTACAGCCAGCACACTCATTTAGAATGGGGAACGGACCGTTTCACTTGAACTACTTAGTACTGTAGGTGTCCATTATCAGGAGTTAATGGACACCCTGCAGACAATTTAGAAGACAGGTTGTATGAATCAAAAATATAGAGAGTGATACAAAATATGTCAGAGGATTTATCCTTGGTGCCTAAACCTCCAGGTACAGTATATATTATAACTCTAGTGGTATCAAGTCCTAATTGTATTAATGCCCCAGTTAACCTCTCAGTCTTTCAATCCATTAACCCCCCCTTCATCCCCTACCCGTCTATATTCCCTGTATCTTCCTTCTCTGTTCTCTCTTGTGTGTGATGTTGGTCGCTGGCAGACAAAGCTTGGAGATGTAATCAGAAGGAAAGGCATGCTCAAAGAAAATGCAGCTAAAATATATATTGCGCAGTTAACTTTTATGAAAACAAGCAATTAGTGGTAAACAGAAGAGGAAGGCCATGCACATTGATATGATGAAAAGCCATAAAGGGCAGACCCACTTTCAGGTATGGAAAATAACTCAATTGCTCAGTTGGCTTGGAGCCAGCAGCAAACCACATTTGGCTGTAAAATGTTCCTTTAAAACTCTCCTCGACACCCACTGTCAATGTTGAAGATAGAAAGGAAAAGTCACAGACGTAAAATGAGGACATTTACACATCTTAAAATAATGAATAACCATGGCTTAGCAATTCAAAACACATCACTTGGCCGTGCACAGTATTTTAACACAGGCTTGATGACTTTTTCTTCGCTTTTAGAGTAGATATTTATAGAAAATTGTAATATATTGTTTGTTTTTTTATCAAATAACTAAGCACATATTTCATCACAGTCTAGACAGTGGGCCTACATATAAACCAGCAAGATTGACTCTAATGAGAAGTAGCTCAAAAAGATAAATGAAATGGAAACTTTAGCAAAACTTTCATTGTCATTATTTACAAATGTCCGAAAATTGTTCTGATGAAGGGGCTAAAAAGCCTCTCGCCCACTTCTCCTGTGTGTTCAAAATAAAAAAATTGTAAAAAGATAAAAGCACCAACACATAACAAATGTATCTGCACGCTTGACTGCTGTGAGAGAATTGCGATATATAATGCTCCACTATGTCAGCCACGCCAAACCCATGTGTCCGCTGCAAAAGCTTCATGACTCATGAAGATGGTCATTACTGGTACATTAATTGAACAATGAGTTCAGTACATCTCTCCTGCATCCATTCCATGCCAGGAGCTAGGCTGAAAGCTACAGTGACTAAAGCCCATTCTGCTCCTGGACTTCTGCGTCCAGGGGAAAAGGACGACTGTCTTCGGTTAGCTGATTCTAATGAGCCCTGTTCCCGCGGCTGGTGATTTATGGCATCACATAGTCATCACCTCCGAAGAGGCTGGTCTGAGAGTGAATGACGACAGCTTGTGATGGAGAACAGCTGCGGGAAACAGGTGTGTGCTTCTCATTACGGCCATAGCGAGATAATGATGGCTTTTAATCACTAGTCCCGGAGAGGAGAGTGCACATGTGTGTGTGAGAGAGAAAGACAGTGTGGAGTTACATGAGAAGACAGGTGCATAGTTGAATCTGCATTTTTGCTCTTTTCATGATGGATTTGCATGCATATCGCAGGCGTATTTCTATACGTGTGTGTGTCTGTGAAACGTCTCAAATAAACAAATTCAGTTTATTTAAAAAATAAAGTGTCACACCGCAGAGGTCCAGGCTAAGACCAGAGCTGTATTAACTGGCCATTGGCATTATGCCATTTAGCATAAGTGGCTCCCGGGCAGAGCAAGTTAAGTGTCCGTAATGTACGTGCAGCCTCTCTACAATAAGCACACTTGTGTTTTATCGTCAATACCACAATGAATGCACCAAATACAGCAGTGACGCAAAGAGGTCTATTACCACATCCTGCTTTACCACAAAATAAAACATTGTCTTTGTCTTCAGGCATGGATCTTATCGTGTCTTTTCACTGTCCTTTCTAAGGGGCATCAGAGGAAGGAAAACAGAAAAAATGATGGAGGCGGAGGATGACGTAAAGGGAAAAAGAAAAAAGGCAAGAAGAGGAAGGAATGCGAGTCTGAGGCCTCACCTCTAAGCAGTACTCGCTTAAGAACTTAAGCTCCACAACAAACAAAGATACCAGACCGGAGCTATAGCAGCTTATTCCCCATGACTCGTTCTACAATTGGGAACCCACCAATAGCTGCTTTCCCACCACTGGCAGGCATAGTGCACACCATAGGCTTTTACACAATACTAGCAAACATACATGAATATGCTTACAAACAAATGCAGGTAATGCCAGGTATATGCACTCATGCTTACGTAGAATAACACGCGTGCACATGTTCATATACAGACGGACAATTACCCTTTGTCTATCTATGTCAACCTGCAAAAACATGTCAGCACACCCTCTCCTGGCATACTGTCGCCCTGTATGATCACATTCTGTATGTACAAGCCTTGCATAACATCAACAAAGGGCTTGCTACATACTAAAATTCGTTTTTGGAGATTTTGATGATTTATACTTTTGTCTGCAATTCATTCAGAAAGCTTCTACTCCTTCTTTCTCCCGGAGGAACTAATGCAGGAACTATGTGGATATATACAACACTAACCGCCTGAGGTGGTGAAGTGATTATCGGGACCGTTTGCATTGACGTCACTCTTTCACATATTGCTACCCCCCCCCCCCCCCCCCCCTCCCCCACCACCGCTGAGTGGCCAAACAAACCTGCAGGTGGCTGCTTTGAATGAAAAGAGCTGCAATGCCCAGAGAAAAATGGAATATCTTGAAAAAGCAAATGTCATCAGAATTGATTATGTTCCTGTGCAATTGGAAATGTGTCAGAAAAACAATCAGGATGTCATCTTGCCTTATCCTTTTATTGTATTCTCTGGAGACAGTTATCCTTAGTTATACTATGTCATAAATGATATATGGTTCACGCAGTTTGAATATTGGGAGGAGTAGTGAAGATATCTGATTGCATAAACTAGTGTATGTTAAATATTCTGAATCATGCTGATCTCCCAAACCATTTGTCCTTCAGTGAAAGAGGGGTGAACATTTGAGAGTAAATATTGCTGTGTCGCCCCTTTCTTACCTTCCAATTCCATAATTGTATTCACCCCTTAAACAGACTAAGGGATCAACTCTTTAGAAGTGAGCTATACCTATAGATCACATCTCAGTTCAATATTCTGATGAGACAGGAATTGTTAGGAAGACAGAAATGAACATCGAGGGAGGGTTAGGGTTTAGCGTTAAGAGAGGTATAACCTCTCATTTGTAGCACATCATTTCTTGTTGCATGGCTTCACTCTGCAACAGGAAGATACGAAGACAATGAACCAGTCTTTAAACTGAAAATATGAGCTGCACAGGGTGTGTCAGCCTCATAAAGCATGATGGGAGGATTATGTGCCTGTCATTATGCTGTGTTTTACAAGGTTAAAACACAGCATACTGACTCCATACAAATCATTCAAGACGTGTATGGATGACTGTATACTTACAGGTGTTGCTTTATTGTTTGTTTTGTCATGTCAACTGACAACCTGTCACACAATGAATGTCTTCCAGGAGAGATAATATCATATTCATCATCATCAGTATGATCATCATCAGATTACTCTCACAGCTTGTTACAGCCTTTTTCCACCTTCATGAATAATGCAGGCCCTCTTTCCTCATGTGGCATGTCTGTGAATGCCAAAATTATAAATGAGGTCCCTACAAAATGTTGATTTAAATCATCTGTAACAGACTTTTCTAAAAAAGTTCATGTTCATTTTCAGTTTAATGGATCAGATCTTATAGATTTTAATTACAGTTTTACAGATGTGGATTCATGTTAGTTTCTATTACATTTATAAGTATATATATACACATAACAATTATTTAATAATATTGGTAAAAAAATATGACTTTGATTGATGCTTGGTGTGCGTATGTTTTATGTCTCTATTCCCGATGGAGGGCTCAACGCACTGGCATAATACCAGTATTTCTAAAATGATGTTTACCGTGAGACATAGGAAAGGCCTGATCCATTCTACTCTAACTGCCAAATAGTGGACATTATATTACTCGTTGCATCATACAGCAGCAATTATAAAAAGACATGACATGGTGTACATACAGTTAACTGTAAGCTATCCTCATTGATTTCAGATTAAGTTCTTTAGGGAACAGAGTCCAGAGAAGTACCAGCAATCATGTGCTTGTTTTTAAGAAACTGGAGTGTGAGAACAAGAGTCTAGGTTATTTTCATCCATAAATGCATTCATTTTTTGTTTATTGGGTTGTGGTGGCAGCCGGCTGGTCGAGTTGCTCAGATATATCATTTCATGTCCACTGGCTCTTCCTTGGGCACTCTGAGGCCAGCTGGCATATGTTATCCCACCCAAAAAAAATCTGGGTCTGCCCTGGGGTCTTCTCCTAGTTGGATGCGCCCCAATGACCTCCTATAGTACACATACTCCGGATACATATATCCAGCCTGAACCCAAGATATGAAGTAAGAATTGTTTTGTTTGTTTGAATCCGAGACCCCAAAATACTTCAGGTTCTTCCCTCAAGAAAGGAACTTCCAACCTAAAGTGAACCTTCCATCACTTTTCCTTTACTTTTGAATTAGCATTCATATTGTTCAGTGAGAAAATGTCCACTTTGACATCATTCTACTTTGCTGTATTTTCATTTAAAGAAACATATGAATTATGTTTTATAACTTTTAAAGAGTCAAAGACAAGATAATACTTTATCTGTCTCTTCATCTGTGCAGGCAAATTCTTTTTGTGTGGTTTCATACCATGAGGGTTAGTCAGCACAGGATATACAGTTATATAACTCTTTCACTATGATAAAGAAAACCATGTCTATTTCCTTTAATAATGAGAGTATTAAACCCATTTTCAACAGTGAGTATAGTGAAAGACTTGCTACTTGGTTATCTCTGCTCCAAACATACAGATTACCATTCTCTGGTCAAGTTAAGTCTAAACAAAGCAGAATCGGGCGAATGACGCAAAAGACACAGATCCCACTTTCATTTCCTTCCTCCACTCCGTTTTCTCTCCCTCCTCCATCTCCTTCTCTCTGGCTTTTGAGATAAGCTTTCTGTCGAATACCAATTTTAAAAGAAGATTAAGCAGTTCTGGTTCTCAAATCAATTTTAACCTCCCCAGCGCAACATGAAGACAAGTGCACACGCATACACACCAGCACACAAGAGCCTGAGCGCACAGTCGTACACACACAGAAGACATGGCATTGCAGCACATTAATCAAACACACACCAGAGGTAATTAGGAGAAGCTGAGGAACGATAGCCATTATTTTCTTAGCCAAATATCGAGGAAAAGTAGATTCTAAAATAAGCTTCTTATTTCTTCCTCGCTATCAATATTACAACAGCTAGCACTCCTGTTTCTCTAAGCTAAGTAAAACAAGGAAATGAACCCAATTATTGTAAAAATCCAAGCTGCAGGTCAGAAAATAAAGCAATCTCTCAAATAACTAACATCTTAAGAGAACAGATACTCTTAAGGCCCTGAGTGAGCACTGTAATTTAAGAACCTTGGAATAGAAACTGTTGACAAGACACACAAGTAAACCAAGAAGAGTCAAGGCACACAGTGAGCGATACAGAAAGGTCATCTCTCCACAAGAGATAACAAAGCAGAGTGGGTTTGAACTGACAGTCTTCCAACATGATTGGACACACAGCAGTCCATTAATGCTGAAGAGTTCATATCAAGGTTAGCTGCTTGTTGTCACGTGAAAGCACATTTTCTTATAAATCAATCAACACATCCCTTTACAGCTTCCTTAAATCCACAGCTCTGTTCATTGAGAGGCTCAGTGTATCCTGTATCATAGACTTGAATGAAAAACACTGAATCAGAACCATACATCTGTGGTGGATGTATAAAAGGTCTAAAAGAATTTAAATGCATGAGCAGGTCCTTCCGAGTTCATCACTGTTACTCGCATCTTTCTCGACCTTGAGCAATGTTAAAACACTGCACAGACTGGCAGGATGGAAAGGATGACCCACATTTTTATTTATTTTTAACAATATTGTCAAATTAGTTTGTTTGTTAATGGAAAGCCGTATTGAAGAAAAGTATCTTTTTGACAGGTGAGTATAAACCACTAATTATGTTTTTTTCACATTAATATGACAGGTAGATGGCAAGTAGCTCCACAAAAAAAGTGAGAGATGAGCTATATCCACAAACAAAAATCCGCCTTATTTGCTTTCTAGCCCAGAGTTAGAAGAGAAGATCAATACCACTCTCATCTCTTAACTTATTATAAAGCAGCAGCCAGCAGTTAGCTTGCAATAGCTTACAATAAAGACTGATAATAGTAGGAACCAGCGTGGCAACCACCTTGATTTGTTTTATTATTCTCGCATAAATAACAAAAGCAGATATCAATAACTTGATGCTACAAGGGGCTCACTGAAAATCTGTAGAATAAATATGTCCTTGCTCACTGTTTACTGAAGTTAGGTCGGTCTGACATGTAGACAGCTGGATCAGTCATTGTAAACAAAGAGGAGTATCTCATGGAAAACACATTTGAAAGTTTACCTGTGAAAGCTAGATTAAACTCCCTCGGAGCCGCAGGATATTGTTCGAAGCCATTGTTTGCTTGAAACAGCAAACATTGCTGCTTCAAGTGACAGTGTATTTAAAAACAAAACCATGTAGAGGAGACCAGCCTTGGCCTTATTATCACATCTGAAATGCAGAGTTTGATTAAGGAGACAACCCCAGATGCCTCGTTTGTGCAATGCTATACACAACAGCTAATTCCCCCTCTTAGCAATTAGGCTCGGCCAAGGTGAGCATCTGGAGGCTGTTTTTTACAGACCAAATACCCTCCTTCCCCTTTGGGTTCTGCGGAATGAGCTGCAGCCTTTACAGAGGCAACACAAAGGTAATGGAAGTTTAAAAAGAAAACAGTTACTGCACACTGGGAAAACGTGCAGTGCTGCTTCTGTAAATGGAGGCTGAATGAATGCATCATAAGGGATTAGGCTGCCATCAGGCTTTTCATAAAATGTGAGAACCACACAATACAATGCTCACGCCAGAGGTGGAGGGTTTTCCTGTTCCACTGATGAAGTAGCAGAAGCATGTAGGAATGAATCTAAATGATCTTCTAGAGCAGGGGTGGGGAACCTCCGGCCCCGAAAAAAATTAAAGAAATCTAGACCGCAAAATAATTAAACAAGCGAGTGCCTGTTTTTCCTTGCCAAGGTCAGGGTCCATGAACACAACACGAGCCTAACGTGTCATCAAGTGGTATAATATGTCTTGTCTGACAGGGGTGCAGTTCTGACGGAGAGCACCAGAACGCAGCTCCGGGACTTTTAAAATTAAAATTGCAGTACCCATAAGGAGCCGTACACATGCCGCAGTTTTTGCATGGCTGTGTCTTTAGTTGAAAGCCCAGTGGCGATCTGTTCATCTGTCATACTGATCATAGAGTCAATAGAGAACCGCAGTGACGCGTCCAAAAACCCGGAAGTAAGTTAGCATTTTTAGCACTTCTGGTTCCTTCGTCAAAAAGCAATGCATTTTTTCCATAGGGTTTTGGAAAATAGCTCGAAATAAGGTCTGTGGTTGACACACATTTAAGAGATAAATCACGTTTTGTTCTACGACATTAAATACATCAGCAGTGACCCCACTGGTGATTTTTGAAGAGTTTACGTGTCTGAAAAACGATGGTTGTTACCGAGTGGCTGAATAGGACTACAGAAATGGTCGAGGCCGTTGTACGTCATTACGCCTAACACGTAAACACCTCCCGCTAAGTTTGTTTTCCCCTGTGTTCTGCTTGAAACATGCCTATCTTTAGTATCTGTATATCTATATCTGACCATTATAATCTGTATTTTTGAAATTGCCGTTTTTAAAACCGTAGTTTTACAAATTATAGAATAATTAATTACTAGTGTTTTCCAATTTTACTCGGCAGTTCGTTTCGTTAGCTAACGTTAGCTAAAGCTAGCACTACTAGTTAGCTACGCAATTGTTTGTTGCTTTGCTCCGGGTTGCAGCCACAGGTCTTCGCATGAAACGTGCTTGTTCTATCGTTTCCTGGCCAATGTTTTCCAAAGGAGAGTCTGGATTCGTGCCATGATGTAAGCTGACGTTACATTTTTGTCCATGTCACGGTGAAATGTAAATGATGGTAGTGACTGTATCGCCGTTTTAGAGATGGAGCTGCTGAAAAGACCGCAACATAAGTAAAGATAATGAATAAAACCTGGCTGTGTGGCTTATATGATAAGTCTAATTAGTACAAGCAGAATAACGTTTCACCATGTAACTAAAGATTGTAGTCAGGGAAATCAGTTTGACATATTGAACTAATAACAAATCACCTCTGGCTGGCAGAGAACTCTCTGCTCGATAGCTTCTCTTGGACGTAAAATCACATGTACATTTTACATTTATATTCAATTTAATATCCCATCCCTCACATACTTTTGTTTTTATAATAACTTATATTTTGTTTTTCTTGTTATGCTGCTGCAACACAAACATTTCCCAAATTGGGATCAATACAGTAATATATTATCTTAATTCATTAAGAAATATAACTATTATAATTAGTGTAGCAGCTGACACATATTTTCAATATGGATTAATCTACCATTTATTTCTTTAGTTCAATTTTGATCTATAAAAAATGTCAAAATAGTGAAAATGTTCGACGAGATTTATCAAAGTGCAAGGTTATATCTTTAGATGTTTTGTTTTAGCCTATGTACTGTATGTCTTAATGCTCTTATATGTGACAGGGTGACTTCCATGAAACTAATATTTTATATCTTCCCAACAGACGAGCTGACAGGAAACCTAACACTAACAACCACAACATTGCAAAGGCGAGTAAATGTAAATTAAAAACGATTCACAATTTTTTAATGTCTTCTTCTTTCTTGCAGTGAGGTGAAGCTGACCTTGCATTTGGTGCCAGTAAGGATGTTCCTCACGCAGGCTGAATGTTTCTCCTTCCTTACTGACACAGAAGCCCTTGATTTGCAATGCTTCACTAATTGTCATTTCCCTGGCTCCGTAGGGACACTTTACCTCCAGCACAGCGGAAGACCCTACCAGACCATCTGGAGATGCCCCCAACAATCCTGATTGGGAGAGCCACAAATCTGACTCATGGACCTGCATCTGGGTTGCAGTGGTGAATGCCCTGACGCCCTCACATTCATTCATAGTCCCCCGCTGTACAGACAAAACACCATCAAGGGTTGTTGCCCTAGCACCCTGGCAATAACGGAAGCAGTCACACGCTTTGACCTCAGGACAGCTCCAAAGTTGCTGGCAGTCAACCTTCCTTTCCTGAACAAATGCCAGTTTGGGTTGGTTCGCTGACCAGTGGTAGCCACCTGAATTGCCCTCTGTTGCTCCTCAGACAATGCCATGCTTGCCACAATTGCCTCAGGTCCCTGATGCCCAACAGATTTGATCATTTCAGGAACAGTAAGTGTTTCCAAGCTGCAGTGTTCCTCTTCTGGCTCGGGGGAGAGAAGCCAAGAAATTCCTGAGAACCTGCCCCCTGTCTGTCCTCTCAGCCAGTCACGATCTTCGGAGGTGGGCTCTCTTGTCAGCGGGTTGAATGAGTTATTGGTTGGAGGAAATAGCTCCTCCACTGAATGTGTACGTTTAGCTGCCTTTGGCTTCTTCCACTGACAGGGGGTGTCAGTGCAGCTGAAATTGTGGATGGCAAAGATGGCTAATGCAGCCGCATGACTGCATTTCCATTCTCCACATGGGCATTTACATTTTGTGGAGAGAATTCCCTCTTCTCCTGTAGATACGGTGGTGGTGGGATTGTTTTATTATTTAAAATATATTTACATTTATAATGCCTTCCCAATTATCCCTTTAATTGTTTATAGCCTACTGTATGTTTATTTCATGGATATTTCTGTGTTTTCTGGTGTGTAATATTTGTAATCTTGGGGCCTCTTCTCTTTAACGTCTACATGCTACCACTGGCTCAGATAATGAAGAACAACAAAATAAGTTACCATAGCTATACGGATGACACACACATTTACGTAACCATTTCACCAGGAGACTATGCTCCAATTCAAACACTGAGTAAGTGCATTGAACAAATCAATGACTGGATGTGTCAGATCTTTCTCCAATTAAACAAAGATAAAACTGAGGTAATGGTTTTTGGAGCCAAGGCAGAACGTATAAAAGTTAGCGCTGAGCTTCAGTCTGCAATGTTCAAAACAACAGATAAAGCCAGTAATCTAGGTGTAGTCATGGACTCTGACCTGAGTTTCAACAGTCACATTAAAACAGTTACTAAATCAGCCTACTATCACCTAAAGAACATATCTAGGATTAAAAGACTAATGTCACAGCAGGATATGGAAAAACTTGTCCATGCTTTTATCTTCAGTAGACTGGACTACTGCAATGGTGTCTTCACAGGTCTCACTAAAAAATCTATTAGAAAGCTTCAGCTAATTCTGAACGCTGCTCCTCGAGTCCTCACTAACACTAAGAAAGTGGATCACATCACTCATGTTCTGAAGTCTTTACACTGGCTTCCTGTGTGTCAAAGAATAGATTTCAAAATACTGCTGCTGGTTTATAAAGCACTGAATGGTTTAGGCCCAAAATACATATCTGACTTCCTGCTAAATTATGAACCATCCAGATCTCTCAGGTCCTCAGGGACTGGTCAGCTTTCTGTCCCCAGTCAGAACTAAACATGGAGAAGCAGCGTTCAGTTATTATGCTCCAAATATCTGGAACAAACTCCCAGAAACCTGCAGGTCCGCTGCAACTTACTACTTTTAAATCCAGGCTGAAGACTTTTCTTTTTGTCGCTGCTTTTAATTGAACTATTCATATCTTAGACTGCACTGTAACTTTTATCCATGTATTTTTTCTTTTAATGTTTCTTTTAACTTTTATTTTTAACGACTGATTTTAAATGCCATTTTCTTAATGTCTTTCATTTGTTGTAAAGCACTTTGAATTGCCTTGTGTTGAAAAGTGCTATATAAATAAACTTGACTTGCCTAATAAAGATTTCATGTGACACATAAAATGGATTTGTTGATGGGAATTAATGTGAATAAATTAACTCTAGGTTAACGGTACTCTTGCTATCACTACTCACCGACACTATAAACCTTATCCCTCATGCTAGCCCTGACAACACCGGTAAGCACACCTTCATCTAGGCTGCACTGTTTTACGTGTCCTGACTTGGGCGACTGTGGCTTTGAGGGAGTGTGGTCGTCTTTCAACCAGAAGGTTGTGGGTTCGATCCCAGCCCATGCAGTCAACATGTCGATGTATCCTTGGGCAAGATACTTAACCCCGAGTTGCTCCCGATGGCATGGCCAACGGTGTGTGAATGTGTGTGAATGTTAGGTCCTAGAGTAAGGTACACTGCTCTATGAATGGGTGTGAATGGGTGAATGACATGTAGTATGTAAAGCGCTTTGAGGGGTCTTAAAGACTGGATAAAGCGCTATATAAGTACAGTCCATTTACCATTTACCATTTGTCCTCTTTGTAAAACGATAGACTGGTAATTGACACAGCCATGACTTCTAGTTAAATTCAGTGTGGCTAAAATGAAAAGCTTTGTTAAAATATGCAAGTGCGCGAAAGTCAAAGTCAGCTTTATTGTCAAATTCTACATGTGTTATACATCCAGAAATATCGAAATATCGTTTCCCACAGTGTGACATGTATACATAAAACAAAACAAAAAGCGCCTAGATAACCGGGGTATACATTAAACAAAACGGGCCTAGATAACCGGGGTATACAGTTTAAAATGTTAATATATTTAAAGTGTTCAAAGTGCAGTTTCAGTGCAAGTCAGTTGAAACGATCTTAAGTTGGCGTGACGCTGAAGTCGTGCGACCCTGCTGCTGTACTGGCTTGTAGTTCGTCTATAGCATAACGTTAGCATTTTGCTTCTGGCGAATAGATTTATGATTCAAAAATTATAAAAGTAGGGTTGAGATGTGCAAATTATCCAGCTGAACAAAACGTGATCCCTCTCTTAAATGTGTGTCAACCACAGACCTTATTTCGAGCCATTTTCCAAAATCCTATGGAAAAATTGCATTGGTTTTTGAGAAGGAACCGGAAGAAGTTTACTTCCGGGTTTTAGGACGCGTCACTGCGGTTCTCTATTCTCAAAGCAGAGTTTCATCAACATTTGTCAAACAGCAACAACTCAACCAAATGGTATGAAATGACATTGGCCATTTGAACAACTGTAATTATTTTGTTATGTACAGTATCTCCTTATTTTGTTATGTATCTCCTTCCAAAGTAGTTGTTACCTCACGATTTTCACACTACAAACATTGCTGCAGTGAATCAACTTTCCAAACCCGTTGAAAATCCCAGTGGACAAACAAAAGAGCAAGACTGTATGTGTTAGCTTTGGCCAGCTTACATAACAAATGTATCCATTATAAGCGAGATATATATCTATTTCCTCTCAATAACCTTAACAAGTAGCAAAAAGTATTATTGGCTATTCATCTCACATATCGGATTAAGGTGCGTGTGTGTGTGTGTGTGTGTGTGTGTGTGTGTGTGTGTGTGTGTGCGTGCGCGGGTGTGTGTGTGTGTGTGTGTGTGTGTGTGTGCGTGCACGGGTGTGTGTGTGTGTGTGTGTGTGTGTGTGTGTGTGTGTGTGTGTGTGTGTGTGTGTGTGTGTGTGTGTGTGTGTGTGTGTGTGTGTGTGTGTGTGTGTGTGTGTGTGTGTGTGTGTGTGTGTTCTGGGGGAAGTGTGATGTAACTGTTTTCCTGTGAGTTTCCTGTTTCCCTGTTTACACTATGTGTGGGCATTACTGCAGTGCATGTTGCCAAGCTACTGAGCCTTTGGGATTGAAGAGCTGGCTTTGTTCAGATTGCTGCCTATAATCACTGGGTAGTGTCAAAAAGAAACAACTGAAGCCAATTAATTAAGTATAAAAATGACACCATATGAACCTTTTCATTGTTTATTAACAGTCACAGGTAGTTAAACAAAGCATTATGTGAGTGAAGTGATGAAACCAAAGTTGTGTTTTTAGGTACATGTGGTGTATACAGGTGAATTGTATTAATTTGAGGGAAACAATCTGATTGATGTTGTAAAGCCTGCCGCAGATCATGGCTTACACACACTCATCTCCAATACCCATTCCCTATCTTTTCACTCTCCTGTGGCATGACATTAGCTCTTGCCAGAACAGCCTTTTTAGACATTGAGAAGTGGTCAGAGGCGCTGATCTGTTTTATAACCTGTAGTAATCCTTCCTCTCCAGGTCAAGATCCAGACATTCCTTGAATGCTACCAAAAATCCTTGCTAATGCAACCAGAACCAGCACACACCCACCCATCAGGCAAAGTGTTAATGGATGGCTTGCTCACATGTGACAAGCCACCTGCCCCAGGAACAACTTTTAGTACTGCCTTCTTATAAAATGTCCAAGATAGTCAGTGTTATTATTGACTAATAACTCTGCAAGATATCCTAACAATATCATTCACCACTGGCATAGTTGTGGTTTGGACACCACGATCCACTTGATTGAGAACAATTTTGATGATAATATATTTAGTTATTGGTGTGGGCAGTCCTTTAAGATACTGATATTTCAGAGAGTTGGACGAGTGAGGATCAAGTAGGCAGGCAGACTAGACGAACATTCAATTAAACAAACACTCCGACCCTAAACTCTTTCTGCTACTGGGGGATGGAAGGGTTATCAAGGGGGATGCATTTTAGTAATTTTGCTAAAAATAACAAGAGCATCTCACCTCAAAACTGCCTACTGCATTCGAGTCTATGATAATAAATCTTGCAGTGTTGGAACAGCCAACTCCTATTGTTGAAACATGTCTAGACAAAGCATGAAGAGTGCTATGGAAGTGTGATAGACCTAAGACCATAGGTGGCCAGGTTGTTAGGGATTCCTCTTACAACAAATATAATCTGCCACTCTTAATTTTCATGGTGCGATAAAATCATAACATCCACCTGACTGACTCCACTCTTATTTTCCACGGTCCACGGTCATCCCTCAAAACCATCTGCTCGCTCAAAGATAAACCTGCCACTCAAGCCTCTGCACAGCAATGTGATGCTGCAAAACTAAATATCTGCTTTTGTATGGCTTATATGTTGCGAGGAAATGTTTAAGAAAGTCACAATATAACGTCACTCTAACAATTTACCTAAAAGGTTATGTAAATGAATCGAATGTAAACATAATACAAATATTACATCGCTGTTTCAATGCAGGATATGTACCCTCGGGCTGAATCGATGCAATCAGAGGAGACAGTGGTCAGACAGACGGTAAGCAGAAGGCTAGTAATCAGGGTAGGCACTGACATAAACAAGAACACACACTTGTAAAGAAGCACACACGCAAATGTGCAGATGTATTTGCACTGTCTATATTTGCACAAACATATGCACACAAATGAGAGCACATAAAAGATGAAAACAAACCTTCATAAAGAACAGGATATTGGAAGCAGCTGTGAAAAATGATCAAGGGATGACATCAATGACAAGATGGCCCTCACAACAGAGGAGGCAGCTGCATCTTAATTGGAAATGCAACTCATTAGAAGGGCTGGAGGTGGACACTCTCCACTGAGGCTCCATTCAGCCAGAGGATGTGAGGGGGGGGGGGGGGGGGGGGGTTGCAAAACTGGGAGAGAATCCCTTTGGATTTCTCTGACAGGTGATGCATGCGACCCAAAGTGTAACCATGTTTGAGCATTTACTTCACTAATAATGAAAGAGCCAGTCATGGGTTAGGGTTAGACCGCTACAAGCCTCTGGAGTCTACAAGTCCTATGTGCTACTCCTGTCCTACATCTTCTGCATGGGTGACTTAATTCAAATTGCCATGTCATTACATGCACATACACATTCACATCTAGTGAAGTGAAGTGAATTCTAAATGATGAAACAGGCCTGGGGATCATGTTAAAATGGCCTGAACTCAGAGAACCCATACACTACACAATGACTGTTTGCATATACTCAATATCAGACTTAGCCTTGAACATCTGATATAAGATACAGACAGAAAAGGTATTTGATCAGTATAAGCCAGAAGGAAAATAAAAGAAATAACAAGTGCCAGATTTAGAGAAAGAGATGGAAAAACTTTCTTTGCAAGGGCAGACAATGTTTTCTTATTTTATAGTTCCTTTAGGTGAAAATTATTTCCTGAATTCTGATGTAAATCCTTAACCAGATATCTCTCATACACATTTATCATTTTCAAAACAAGCCTGTGTCTTCTGTATAGCTCTGTGGCCATCTTTGGAAAATATCTAACCTAAATATTGAAATGACATTCTTTCATTTGGAGATAACTAATCAGCTTTCTGCTATCCAAATAGAAACAATGGGGAACTCATTTCAGTAGAGAACCCAATAGACATTTTCATGTTTTTTGTATGTACAAATCAACATGGACCTAAAATGTTCTACATGTAGATAGACATTATTGCTTGTTAGGGCTATACTTAAATTGTTCTTTAATATGCTGAGCCTAGGGCTGCTCGATTATGACAAAAATCATAATCTCGATTATATGGGTCAATAATTGATATCACGATTATTAAAAACGATTATCCATTTACTTTGAAAACATCAATTTATTGGAGGAAAAAATGTGAACAGTATGTTTTTAACAGTTGATTACCCTGAAATGTAAGTATAATTCAACTGAAAAACCAATACAACATTTTTTGTAATAATAATAAAAGAATAATTGTTTTAATTCGATTACGTTGTTTTCGTAATGGTTGCAAGCCATAATCGTAATTGCGATTAAAATATGATTAATTGAGCAGCCCTAGCTGAGCCTGCATACTATAATCAAGACATGACCAATGGATTTACCACAGCCATGCACCATTAGTGGATCTCACCACAGGCTAATAAGGCTCACTCTCACAGACAAAAAAATGGAAGCCAATGACACATCCAGCCCTCATTTAGATTGGTAAACATTTTCTTTTCTCTCTGGGATAAGGACAATCTTAATTACTGAGTCACTACAGTGGGTCTGGGGCTGTAAAAAGGGACACATATGTAGCGAGTTCCATCCACTTTCACAGAGGCCATATCAGAAAATTCTCCAAAGGGTACATGGCAATCTGCAGTCCAAGATATTCCTAGCTATTTAAAAACATCTCCTCATATCAGCAGTCCTCTTCTCTACTCCATCCTCAGGCTCTTCTGTGAAGGCTCTGGTGCAGATGCGTTCTTCAGAGCAGACTCATAATCAGTAAATTAATAGCCATTAGCAATCAAGTTTGGTGGTGAAATCAGCAGAAAGAAACCCAGCTGAGGATAATGAAGAGAATAAAAAAGACAGTGTGTATATACATACATACCTGTATAGATATATATATATATATGTATATATATATATAAATAGAGACAAAAATGCATGAATGACTGACATGTTGGAGCAAGCACTAACAGAATGTATCAGTTATTTTTTAGAATCAAAAACTCATCAGCATATCAAAAGGCCTTTGATGAAGCCCTGCAGCTGTGGTCTCTTTAACTCACATTCATTCTGGTTGTCCTTTAATTAAATCAGGTAGTGCAGTAACCACGGCTAACACACTTTTATGTGTCTGGACCTGTTGGATGCAAATCATTATGAATATGCATACAATACAACCCACTTTTTTAGTGCACTGCATAACTGGGCTGTGCAGAGCTGAATGTCACAATGATCAATATGTTTAAGGAAAATCTTCCATTCAGTGTGGTTTTATATCAGAAAAGAATATCTGCCAGCAGAACTGGATGTATTGTTCGTTTCCATGCTGAATTTTCAAAAGAGTTATGTCATTTGACAGGTATTGGTTGTGAGTCTGATACTTCTGGCATTACCCTGGGTTTGATAATCAAAAAGTAAAGAAAATGGGGAGTGGAGTCATATATTAGAAGATACTTTACTTACACTTATTTAACTGTGGTATTGGTTCAGCTCTGTGCAACCAGTTATCCATGCCAGATTCAACCTTATTAATTGAGTCCCTTACTTTAGAATGTTCTTCCATTTGTGCCTTTAATTTTGTTTTGGTGATTTAATTTGTAAAGTTTTATGACTGAAACATTCCAGGAAAAAGCAGACGCGCTAAAAAATACAGAGAAAGGATCTGTTTCCAAATCCCAAAAAAGAAATGAAAGGGTTCTGATTATATCTGAGTTTTAAGGAACCTTTGTAAAAGCTTTGCAGCAGTTAAAGGTGTTTCTGAGGTAAGCTTTGGAGCCTTCATGTAACTTGAATGTATTTATGATAATGTATTTTCTCTCTGCAGTCATTTAAGGTCAGTCAATGGCCACTTCACTCGAATTAGAGGTAGAACACAGAGTTGAGTGGATGACCACGTGGTCTATTTATAACATGGGCAGGTGATGTGTGAATCCAGCTATGTTGAATAACTCCATAGTAAATAGGATAATTGAATTTGAACATCAACACTAGGGGTCTTCTTCCTTTTTGCGATATATTACAGTTCCTTGGAAATAAAATACACTATCAGCATATAAAACATGAGAAATAACTTCTTCTATCCCTGTCTCACTTACTTATCCTTGTTCTCTCTTCACAGTCTCTTCAAGCAACACTGTTACATAATCTTAATTTTCTTATTCATCTCAGCCAACAGACTTGGACACCAGCTCAGAATACAAAGTCAAAGCTGAGTCATAACCAGGGCCCTGCCTTATCTCTAACAGTGAGATGATAACATACAGTGTTTGTGCATATTAGTGTACATTTGCGTGCATGTATGCAAAATGATGTTCATGAGATCTCATTGATTAGTCCAAATGTGCCTGCTTTTGCAAATGAAAAGCCTGTCCTGTGCTGGTGTGTCAGGCAGCCAGCACTGTTAGCATAGTAGCAGTAGCATATGTATGCAAATCACAGACGCTCTATTGTCCCGGGTGGAGAGCAGTGTTTGGGCTGTTAAAACCTGGAAAATCCTCCTTGCTGCACAGCAGGATGATAGCTGCAATCCAAAGCCTCCTCAAAGGAATGGAAAGTAATTACTTGAGCAAAGCTACACCTTGAAAACAAAGAATGATAGGAATGAATGGACAATGGATTGGGAGGCTGGAAATAAAAAAAGAACAACAGGCAAAATGGCGCTGGATATTAATAGAAATGTCATCTCACGCAACAAACAGGAACCTATCGAGTCTCATTTCAGCTGGACCAGCTACTACACAATGGCTGAAAAACTCACTGCGGAAACTCTCAATAAGGAGGCAGTAAGAGGGCTTCAGTTGTAAAGGGTAAACATCGATGGGCAAATCGATGTCAACAGCAAGGTATTGGGGAACAAAAACATTGTTCTGACAATCAGTAGTATGAATTCAACCGTCTGAACCACTGCATATTTCCCTTGTATTAACCAGGAAAGTGGACGGGCGGGTACATCTTATATTTGGACCACTGGGGCAGTTGGGATTTCAGGCACTATTTTACAGAGCGGTATCACCTCTAAGGTTACCCTAAACACATTTGCATTGCTCTTGCAAGCTTAATATTTGTTGACTTATGTAAGGATAATTTACCTGACCAACACTCACTTAAGTGGTTTGGTTTAGTTAGGTGTTTTGCTGTTAACTAAAAGATAGATCTATAAATAATATGTAGCCAAAAGTGCGTGGTAAATTAGGAATTAGGAACATCCAGCCAAATAATAATCCTACCACATTTATTTAACAACTTTAGGTAGTGGAATAGTTTTGGGAAATGTGCTTAATGTAATATGTGTACAACCAACAACTAGCGTGTAAGAATCTGCCACAAATTAGCATGTTATATCTTGTTTGGTTAATCTATACAAAACACCAATGTGTGACAAGGAAAAGTTTAGATAAGAGACGATGTACCAGATTTTTTCTTGGCCAGGAGCAGAGGCCTCTTCAAATCACCATCAAACTAATATTTGTTTGAGAAATTCACATTTTGTTGGATTCTAAACCTGTCTAATAAATCAGATGATAAGTCAGATGCACTAAGAGCGTACCTGAAAACATTTCCAAATATAATGACGAACAATTAATGAAAAAACTTAATTTGCTGCCTTGAAGAAAGAAATAGAAGAGGGAGAGGGAGATGATATAAACCCAGAGAGAAGCAGAGAGTCATCCTCTGCCTGGATTAGCACCTCTCTGTGTTCAGCTTACTCCCACACTCTCTTCTTCCCTTCCTCCTTTCCTCCATCCATTCCACCATGCCTGCATGCATTCCCTTATTTATCATAAACCTTTCACTCAGCTATCCATCCATCCATCATGTCCCCCACTCTCCAGACGTCCCCACCAAATGTCCTCAGTCAGATCACTCAGCCAAAGAAGGACTGGCATAAGCACTGTCAGTCAGAACCACCTGTATTCCCCTCGCTGAGAGCCCCCTCTTATGTTATATAAAGAGACACTTGCGATGTTACAATGCAGCATCAGTTGCTGTTGTGCAACAGAATCAAAAATACCTCTGGATCAGTGAGAAAGAAAGTGGAAAACAAAAGAGTTATTCTGGTGGAGATAATACAATAACTGAGTCGTGAGTATTGTCGGTCACTTGAAGGTGAGCGCACAGACTTCTCACTCCTGCTTTATGTGTCGTGCCTTTGTGAGGCTGAGAGCAAGCAATTATCATATTTCTAAGAGATTTTAAATGATGTGCGCACATGCAGGGGCATTTATTCATGTCCATCAGGGTCTCTCAACACACAGTTATTATGAAGCATTAAGACAACATGACGCTTGAAAACAATTAACATCGTGTAATACTGTTTCACAGGAACAAACATGTAAGGATGGCAAAGAGGGGGCTGATGCTAGTGATGTGTCACTACATCGGAAAGACAGTTGATAATACAAATATAATGTCACAAACATCAAATATAAAAGAAAGTATTATCGACTGCAGTGTCTCTGGCAGAGAACCATTGTACTACATGTCACAACCGTCAACTTCTGTACCTGTCAAATTGATGATTTCACATTTCCTACTCTTGCAGCGCTAACGTGGTTCAGCTTTTTGCCAGAAACAGCTTGATCCTACACAGTGTTACGCATGTTGTAAACATACCTGGTTTACAGACACTGACTTGAATTCCAAACAGAAAACCAAACTAATGCTGCTGTTGGAGGTAGTGCTGTGCAGCTTTGTTAGTATAAATAATGGTAATACCACACTTGAAATCTTCCCAGCAATGCTCAAATATGTTAAGCTTTCAAAATTCTATTATCACATCTTCAATTGGGACTGTTTAGGGTTAAAACATAGACTCAAATATTTTTGATCTGAACCCACAAATCATTACATTACATTAATCCCCAAATGTACATCCTTTATTACTGAGTAAACAGCATATGGGATGCATTCTTTAAAGTATTCTCTAAGTAATTGTTAAACAATTTGTGTATGGTTGTAACGGTGCTGTGCTGATAAGGACAGCGAACAGTACATCAGGCCAATCTGTCCATAGAGAAGGATTATCTTGTTAATGAAGTGTGGAGTGGAGCCGCTGAGGGCCATGTATGTCACCAGATTCACTGCACAGTGGCCCTGTGGTTCCCTGCAGCTGTAAAACAATGAGGACATGATTAGAGTAAATTGCACTGCAGTTGTCAACCTCCCTCCTGCTTACAGCCATTTGATGTTATCTCTCTCTCTCATAAACAAATAGTCTCTCTCCAGTGCCCTTGCACACACACAGCAAACTTCCTCCTAACCTTCCCCACTCTCTCTATCTCTGTCTGCCAGTTTTTCCAATGTCAAGAGCCAACACAGGTACACGACCCACTAGTAACTAAGTGATTAAATTGTCGCTCTGCTGTCAACAGTCATGATGCAAATGGCAGTGTCTAACAAAATATACATGTAACTTTCCGATCCACATAGACATGCAGAAACATCACGTTACTTTTTTCCAATTGTTGTACGGAGATGCTTTCTGCAGCAGGCTCGAGGGAAGGCTAAACACCCTCAAATACTGACTGCGACAAATGTGTGAGTGGAAACCAGAAAAGGCTTTTGTTCAAATGTTGCAGTCAAGGATAAACACCACTATGAGGGATGGCAATGAAAAAAAACATAAGACTACATTTCAAATAGTGCCCTAATCTTATTGTAATTTAATATTCCTGTCAAGAAATGCATTTTATTCTGTAAAGCCACATTCTAATGCACAATCGCTATGTGCCCCACTATGAATGGCAATATTTGCTACCTCACTATCAAACTCTTAAAGTAGACCTCTTACAGGATGCTGCTGAGCATGCTTACTGATGCAGTTTAAGTATTGCCATTTGATGTGTTTTAAATATGTATTGGTCTGCAGTAGGGCTGAAAGATATATCGTGTCATGGCGATAACCGCGATATGCGCATGCTTGATATTCACATCGCAGGGACGTGCGATTTTATGAATTTTTTATCATTTTTTTCATATTTTTTTTTAGGACGTGCGATATTAAGTAGGTACATTAACTCAAACACGTCATGTTACAATTATTTTGCTGCTTGCTACAAAAGGAAAACTTGCGCGGCTCTCATGTCAGGGGTACTTGAGTGAGTGACATGCAGGCTCTGCATGCACACTAAACCACCAATCACAATCATTCTTGATCAGATCACAGCAGGCCCCGCCCCGCTAGTTTGCAGACCATCAAAACACAAGTAAAAAATTATCGAGGCACAGGAGGACAATACCGGCGAGAATGAACATGTAATTCCAAAAAGAAAAGCAACATCTGCATCTGGAACTATTTTGGATACAAAAAGGTTCTTCTCTTCTTCATTCACAGATGAACCCCCTCATTTGAGGGTAAGCAACATGCATTATCATGACATGTTAGATCATGGCTTAAGGTATGATAAGTCTACCAGTTAAGATCCAGACGTCTGTAACTAAAATCCTTCATCCGGTTAAATATAGTTAAAAAAACGCAATATATATCGCAGGGGAAAAAAATATTGCAATGTCAGTTTTTTTCAATATCGTGCAGCCCTAGTCTGCAGTAGCATTCTTTGGCCTGGGGACATCATCTCTATCAGGCTTTGGCTGCACAGACCATTCTTGATCACAGAATAAAGTCTTGCTATCTTTCCATCTTTCATAACAATCAAAAGAGTAAACAAATGCCAACATTGATCTTATGAATGTATTTCATTAAAGTCATCTATGTACAGCAATGCTTAACACACAATTCTCAATGACAGACAAGAGCATTTTTTTATTTTCCAATTATTATTCTGGCATAGCTCTGTGATTTCAGATTCATAACATTAGTTTTCTGATGAGCTACTTTAGGTCACAGCAATCTGGAAACGGTACTTACAACATAAGATTCTTGGAAACCTTGAGACAACCGGCTATTACAAACATCGTGCTTGAAAGCATCTCAAAGCATGAGCAGGTGTGAATCGTTGACACTTAATCATTTGTTCAGTAGAGACACATTTTAAAAAGGGCCAAAAGGATCCCTCCATGTGTGTACTGCGTTACATCCTGACAGAATACGCTGAGCAACATGTCATCAAAATGATGTAAGGCAACATTTGGTCTTTTCTCTTATCTATAATAAATGCAAACGTCATGCAACAAGTGCCACTTGCTCTTTTCACCCCTGCTGTCTTCATCATTGCAGATATTTAACAACTTGAAGCATCATACCAGAACAGGGAAAATCCATTCCAAGTACTCAAATGTTTTTGCTCCTCGATGTGGAACTGCGAGAAATAGCTTTCTGCTTAAAGGGGCACATGGGAGAACAATGGTGGTGGTGTGTGAAATTACATAAGCTGAATTAACAAGCCCATATAAATCATCACATTTGCACCTACAAACACACACAGACACACACGGTATAATTGTGCACAGAGATAATTAATTCAAACATTTAAATTATACGCACACACAAGAAGAACTGTGCCTCTAAATGAGCCAAGTGATGTAGAAGCCATGAGATGCTGCGTGTCTCCCTACGTTAATAGCACCATCAGTTATAAGAACAGGGGAGAGCAGCAGGGACGAGAGATGATACAATATGTATGTGTTAATATGAAAAAGTCAAGGAAAGATGGATGATTGAGACAGAAGAGTAAGTTGAGAATATAAAAGGGAACTCAAAGCACCTGTCTAAGATAAAAAAAATTGAGATAAAACAGACCTTGAGGTAAAAGCAGAAGGGTGAATAAAGGAGAGAAATTAGAAGTATTTCTGATATGTGAATTTATGTGCGAGGACAGTAACAGAATTTTTGAATTACATCATAAGACAGATCCAGATGCCAGAAGGCAGGGCTACTTGGAGGGATGTGGGCTAAAAAAAAGTGGGACTCAAGACATACAGAATAATAGTGGGGGGTTTTGTGAAAAATAGAGATGGAAGGGAAAGAGATATAAATCATGAGTAATTAGAGATGATGGGTGGTTAGGGCAAATGGAAGGAGGTGGAAGGTAACAACTGAAATTTTAAAAAGGGAGAAAAAAATGAGTGTGGGGAGGAAACAATGGGTGCAGGGGGAGACGGGGAGTGAATGGGGAAGAGGTATGAGACGAAAGGAGGGGGTGAGGCGTGGGCGGGTGCAGCAGAGGCTGATAGACAGCCAGGAATAGAAGTCTAATTAATAGTCAAAAACTGCAGGCAGGCAGGTGTGGAGAGAGAAGCACAGCTGGAGGGAAGAAATGTAGTGATGGATGGCTTCCTATTCTACCTATTCAACAACACAGGCAGCTTCACACACTATACTACTGTTTATCACATAGAGATAAAGGCAGAGTCGACAAGGGAAAAGGGGGGGGGGGGGGCAGGGGGGATATGTGGAGTGAGAGGTGTGAGGATTGGACACACAAGGGGGGACATAAAAACAGAGATTAAGCTGGACAGAGAGGAAGAGAGAGAAACTCATTATCTAAGGTGAGAAGAGGTTCTCCTCGGGAGTGGGACGTGAATAGATAGATTAGCTCATGCACACTCCTGTCATTTCTCTGTGAGAGGAACGTATTAAAGTTAAACCGCAAACAAAGTTTAATTACTGAAACGCCTTAGCACACAGCCACGTCCCTCACAAACATGGTTCAGCAAACACAGTCCCGACCTTGAAAGTTTGCCAGGGTGCGGTTTCAACCACATGTCTGACAAAGACAAACATGATTATGCACTTTGCATGCAGCTCCACATCCAACAGCACAGTGACAATAGCCATCAATCGTCTACTCTCTCTGCCCATCTAAGTCTCACCATGTGTGTGCGACAGTGAAGCGCCTCTGTTTGTGGGTGTTGTTGTTGAGCAGCATGCGGCGAAGCAGTCGTGGCGAGTTGCGGGGGGAGAGGCGGGGGGAGATGGAAGACGGTGATCGCCGTTGTCCTCTTGGCCTCTCCGGCTGCAGCAGGTTTTCCCGCAGAATTTTCACCAGGTCTTCATTCAGGCCGGAGTGCTTGGGCATGGGGGGCACTGCCAGGGTGTCCTGGAGGGTCACCCCCATGCCTGCCTCCTGGGCCATGCCTGCCCCGGCTTCACCACCAGCACCACCAGCACCAGCCAGAGGAATGGACAGTAAAGGCAGCCAAGATATACGAGGAATAAAGAAATGCAGGCGCTAATAAATGCTTCTCCTGTCAGAGTCCAACAATTTCCTCAAAATGTAGGAAAAATGATAAAATAGGAAAAAAAGACACATCCAAAAATCCTCTGGATGATAAACTGAAAAAAGATCTGATGGTAATTCCTCACACCAGCAGATCCTTCAGTAGAAATGCAGGGAATATAAAAGAGAAGACAAATCCGTATTCCCTTTCTTCCTCTCCGTCGTTTAAGGAGCCAGCAGATGAACAGAAGCACTGAGGATGGCTGCCTTTGCCTGCTCTGCAACACTGGATGTGTGCTGTGGAAGTGCTAGAGAGAACATGAGGGGAGGATTGAAGAAGGAGGGAGGGAGGGTGGGATGCAACAAAAAAAAGGGAATTCCGTCTATTCCAGCTCTGCCTCCCCAGGCCTGCATGCAAACTCAACACAGTCCAGTGGAATACAGCTCAGCAAGAGTTTAGCTGAACTAATTCAGTCTCCTCCAGTCCAAAACATCCCAATCTGATAGAAGCCAATAGGGACTATGAGATGGTTACCCATTAAAAACCCCAGCAGCGAATCAGTGTTGAGTTCCATTCCATCTAGTCGAAGCACTTTATCCTTTCTTCCTCCCCCTCCACAGAGAGACTGACTGCTGACAACAGCCAGTTTATAAGCTACTGATCCTTTGGAGCAGAGCGTGTGTGTGTGTGTGTGTGTGTGTGTGTGTGTGTGTGTGTGTGTGTGTGTGTGTGTGTGTGTGTGTGTGTGTGTGTTCACACAATGGGTAGAAGGAAAACAAGGAGGTACGAGGAGAGCTATGGTAAGCTTCAGTAACACTGTACAAAAATGATGTATCTATGCATGCGCTTGGGAGCAGAGGCACATGAATCTTTGAGGGTGCATTTGTCAATGCAGCAGACTGCACTAAAAGCACCCATTAGTTATTGAGTAACCCAGACTCCATTCTCAGCTTGAGAGGATATCCCAAGGAACAGCAAATGATGCCATGGGTGTACACTGTATGTGCGCATGTGCACATATTTGCATTTTCATTTTAGTAGCATTTGCACATACGCAAGAAAAAATAGGAGGGTTTCGTGCAACGAACGTCATCAATCCTCCGTCTTCTGCCACTCCCTTTCACTCTATTAGGTTTCCAAATGAAGGTAGACATGCTGGTAAATATGGAAGCATTATCCGCTGAATCTCATTTGCTACTCCCTAGCCTTTTCCCTCCTCAGCCTAGCAACCAGCAGCTTATCTGGAATGCAGAGTACCTGCCTCTAACCAGCTTTAAGTCGTTCCACTTTCAACCAAAAGCTGCCTCTCTGTGACAACAATTTTACTGTACTATTTTTATATATTATCCACTTCATACGAGTGCCCCACAGCAACACATCATTTATTTATTTTTATGAGTAATGTTAACCTGGCCCAGCACCAAACCTAAAGAGTCACATTTTAAGCAATTCTCATCAAGGCTGTTCATTGCTGAATAATCTCAATATAAATTCAAAACAACTAATTACTTAATGAATATACTATCTTTGCATATTGTGCATTTACAGAAAGTAGTATGTTGGAATTATTAATCTGCATCTTAACAGTAAGCTTCCTCATATCAAGGCACTTCAGATTTGTAGTAACAAAAAAACGGTGAAATGGCACATCAAACACGATTGTGGATCTCTCTCACTACAGTTAATATTCCTGAGGGGAAACACGCTAGCTGCTCTGCACTGTTGTAACCTTAATGCTGTGACATTGTTAACAAGCTGTTGTTTGGGAGGCATAATGTCACAAAGTTTAGCTGGGGCTTGTAGGCATGTCATTAGTTTGGCAGGTAGCATGTTTTGCCGGTGTCGAGACACCTTAACATTCAACAAAAAGTGTCAATGTGTTAGCGGCACTAAATCAAAATGTTTGATTTTTTTTAGGGGTAATCAGCTGGATTATGTTGCCGATGTACAAAGGCTAAGTCCTTTGCTGCATGGATGTACAGTTTAATGGCACCCCGTTTATCCTCAAGCATGCACGATTGTTTATATTCTGTCTTGCCGCTATGACGCTTTAAAATAATAGTACACAAATGAATAGAGGCCAGTTCACCTATTTTACACAGACTATGGTTACAACCTAGCAGTCATTCACAAATACACTATAAACAGGGCTGCACATAACTGATGCGCACCTCCGCCAAAAGGCGCATTTGCGTACCAACATTGAGAGAGAGAGAGAGAGAGAGAGAGAGAGAGAGAGAGAGAGAGAGAGAGAGAGAGAGAGAGAGCGAGAGAGACAGCGCCTTGATGTAACAATATTCATAATTAAGTAAATGTAACACCCTTTTCACCCCGGTTACACGTTTCATTTGCCCTGTACGTTGGGCACTGTAAGTGATGAAAATGGGGGATGTTGGCTTATCTGGCGCCCGCAGCTCACAGCCAAAGTGCGAGGGAGAGAGGGAGAGAGGGAGAGAGGGAGAGAGCACCGGTACCGGCGCTGTTATTAGAATCTGGTGCTAGCTGCTCTAACGGATATAAGAAGAAGATGTTTCTACAATAATGTGGAGGGAGAGTCCTCTCCAGTCAGACTGAGAGGCTGATAACTACAGCTCAGTGAGGTAAAGGACTCTGAGGGTTAAGATAGTTCACTTTAGTCTAAGTTATCTCAGAGGATCTCAAACGGTTTGGTCACAATTTATATAAACACATATTTCCAAGGCACTCCTTATTGGGATAACACAGGTTTGAAATCATTTCAATGTATACTACAGTATAGGACACTTAGGACGGTAACCAAAAATATCCTTTAAAGCTGGAGAGATAAAAACAAATGCATAAATAAATAAATGTTAACTAGGTAAAATAAGATATGAATGAACAACAAAAATAAAATAAGTTACATTAATTTGTTATTGGCTATGGTAGGTTATTGGTTATGTTCACATACTTATTTGATTACATCCACTTGTATAAGATGTCAACAGAGACTTTCGACCCAAAGCCAGCTATTGACTTGTGGATGCAAGCAGCTAATCGCAGACTCAACCAGAGAGAAAGTAGTAGGCCTACATCATCAGCTACCATGTCTGACAGAGAGGAAGCTTGCTGGCGGGCATGTCTGAAGCTAGACCAACAACCAATCACCTGAATCTCCCGCCCCGGACACACAAGCAGCGGTTTGATTGGCTAGAGCTTGTACTGGCATATGATTCAATTGGCTGGCGCTTCCGTCGAAGCTTCAAAAGTAGAACATTGCAGTACTTTTGCAGAGAGCACCGCGAGAAAAGCTACGCTTTGCTCCCACAATGCAGTTCGGCAAAGTGTGACGTCACCCTATTCAAAGTGAATGGGCAGAAGCGTTGAAGCGTCAACGTACGCCGCCGTGTGTAGGGGCCGTCACTATGAATATGAGGGAATATCTATGAGGAGAACAGTCAGGAGAACAGTCAGGAGGGTAGTGATGACAGCTTGTAGGATTACTGGTCGTGCTAATGTTGTCTTGTGTTCACCTCTGCATGTGTCGTCTGTTTTCACCTCTGCATGTGTGTTCAGTGCCGTGTGTCTTGCAAATAAAGGGCCCCTCAAAAGTTACGGTTTATTTCATTTTAAGGATGAGCACCAAGCAACATCTCCAGGTGCTCCTTTGAGAACCAGGGCAAAAAAGTTATGTGCACCCCTGACTATAAACCATCTTTTTAGTATCATGTTGCAAAACCAACTACCTTACTGCGTCCCTCAGCAATCACCAAGTAACAACCCTAGCTACCACCAACCATCCACAAGCGCAATCTTCTAGTAAGACCCACCATTAAGCATCACCTTGGATCCATCTTGTATAACTATGCAAACACTTTGGTAAGTATCAAACAATAGCATAGTATAGCAGTCACATAAATTGCCCTCGAATAAAACCATTTTAAATCCATTGTTGCACCTATTTCTTTCAGACAGAGTAACTTGTATCTTCAGAAAAAATTGAATCCTCAGTAGGTACATGTAGGGCATGGGTCGGCAATAGGCGGCCCGCGGGCTATTGGTGGCCCGCCAGCAATAATATTTGGGCCGAAAAATTATTTTGAGAATAAAAATGTAAAACAGAAATTAGATTTTTTTTTTTTTTTTTACAATATCGGACCGACAGTCGCACATATAGGGTATAATGTCCGAATAGAGAATCTACCTACACCTGAAGAATGCTTATTGTACTTGTATCCATGTTGAGAGTGAATGACACACAGCACAGGCACAATCTGACAGTGGTGAACCGTCAGGGCCTTCAAGGTATAATACCCTGGAACACTCAGATAAAACAAACAAAAAATCAATTTAATTCTATAAATAAAATGTAATAAAATGTAAATAAAATGATAAAATGAGAATCGTATCTGTGTTGTTGATCTGTAATATTACAGAGTTACGTTGATTTGTTTGTCCTTCTCGGACCATGCACTACGCATTTCAGTGGTTTTGTGTTTGAAAAGAAAGCAACCAATCAGATCTTGTTCTGGGTCTCTTGGTAGAATATCCTTCAACCAGGGTATTCTACATCCTTGATAGAATGCCCTGGCCGTTACACTGAATGAGAGCGTACGTTTGGACTGACAGTTTGATCAACCAATCATGTATTGATTTGTAGCCAATGGGCGTATTCTTTCAGAGTCTCCCTCGGTCCCAGGGTATTCTAGAAGGCCCGTTAGTTAACTGGCTCGAGACAGAGGATCTAGATCAGGGGTATTCAACTAAAATCCAACAAGGTCCAGTTAGAGAAAATCTCCCCATACAAAGGTCCAGAACATCAAAATGTCTAACTTGCTTTATGAATTAGTGTGATATATATATTGAAGTAGCCTGTAGCTTTATCAACGTCTGCATGTAATCAACAACTGACTGCCAATCAAATAAAGAAAGTACAATTAAAAAACAACAATATTTATTGTAAATTAACATTGAACTATACAGATATACAGTAAAATACTGTGGATATGTAATGTTCCTCTCGGGCTGCATTTTTTTTTAAAATAGAGAAAATACATAAAATAGCTTTTGAAAATGTGTGCATCTTAAAACCTGTTAAGCCCCAAGGTCCCTGTCGGCGGGTACTTTACTTTTTTGTTTCACGACACTGTGTCTCAGGGGATCTTAATATTTAAGAACCTATTAATGTGTTATACCAGATTAACGGAAATAATCTCAGCTAACTGACGATACAAACCATTTTTACCAAAACAAAACACAAGTCTCATAAGAAGCATCTAAATGACCCCTGAGCGAAAAATGCTAACGCACTTTGGCACAGAACTCAAGATAAAAGTACCCTTATTACTTATCGTAGCTGCACATACAAGATATCTGATTAAAGCTGAGGTTCCACAAATTATTTAGGTATATATATCATCACTGAGTGATCCGAACTCGCGACAGGGGAAGCAAACACAGACATCACAACACGTACCTTTACGGAGCTTTTAGGGAGATCGTCTCACCGTAGCTGTCAATCTGATCAAAAGACGTGTTCAATGGCATTAAAACGAGAAAAAACGCGGCTGAATCGGTTAATCCATAGGTTGATAATGTGTCTGTGTAATAATTGTTTTAATTTATAATCCATAATTACATTTTTATGTAAAAATCGGAGAGCAAAAGTTAGCTGCTAATGGTAGCCACCAGAGTTATCGCAGCTTCCGGTCTTGGCTATGCGGCAGTCTATCACATACACATTACCAAATAAGGACTATGTGGGAGTTCCCCTCGATTCCATTGGCTCTGATGGTTAGAAAGAGATGTCACAAAATCCAGCAAGGGGGCCAGAGATATGGAAAATCCACCTAAATGGCCCCAGAAGAGGTTTTTGCTAAATCTTTCTAAAAAGGTCAAATACCACTTGTTTTGCATCAATCTTTATACAGGGTACTTATTATATGTTCTACTTTGGATTCCTAAAGCTTTTAGTCTACTAACCCATCATCCAAGGTTAGTTTTCACTATAAGTACAAAATATATTTTGGATGAACACTATAATTTACAGTTTTTTACCATGTTCAATCTGAATTTTCTTTAAAATAAAAAACATCTATATTGATTCTGACTTTTCTACATCCAACTGACAGGTTTATCATTACTTTGAGAGAAAAGATTATTAATTTAATCCTTTTAGAAGGGAAGATATGGTCATTTGTTCTGGGATAGTCATTTTCAAGCCTGAAACCTGAAAAACAGGCTCGGGGTTTAACAGGTTAAAAGTGCTTAATTTTAGATAAATAAAATAAAGTGTAGCAGCAGCTTGAGTTTCCCTTTTTCTTTGTTAACCGTTTCACATCATGACCTAACAGTTTCAGACGATTATAGAACAATATCAGTCTTTACACATCATAACAATTGAAAAGTTTTAAAGTTTCTCTTTCTTTCCCTCTTATATTGCAGTCCCTCACTCACTTTGTTTTATTCAGTGCGAGAATTGAGCTTGAGCTTGTCCTGCCAGGAGTTTAAATCTGGGCTGAAATTGTGTCAGGGCCATTCTCACATACACACATGCCCGACCGGTGCTCATCGGTTAGCCTCAGTTAGCCTGCCCTGGAACCATATTTAGTTTTAATTTTGATCCTGGTGGACTGATCATATTGGGCTCTGAGACTGCTCATTTGACCCCAGTTCTGACTTGAGAGGGAATTTTTGGGCAAACACTTTGTGTTTTGTCTCATAGTGGCGTTTTGGCACTTTTAATGAGCGCCACGGTCTCTGAACAAATGAGACACACTGGTTGTGTGCTCCCAGTGGGCAGGATGAACATGAATGAGTCTGTCCAATCAAGGTTAAAAGCTCTGTTCTCACTGTCCACTTTCCTCTTCTTGGAGAGCGCCATGTGTAATTATTTGTCTCTCCCTGTCTGCCGCTAACACGCCTGTTCACTCTCCTCTCCGCTTCTCTCCCTTTATCGCTAATTATTCTCTTCACTTACTTTCCTCTCTTCTCGGGGTGTGTGTGAGTCTACAGAAGGTCCAGTTGTGATAGACACGGTTCGCAACTGCAATCTGGCAGCGGGGTGCACTGACGCTGACAGTGGATCAATAAGTAGGTGGACAGCGCGTGGTGCTGAAATAGCCAACATGTGGTTTGTGGTTTGAAAAAAAATAACACCAGCTCACTAAATCATTAAAACGTAATGTTTACTTATATGTGAACAGTAAAAAAGTTCAGTCAAAACATTGACAACAAAATCGGAGAAGCCGCTTGATCATGGAGGGCAAGGGGTGATGGTGCATATGCTGCCACCCCAGTTGGCAGCTTTGTTTTGAAAGAAAAGTTGGCTCATCGGACATTTATGAGAGAAAATCCCTAATGTCTGAGTGCAAGTGAATGCAGCACAAGACGCAAGCTTTGTAACCCCATTCCCTGGCCCTGGCGCGAGCATGGAAATGTGATTGTCATTCGAACGGGACGGCGCAAAACTATAAGCATTCGGTCTACAATGACAGAGAAGAGACTCAGCATTGATTCAAAACACACTAGCTTTGGACCTTTATAAGCTTGTGAGCAGTGGCGGGCTGGCCATCTGTAAAATCACAGATTTTTCAGATGGCCAGATTTCCCCCCCCCCCCCCAAAGCATTCGAACGTGTCACATGTTTTAACAATCAATTACTTAAATAAGCCTTTGATTATGTTCCGGCCCCCCATCTAGTGGCTCAGAAAAAAATTGGCCCAGGGCCAAACTTATTTGCCGACCCCTGATGTAGGGTGTACTACTAAAACAACCTTTAACTACGAAAAGCTTGAAAGAAATAGAAAGAAAAAAAAGTCAATAAATATTAGGGTCCCCCTCCCAATGACAGCTCATAAAGTCTTTGCCGACCACTGCAGAATTGTGAGAGAGTAGAGAGTCAGCTGTGTTTGTGTCCTTATCGCCTCACACCAAATCCTTCCTGTTTGGGCTCCTGTCTGTTCTCCAGTCATGGTCATTTCTAAATGTTTCATTTACTGAAGGATCCCATGCTGCAAAGCTATGGCAGGCAGTCAAAGACAGCCATGACAGCAACAGAGAGCGGCTGGCCTTCATTTGACAGCAGTGACAACTCACAATACTGAAAGGAGAAGAATGCCATTCTTTCACCTAATGTTTTATTTGTCTCTCTCTCACATGGTGACCACAGATCATTACCGTCAATCCTTGCCTCCCTTTTACTACTTTCCTACTAACTAATATGTATGTAATGTATACATAATACCTTGTTAAATTCAACATGTATATTTTCTACTTTCTTGTTTATTTCTAGTCTTTGAAATTGTATTGTACAATGCCATGTCTTTCTATGCTGCTGCAACGCAAACATTTCCCAAATTGGGATCAATAAAGTACTATCTTATCTTATATGTTCTTATCTTATCTTATCTTATTACCTGTCATACAGCCATTCTGCTTTTCTCCTTCTCTTTGTAAATTTTTTTTTTCTTGCGCATGACTTCTATTTGCATTTCCCTCTGGTTACCAAGGGCAACATACAGGGACAAGTGGATTTATCAAGAACTAAGGGCTGGAGGAACAAAATAAAGAAAGGGAAGGCATTCTGCAGGGCAAATCTGTAGTGGTGAATATGCATTTGGTAAAAAGAGCCATACCACACAAACACTACAACATACAGAGACACAAAACTGACATGCACTGAGATTGCAAATGAATGCACAAAGCGCAGCTGGCATACGCCTAGAACAGCAACAATTAGATGACTATGCCATAGCCATTCAACATACAAAAAAGGATTCGGAAAATTTGATTAATCGATGATTTTTCATGTAAAAATGGCAGAAAAAGTGTTTTACGATGTACATCTTATTCAAATGAATAGCTTTGAGTTTGAACTGACAAAACAAGAAATGTCAACATAAATATTGGGAGTGATATTTATCTCACATTTTTTTAGACCCCCCGATAATCCATAGTTGCAGCCGAACACAACACAAGGTCTAATGTTTTTTTTCAAAGTTTTTGTGTAAAGAAATATATTCTGTATCTTCCTTCACAGTGCAGTTGTGATTTATTCTCTTCTCAAAAACAGAGGTATACAATTGCAGATTTTGAAAAATACCTAGCATTGAAATGTAATTAAATACTCCTAAAATAGCTTAATACAATAAAATAGAGTTTGTATTGACCAAAACCCTCCAGGGCTTCAAAAATGAAAATATATATAAATAAACAGCAAAAAATGAACCGTATATGCTTTACAAAAGTTTAACAGGTGTATGATTCAGACCTGATTTTCAGATCTGTCTTTGAACTACACCATCCGCAGAGTTTTTATAATCATTGTGTTTGTATTCCCCTTCACACCAAATTAAACTCTGACTCAGTTTTGACAAATCTTCTTTCTAATTGCTTTTTCCATTTGTATTCTTTAGAAAAACTAAACCTCCTTGTGAAGAATGAAAGGAACACACTATCTGCTCAAAACATACCTCAAGTCTGTATTTAAATCTGAGCTCATAGTCCCAATCTCCTTGCAAAATATTGTTTACTCTTGACAGATGGGTTGCCTTTTCTTTGGCAGGACACTGGCTACTGACACCTCAGAGAGCACAGTCTGGAGTCTGGGATGTTATTGGCTAAGGGTTCCCTGTGTGACATTTCATTTATTAAATCAGTAAAATTTACATTAGGTTATTTTTTAAGATGCATACAATGATGGACCCTTTATAGCATGTACATATTGCTATAGTTAAAACTTAAATACATGTAATTGTCTAGCAGACATTTTGAATTGTGAGGGGATAGTGTTGGATTGATATTGGAATAGTATTTATTGGAAGGAGAGTGGGTGGCAAGCATTTAAAGGTCCCCTATTATACTGTTTTTCATCAATATATTATAGGTCTCAGATATATACAAAACATGTCTCTGAAGTGTTTGGATCCATACCAAACAGATCATTGTAGCATCCCATAATCCCCTCTGTTTCAGCCCTGTTTCAAAAGTGCTGATTCTCTGTCTGTGACTTTAGATGAAAAATAAGGAGCCACTCCCCACGCCCCTCTGGGAGATATTTGGTTAAAAAGAACACAATGGTGCTCTAGGAGGAGATTCAGGTGATAAGGTGTGTGTGTGTGGGGGGGGGGGGGGGGGCTTGTTACCTTGATTGGTTATTGGCTAATGGTTACACAAGCCATAAAAACATTATGACATCATTAGGTGATCAAAATCTGATAAGCTCATTTTCAGCCAGGTTTTTATATAAATGAATCAGGACAAAAAGAGACAGAATCTTTTTTCCTGAAACTTTCAGAATGTACACAGAGGGGAGAAATGTTGATGTTTAAAAGACATGAAAAAGTACATTTTGCATAATAGGTGACCTTTAAATAGCTAACAAAAGGGGTGACTTAAAGGTTGAATTAAAAGACAGTTTATCTACAATTCAATGTAGACCAGAGTCTACAAGCCATTATGTTACTAACAGACCAAATGCATCAAAAGCCGTACTGCAGCTCTGCCTCCCTCAAGTGGACATCTTACACCACTGAGAGACTCAGTGACAGGTCCAGGAACCACAGTGGTGAGTATGGCCCAATTGCAAATCACACACTCGCAGCTCAACGAGGCTCTCTCCTGTCAGATGGAGGGAATAAATACAGCGGCAAGCTTTGGGACGAACTCCCCTCTCTCCGGCAGAAACAAAAAATGCCGTAACTGTATGTAACAACGGTTTCAAATCAGCATCTCTTAGTCAAAAAATTAAAATGAATAACTAAAAGAAAATTCTAAACATCTTTAATTGAGTCCGGTCAGGTAGGGCAGCAGGTAAAGTCAGCACCGATGCAGACTCGCTGTTTGAGGGCTTGATAACCCACTCCCCCTCCACACCGCTCCACACTCGTTGGTTTGGAACAGCACTTAATGTGGTGGACCCTCTGCGCGAAAGCGCAAACGGAGGGGTAGTGTGTAGGGTGTGAATTGGAATTGGGCCTATGTCTTCACCCAGAGTAACCATCACTTCTGATTGATACTCATGATTAAGTTCACACCATCAAATTTAAGTAACATCAGCATTTGAGGAAATCAAATTGTGAAAATATATTTAATTCTCTCTGGTGTACAGATTGCCATTATAAGTTTGAAAAGGTTTATTAAGTGTTTATATTACGAAATCTCTGTGCACTTGTAAAATAGATTGCGCATTTGAGCAAATATCTCTGTATGTATCTAGGTATACATGCATATTTACATTATATATTTAAAAAAACTAAGCAATCACTTTCTCAAAATCTTGATTGCAGCCTTCCTTCACCCTATTTGAGCCATAGAGGAAAATGGCGCACCACAGGCCACCCTGGTTCCACACAGAAACTTAAAAAATCCATGTGAATATTTTTTACCATAAAAACTGTATTAGTATTTATTCAGGCAGATTATTCCAGTCATTGCACTAAAAAGTCTGCACTTGGGTTTACATTTATACTACAGGATGGTTTATTTCAAATGTTCCGTTATAAGCTGTCACTAACCCTTGTACTTATATGTATTTGTCATAGTCAAGTAATGGATGGAAGAAAGTGCCTTAGATTATCAAATAGATATGATAGCAATGCTTAACAGGCTCTTTAATGAGCGAGAAATGTACCATAACCTCAAAGTCTTAAAACTGTTTCTGGTGGAGAATCCAATGTCAAGCACAGAGTTATCTTTAGGTGTTTGACCAATAGATGGCAGCATTTGTGTAGAAATATGGTCTTGAAAAGAGAAAGTTATCAGAAGGATGCAGAACACAATTACATGCAGGTTGATTTAAAAATGCAGAGCACTCTGGTGTGTCCCGGACCGGCTGCTGGAGGTCCCACAGTGATGGGACGGCAGTTACACCCTGTTAGGTTTGGATATGTTTCACAGTTTGTTCAGGGCTTGTTTCCAGCACAGGCCATGTGGGGTCACTACAGCTATAATTTCATTACAATTTCAGTTATATGAAGTTCTGTTATATAATTATCAACCTGACCAGGCAAGGCAGTTAAGAAGCACTGTGTTCTCCTCCTTTTGAGCAGTGACATTTTTCTTTATAGTTTTAACATTTACGGAGCCTTTGCTTTGGATGACTCACTGCCCGCGGTGAAAGCTGCTGGCCTTGTGAATGCAAAATGGAACAAGTCCACTCCTCAACAACTGTAGATTGAGGCTGAAATCTTAGCACCACTCCAGGTTTTTTACAAATGGCATCAGATGTGGCAGGCAGTCATTAAATGAACCATAGTTCTTTATCACTGCTCATCATCACAAATGAAAAAGTCAGCACTGGCTCGCGAGGGAAAACTGAAACCTGTCTTGCATGTAAGTGTGTCATCAAAGCAAATCCCTTTCAAACTCACTTTAACGGTACTGAATGGTGCCTGTTCTATTCATATTTATATTCATGAACTGATATGGTTTTGTTTTCTGAAATCTGAATCGTTGGACCGCATATTCTAAGTATTAAAAAGTATTTTCTATTCCCCTTTTAAGGCTCTCCTATTTTAGTCAAACTGATTATTTAACCTACTTTTGCTGTTTGTTTCCATCCTTATTTCTCTACCCTCTCATTATTATCAAGGTAGAGCTTCCTGCAGACATGTAATGATGTCTCAGCCGCAGTGAGGCTATCTTATAGATAGTTAATTGGCTAGCATAGTTGTTATAGTTACCCTGACAGAGACTGTGTATAATTCCCTCTCTTCCACTAATGGTCAAAGGTTGCATCCTCCTCCCCAGGCCTGAATCGACACACACATACATACATCTCACGATAGCACATACAGAAAAGAGGAATAACAACTTACAGTGTGGAAGAGCCAATGCCAATGTTACAGTTTTAGATGTGTAGATCTTAAACTCAAATCTGTAATTGGGTTATTTTTGCTTGTGGGCAGTAAATGCAGCCGTGTGTGGGTTGTGTTTTCACATTCATCATTATGAAATCAGGTGTATTAATCAGAGGCATAACATTTTTTTTGTTATATATATATATATCAGTGTTTCCCACAGATCTGAAATATACTTTCAGATCTGGGGGGGGCGTCTTCTCTGTTTCTCGTAAGGTCTCCCTTTCTGTTAGTCGCTTGTTAGCAGAACCCTTCACGCGATAGCAGAGCGAACAGGTACAGGAGGCGTAGAGCGAGGGATCACTGTCCACTAGTTAATCGATCCCAGATGGCGTTGTGCTCGCGGACGAATAAAATAATGTATTAAAAGAAAAAGTAAATGTAAAATGTAAAAGTCCATGTGTGGGAAACCCTGTATATATATATATTAACGTTGCCATGATCAGCAGTGCAATTCTCAAAGCATTATGACTCGACCAGTGTGCGTCCAGACTGAGTAATGACCTCGTCAGCTAAAACTTCAGGGAGTCTTCAGTTATTACTGGGTTCCCAGCCAGGGAAATATAAAAGAAGTAATATAGACTCTAGCCAGGAATCCATCAGAATAATCGACAGGAACGTTTGATTAAATGTGTGCATGCAAGCGTGTATGTTGTTGAATGGTAGTCTTTGTGTATCGGTCTATTGATTGAGTTGCACTTATTTTGCAACATTGGCCATAGTTGTTATTTACTGAGCTGCACACAGACTGCCATGATGAGAGGAAATGGGTTGGGGAGATGCAGAGCAGAGGGACAGAGGAAAGTGAGAGGGGGAAACGAGTAGAGTAGCAAAGCGAGAGAAGAGCTCACAGCAGGCTGTAACTGAAGCATGGTGACAGTAAATGGACATGGATGAATACAAATGACCACAGGGATAAGGAAGAGAGGTCGAAAGGGGACGAGGGGAGAGCGGAGGACAGGATGATCAGACTAGATCCATAAATAGTGCATGGTTGTAAATAGGGTGGTCCTGACACATACAGTATATAAGCATGGCTGTGTATAATGCATGTTTAAATGTGCAAGCCAGTTTTGTGTGTTCATGTGCCTCTATGAATTAGCAGACAATACCATAGCTTTATTTATGTGGTGGAAATTGAAAGGAGGCCTTAAGGCACTTCAAACATTAAGGTAATGTACTATATTAAAAATGTCATCGAATTCAAACCGCCCTTGACATGTAGAATGCAATTTTTTTATTGCAAACAAATATGAAGGATCAAAAATCAAACAAAGAGAACTGTGAATAAGAGTATATACAATAACTTGAACATCCATATTAGATTTTAAAGCATTTGCTAAGACAATTTATTCAGTAACAGTCTTTCTGTAACATATGCCATGCTTTGTGTGCAGAATATAACAATAACAGCATGATAAAGACACACACTGTGCTGTATTGTAGGTGTTCTAGCCTCAGATGTGTACAGGTCTATGGCCATTTGGCTTAAAAGGGAGAGTCATTCATCGATTTGTATTGCAATAAATAAAAAGTGTGTTAAGGATTACTGCACTTCAGTTATCTTTATTGTAACTGAAGCCAGGTCAGTAATTCATATTAGTTTTTCTTATATTACAGTTCACACCGCTGCTTTTTCCTGTATTGATTTGTTGTTCATTTTCTATAGTTTACTAAAAAGTCATAGTGATTAAATTACATGTTTAATAGGCTTGAATGTATCATTATTTATATTGTATTTATTACTGTTAATTATGTTTTTTATGAATCAATAGCTTAATATGTTATTCACATCTGCAACAATTCATCTCATTTAATCTCACACGTATGTCTGACCTACATGCAGGAGCAGTTATATGTGACAAATGTATATACACGTGGACTCTATCCTATGTGGTGTTGGTCATACAACATAATTAGTAATTGATTTTAAAACAATACAGAAATAAAGGAAAATGTTCGATCAATGGACAAACTGAAAAAAAATGCTTTAATATTATTTCAACATCTCATTCAGCCCTACTGTGAAAGCAGTGTTAATGGTTTTATGATTATAGAAAAACTTTCATTAAAAAAGGCATTGGTATAAACAATAACATAGTAAGATTGTCTTATGGTAAGTTTAACCGCACACATCCAAACCATGCACATACACACAAGACACAGCATTTCGAGTAAACACAAAAAAACAAACAAATTCCTATGCTCATTACAAATGATGTGTTTAATGAGATAAATCTAATATAATATGGCTCATTAGGAGTGGAATAAAACCGGCACGATGCTGGGATTTGCAGACATGGATTTGGAGGGGCCAGTGATGCATGACGACACAGCTAATTACTCCTCAAAGCTGACACTGAATCGTTAATGAGTAAAGACATTTTCATTTATATTTTTAACACATCACCTAGGTAAAACTCAGGAGGTGATGGACAATTTTTGCCTCTGATGTCAATTTGTTTAATGTTGCAAATGCCGGCTATATTATTTGCCCAGAAAGGTAGCCATTGGTCCTCCTCCTGCAAATTCAAAACTAATGTTTTGTCATGTTTTTCTAATGCAACTTAATGGACTGAGCAACAACTGCATTTCTTTGTGCAACCCTTTGTTGCATAATGGAAATAATGTTTCTTGAGTCATTGAGTGTTCACTAGGAAGAATGTTTTAAATGATGTGGGCACAGCCATGCCACCAAACAAACCTCATGACAAAGAATAAAAAGGTTGCAATAACTTACAGTAATAGTTTAAGGATACTTTGATCCATGAGGCCAAGGACTAGGATCATTTAAAGACCCATGAAGGTAATGATCAGCAAGTTGTGCACTTCTTAAACATTGCTTGACTTATGATAGACGGTTTAATAACAGCATTAACTCTTTTTATCCAATGCATACTTCTTCCAAAACAAATGCTGATGCCTCCATTACCCAGAATGCAACTCTTTCTTCAACAGTATGGTCAGAGATATGTCATAGTGGCTGATGTAGCCTTGATCCGCTCAACACACCCAGCAATGCTAAGTTATTTTAGAAACAATTATCTTTTAATTGTTGAATTTTTTTGAAATCATAATCATCTAATCATTGAAATTCTAGTAGTGTGTGTGTGTGTGTGTGTGTGTGTGTGCGTGCGTGCGTGCGTGCGTGCGTGCGTGCGTGCGTGCGTGCGTGCGTGCGTGCGTGCGTAACTCCAAGTTTGGCACTTTAATTATACGGAATTCAATTCTACAAAGCAATGATGCAAGTTGGAAATATGCATTTTCAGTAATGAAGCCCCTATTTCATGACAAAGTATTCATTATCCTTAAATTACTGAACACGAAAATGTCCACATCTTGGTTTCTTAATATATTTGCTGCCAGGTTGCACAAAAAAATAATGTCAAACGTTGATGATGCTGGCTGACAGAATTGATTTGTTTCCAGCGAGTGCCAGCTCTAAATATCTGTAAAGCACTGTGAAGGCAGATTGAAGGCCTGCGGTTCATGGGTAAATAATTATAGGTATATACTGTATGTCACCTTAATAGGGGTGGAATTACATTTTGCGCTTCTGATACTGCACGGTTGACAGACATAGCATTTCAAACTAAAAGTGAATTAGAAATAAAAAATAATTAAGAGTTAATTTCACTGAAGGAGTAATCAAATTCAGTGTGAGGTCAAGATCGTTTGAAAATCCAAAGTCAAGTGCTTTGGCCACCTGGATTTGGAACCTTATTTATCATTACAGACACATCAGACTAACAATGAACGTTTTAGTGAACGAGCTGTTAACATCCCAGGATATTTACATGCACACCAACTCTATCTCATCCTTTTTTAACAAAGGAGAATATGTTAGAATACCAGTATGACCTTGGGAAGGTAAAAATGTCATGGGAATGGGGAGTAATGATCCTTAATAGAGCTTTGGTCAGTAAATCCCAAAAAATAATAAAGAGTTTGCATTGTTTCTCTGGAACATATTAGGGCTGAACCCGAATATCCGAATATTCTTTCGTTGGAGTACTACTCGGGTTTCAATTTCGTTATTCGGATTCGGTTGTTTTTTTTCTTTTGTTTTTTTCTTTTTTATTTATTGAAATCTCCAATATCAACGTAAGAGCTTGTGCCTCTTCGGGGGGTACTAACACCTAACCATAAACGTTATTGTTTACTTTCTCCATATTTATATGTAGATATGACTTTTTCACCATTAATCTCCGTCACGTTGTTTCCACAGCAACTTCCTGTCAACAGCGCTAACTCTCCTTCAAAATAAAAGCATGTCCATACAAAATAGGAAGCCAAGCCAAATTACACTTAAGACATATACAACTGCAACGAAAGTAACACACACAATGCGATATCCTTTTCAATTTCAAAGAACACAAATTGGGTTGTATTAACAAATAACTATAAAACAACAATACTGTAGAATAACAAAAAGAATGCCGTGAATAAACTGAAATACACGCGTCGAAGCGGTTTGAATATTCGCTGCTGATTAATACCGAATATCCGGAGCCCGAAAAATGGTATTCGGGACAGCCCTAAACATATACAATGTTAGCATGTTTTATCAAGGAAACAGAATAAAAACACACATGTATTTATATATTTTGAAGCATACTAATATGAATTGAGGAGAGTGATGTCTGTGATATCTTAGGTATTCTGGAAGTATTTAAATACACATCTCAAAATGTGGCCTTTACACATATTACATTAAACCCTAGGGCAGGGATCTCCAACACGTCGATCGCGAGCTACCGGTAGCTCGCAAGCCCTCAATAAGTAGCTCGCCAAGCAAATCCAAAATCTAAAAAATACACACACGAAAAAAGGAAATGTAATTAAAAGAATCTACCCTATGCATAAACAAAACATCAATCATAGCCAACTCTATCTACTTACCACAACTCTATATCTATCTAACACCCCTCCTCCCCCCACCCCCCACAATGAATATCGACCAATCACTTTCTTGCTTGATGTAGGAGAGTAAAAACAAATACAGTTTAAAAGGGAAGTGATTAGTAAAGTATGCATAAAGACAAAGAAAGAATACTAACTAGGTAACATAAGATAAGAATAAACACATTTAAATGATTTGTTATTGGTTGTGATCATATTCTAAAGATGTTTGGATTATTGAAAAGTATACAGCTCCCTTTCATCAGAGTATTGAGAGCTGTATCCATACATTCATTTTGCTCAAAGTGCCCCAGATTGATGCATTTAACTTCAACATTTAAAAACAAATCTTCCCGGGGGTGCATGCCCCCGACCCCCCTAAAGGAGGTTAGGTCCACCCCCAAATAAAGCAGGTTAAAATAATTAAATTGCATACATTTTTTAGTAAACACTGAGAACGGGTCCCACAGACCCAAACAGCACACAAAGGTTAAAGGTAAGCATATAATAATGTTAAAATGTGCTAAATATATACACTGCAAAAAACAAAAAAAAGAGGAGTAGAAGTAGCTCACGACTTGTTTTATTTTTTTAAAGTAGCTCTCATCCTGAAAAACATATATAAAAAATATAAACAAATTGATGATTAAAACCTGTTAAGCCCCGAGCCTGTTTTTCAGGTCTCAGGCTCGAAAATGACATTCCCAGAAAAAATGACCATATCTTCCCTTCTAAAAGGGTTAAATTAATAATCTTTTTCTCAAAGTAATGATAAACCTGTGAGTTGGATGTAGAGGTGTCAGAATCAATACAGATGTTTTTATTTTAAAGTAAATTCAGATTGAACACAGTAAAAAAATGTAAATTATTGTGTCCGTCCAAAAAAAGAAAAATTACTTGTAGTGAAAACCACCCTTGAATGATGGGATGGTAGACTAAAAGCTTTAGGTAGGGATGCTCCGATCGCCAATTTCGGGGCCGATCGCCGGAATCAGTATCGGCCGATCCGATCGCCGATCCGATTGAGTGGGCGGGGCCTAAATGGAAGATTTAAACATCACTTTAAATCTTACATTTAAAGTGATGTTTAAAACTCAGTTAATGGGGCTCATTCACTGGAGCTTCCACAAACAACAATCAACTCAATTATTACATTCAAATGATTTACATTATTCAAGTTTACATTAACTTATAGATAATAACACAGGAGAAATTAGCGGAAGTGCTCTCTTTTCCTCTCTCCCCCTCTCTCTCCCCCTCTCTCCCTCTCCTGACAGCCTGTCAGTATCTCATGCAGCTCACTGATCCAGTAATGAGTGACCCGACAGTGAAGAATAAATATATTTATAACTAGTTTAGCTTGTTCCAGAGGTAGATAAAATAGCTAAGTGTGTTAGGTCTAACTCTTGTGTGTTTCGCTCCGCCTACCGTTCCGGCGGGCGGAGCTGCAGTATTTCTGCTTCACACACGTTGCATACCGCTATTTTACTGTCTTTTTCGGACACCTTAAAATAATGCCAGACCGGTGAAGCCGAGTTTGACGAGTTTGTTTTGCCGCGCACAGAGAAAAGTGTCATGTATTTTACGTCATGCAATCGGCTCTCGCGATCGGCATGTTTAGAGAGCACCGATCAATCGGTAGAGAGTGAGTATCGGCCGATCTCGATCGGTGACCGATCGAATCGGAGCATCCCTAGCTTTAGGAATCGAAACTATAACATCTAATAAGTACCGCAAAACAAGTTAAATTTGACCTTTATAGAGAGATTTAGCAACAAAAAAAACACTTCTGGGGTCATTTGGGTGGATTTTCCATATCTCTGGCCCCCCTTGCTCGATTTTGCTGATTGACATCTCTTACTAACCGTCAAAGCCAATGGAATCGAGGGGAACTCCCACATACTCCTTATTTGGTAATGTGTATGTGTGAGACTGACGAATAGCCAAAACCGGAAGCTGCGATAACTCGTGTGGCTACCATTAGCAGCTAACTTTTACTCTCCGAGTTTTACATAAAAATTGAATTATGGATTATAAATAAAAAATTATTCCACAGAAACATTATCAACCTATGGATTAACTGATTCAGCCGCGTTTTTTCTTGTTTTAATGCCATTGAACAAGTATTTTGATCAGATTGACAGCTACGGTGAAAAGATCTCCCGTAAAAGCTCTGTAAAGGTACGTGTTGTGATGTCTGAGGTTGCTTCCCCTGTCGCAAATTCGGATCACTCAGTGATGATATATATACCTAAATAATCTGTGGAACCTCAGCTTTAATCGGATATCTTGTATGTGCAGCTAAGATAAGTAATAAGGGTATCTTTTATCTTGAGTTCTGTGCCAAAGTGCGTTAGCATTTTTCGCTCAGGGGTCATTTAGATGCTTTTATGAGACTTGTGTTTTGTTTTGGTAAAAATGGTTTGTATCGCCAGTTAGCTGACATTATTCCCGTTCTTCTTCTTTCGTGTATCGTCGTCATATGTCCAGCTCAGTGTCACAAAGCCACGCTCTCGTCTCTGGTCCCACTTGGAAGAGGCCAGCCTCTGAAGGAGGTCTGTACAGAGGACAGGTGGTGATTATGTGGTCGGCAGTCTGCTCAGGCTCGCCACACTCGCATACTGCGCTGTCTGCCAGGCCCCACTCCTTCATTGATGATTTGAAACGACCAACCCTAGTACGGAGGCGGTTCAGTAGGGTCCAGTGCCGGCGTGGTAGATGTTCTCCTTCGACTCCATCTTCCGGGTCTTGGATGTGATGGTGCAGACGTGTGAGCTCAGCCGACTCCCATTCCTGCTTCCAGGAAGTTGCTAACCATGCCCTTGTAGACAGGTCCTCAGGGATGGAACCAAGCATCTCTTGTGCTCTCCTGTTGTAGGGGTGACGGGACTTGAGTCTGCTTGGGGTCGCTGCCTTAGTTGTGGTTTCATGCAGGATATGCCAGTCATGTTCTTGGGCTTTCCTTGCAAGTGCAAGGGTAGCGGCCTCTTGTCGGAGGCCGGCCGGGGCAATTCCCGCTAGGACTGGCAGGTAGGACACGGGGGTGGGCTTCAGGCAACCAGTTATGATCCGAAGGGCGTTGTTAATGACAGGATCAATCTTCTTCACATGTGGGCTTCTACACCAGACTGGGGCACAATATTCGGCAGCAGAGAACACCAGGGCTTGTGTGGATATTCGTAGCGTCCTGGCGGAGGCACCCCAGGTTGTACCAGCGAGGCGGCGGATAAGCGAGACCCTTGCTGTCACTTTGGCTCTCACTTCTTCCAGGTGTTGTTTATAGGACAATGTCCTGTCCAGCCGAACACCGAGGTACTTGGGGGCTAGTTGGTGCTCCAAACGTTTGTTGTCAATGGACACCGATAGTTCCCTTTTTGCCTCTCTGTTGCACAGGTGGTATGCGGCCGACACAGTCTTCCCAGTACTGAGCTGCAGACGCCACATGCGCATGTAGGCAGCCAAGATGCCCATGTCCTGGTTGAGACCCTGTTCCACCGCTGACCATGTTATTCCCGTTAATCTGGTGTAACACATTAATAGGTTCTTAAATATTAAGATCCCCTGAGACACAGTGTCGTGAGGCTTAACAGGTTAAATGTTTATACTTTTGCTTTTTGTGCGATTATATGACAATGTAATATTTGTACGAGACAACTAGACTTGGAAAAAGTGATATTTACATTTACTCATTAAACGAATAGTGGAAGATCCTTTTTTGCAATTTGAGTGATAATTTTATTCAGTGTTAACAATGCCCTTCAGGACTAGTGGAGATGCATGTGACATGCGATGAGACAGGACAGAGGCATAAAGTGTTTTCAGCTCATTAATGTGTCATGCAGAAATTGTCTGTAATTTTCTGTATAGTAAAAAAAATGTAAGTTTCTGTTAAAAGTGCTTGGTTGTGAGCATCATTTGTTATAATAGAAAAAATGCAACAATTCAGTTTTAATAATACTTTGAAGAACATTTGATTTTGTACTCCCATAGAAACTACCTGTGCTCGCTAATATGAATGCAGTCCTTCAACTACATGCTCTAGCAGGAGAGTATCTTTGTTTGTGTATGTGTTGAGGATAATGAAAAACCATACCAGCAGAGGCGCGACCGTACAGCAGAATATTTGCAGCATGTCACCCCCCTCTCTTCTTCTTTTCTGTCTATCTTCAGCTGCAATACGTTATGGCAGAAAAAACACGGTAATGATCTCAGGAACCTGATTTGCCTTCCAATCTATGTAAATTCGGAAAGCCCCACAATTAAGTGTGGGGTGTCACACAGCAGTATCGTTATTCTTAGTTTCATGAGCAGATAATCCGTCAAATTAATGAATCAGCTGAATAGAAAAAGGCAGGTTTTCTCACCTCCACTTTAAATCATCATATTTCTCCTGAGGCAGAAATGTGAGAAAGTGTTCATCTACTGCAGGGTTGAGCATTGATGACTCTTCCTGCATACTGTATAATATATTCCATAGATGATAACATATTGGAGAAGACAGAGAATTTAATCTAATTCTGACCACATGCACCCACTGCATTGATTGCTTTTTATCATTGGTACTGCTCTTAGCTTTTCAAAGCAGCACATGTGCTCCAGCCCTCGACTCCTCAGAGCCTAACAGTACAGAATCATCCACTCCCCCCCCCCCACTGTTTCTCTACCCTCTCTTGTATCCTTGTCTACTTCTCAACACGCGCTGTCGTTTCTGTGGCCCCACTGGACATGGTGGGTGTGACCCCTGTCTAAGCCGGATGGTGTTGGTGGTGGTGGAGGTGGAGGAGGAGGAGTGAAGAGGGGAGGTGGGGCTCTTTGTCCTCTCTCCTGTTATCCCTTTTTACTCCCTATTTGCACCCCAGGAGGAAATCTGCTCAGTGCGTCTGTGTGTGCATGTGACGTCTTTTTCTCATATGTGCACAATCCATCCACAAGCACCAGGTAATTACTGAACAAACCTGCTGGGCTTTTGTCCTCATGCTTTTGAGCTGGGCTAGTGCTAGCATTACTATGATTTGGACACAGCTGGAAAGAGACATGTAAAAGAAATGAACTGGCTTCTGAATGTACGCACTTAAAGACACAGCACACTGAAAATAATTGTCTTGATGACAAATACATGCTGCAAGTATAATAAAAAATATTAGTAAGAGGAGTTATGTTTATCCCAACGGTAGGTCACATGTGGTTGGGATGTACGTGGGCTGCAACGTTTTAAGTTGTAAGCACCAGCCTGTGTACACAGATTCAGAGAGCAGTGTGGATATAAGGCTGACATTCGGACGTTGTCTTAGCTCTTTCCCCTGCTTTCACTCTTAATTCTAAACTTTATATTTACCAGACAGACGTGTTTCCTCAAATGTCAAACTATTCCTTTATGGTCTCAAACATTGCTATTATGTTATCCAGTATCAAGTCAAACGGCAAAATAATCTTATTTTAAACGACCAAGCTGCAGCATACCATGCATTTAGCTCCTGTTGATCTGAGGCATGAAGTCATATTAAGGACCCTCTCAAAGTCTTCTCCCAGTCACACTAATACAAGGATTGCTTGACCTCTGAGAGGCCATATTGCACTACTTAGTAGAAAATGCTCTCTAGCCCTTCTCTAGAGAGCTTTGAGTGGTCACCCAGAGATACAGAACCTTCAAAGAAAAATGTCAAGTGCTTTGCTCGCCGTGTTTTGAATTAATCAAGTGAAATGGAAAATTCTACATAGAGTATCTTTCTGACTATATTCAAAGTTACTCACAACATTAAAGATGAATTAGTGAGAGTGAGGTTTTTGTAAGAACATTATGATATTTAACAAGACGAGGAAGAATGTCAGAGATTGCATCTTCACAGGCAGGAGAAGTCGAGTGCTCACACTCAAGTTGCGTAGAGATACTCGCAACCCGCCAGCTCAAATAAACCCTGCTCTTTCCCTCAGATGTGCTCCAATTTCATTTCTGCTGGTGTAAAGCTATCAGGCATTTAGCTGTCTCCATCCACTTCAAACAACAACCGCATCTCTCAATGGGCCTCTCCCTATTAGCACATCCATGTACAGTTGATCCACATTTTGGCAGGGTCATAACTAATTCATATGATTTGAAGTCTGGGTTAGCGGATATCTCCCACACTTATATCTATGTAGTTCCTGACTGTATTCCTTTTAGCCCTGGTTGATTGTATTAAACTAATCAAATTGACATGGATCAAGTTAAAGTACAAATGCATGCTGCAGAGTTTCAGATCACATATAAGCACCAGCCAATTTCTATAGTTCAACAAGTGCTTATGCAATAACTATTAGTGGGATTTGCGTCACACTGGATAAACCTGAACAGCCTAAGCCTTCTTCTTCCACTGAGCAGCCTGCCTAGATACATCTGGCTGTTAAGTGCCTTGCTCAAAAGCAAATCAACAATATCGGTTGAGAAAAGACGAGGCGTTTACAGCTTATTGTTTTCATTAAAAAATGTGCCAAAGTGTATGTCAGTGGTCCCCAAACTACGGCCCGCGGGCCGGATACGGCCCGCCTCCACATTTGACCCGGCCCCTTGAACAATTTCCAATATCAGAGACGCATTACCTCCCCCCCTCCCCCCCCCCCCCGCATTATTATTTTTTCAGTCGGGCCACGCGATCGAGACCAATGCACGCATAGAACTGGGTGAAGTGAGCCTCCCCGACTGAATCCCTGAAATGTTTCCTCATGTCAATAAAGCTCATTTGAATTGAATTATGACGCTAAAAAAATGTTGCTAACGACCTCACTGTCTTTGCCCTAATCATAAAACGTGAACCTACCCCCCCCCCCAGAACGGAATAATGGCAAAAAGGTTAGGTAAGAGAAAAATTGATTCAGAATGCAGGGTATTTAACCTGCAGTGGACACACGATTATTTTTTTGTTCAATGCAAAGAAAAGGCTGTTTGTCTCATCTGTCAAGAGGCCGTGGCGGTATTCAAAGAATACAATCTGCGCCGACATTATGAATCCCATCACAAAGACAAGTATGATAGCTTGCGAGGCCAAATGCGAGCAGACAAACTAGCAAAGCTAAAAAGTGGACTGTTAGCTCAGCAGACTACATTTGTACGCCAAACTCAGCTGAACCATTCATCTGTTCGTGCCAGCCTCCGTGTTGCTCAACTGATAGCAAGCTGCGGTAAACCTTTCACTGAGGGAGAGTTTGTCAAGAAATGTCTGAATATTGTCGTGGAGGAGGTGTGTCCCGAGAAGAAAGATGTTTTTAATGCCGTGAGTCTGTCTTCGAGTACAATCACCAGACGCGTTGAAGAAATTGGGGGTAATGTATATGCCCAGCTGCAGCAGAAGACAAAAGAATTTGACTTTTTTTCATTAGCACTTGATGAGAGCACGGACGTGCAAGACACAGCGCAGCTTCTTATTTTTATTCGTGGAGTTAGCGCACATTTTGACATGTGCGAGGAGCTGGCAGCCCTCCAAAGTCTGAAAGGCACTACGACGGGGGAGGATATTTTCGGCAAAGTATGTCAAACCATCGAAGAGTTGGATCTGGACTGGGCAAAGCTTGCCAGCATCACGACTGACGGGGCTCCGAGTATGGTGGGCGCGACTCGGGGTCTGATAGGACGCATGAACCGGGAGATGGAAGAGCGGGGTCTCACCGCCCCGCTACAAGTGCACTGCCTAATTCACCAGCAAGCACTGTGCTGCAAAGTGTTGAAGTGGGATTCTGTCATGAAGGTGGTGGTATCATGCATAAACTTCATCAGAGCAAATGGACTTAAACACAGGCAGTTCCAACAATTCCTGTCTGACCTGGAGTCTGTGCACGGAGATGTATTATACTACACAGAGATCCGATGGCTGAGCCGCGGCAGAGTTTTGAGGCGTTTTTACGAGCTGCTACCTGAAATTAACGCATTTCTTCATTCAAAAGGCAAAACGGTCCCAGAGCTGATCGACCCAGAATGGAAATGGCACCTCGCATTTTTTACAGACGTGACAGAACTGCTGAACGGCCTTAACTTGCAGCTACAAGGCCAGGGGAAACTCATTTGCGACATGTATTCCCACATAAAAGCATTTGAGGTGAAACAAGCGCTGCTTTTGGAGCAAGTGAAAAAGCACAACTTCACCCATCTCCCTGCTACCCAAAAGCTTTCTGCAGAGAAACCAGCGGTCCCGTTCCCAGCTGAAAAGTGTGTGGAAGCACTAGAAATGCTGAAGGCGGAGTTCGGTGTGCGATTCCGTGAACTACATGTTCATGCAAAAGAAATCCGTCTTTTCCAGAACCCCTTTGTTGCCGACATCGATGAAGCCCAGCCTTCTTATCAGTTTGAGCTGGCCGAGTTACAGAGCTGTGATGTTCTGAAAGACTCATTCAAGCCCACCAGTCTCATTGACTTCTATGCCGCCCTCCCTCAAGACACGTACCCTAACATAAAAAAACACGCAATGAAGATGTCCACAGTTTTTGGCAGCACGTATATCTGCGAGCAAACCTTTTCACGCATGAAACACCTGAAAACTCAGAGGAGATCAAGATTGACAGATGAACATCTGCATCAGTGTTTGAGACTGGCTGTGACTAGAATGGAACCTGACATTGAACTTCTCACCAGCCAGATGCAGGCCCACAGTTCACACTGATGAACATACAGTACATAGGTAAGCTCACTATAAAAAATCCATCTCCACAACCATACTTGTATTGAAATGTATTGTGCTGTGTAGGTGCTGTATCACTTAGTTTGGTTTCTCAGCCTGCTTGCTTTGTGTTTTTCAGGGGGAAGTTGATGAGAGAGAGCAAACACTGGTGTCTACTAGGCTATAATACTGGAACTTACACAACTGGACTATAAGGAAAGAACACAAGAACTTTGAGAGACTGCTCATATGAGTCATTTAAGAGATTTTGCTGTGACAACTGAAGCTGAACTTTTACCAAGATTGTGCACAGCACAATAGAAGCATTGTTTCTGTGAAGAACCCAGAGAGGGTTATTTGGGTATTCATAATACTGTTATTACATATTTCCTGACTTTTTTTCTGTGAAGAACCCAGAGAGGGTTATTTGGGTATTCATAATACTGTTATTACATATTTCCTGACTCTTTTTCTGTGAAGAACCCAGAGAGGGTTATTTGGGTATTATTGATTTCATAATACTGTTATTACATATTTCCTGACTTTTTTTCTGTGAAGAACCCAGAGAGGGTTATTTGATTTTTATTGATTTCATAAATAGTGTTATTATATATTTCCTGAGTTAAATTTTTCTGTGAAGAACACAGAGGGGTTTATTTGATCTCAGAAAGGGTTATTCATATTTGCTTATGTGTGGCTTTTTGGAAAACAATAAATTCTTACATTTAGGCACCACTGCGATCGTCACACTTTTTCTGTTACAAACTGACCCGGCCCCCCATCAGAGAAGGGAAAAGTTATGTGGCCCTCACTGGAAAAAGTTTGGGGACCCCTGGTGTATGTGATTCAAACCAGTCTTAAATAGATCTGTTCAGTCTCTTCGCTGGATTCTTGGTCATGGAAAGCTGTTTCTCCTACATTACTGTATATGTGCAGCGCCGGGAGACAAAGGAAAAGGTGTTTTAGCATGCATGGACATGGACGGGGGCTGCTGAGCTCATGTGAGATGTTTAATGTATCTGACCCAAGGCAGACAGAGAGAATGTGTATTCCATTATCCACTGAAAGTGTGTGGAGGAACACTGGCTGACTGAATGCCTCTGTGATGGCAGATGTTGAGTCACCTGACTGGTTGGCTGGCTGGCTGTTGTTTTTGCGTTCTTCTCGTCTGGGGAATTGGTTATATGGCTGATTTGTCTGACTTGCTCTGGATAGCCCACCTTCTGCTTCCAAGAGGACAAAGCCACAATCCACACAAACGCACACTACACTAGGCTCTGTGTGTACATTGGCTCCCCAGAGTGTGGATATTAATGAGCGCCCTAGAGAATATGTATTCACTCTCTGTCTGTATCATAAACACTTTTGTCAAAATCAAAAACATTTGATGAAGTAAAATACCAATCTATGCTACACGTGTAACACGTTTTTGTCACCGTCTTTTTTTATTTATTTTCATATTTTTATCGTTTTTTTTATGTTGTATTCTTTTTTTTTTATTTAGCAACGAGCCATCAATTTATTTATAGCAACCCATTAACTATGGCTACACATTCATTAGCCAGAATTGATCTGTGTTGGCAGGAAAATCACTATTACATGTCACACAGCTTTGATACACATCACCCGTAAGCAAAGAGCTGCATGACCTCTATGATGTGACCACAGCTAACCTCAATATATCGCATTTCCTCTCTAGGGAATATCCCCTTTGTGAAGACATGGAATGCACATTTTCATCTCTCAGGTAGGAGAACCTCTACAAAGCCATTCGCTCCCCATGTGCATCGGCAACCCTCTCTTCATCTTACCCCACGAACAACAACAATATTCACGAAACTGTGTCTCAGAGCTTCTTAACATTTAACAACCTTTTATTGTGTCATACCCACTTAACGGGAAGAAACTCAGCTAACTGTTGATACAAACCATTTTTACCTAAACAAAACACAAGTCTAATCAGCCCTAAGCGAAATACGCATTTAGCACATAACTCACCGTAGCGATATTTTATACTTCATGCTATATGCACAAACCAGATAGTATATGAAAGCTGAGATTTCACAGATTCCATTGGTATAAGTATCATCACTGTGCAACCAAAACTCAAGGCAGTGAAAGCCAGGAAAGACAACACACAACTTCACTTTACTGGGCCAAAACGGCAAATATGTCTTAGCTGTTTTCTGATCAAAAGTTGTGTTCAATGGCATTAAAACGCGTATATAAACGCTGCTGAAGGTTAATCCAATGTCTGTGTCACTTTGAAATGATTACTGATAATCCATCATCATATTTATGGCAATAAACTTATTTTTCATATAGAGTGTAACGGAGTTTCTGGTTTTGGGCAAACTGCGTGCGCATCATTCTAACTCCTCAATGGTAATGTTTAGATCAGGGGTGTCAAACTCAAGACCCGCGGGCCAAATTCGGCCCACCTAATTGTCTGTGGCCCGCAAGAGCTTGCAAAGAATATAATACGTTTATTATACGGTTACATTACATATACGTTGCCGATAAACTACATGTCCCACAATGCATCTCGTTTTGTGACATGCGCACTGAAGAGACTTGCAATTATTTGCCCAAGACTTCTGCTTTCAGATGTAGTTAATTATGAAGTTATTACCCTATCCGATAATAATCCAATGCAGAGGCAATAATGTAATATACTACATTATTTTGTATATATTATATATTTATATATGTATATTTTTATATGGTCTTAAAGTTACAACTGGCCCTTTGAGTCAAACCATAATGCTGATGTGGCCAGCGATAAAATTGAGTTTGACACCCCTGGTTTAGATGGATTTAGGAACTTTCCCTCGATTCTATTGGCTCTAACGGTTAAAAAGAGGTGTCCATCACCCAAATCGACCAATGGGTTCCAGAGAAACGGCAAATACACCCAAATGCACCCAGAGGTGGGTTTCTTTTTCTAAACCTTTCTAAAAAGGTCAGATTTCACTTGTTTTGCATCAATCTTGATACAGGGTACTTATTATATGTTATAGTTTGGATTCCTAAAGGTTTTTGGCTACTATCCCGTCATTCAAGGGTGGTTTTCACTATAAGTAATGGGGTTTTTTTGGACGGAAGCAATAGTTTACATTTGTTTTACTATGTTCAATCTGAATTTACTTTAAAGTAAAAATATCTATATTGATTCTGACCTTTCTACATCCAACTCACAGATGTATCATTGCTTTGAGAAAAAAGATTATTAATTTACCCCTTTTAGAAGTGAAGATATAGTCCTTTGTTCTGGGCATGTGCACTTATTGTAAGTCGCTTTGGATAAAAGCGTCAGCTAAATGCAATGTAATGTAATGCATGTCATTTTCGAGCCTGAGGCCTGAAAAACAGGCTCTGGGTTTAACAGATTAAGCAGGATGTCTTGAAAAACCACAAAATAAACACTTAAGGAACAGCTGATCCAAGTGTGGCAGTGATCCAGACATGGGATTTCCCCCCAAAAAGAGTGTCTGTCTCATCTGTAATTGTATATAAATGAAAAAAAGATTTGTTTCAAGATGGTTAACTGTCTACAGAGGTGTTCTTTCGCTTAATACCTTGTCATTTAAATTAATTATCGACTTTTCAGGGGAAGTTTGACGTCTTTCACTGAGAGGTATGAAATAAAATAACAGATTTGTATTCATTTCCTTTGTAATAATGGCAAAAGAAACAATTGAGGCGCAATTAAACTGCTGTTTGTTAGAAAAGTACAACAAGCTTTTAGCTCCAACACTGCTTCTGATGACACACATCACACATTTACACCCCAGTGGGATATCATCTATTACTGCAGGCCTCTAGGTATCCATCAGACTCGCAACAAAAACAATAAGAAGAATCCACAGCAGAACAGCAACAAAGCGATGACACACAGCTGATGTCACTGAGAAAATATCTGATATGTGATTTGCTAAAGTTTCACTGTTGCCTGAACCCCTCCACTGCCAACAATTCAATCAGTTGGCAGTTGTGGCATTACTGCAACGCATCAATCTCACATTACACAAATGCTCTTTAAATGTTGAACTTTCCACAATTTAATTCTCTACAAAAAGGATAGAATTTGCTGTGTCAGATGTGTTATTAAGACGTGTTAGTAATTATGCTACATTGTTCATTAAAACTCAGTATCAACTTCCATCGTTGTCCATGCGTTTTAGGTCGCAAGGACAACTCTTTAAGAGATTGAGGACCATATGTCATTTTGTCTCATTAGATAGGTTTTTGTTATACAGCTTTGGAAGGATCCAAAGAGCTGCTTATCTGCAGAAGACCAAACAACCTAACACTTCGACTACTTAAGCCAGATGGATCTGACATGATTGACCCAACAGACACCACTTAGAAACTGAAAAATGTCACACATTGGCAGGTAAAACGTTCACAATTCACTTGTCCTACGGTGAAGTTGACGCCAACTCCTGACATACAAACCACACTGATCAAATGTAATGGATTACAAAAGCATTAAACTTCCTTTTATTTGCAAATCTATTAGATGAGGCACTCAACTAAAGACATAAACATTTAATTACATGAAAACATAATGATAATAATCCCACCCTGCTGTAGTGTACTCTAGCCACTAGCATCAAGTGCCATGAGGCTTTTGTGACATTTCAAATGTCAAGAGTCTGTCCTTGCATCCAATTTTAAATGACAGTGTGAGTTTAAACTTGAGCTATTTAGTCAGGGGACTCCATTTAAATGAATCCTATTTGGAAAAATAGTTCAATGTTTTTCATGGTTTTAAAGACTTTTGTGGCTTTTCTGACATCCCTTGCTGACGAGTCTGTCCTCTGCAGGGGACCAAGCAGTATACTTGGGCAAATGGCTTGAGTGGTGAGTAAAGAATGAGCTAATTGTCAAGTGTACTAAACTTTAAAAAAACTTCAACACTGTTTTCATATGAGAGAAGGCATATTATTGAACAGACCCAACACAGAAACACTGGCCCATATTAGTAGACATGTTGTAGGCCTCTCCCTATGTTGTTACTAAACCACACCGCCTTGAATGGTTACATACCGTGTCATTAGAAACATCCATGTTCCTTTCTTTATCCATGAAGCCAAATATGATTTACGAAGTGGCATTATAAAATGTGAAATTCAGAAATCGAGCAAAAGCAAGAATACACCAACAGCAGATTAATCCATTGCCAGGTCTGTGTCTACTCCCCCTCTGTGGAACAACACCACAGACAAGGCTGTTTTCAATTATAGACCCCAGACCCTTATCAAGAGGAGAACGTTTCACTGTTGCCTGAACCCCCCCACTGGCAGCTTCACTTTACCAGCATGAAGCAACACATTTCTTGGTGTCAACTTTGATATCCGACCACATTTTCATCATTTCCAGAATGGTTCAGCTCTCAGAGCATGGGAGAATGTATTGCTGCTTTAAAATTATGTGAATCCTTTGCATATTACTGAATTAAACACTGAAGTCTGTTTCAATGAAAAGTTTCTATGTGTGGAAATCTATTTTTTTGTTGGTCTCACTGTAGAATGTTAACATGAGCAAAATAACTCCAGACCATAACTGAGATAAGTTGAGAGAAAATCAACGGCGTGTTTGAGCTATTTACATGATGGCTTAAACCAACAACTCACCATTAAAATCCTTTCAAATGATAGAAGATTTTTTTCAGCTTTGATCAGAGGAATCAGTGTTTGACATTAGTATTCAGAAAAAAACATGTGAAATCTTTATATGATTAATAATACAAATAAGTAATTTTACAGTCCATAGATTATCAGAGAACAGGGGAAAATGGCAAAAAGTTTAATAGATTAAATACTATAGATCAAAGAGGCAATAATTAACATACATGAAGGCTTTCAAGGTTTAATTTTGTGTCTTGGTTCGCAAAGGATAAAAACTGCACTTTGCCACTGGTTTGGCAATGAGAGGTGTGTTAAAAGCTGTTAGAATCACAGTTTTAAGCTAAAGTAGGGGGGAAAATCCTGCTAGCATTAACTGATTTGATTTGGAATAAACGTCCCCTCTGTGGGACGAATAAAGGTATTCTGATTCTGATTTGCAAAAACGCAGCCTGAGCCACTGCTCAAACACCTTAATGCAATTCCATTCAGGGGGAAATTAAACAGACATTGATCTTTTGTTCCATCAGTTGAAAAAAGGAAATAGAGAGGCCTAAAATATATGACACCATGAGTTTTGCCAAACTAAGTAAACTCTTCACATCCAGGCAGGCCCATATTTGCTTTCAGTACAGCAACAGCATTTTAAATGTCAATGCGGCTGCAATGCATCTTGGTAATGTGGCACCCTAGGGATAGTGGTTTATAGCCACCATGTATTCGGTGCAAATCCTGAGTGCTTTCACATCTATACAGCTTTATACATCACCAGATACAACTCAGAGACACCAGGGAGTAGAGACACAAGAACACTGGGGGGAAAGTTAGACACAACTCTCCTCTCGGAAAGACTAGAAACACTCAGAGAGCAATAGGTACAGACGAGAAAGAGAAGCAAGTTTCTTGAAGAGAAAGCAAGAGCAAAGTTGGTAAATATCATCAAGTGTGGTCTACACTAACAGAAGATGTCCACAAAACAATTATAACGAGAAACAAATGTGCGTATAAATCGTTAAACCAAGTCCGATCAAAGCTCAATAAAGCATACAACAATGTATATGCATTTCTGAAACCTGCATTGTGCATCTTAATGTCCACTTCAGCAAGGAATTTAGGATTTTGTTTGTAATACATTTAACTATTTATTTACGCAACAACAAAATACTATTGTTATAAGTCTAGTATATGCATCTTCTGGCTCAATGGTGACCAATCAGTGACAACCATAGCTAGCTACATAATTAAACAAATTCTCAAAAAGTGAATTTCTCCACCATATATAGGGTATCATGTCCTATGTAACAAAATTACTCAAGCTGCGTTGTACATTGTATCTCAAAACGCCCGCCCCCCCGACACACACACGCACATATTCTGTTGTAAGCCAACAGAGACTATAAAGATATAGAGGCTAGGGTTGTTGTATGTAAAGAGTGAGCTGAAAAGATTCACACTCTGAAGAACATGTTATAAATTGAAATACCCTTTGTGATTTTATCACTCTCTATCAGTGTTTCCGCCAGGGGGGCGTCTTGCCGTCATTTGATGCCCTTATTACGCTCGGAACGCCCTGAACTCGAGCCGAGGGAATCCAACAAATAAATAATTTGAGAGAAGATCGAGAGTTTTTATCGCTTGAAATGACGAAAAGGAAAAAGGACAAGGACATCCCTCTGTTGGAGGGGCAAAGTAGTCTGGTGGGATTCTTTTTGCCGCCAGCAAAGCGTGTTCCTGTGATGTAAAGTGTACTGCCGGCGAGCCTTGACAGGGGGGTGCTAGTGGAGCAGGCGCGTGAACTGCGAGCACCGGAGCCTCGCAGCGGCGAAACTGAGGCTCCATGGTAAACTGTGGTAAAATGAAGGGCCGTTTAGGAGCCGAAAGAGCCGGCTCTTCTTAGTGAGCCGAGCCAAATGATCCGGAATTCCCATCACTAATAAATGTTCAAGTCACGTGACACGGCGTGACGTCACACAACCCCCCGCTCTCGGGGCGGACGCCCTCTCAGCCCTGGTCTGGCGGAAACACTGCTCCCTATACATCTCAGTTAGCCCAGTAAACTCAAAGAAGGTCAGGGTATGCTTGGTTAAATGTCACACACATTGTTACTCACTATAAAGAAAAGAATGAAATGCTTTAGAAACAGGATCAGCGTCATGCCCTTGTGATAGGAACACTGAGCTTACGCAGGCAAGGACAAAACCTGGAAAAAAAGCAGCAGGAGAAAGAGCACTTACCAGCTTTATGCTGCTCATGAGATGAGAAATATATTGTGTATTATGTATCAATTATTGAATTCACAAAGGAGTATATCAAAATAGGTTTGGTGGTTATTTTATAAAGACTTCTTATATTTTGAATTAGCAGTTAACATGCCTTTTGGAGATGAAAATCATTATCTTAATATTTATGTACCAAGCCCTAAAGTTTTAAACCAGGTTTTTTTAAGTTGTAGGCAAAAAGAAGACTTACAGTACAATAATTCAATATGATGGACAGACCTGCAGTCTCATTAAATTCTGACTCAAGGGAAATATGCTAGAGGGCATACCTCACTCATTTTGGCACAGGCGCTCAATATCAAGTTTGTGTACTGTAAAGATATGTTTAAGGTACTAAAGTTGGTAAGCGGAGTGCTGAAGCAGCGTATTAGATATTAAGTTCTCCAATGCCTATGTATTTTGCTGATTTGTTAGAAAAAGTATACTCTTATTGTAAATGTACCGGATCTTTCAACAATGTGACATAAATCCAACTAATCTCCTTCCATATATCCTCGGCCCATTCGTAGCTAGTTTGAGTCCTGGCAGTGGGTGTGTTTGACAAAGGGAGCAGGACAAGAGAAGAAAAATGGGTTAAAATGCCGATGAGATTTCATTCTCTTATGGTGCACTCACTGTATGGGGGTGGCATGGTTTTAGATTTTCAGGTCAGGCTAGCATGGTGATGATAAGTCAAGCAGACTCTGAGGGTAGACCTGTAGATCACAGTACGTTGCATGAAGTGTAGATTTAAGAAGAGGAACTTGTAATTTGTGCCTTCAGTGTCAGCATCCATAACCATTACAAAAAAAGACTAGGAACTGCTGATTTCTGAATATATAACACTCTTTGCAGCACATTACTGACCAAAGCAATTCTGTCTCAAATGGTCAAGGTTTATCATTTTGTGTTTCCATTTCCAACGTTTGTACTTTTGCAACTTTTGGAAGGAGAATATCTGACATGTTGAGCCTTGAGTTATATTGGGATAAATGATGCAAAGAGACAGGTAGGTCATACCGGGGGGAGGGGACGGAAGTAGGGCACAGTCATTTGATGCTCCAAGAAGCACTGCAGACACATCAGGGTTTTTTATATCACCTCTTGCATTTAGAAAAAAATATACTGACTACCACACTTCCCTTGCCCTGCCTTGCTGTGTGCATAGATAGCCAAGTAAAAAGGTGTGACACAACTAGCAAGGCATCTGCGCTTCCTGAATTGGGTCGCCTTCTTCAACTCTTTCCTTGCACAAAACAAACTGCTAAGCAAACTTTTCTTGGACTTCCAGTGGCGGCCGGCCCATAGGGGCGCTAGGGGCGCCGCCCCAACTCTTCCCACGTTACAAATTAAAATTAAAAAAATTAAAATTAAAAAATATATATATTTTTTTTAATATATTTTTTTAATTTTAATTTTTAATGAACAAGGTAAATATTATATAATTGGTATCAGTAAAATGTATAATCTACAATAAAATCTCGTTTAAAATGGTGTTACGATGTCTAAAGTTACTGATAAGTCACATGTTTCCTGCCTGGCCTTGACCGTGTATCATTACCCTCTCTCGTCTGGGCGCTAAGAGAGGAGCCCTCAACCAGTGCAGCAGCAGCCACTAGCAGCTGACTGTTGCTATCTGTAAGCTATGGCTCCGAAACATAATTTCAGCCAATCAGCGTCGTCAAATCTGATGATCACCGGGCGCCAATGTCAGCGCCCGGTGCAGGGTTATGGCTAGAAAGGATCCATCTTGTGTAAAACTCTCGCGAGAGTTTGCGAGTCACGTGGCTGAATGTTTACGTTTGAAAGGCAGCCTTTCAGTGACGATCGTTAACATCAGTGGGCCACAGCAAATGATGGTGAGAAGCTAAACTATCTATTAATTATGTCAATTACAGGGAGTGTGATTGTAACTGTGTAGCTGTGTCCAGGGGCGGACTGGGGGGAAAAAGTGGCCCGGGGATTAATTGACAGACAGGCCCATTTAATGCGCAGCATGTATCGGCCGGCCGGCGACGAAAGTATGTTACTTAAAGGAGAGGTGTCATGGCCATTTCCACTGATCATAATTCCATGAGGTTGAGGTATACTAAAATAGAAAAATACTGTGCAATTTTCCAAACTCACATTGGTTTCGCATACAGCATCTCTGTAAAGTATGTGTATTCAGCAGTATTCACTTTCTCCACTAAACGGCTCGCTGCAGCTCCCCCACCCCCCTCCCTGTGAGCCCAGTGTGGTCTGATTGGTCGGTACGTTGTGAATCGCGCTGAGCTCCGTGGAGGTGTGATTTCCTTGTTTAGCATTACACAGCCAAACACAGCCAAACTCAACCTGAACACACACAAAGTCACAGCCGAAGTAAAAACAATAAGTGTGGCTTGATACTGAGTAAGAAAAAGGTTTATAGGTTGATAAACGCTGTGAGAATGGGTCTGCAGAGAGAATTTCGCCGCGATCCCAACTGTCTGTTATCAGCCTGCAGCCAGGGAGGAGAGATCAGCAGGGCTGCCTGCACTGAGTGTGTGTATGGATTGGTCAATTTGGACCAATCAGCGGGGGCTTAACGTAACGGCTCCGCGGACGTAGCGGGGGCTTAACGTAACGGCTCCGCGGACGTAACGTAACGGCTCCACGGATTGGCCCATTTAGTTCCGGGTACGTGCTTTCGTAAGCACGTACCCGGAAGAATCAAATGGATGATGACGTTTCACCAAAGAGGCGTTTTGGGGAAGTATTTTTTGTGTTAAGAGTCTTACTCCCGACAGGGTGTACTTTGAGGGTTTTGACTCTGCAGACCGTTTACATGCAGAAAAACCTTCATAACACACAAGGGGACAGGTAATAACCGGAAAAGCATGACATGTCACCTTTAACAAAAAACCCTATGCATTTTATGTTATTTTGGACAATTATTCATATAGTAATCACATTACCTGAGCCCTTGAGTTGCCTAGAGCAAAATAGTTACAGCATATATTTAGTGATTTTAATGTTAACAGATCATTGATGCAATAACATTTTTGACCCAATTTGCCTGACTTGACACATGGAATAAAACATGGGCGTAGGAAGCATCCTCAATGTGGGTGAGACAATTTAACAGGGGTGTGGGCAGGTGGTGGACCTCACCTCCTCTAGGGGGTCCGGGGACAAGCTCCCCCGGGATTTTCTTTTTTAAATGTTGAAGTTAAATGCATCAATCTGGTGCACTTTCAGAGCAAAATTAGGGATTAAATCTATGGCAGTCAGTAGGGGCTTGGACTGTGAGCCGTACGGTCGCCGGTTCAAGTCCCCGACCATACCTACATTTGGAGTGTGGACTTCTACTTGGAGAGGTCCAAGTTCACCTCCTGCCCTGCCGTGGTGCCCTTGAGCAAGGCACCGGACACCCCCCTTCCCCCCTCACTCCCATTGCTACCCAGGCGCTGTAAAATAGCTGCCCACTGCTCCTAGTACTAGACTCCTGGTACTAGGATGGGTTAAAAGCAGAGAACACATTTCACTGTGTGTGCTGTGTGCTCTGCATGTGTGACCATTAAAGAGGGTTTCATCCCTCCCAATTCTTCTTCTTCTTCTTCAACACCCATATAAAACAGAACTGTAAACAGATTTACTTTTTCTTTCAACATTTATTTGAACAGCAAGTGGAGGCAAAAGTGACTGCACCCAAAACAATAAACCTGCTAGCTAACTAGCCTAAACTCAGTAACAGAATGTGGGCAACACGTTCTTCTCCACAGCCGCGCGACCTCTGAGTCAGACGTCACTTCCCCCTTTTCTATCCTACGGGTACAGCCGTACAGCCACTTCCCCTGAACCCCGTTTCCCTGCCAACCCCCCCCCCCCCCCCTCTCTCAGTCACTCACTCCTGATCGTTCAATGCGCAGTGACAGCTGCTACGGGCCTGATGTGTGAAAGTTAAACTATCTGATAGATAGAACATAGGTAGCCTATCAAAACGGCCCAGCCCAGCCCAGTGGGCCACACCCCACTGGGCTGGGCTGGCTGGGCCGGAACACTTACAAATGTGGGCCGGTAGGATTTAGGTAAGCAAAAAAAAAAAAAGGGAGTGGCCGGAAAACTTACAAATGTGGGCCGGTGGGATTTAGGCAAAAAAAAAAAGAATATATATATATATATATTTTTTTTTTGGCCCTCCGGCCCACACACAGCACCGGCCCACCGGGGAAACTCCCGGTATTCCCAATGGCCAGTCCGCCCCTGGCTGTGTCCCAATTCAGCGGCCGCATCCTCCTGAGGATGCATTCGGAGACCGCATATGTCACTTCCGCCAAACGAAGGCTGTCCCAATTTTAAAAAAAAGACAAGACTCCTCCGAATGCGGCCCGCAAATGCAGCCTTCTTTCCCCAGATTTAGAGGATACATCCGATGTACACTCCGCGGTGTACCATATCCCAGGATGCAACGGGTGACGGTGACGAATGAGTTTTTTTAAAGATATATGGCTTGTAACGTTAAACGTCCCATCAACGGCTACAACGGTTTCAGCTGGATTCTTTTTTAAATGTAAGTATGGGGTTTCAACTCACCCAAATAGTAAACGACATGAAAGAAAAGTAAACCTATTTAATTTGTGTATTTAAATATACGGGCAATTGGAGATGTCTTCTTTATATTACATACATAAAATAATATGAAGTGAAAATATTTCTAAACCCTGTTTGGTTTTCATATTGTTGGGATTCATTATATATAACACCAAAATAAGTACAGCTAGATCTGACTCCATATTGAACAGTTTTGAAAACTGTTTTGAAAACAGTTTGAAAACAGTTTGAAAATATTTTGCCTAGTGTCAGAAATTATTACCGGCACTTGTGACTGCAGCTGGTTGCTAGGTGACGGGGGCGGCAAAATGTAGGGGTAACTGCCGGTGACGTACAAGGACATGCTCCGTAGATCGTCTCATTTTGGAGGACCCAAGCTGGGTCCTCCGCGGACTGCGAGGCTGGGTCCAGCCTCTGAATTGGGACACAGCTTGTGTGTGACTAGCTGGATGCAAAGAGGTAAACAGTGTCTTTTGTTTCCCATGCTTGCCCTTCAAACAGCCGGGGACAGATACTATGTACCCGTGCTAAATAAACACACACACACACACGCACACGCACACACACACACACACACACACACACACACACACACACACACACACACACACACACACACACACACACACACACACACACACACACACACACACACATTATTGTTGTTGAGTTTTGACAGCATCCATCAAACTAGATGTTTTGCCTTAATGGTCTGTTTTCTAATATTTCTTTGTTTCTGAACCACGTCTGTGTCTGCATATAATGTTCGTATTTAGTCTCCTCAGGGTTCCCGCGGGGTCTTAAAAAGTCTTACATTTGATCATCTGAATGTAAGTCCTGAAAAAGGTCTTAAATATGACCAAAAAAATAAGAAAGGTCTTAAATATGATTTAGAAGTTCTTAAAAATGATCGGATTTGAAAGGTACTTCTGTGTTGCGATAGCGTCTAAATGTGTTTTGGGGGAAATGTCCGGGCTGCAAAGTAACCAGTACGGTAATAGCCTTTCAGTTCCCCCCAACAATTTGTATTGAATTAAATCAACATGGAACCAGTAATCACTAACTTTGTTTCCCCCGGAAACACCCAGCTAGTAACCTAGCAACCAAACTTCAGCTTGCGGCAGTCAGAAACTCATGTATCTTCGAATCTACTTACAAATTAATATGGGGAAGTGTCAGTTCAACCGTATTTGGTTGGAAAACATCTAATTTAGTGCTTAGTTGAAACCAGTGGAGGGGAACGTGTTTGAAGCCCGCCGCAACATTTGCAAAATAAATAAGCGTTTGTTTTGCTAATGTACTGTAGCGTTAGCTAGTGGAGCGTTAGCTAGTGCAGCAGCTCCCGTAACAACACCGGGGGACCTCCGGGGGACCTCCGGGCGACGTTTGGGTCTACGTCAACCCTAAAAGCGGAGGTGCTGTAGACGCTAAATACCGTAGCTAAACACCAATCATACAACAGCAACGATGAAATGGTGTAGCCAAATTTAATTTAAGGGGTCATTTCTCAAAATGTTCCCCGTGTGGTTTATTCACCATTACAATAGCCCCACCTAAAATAATTTCCACCAGCCGCCACTGCTTGACATGATTTTCAAATGAGTGAAAAAACTGTGTTTCTCATAAAAATGCTTTGTGTGCATTCTTGAGGCACAGCCGATTTTCGTTAACATTCAAATTGTGCAATGTTTACAGCGTTTCGGCCGGAAGTGTGTATTGCATTGTCATGTGCCCCATCATGCACTCATAAATTACAAACAAAATAGGAACCCACTTGCAAAAACATGACTACAACATAGCACTAGTAGGGCTGTGCAATTAATCGTATTTTAATCTTGATTACTATTTTGTCTTGCAACGATTACGAAAACAACGTAATCAAAATAAAACGATTATTTTGCTGCGTGCGCTTTTGCCCCTCCCTAAAAGCCCTCTCGGCCAGGTTGTGAGTGACAATAGTTGTGTGAGTTCAGCGCGAGCGAAGATGGCAGAACAAGAGCAACTCGTGAACAAGAAAGGTAAAACCAATTCCGGCCCGGCCCGCTTTTTTTTTTAAACGTCATCATTTCAGTTGCGCTGAGAGGCGACAGAGGTCCACAGTTTCCCTGCAGCGAGGTTCCCCCCGCCCCCCCCCCCCGTTGACAGTTCACGAGCGTGCCCCCTCTAATTCATCCACAACTTCACAGTCATCAATTAAGGACGCGCTTTACAGTACAACGGCCAACTCAACCAGCTTGCACAGACACAAAGATATAACAGATGCCATCACATTCTACATAGCTAAATACATGTGCCCAGTTAGCACGGTTAGCAACCAGGGGTTTAAGCAACTGGTTAACACTATGGACAACTGGTTAACACTATGGACAAGCGTTACTCGATGCCATCTCTGCATCATTTCCCCGGATATGCACTGCCTGCCCTATATGACAAATGCCGTGGGGAAGTTGAAAAATATGTGGCTTCAGATGATTACTTTGCAGTTGAATTATACTTAAAGTTCAGGGTAATCGACTGTTACAAAGATACTGTTCAATTTTTTTTAATAATCGTGATATCAATATTGACCAAAAATAATCGTGATTATGATCTTTGCCATAATCAAGCAGCCCTAAGCACTAGTAGTGTTCAAAAGCTTCAAAGGGTAACCTTACATTTGAAATGCTGCAAACTTTTCAATAAAGTGAGCTCCCAGTTAAGCTCTTGATTCAAATGAATTTTGACAAGAACTTTGTCATATTGTTCAACACTCCACAAATAATCTCCCTATACTCCTCTTTCCTGCACTCTGCTCACTCTCCTCAAATCACCCTCATGAGATCTCATCACTAATGAAATCAGCACACCCCAACTACTGTAGCTATGGCGACTATGTCCCAAATGAGCACCGTGAACTTCCGTGAAAGCATTAAGGGAAATTGCAGGCAGATTATATTTCACCTCAATACAGGACAGATCTCTTTCCAACCTAATAAATCCAATTAATGCTCAACTGGCCCTGAAGTTGTGCTGTGTATTTTCACAGCCCAAGTGAAGGCGTGGAAGTCATTGTCAACATTTAGTCTACTGGGGGCTCAAAGGTTGCACTGGTTTCCTCAGGTTTTCCATCCTTATTACTCCCACTCTATAAGATTGGCAGGTAGGGACTAGTTTCTGTCTACTCTGAAAAGCTGCTGAAGGTGTCTGTGAAAGGTGAAAGCGACAGTCTTTACTTAGCGGTTTTTAGACCCTACTTTCTGTGGGGGTGACATTGACATTTGTGATGTTTATGGCAAAATATTCGTCTTTGGATTCAGACTTCACAAGGCGTGGCTCAGACTGATCAAATTGTTGTCATGGACATTTAAAGTCATAGCCCAGACAGAAGTGAGTATTAATGCAGGTAGCCAATGTTAAACTCAACAACAAACTCAGGCAGAGAGACAGTCAGCATGCCACAACTGGGCCAGGAGAGACACTTCGCATATGGAGCCTGTTGCAATGCAAGATTTAAATTGAACAGACGGATCCGTTTATAGCAGCAAAGAGGATGGAAGAGTAGAATAGCGGCTAATAGAGGTCAACAGTAACAGACACAACAGGACCACTAAGCTGCAGTGGGTGTTTATGAATACTGTTCAGACACTTCTGAATGTATGTGACAGCGGGTAGTGGAACCGTATAACCTAAAAAGAAAGACCAAAAGCACCAATGCAAAAAGAAAAAACTGGCCATTTGTGCATGCTCATGACAAGTTAAAGGAATAGCACTCAACCCAAAATATTTAATACAAAATATTCTTCCTGTGTGGGCTTGGAAGTAGGAGTAGTTTAAGAAGTTTCCAAGGAGTTTGACACTTTCTTCCGAGACACCTTTCAACCCTACTGCAAGGGTTTAGTATATTAAATGTTTCTACCATAGATAAAGAAATACCAGAGCTACAATATCATATATATATTTCCTCAGCTAATACAAAGTGTTTTTGAGAGTATTACTTTGAAAAATACAGTCCAGGTTTACACAACATTTACAATAATGATGTGGAAGAAACAAAATGGGTCCACATCATTATATATATGGTGTAGCTCACAGTCATTCTCAAGGTGATAACCAAAGCAGACCTGGATAATGTACAGCTTCACAGTCTCTATGTTGATGCAAAAACAAAGATCGCTACACAATCTGAACATTTCTACTAATGGCTCTGTAATAGAAGCCATTAAGACCATCCACTCTACTCTTTCCCATGGGTCTGCTCCAAAATCCATCAGCTGTTAATAAGCAAATGGTTCTGGGCCGATTTATTCGATAGTCAAATCCCCACAGTAACATGAAATCATCTCATAAGACACAGTCTTAAACTGCTACTCCACCTAAAATGTTTTCAATATCAAAGATACTCACCTTGCAGGCTTTTATCAGTTAAGTATTTCATCTTGAATTCATGTCAGGTACAGTGGATTACCCCTAAAAGAAAAGAAAACTCCTGACGCACAATCCACTTTTGTTCTGTCCATTATTATGTTCAGCAGAATTTCTTACTCAATTTTGGAAAATATTTAATAAATATGAATAAACAAGCTTTATTTGCAGCCGGTCGGTTTGGTTTTAACAGCTGATTTAATATGAAGCATGGCAAATTGCTTTTCTAACACAGTAAATCCACAGGAACAATGATGACCCATACATTATTTATGCATGTCATCAGTTGGGCATGTTTTCCAAAATAATTCAACATTATTCTTGCCATTATTAAGCAACCCCACTCTGTACCTCGCACATTTTTGTATCGTCTTTCCTCAATTTCTGCTTTTTCCATTCATGCAATGTAGCAAATATTCTTTTATAAATGTGTTCAGAACCAATCTGCTGAAAAGGGAAGGGGGATCCATAGATAGAAACAACAAGTGTGACAACAAAAGAGATGCAGAAAAAGACAAAATGGAAGATGGAGGGAGAAGATGAAAGCATGGGAGTTACTATTGTCGGTATGTGTGCAAACCAATGCTGTTATTCGTGTTTGCGTCAGTGAATCAGGAGATGGAAAAGAATATTATGTCTCAAGAGAATGCACTGGTTGAAAAAGAAAGAAAGAGAATTGGCAAAGGAAGAAAAGGAAAATCAATAGCTGAGGGAAATAATCTGAGAAACCAAGTACCATGCATGGGACTGACAGTTCCCACAACGCTTTATTAAAAACACTGCTCTTGTTCGTGAAAACTTGTTACTTACTATCAGGATGTTGATTGTCAGCAGAATAATTTTTGCAGGTGGTTAGTATTAGACGACGGCCCATTGGTTGCAACCCAATTGCAGCCATGTGATATTACTGGATGGGAGGAAATGCATTGCTCAGTAATGTGTGTACTTGTCAGCATGCCATTGAAAAATGACATGTGTGCACAGAACTGTTTTTTTTTCTCTTTTCAATATCACTCCTGCCCGCTCATACTGATAATAAATACCAATACCTCCACAAAGAATCTGATCACCAGTACAACATCTGTCTATCCAATCTTAAAGGTAAAAAGAGACATACAGTATGACCTTCAATGTATTCCTTACTAATTAACCATTCAAAGATATAAACTGAAAACTGAAAATTAGTTAGCTCAATAAAACATTATTATTATCTTTATTAAAACACATACCTACTCATGTATGGCATACTGTAGACAGTGTTTCACATTGCAGTAGTTCATGACTTTTTGAAAACAAGTTTAGCAATTATTAATATAAGTAGATGCAATAGAGTAGAGTTCTTCCCTAAGAAGACCATGTGTCTTTTAATAATTAACGCTGTCAATAAATGAATGTGTTCTTAGTTCTATACACCGTTTTTGATACAGATAACCTAACAGAAACAATCAATAATGAATGCGTCTGTACGGTCTTTATCCAAGCTATCAGCAAGTCTGTAGACCAGAGCAGTCACTAGCACAGCTAGAGTTTTTATCCCCCTGTTGAGTGTAATGTGATCAGCACAGCCTGCCAAGAGCTCAGGGAATCACCCAGCATCAAGCAGGCAGTCTAGAGAGGCTTTGGCTCGTAGCATTTTCCAAGGCTGTCCTTCAAAATGGATTCCATGGATTTTATTAGCCTAGCAGATGACCAGTGAGGAAAGGCAAGCCAGATGAGAGCAATGAAAAAAAAAGCCTGTTCCTGCTGATAATTATATGGCCAATCCTCCCTGATTCAAATATGCTGTTGGAGCTCTGTTTTGTATTTGAGATATCCCCATTTCTGCACAGCTCCACTCTTCTGAAGCAATAATGTTTTCATAGAGGCAGTCGTAATCACTGGCCTGCGGTTCCTGCTGGACATTGTCCAGTTATCGCATTGGACAAATATGTTCCCTAAGCAGCCAATTTTGTGTGTCTTACAGCAGTGCTGCACCACAAGAGATTTGTCCTAAATAAGTTAGGAATAAAATGTTCAACAGTATCTGCTTTGACTCCTGCAAGATTGTATTTGTTCCCTTGTAATGCGGTTGTGATTGAGAGTAGTTGGGTCATTTAATGATCAGAGAACTGTCTGTAATAACTTGAGAACACAGAAAGCTATTTCTGCTACCATTTTATATGATGTGAGATCGAGATTGATAGCAACCTTTAAGCCAGATTTGTCATTGCACGCTTCACAAAGAAGCATCAGAAGCTGCTAAACTTTCACTGCAGTGGCAAAAATGTGTGAAGCATGCTTTTATCGCCACAACATTTAACAAGATTTTTAAACCTTTAGGCGTAGGACTAAAACAATAAAGTGTAAGTAAATTACTAAAAGACATTGTTGCAAATTGTTCAGAAAATGCTTTCTTTGGCCCTAAGGTGCACTGTATGTGTTTACTTTAGATTATGGTATGTAATTTTAAAGAGGTCTATTGGGTCTTATTTTCAATTTTGTGAATGTACTGTTGTCCTTTTATGAAGCAATAAAAAGTATTTGTTATCTGATTTGAATATGTATACAATAAATCATCTAGAATGAAAGGTCAGAGTTGTATGGTGCACTCTGGTGTTATAGATGCAGGTACGGACATTTTTGAACAGAGTTTAACATAAAGCAGGTCATTTCATGATGGAATTATAAGTCACTGACAGGAAGATTGACTGAAATAGGGACTGTACACTGGCTAATGGTTCCTGAGTATCTGTCAAGTGGCATGGATTTGTACGGTTTCCCATGAGTGTTTTGTGTCATATTTCCTCCACAAAGGAATCGAATATAACCGTATTCCATTCATTACTACACATGCATTTGTTTCGTGTGTATGCATCTGGGAAACCTATCCCAGAAGATGCATCAAAAACTTGACGTGGGGGAGAAATCTAATCCCTTCCTCATGCAGAAACTCAGTATCTATAGCTGTATATAAAACAAATAGTTTCTGGATTCAATATGAGTCTTTTCAGTATTGATATTAATTGTACATCTGCAACCACGATTTTGATAAGGATCAAGGCTGCAGCACTACCCCCTAATAACAAATTCCAAATGACTTTTTGGCTCTCTCTTAAGCAGCTGTGGCTTTACTCCGTGTTTGACCAAAATGTACTTCCCTTAAACTGTCTGCATCAATGACTTGCACTTGCTCCTGTTTCAAAGCCAAGGTAAGTCAAAACACTCGCCTAAGGAACATTTCCAATTCATCATATTTTTTCCTCCTGAATGAACGGGTCAATAAGACCCAGACAAGGCGCTGCATTCACATAATTATCAACTCTGCCAGCCTTTCATACTGTGACAGTAACCACAGAAGAACATCTCACAATTTTAAAACATTACCCGAGCTACATTGTGTGTGATGCTGATCTCTGTTAATTAAAAGTTTGGAAGCATGTCCACAATGTGTTCATAAGCATGATCTGGAAATGATTCACATGCCTGGGAGTATAGCCATACAGTAGATGTGTATCGTGCCAGTTCTGTAGCAATATATGCAGTATGACTGCAAGTATGGCCGTGGTTATATATAGCCAAGTACCAAATAGCATTTTCTGACTCGCTCACTAACACCCTTAGGATCTAATGACACAGCCGGGGGTTATGCTTCATACCGGCTAAAAACCTCACTGCCAAGTTCCAGTAGTCAGTCACAGTAGGAGGAGGACTGGCGGAAGGAAAATCAGCGGCTGTTAAAAACAGCATAGTAGGGGCGAGCAAGGGTACGTTTTCCAATCTGCTGAGAGAAATTGTCCAAGCGGAGAACCTTCCATCCCTTCTTCCTTCTCTTTACAAGATCTATCCTTTTTTGTTTTGGTGTTCACTTGTTCAAACAGTATATCATCCAATCTTAAATTTGATTTGACAGAGACAACAAAAGTCATGATCCTTCTCTTCAGTGACAGATAAAGAAGCCCCCCATGGCATGGACGGGCAAGCAGCTGGAGAGAAATGGGAAGCTTGCCATCTCCTCTTCAAAGGATGCTCCAGATTCATGCTGAGGTCTCACAGACGCCTTGAGCAGTGCCCAGGCCTAGCCTACATTGTGACACATTTGGGTGATGTGTTTTACCTTGGGGCTGCTGGACCTTGGCACACCAGGCGCTCAGGCACACACAGCCACATCCATAGTCATCTGGGGGAAGTATGCTGTCTCTCTCCATATGCATGATTGACGTCAGCTGTATGTTGAGCAAGTAGCTGGCTCATGTTACTATTCTCCTACAGGGGACATACCCCTTGAAGTTGTTTCTATCTGTCTGTTACACTCATTAAATAAGTCTTGTTTATTACTTATAAACACTTACTTACTTCCAGCATAAACATGATTTAAATGCCAAGATTTCTATAGGAAGATATGTGACTTGATCCCTTGTTGGTTGGAAAAGTCAATTTAACGTGGAGCCTTAATGTGAACACAAGCTAAAGCGCCACCTTTATGTTTAAATGCTTAAACGATTTCAGTATAGAGAAAAAATAGCTGTCTTTCTTGCAAAATCTGTCACAGGCCTTTAAATCCAAAGACAAGAGGGAAGATTCTGGTATTTAATCAACACAATCAATTAGGGAATGTGCCAAACACTGTTGTTTTTATGACAACGGATTACAAATGTTACAAATATGTCACTTCCTTATCTTATTAACGTGCTATTTTTAAGGTTTCAGTGGAATGTTATTTACATCAAATGAAAATACTTGAGTAACTCTGAGATAGAGCTGCATCCCTTTACTATACACACTTTGACTGCAGCTGTTCTGCTTTCACACAACAGCTGCTGCTCCTATTGTCTTGCAATATGTTGTGCATCGCGTAATCACTTGCTTTGTTATTGTGGCATATTATCAGAGTAGTTTGCTAGTCCCAAAGGCAGGAGAGGTTTAAATAAGAATAACACTATCGACCAACTGCAAATAATGGTGTGCTGGGATCATGGTGTAAAAGGGGTCAAATTTGATTTCGCCTGCTGTTAGTGTTCCTGAATATGTGCTGGAGTGAAATGTGCCTCTTACATAATTAGCCTCCTGTGCACAATTTGATTTGTTTGGGTTAATCTATGTGCAATTAACCCCCTGAAGCAAATCGGAAAAAAGTGTTAATAATCTTGAATGTGGTTGAATTACATGAACATTTCCAGTTAAATCTTTGTTGGAATACATTATGAATTCAATGCAACATTTTAACATCACATGGGTGTTTTAGTCCAGCACACCACTTTGCAATGTCACTTCCATCTGTGCTCTCATTGCTCCCTCCCTCTCTCTCTCTTTCTCTATGGCTTCTTCTCCTTGATACTGTTCTGCCACTGCGTTAGGGACCATTCTGTCGACCATGCAAGTCACTGTGCAGTCTTGAGTTGACTGCTCCTGCAGGCAAGTATCACTCATATCTACAACCACTTTTTTTAAAAGAGGAAGAAAGAAAGAAACTAGCAAGCCATTTGACAAAAGATTACATCCGCAACAATCACTCAAGCTAGGGATCTGAGGTGACCTTCTCAGATTTCAGTTCAGTTTCTCTTTTTTTTCTCCTTCCTTCCCAGAACCAGTGAGTAATTAGAGCAGAACATTTCCCCACACATCCGGGCTGTCAGTGTGCAAAGCTGCTTTTGTGCCTGTCTTTATCCAGGTAGCCTTCACTAAAACTATTATTACTGCAAAAATCACAGCTGTCATTTTATCGTATCAACTCTGATAAATCCTGAGGTGCAAGCAATGTCTAAAGAGAGAGCACTTGTCATACATGCACTAACATTATCCAAGTAGTCATTTGTAGTGAGTCAGATTACTGTGAGGTTAATTTCAGGGAATGTGGTCATCTTGTATTAGTGATGATGTAAAGCCCTCCTATTGTATCGCTTACCCTCAAACACAGCAGAGAGTAATTTCACTGACAAACAGAAACACTAGGCTACCCAGTGATCCCAAAGCTCAGTGGTATTAATCACTAGAACCTCATTTAACACTATTTAAAAAAGGTATAAAGGGACTGAATAATCCCTGTGACCTGCCTCTGGTTCACGCCTACCTTTAATTTCCATCAGTATCTGTTCTCATTCTGCATCTCTTCATATGCCACATATAGTTCCCTCACTATAGGTATGAACATAAAAACAATAAGATAACTGTGTTTACCAAGACTCCTATTGATTTTTGAACAAATGCATGCATATTCTTCTTTTCGGGCTGACACATCTTTCTGACCTAATTTGAACAGTCAACTGTGTGCGCCTATGAACTCTTTTATTCTAAAAACATCTAAGTTATTAGATGGCAGGTGTGAAAAAAGCGTACACAAATCTAAAGTGAAGATCATTTTGCGACTATATTGCATTGTTTTTTTTTACCTTGGATTTACCCACCATGTACTTTATCCATCCTTTCTTTCATTCACAGTAGTGTGCGCTACATAGTAAATGTTTTCGACAGAACGAGACAAAAAGTGATCTTATACAGAGGTCAAGCATAGGCTTAACCAACAAATGTTTTAAGCTGCTCAAAGTTAGGACTCAAAACGAGGCAAAATACTTATCCGCTCTCGCGCGTCTGTCATGCACACAACGCCCATCTTCATCGAGAGGAATTAGAAGGACACACAAGACGAGCAAAAGCGGTATTCCTCTTTGCCCTTACCGTCGAAGACCTTGAAACGACGACGGCCACGACATCCTGGATTTCTTCAGCCCGGGTCGGTGCCCCGTGTCCACAGCGTAAGTCCGGTCCATGTTCCTCGGTTTGAGGTATCTCTCGGTGTCCGAAAAGCCTCTTTGTCTCACGCGGTCGTTCTTGCGCACTACCAGCGCGTGGTGGAGCGGAGAGAGCGCGGGCTGGTTCTGCTGCCTCCACAGATGTTTCGGTGCCTTCGCACTAACGCCGGTTCCGCCGCCGGTGGCCAACGTCGCCGTGCCCACTTTCCCGCCGGCAGGGTCCATCCTCCTCGCAACGTCGCTTCGTAAATATTTTTGTAAAATAAATATAAACACTTTAAATTCAAATTTAATGACTTTGAGGCGGATGTGGGAGGGGGGCCGGGGGGGTTAACACCACTCCGAGTAAAAGTGTGTTTTTAGAAACCAAAAAAATACTCCGAATGCAACACTATAAACCTTTAAGTAATAGAAACAACTTTTAGTTACTCTTGGTTACTTCCCTCCAGTTTGAGTTTTGGGGCTCACGTATTGAGTTAAACTCCATCAACTTTATCCTCAGTGCCCTGCAGAAACACATTGAACAGAGCCACACATTAATCCATTTACACATCACGAGGGAGACCTAGAACTACGGTGGAGAGGGGAGAAGTGTCCCAGAGCTGCGAGGAGGAACTCAGTTTAGTCCGGTTTCCAAATATTCCCAGCGTTCTCCGTACACGCCCATCTCAGCAAGGTGCTTTTGTTGCTGCGACGGTAACAGCTATCCAGGACAGTCCACACAGACGAAGAGTGTCCCCACAATGTCATGCAAACCCCCGCGGCTCTGGTTAACTGAGCCCACGATGTGCATAAAACCATGCGGACATGACAACATCCAACACTGTCCTTCCACTCAAGTCCCCTGGAAGGAACAGGCTGCGACGGGATATAGGGAGCACAGTGATACATAAACATGAGGGACCCACCCCAAGCACCTCCCCTAAAATCCTCCAGGAGTGAAGAGCAGGAGATGGGAGTGGGCAGAGAGTCAGGTGGCCAAATCATATAACAACAACCTATGTTATTATAGACCAATAAAGATTGCAGCTTCTCACAAAACTATCAGTTTGTTGAAGAAGTGGAAATACACTTTATAGAATTAAACATATGAGAAGGTATCAGTAAGAACGGGTATTAAAGACACAGCATGTAAAAAAGCTCACCTTGACAGTAATACATGTTACAGAGGGTCAGTATGTGCCCGTGATGTATGTGGGGTAGAGGGGAGCGCAAACATGAAGCGATCTTAAACCTCTGTTATGTTTGTCATCACTTCCAGGGAAAGTGGTCTGATGTCTTTGCTTTCTCTCTCTACACTCGCCTTGCTGCTCAGGCCCATTACTCTGGTAGCTAACAAGTGAGGGGAATGCAATCGTGTCTGCTTACAAGGCAGACATTTTTTCATCTCAGAAATAAGGTAACTTATAAACAGAAGTGACAGGTAAATGAGATGGTGGCAGGACAGTGCAAAGAGAAATACGAGTATTCCTTTCATGAACACATGAGAAGTTTGTGTTGGTCCACCTTCACTTACAGGGAGACCATATTCCCCACAGCGATGCACTGATGCAACAGCAGAAGTGAATACCCAGGGCCGCCCCTGGCCAACTTGGGGCCCCAAGCGACATTGTGAGTTGAGCCCCCCCGCCCCCCAACCGACAGGAGTGAAACATTTTTTTTTGGAAACAAAGTAGGCTACTTTGCAAATATAATTCCTGTTTATTATTATTATCAACACAGTTACTTTTTTATGCAGTCACGAGGTAAAGGGGTAAATATGCATGTATGTCGTTCAGTATGGTATGGTGAATACGTCTGCATTTCCTGCCAAATACTAGCCTCAAAAAGATAAAAATATAATTAATGCAAATAAACTACTTCTACTAATAATCATAATCATAATCAATTCAATAATATAAATACTATATTATATTATTATTATATATTTGTAATATAGTCAAGACAAAACATGCTTATTACATGCTCAAAAACTGATATTTCTTAAATCTGTATTCAAATGTAGTTCCCTCTGTCAGCAATGTATCAACAACTACACACACATTTCTATCAGTATTTCTCTGTGTTGTGGTTGACATGATGATGACTGTTAGGAGTTAAGGGCATCACCATGAAATGTGCAAATTGACATACAAATGAATAAAAGGGGAAAAAATGCTCCATGTTTTTTAGGCTGTAAACTTTAACTGTTATGTAAACCAACTAGACAGACAGTTTATCACTCTTCCTCCTGTACATTAGCAGATAAAAGGCATAAAATACTTGAATGAATGGTAAATAAAGAATGCTGGAAATAACTGCATCTCCATTAGCCTATATGCTATGCAGAGACTGCCTTCTTCATGTCGTGAATTAGAGCTGATGTTTTAATATGGAAATTGGCAATTTGACTTATACAACATTCGCAAGTTGTACATTTGACTCATACAATAACCCACCTTCGAGTGATGCTCTAGTTTCTTAATTTTGTGTTTTTTCCCCTCTTGCTTGCGCCGGACTGAAATTGTCTTTTCACCGGCATCTCTTCACCTGCACTAGTGGCCGTATCAAAGCCGTGATTGGTCAGATGTCGATTCATTGCAACGGTGTCGGGTTACAGACGTGCTCCCCTTGTCACCTCTCTCTCACTCTCGCGGGGGGTGCGCGGAGAACTGAGCGGAGAACTGCGCACAGAAGCTGAGGCCCTCTGGGCGGGGCCCCCTGCGCAAGGCGGGGCCCCATGCAGCCTGCGTGATTGGCCTGTAGGGAGGGGCGGCCCTGTGAATACCGCACATACAGAGACACTGAACTGAAACCTAATTTGTAAACTAATCACATTTAGGTTTGATTAATTCTAAACAAGGTTATTGGGAAGATCATATCTCATCATGCAGCGGGAGTCAACTTTAACAAACAAAGTACCGGATGGGTAACTTTCCACACTGCGCACCTTCCAAATATGTTTGCCACTGGATTTAATAATTTTGAAACATCCATCTTGTTGACATGTCAATATGTCAGGAGTAAACGCAACATGAGAGCTTCTAGCCATAAAAAGGACTTAGTCACCATGATAAAAAATACAATATCCTTATTATATTGATATACATTATCTTCAGTTTGAGTTTATATTCATACTATACTGTAAGGCAGTTCATTATTTTTTTCTCGTTTTTGTTTTCTTTCCTACTTATGGTGAATTAGAATTTCATATTGCACTAATGGAAAAATGACTGAGATAACTATTAATGTTTCAGATAATTAGTTTTTCCCCAGTAAATATACGTACGATAAATATAGGTATCGGAATTGAGATGTCGAAGTTGGTATCAGGAAAGAAAGAAGTTGTACCTATGCATACTTATTTATAATCTGCATGCATGGGTTTCGAAAAAATAAACCAAGATAAAAAGTGAATTTTCAATTGATCCCTGACAGAATCCACATGACTCTTAACATTAAAATGTTTGTGTTTACTGTAGGAACATTTATTTAGTAATGTACTGAGTTTTGATTCAGCATGGAACCAATATTAAAGAAAATGTGTTGATATTGGCCAAGACTTGGACGGTATAAATTAATATCTTTAAACATTTTCACATATTAATAAGATTATAAACATCTGTTGGTCAGTGACTCAGTCAGATCATTTTATGTTTTGCAATAAGTTGTGCTCCTCCGTGAGCATTGTCAGTCATGCAATTATAGGGTTTCTCTTGAATCATACTTTTATTCATTTATGTAAACAGAAAAAAACATGTTGTATGTTATTCGTAGCACCAGCCAATCAGGCTCTCTTTAGACTTGCATCTACCGGCACAATCAATGTTTATGAATGTTGAGGCACTGATGGCATTCAATTATGTATAATCTGTGCATTTTCTATATATATATATATTCAGCATAGTCACCATACTAAGTGCCTGCTAGTCACTGGGGAGAGACAAAGACATAGCACTGGAACTGTTTAATGGTCAGAATCATTGTTTGTTATTCCCGATATGAGAGCATCTAATGCAGCGTTTCTCAAAGTGTGGGGCGCGTCTCACTGGTGCGGCGCAGAGATGTGATAGGTGGGTCGCGAATGGACGCGATGAACGGGAGATTATTATTATTATTTATTTTGTTTGGATCTCAGGCCGGAATCGAACCTGGGTCCTCGCAGGCGGTGGTGGACTGTTACAGCCGGAGACTCGCGACTTTCACAGTGCTGCTGCGCCGGACCCGCCGGAGCCTCGCAACGTTTGCGGCCGCAGATGCGGCCACCAACAGCAGCGAATCTCCCGATGGCCAATCCGAGCCTGCTCACACACACAACTGAAACCCAGACCCAAACTGCACACAAAGGTTAAAGGTAAGCATATAATAATGTTTAAATGTGCTAAATATATACACTGCAACAAAAAATAAAAGAGGAGTAAAAGTAGCTCACGACTTGTTTTATTTTTTTAAAGTAGCTCTCATCTTAAAAAAGGTTGGAGACCCCTGTGTTATGATCTCTGTAAGTTCACGGAAAAGGTAGAACCCAAATGCAGACTACAAAAACGGTAAAAGGTTTAGAAACAAAAAGCGAGCTTTATTTAAAAGCTGATAACAAAACATGGCATTCAAAACGGTGGCTCAGGAAAACAATAACACAAAAACTGATCGTGAAAAACCTGGAGGAAGACCGGAGAGAAAAACATGAAACGTGACGTGAAGGGAGGACAAACAAACATTGAACCGACGAGGAAACACAGGAAAAGACAAGACTAAATACAGGGAGGGGTAATCAAGGAACAAGAAAGGTGAATACAATCAGACACACCAGGGAAACTAACAACAGGGAGGAAAACACAGGGAGAAGGACCAGACAAGAAACAAGGAGGAGAACATGAAACAGGGAGAACAGAAAAGCAAAATAAACCCAAACCTAGACATACAAAACTAAAAACGATACATAACATAAGAATCGTGACACCCTGTTATAGAACGATACATTTGACAATTTTAAGCTTGGCCTACCATTTTATTGGAGCGATGAGGAACAGGTGGGGCTTGAAAAGGCCCACCTGTTCAAAGTGGGGAATGACAGAAAAAGTTTGAGAACCACTGATCTAATGGAAATAGTGCACTACTCTGTTCTACTTCTTGGCCCATGGATTAATACTGCAGACAGTCTCATTAAACCTCATACAAAGTTAATGTCGCTAAATTCTCCAAAAAGTTGCAATTGGACCATTGAGTGCAGCATGCTTTTCATCCTTAATGGTTTACAACCGTATATTTCTTCCTCACCTCTGTGCTGAATTATGGATGAATTAAGCTTGAAGCAAAGTTAAGATGTATGGCCTTTGTTCAAATCTCCCCATCACCCATCCTTCTCCCTACAGTTCAGTCTTTTTTAAACTGCATATACATAGTATTTTCAGTATATGAAAGCAGTCAATCTTGCTTGATGATGGAACATGACTGATTGTTTACTAGGTAGGTTAATTTTGAAGTCAGAGGGTTGTCAAAATGTTGTAGAGCACAAACTATATTACACATAAAAGCTGCAGGCAACGGTATGTGACAAAAAAAAGTAGCTTTTGAATAAAAAAAAAACAACGACACAATTCAAAATCGTCAACAAAAATGTCTCAAGTCGCAGACACACTGTGACTTTGTCTTCCTTCAAATAACCCAATACTTATCCAGCCAATGTTACAGTTTTCAAAGAGGGGAGAAGAAGCGCACACTTGGGAAATAGTTTGCCCTTTTTTAAAGTTCACATTTAAGTTTCCTGACAATTATTCAGAGAGAAAGGGCAGTCTCTTCATCTAATGCCTGACACTTTATGGCATTATCACATTCAATTATTCAGTATTGACTATGTTTCATCATATTGGTTAGCCGTTTCTGTCAGTGATTCAGAAGACACTGTTGTGAGAAATGTAGAAGTTCGACACACATGGCTGCAGAAAATGAAGTTGGAGTCAAAAGGTTCTTGATATTAAAACACTCATTTTGACGCAGTAGAATCTATTTCCGCACTGCTCTGCATCAGAGTGGCCATGAAAATGGTTCTTGCTGCCTGATAATGTAATTCAGAACTAAGTGACTCAAAGTAAGCTTTTCTTGTTTCACTCTAAAGAAGTCTACAAGTCAATATCACTTTCTTCTTGTTTAAAGTCTCTCCCCAACGCCTTCTAACATATTCTCTAATTAAAGCCGTTTTAACAAGCTAGTCCATATTAGAAAGCTGTACCTCAGTTCTTTAGTCTCTAAAGAAAGAGGAAAAGAGAAGGAACAGGGAAAAGACAGGAACATTAAGGGGACAGAGGATGCATTTCTTTCTCATCTGCCACATGCCAAGCATTTGAACTATGTTATGGAGGTAGCATGGTGCTGATGATTGAGAGACAGAGCGGTTTGAAGCATGCCATCATGATCAAAGACAAGTCATTGGAGTACCACTTTCTATTTGATTGACGAGTGAACTCCCATCTGTTTACATGTACAACACTAAACCTTCTCCATTGCACTACTGTCTTTGATACAGCTTTTTTTGTTTACTAGGTTGTTGTTTTTTCCTAGTCTCCCATCAGAGACAAGGCTATTGGAGACTTGGCGAATGTCTCTGGCAAACCTCATTACATTTTAAACCTCTCTGATACATTATGCGGCGTTTTCAGGATAGGGTGTGATTGTATTTCTCAGTTGTTGTATGGTCATGCTTTCCAAGCGTGAGATACTGTGAGTGCACACAAATAATACTGACCGATTCTCAAACACTGTTTGTGCTCTTTCTGTTTCATAAATAAAAGCATTTCCACTGCCTGTGGAACTGAATACTTAAGGTCTTCTGCACCTATAATATGCTAAAAAAACATTTCAAATGCAAAGATTAAATATACCTACAGTTGAAAAGAAAATGATAAATAAATTACATATATCATTGGTACTGTATTGTACTATATGTGAAAATACATTAGGAAAAGGTTTTTCAAAAACAAGAAGGGACACATCTTTAATGCAGTCGTCTGAGAGGTTGCTTTTATCTTGTGTATCATGTTTTTAAATGGTGGATAAAATTCTCCATGAGTCACACTAAGAGCATGTAGCCAGTCAGAGATGATTTAAATACTAGTGGTTTGCATGTTATTACACCCCAGGCAATACTGTCAACTCTTTTCCAACACATACCTTCATTTTTAAGCAGCCAACAGTTTCTGTTAATTTCACTATGGTTTCTAACCCAATTTGAAGAAAATAGAGAGTTGGGTGGGGTTGGTAATCCATAACCATGAACATTCTGTCCTCTTTAAAAGGCATTTTCTGTTTCATTGTGTTTTTTTTTTAAGTGATCATGTGACAGCATTTATTGTCAGAGAACATTTGGAAAATAAAAAAATAGCTGGCTGGACAACGTTTGGTATGAAAAATTGTAACCTGCATAAGAATAGTCTAAAAGCAAAATGAAGACTGTCTTAATACAATGGACCAGTTTCATAGGCGGCGCGTGAGGCTCAGGTTTGGGAAGGCTAAATAACTTGTTTTTACCTGACGCAAAGAGATCAACTCAGTGAAAGCACCGCCTGCTGGCCAATCAGAGCTCAGTGTGCGGAGTTTAAATCTATCAAGTCATATTACAGGATAAAGGAAATACAGTTTAAACTGCCGTATGCAGAGAAGACGCCTACTTCACGTGTCGCAGTTATCATTCATATCACACTGATATCACATCATCAATCAGATCATCGATATAATATCACAATATTTCCTTATCTGAATCAGCTTCTCGAGCCGTATCTGGCCGTGGAACCCTTACATTGTCACATATACTGTATGCAGACTTTATCTGAAGCAACACATTAAGATGACGAAACACTCAACTGAAATGTAATTAAAGTCAGAGTTTATTTATTTTTTAACCAGTTTTTCTGTATTCTCCTTGTAGGTGCAACTATGTGGCTTGTATCCTGGATTATATGTTTAAGTCATGGATGTTTAAAGTTCATATTTGTTTAATATTAGTTTACTTTTCATTAATGAAATATGACGCTGCGCTGTCAGTAAACTTGTCCCTGTTTGTGATTGGTCAAATGTAGCTAACCCCAGCTAACCCCGCCCCTTTCACGTGAACGCGCTCTCAGCTGGAGAGAGAAACCCTGGCTTGATTTACCGAGTTGATAACCAGCGTCGTAGGACCGGTTAGCGAGATCTCGTTTGTTACGGTTAGTTAAGATAACTCAAACATATGGGTATGTTGAACTGGCTTCGTAGTACAGGGCACAGGTGGCTGCATAGCAGCGCTAATGTCAAAGACACAAACATTATACATTATATTTTTATTTTACCAGGGTGCAATGACACAAATATTTGGGAAGGCTTAGCATTCCCTAGCCTACTGTACCAGCCGCCCCTGACCAGTCTTAAATGTATTTGTGAAAGTACAGTACGGTTGTCACAATGCCTTTGAGCAGCTGACTATTACAAATTGCAAACTGGCCCAGTACACCTTAAATAGTCCATTACAAAAACACCATAACTCCGACAAGAAATGAAGGTGATGAAATGTTAACGATGATGGATTGCAAGTTTAGAGTCTCTTTAAGCAGATTTTGATATGGTATTAACATGTATGAGGACAACAAGCACAGAACCTCAAACCATGCAGTGCTTTTGATTGCAACATGTTAACTACACACAATTTGTAGGGAAAAAAAAACACTGCAGAGCCTTCAGTAAATGTTTAAACACACATTTGAACATGTAAGCACAGTGTCAGGTACTTAGCAAGGGATGTGTCCTCCGTCAATTCAGGCGGCCTATGTATTGATTGCACCACTCCACTCTGCTCTGATTACCCATTCCACTAGATGACATTTTGTAGTGAAAGGGGACACGCACGCACACACACAGACACACACACACACACACACACACACACACACACACACACACACACACACACACACACACACACACACACACACACACACACACACACACACACACACACACACACACACACACACACACACACACACACACACACACACACACACACACACACACACACACACACACACACACACACACACACACACACACACACACACACACACACACACACACAAAGGTAGTCCTACCTGCTGGTGTCAGCGGAGGTGATGGCGATGAGTGGTGGGGTGCGTAGCGGCAGTGTTGTGGGCCGTGTAGGAACTGTGTCTGAGTCGGACTTGCGATCACAATAATACTGTTCGGCCAGTCTAAAGGCTAAAGGGGGCAACTGGATCGTCCGGCAAGACAGCCTCCGCACCAAGTAGGGCTCCATGCAGGTGACTGGCTCCGGGGAATCGGATGAATCACCGTACACCTGGATGAAGAGAACATAATTGTAGTTGAATTCAAAGAAAATATAGGCCGCATCAGAATATTAGAGCATGCAGATATTTTTCATAGAACTTCTACTAAGGGGGTGGCTGTAGCTCAATTTGTGTGAACTGGCGGCCCAAAGTGTGTGTTTGTGCCTTAGTGCGTGCATGCATGTGTAAAATAACAACTGGTGAAAAGATGCAGTTCCCAACATGTTTGGAAGGGTATATTTTCGTTAAGCATATTAACAGCCAGGCCTTATAAAGAAAGTGGCCAGTAAACATTTTTTTGTCCATGTCCATTCAGTAATTAAAATTAGTCCAAGCCGTGCAATATGTTTTGGTGGAGGGTAACAAGTGCAATAACATTCTTTATTTGATATAGCCATAAAAGGCCATCGTTACAAACATATGTTGTACATTTTATCTTTCTGTAAAATGCTCAAATGTTCTTCTAGTTATGAAGAAGCCATTTTCTAATTAAGAAGCACCTAGCTGCAGCAGTGATACATTGTGTTGAAGGACACATAATTATAATGAACTGACTTTGTGTTTTAGGAAATATGTCCCTTAAAGGACAACTCAATTCCATTTCTTATGACCTATCATTTTTGAGAATAAGACACGCCCAAGATCAGTTTATTAATTACACCAAGATTAATAGTGTCAACTCAGAATACATTATTGTATACAAGGAGGTAAGCCACAGATATATCTGGGGGGGTCAATAGATATATATATAAATATGCTGCTTTCAGCTATCATGATTTGAGACCATTTCACAGAAGCAATTTAAATCAAAATGTATCTCATAAATGTTAAAGGTCCCCTTTTTTATCCAAAGTTCTGGAGCGAGTAGTCTATGCCCAGCTGCAGTCTTTTTTAACCACGCATGGAATCCATGAAAAGTTTCAGTCTGGCTTTAAACCCCTGCACAGCACTGAAAAAGCCCTTTTAAGAGTTTTTAATGATCTGCTCCTAGCCGCCGACTCAGGTAGCCCAGCTGTCCTGGTGCTGTTAGACCTGACAGCTGCCTTTGACACTGTGGACCATAGCATCCTCTTGTCACGGCTTGAACAGTCCGCTGGCATCACAGGATCTGCCCTTGCATGGTTCAGGTCCTACCTGACAGACCGTAGCTTTTCAGTGCAGCTGGGTGCCTTCTCCTCTGCCAAACCCCTCTTACCTGTGGGGTTCCCCAAGGCTCGATTCTGGGCCCCATCCTTTTTCTACTTTACATACTGCCCCTGGGTTCAATCCTTACAAAACACAATGTCCCCTTCCATTGTTATTCAGATGATGTACAAATCTATCTGCCTCTCAATTCCAATAAAAACTCTTTACAGATATTGATGGACTGCTTGACAGAGGTCAAACCCTGGCTGAGCCAAAATGTCCTCAACCTAAACGAGAGTAAGACTGAGGTCATCTTTTTTGGACCCCAACCTCCAGCCTCCCCAGTTGATACTCTGGGCTCCCTAAAAAAAAACATCCTCCCCTCTGTCAAGAACCTTGGAGTGACCTTCGATAGCACTTTTACATTTTATAAACAGTAGTTAAAACCTGCTTTTTTTAAATACGACCATTGGCTAAGACCAAGTCGTTTTTATCTTTTAAAGACTTGGAAAGGGTTATCAACGCCTTTGTAACCACAAGGTTGGATTACTGCAACGGTCTGTATGTGGGTATGGACCAGGCCTCAATTAGGCGCCTGCAGCTAGTGCAGAACGCCGCTGCACGTCTTCTTACTGGCCACAAAAAGCGTGACCACATTACCCCAATTCTGGCCTCACTGCACTGGCTTCCAATTCGGTTCCGAATTGATTTTAAACTCCTTTTATTTGTTTTTAAAGCACTAAATGGACTGGCTCCGGCCTATATAGCTGAACTCCTCCAGCATTACACCCCAGCCAGAGTCTGCTGAACAGCTACTGCTGGTAGTGCCCCAGACCAGGCTCAAAACCCGAGGGCACCGAGCCTTCGCAGCAGCTGGTCCCAGGCTCTGGAACACTCTGCCCCTCCATATGAGGTCGGCCCAGACTCTAGGGGTTTTTAATACAAAACTAAAGACTCACTTCTTCTCCCTGGCATTCTAGTCCGAGCAGAGTATGACTACGGACAATTCCCTGTGTTGGATTTTTATATTTGTTGTGGTAATTTATAGTCTTCTGTTCTTTGCGAATGTAGTAATGTGTTATTTATTATTTGCATGTACAGCACTTTGGTCTCGACCAAAAATCGTTTTAAAATGTGCTTTATAAATAAAACCTGATTTCATTTGATTTGATGTCATGCTTTTCCGGTTATTACCCATCCCCTTGTGTGTTATGAAGGCTAGTGGGGCCTCGCAGATGGGGGTGCTGAGGGGGGAGCCCCCCTTCCCACGTCCATTCGAGATGTCTCGCTGTCTCGCAGACCCCACGCAGCAAGCAGGAAATGAACCCAGCTCACACTGGGTGTTTCTCAATCTCGAGTAAAGCTGCTCCAGAGCCACTATTTCAAGCAAAGTAGGTCATTGAGTGCCGGCGAAGTACTGTTCCAATGTCCAGCATACTTGGAATTCTACCGAGCCCGGCGTACTTTGTTTGGAGATATTTTGAGGCTGCACATGTGTAGACTCCGCAGTCTTCTAATCCCCAAAATGCTTTGCGCACGGACCAATTTCCCCAAATCTGTGGTGGAAAATGTAAGGTGGGGCCTCTCATATGATATGACGCACACCTGCACACTTAATAGCCTGTTCCACTCTTTGGACGTTTTTCAATCGCGAGGATGCTTGCTTGGTAGCACATGTCTTCCAAGTCACTTCCTTCAGAAGCTAGGCAAGAATCCTTCCTGGCATTTGGAAAACGAAGAGTGGAACAGGCTAGCACGTGTGCAGGTGTGCGTCATATGAGAGGCCCCGCCTTACATTTTCCGCCACAGATTTGGGGAAATTGGTCAGTGCGCAAAGCATTGTGGGGAAGTCTACCCATGTGCAGCCTCGAAATTTCCCCCAAACCAAGGACGCGGCCTCGGTGGAATTCCAAGTATGCTGGAGATTGGAACAGTCCTTCGGCGGCACCCGATGACGTAGCATCCTTGAGGAGCTCCAACAAGCCATTTAGGACAGAGAGTGAATACACATTATACAGAGATGCTGTATGAGAAACCAATGTGAGTTTGGAAAATTGCACAATGTAAATCTATTCTAGTCAACCCGGTATCACGGCAAGACGTGAACATGTGACGATTTACCATGCTGGAGATGTGAAGATGTCACGATTTCGTCCCTTCAAACGTTACATGGTATTGTTAACCCATGTTAACCAGTGGAGAAATAACCGGAAATGCCAAGCAAATGCTACACCGACGGTCGGTTGATGAGTGACGAGTTATGTGATGAGTGATGAGTTACTCTCACTGTTAAGTTCAAACAGAAAGCTCTAGAAAGAAACGAAACTCCATGTGGAAATGACACATCACACAGAGGTCAGTATGTGAAGGCTGAGACTGCGTACGTTTGAGGTTAGACCAGTTTGATGGGATATAAAGTCATCCTGGAGGAAAGACATCAGATGGTCAATGAACCATGAAGTAGTTCCTGGAAAAGTTTATTGTGCTGCGGTCAAGGCAGAAGCAAAGATTCAACCTTAAAAAAAACACTGCTTCAGGTCTCCTACATTATAGTTGGTTGTTTCACTGAATATATGGACCTGGAAATCCATTAGGAGATAACAATCTAATTTTGACAAAGACTAAACACATTGCTTAATTCAAATGACTATCTTAATATGCAAATTGTTGTTTTGCTTCCTTTGAATTGGCCTCAAGCACAAAAGGCCTTTTTCCGCCTGAACAAATAACACACTGAAGACTCCGGACAGAAGTGGATTACAAGACGCTCAATATTCTGTTTCTTTGGCGCACTGTCCTTGGGGAAAGCTCAGAGGTGAACCGTTATTTGCGTATTGAGTGGTTCCTATCTTTGATTAGGGCACACTATACACAAACACACACACACACACACACAAACAAGCGGGGTGAGCTGGGGAGATGGTATGATAATTTGAGGCTGATTCTGTGCCATTACTCTTGTCGCAAACCATGGGAGTTAGGAGCTACCTCCCATGTAAGGTTATACCGGTAACAATTACACTCCACATAGCTCTTTTAAATGGGCCAACCCTTCTACATTACTACTGTACATTTCCTTTATACACACCCATCTCAGATATATATAGCAAAGTTTACGTTTCATCCCACCTACAGTGATGCATGTGTTGCCTCCAAGTTCCCATCAATAACTGCTTTCTACAAATGAGGGTTCGATTTTGACTCTTTGCTTCATATCAACCCCCCACTTGTCTCACTACTGCTGCTCTATCAATTCAAAGTCAAGAAATCCCTAAAATATGAAGGCAATATCACAAATACATTGTTAAAAAAAATCACAAAATAACAAAAGCAGGGACAAATTAAATCTTAAATTAATAATTTTGGCCTGTGCCGCAGATTTTCATACATTGGATTAATTTGCTGTGCCGAGCAGAGCTGCTCAATGTGTGCATGGTCTGGGGTAGCCTGCTGGATAAAAACACATATTTGCCCTCCAGGTGCAAACTAATAAATTATCCTGGCAGTTTTTGCCGTATACGCTGTCCAGTGCAGTGTGTGTGTGGGGTGTGTGTGTGTGTGTGTGTGTGTGTGTGTGTGTGTGTGTGTGTGTGTGTGTGTGTGTGTGTGTGTGTGTGTGTGTGTGTGTGTGTGTGTGTGTGTGTGTGTGTGTGTGTGTGTGTGTGTTTCCCCATATCTCTCTCTCCTTCATGACTGCTTTCCCCTCCATTGTTCAACAAAACACCTCGCCCCCGCCCCACCTTGTCCTCCCCTGCATCCATCAAGATGCCAATCATCATCCAGGAAGCCATGGAGCCTTTCATGCCTACATAATTACCTGTATTAGCCTTGTTGCTGCAGACGGTGGCTTGCAGACGAAGAGGGAGCCAACATGATTAACCCTCACTTTTCATCATGGCAGAGTAGAGGAATGATGGATATTCACAGACTTCTAAACATCATATGTAATGGCCTCCTTTGCTCTTTCTGTTACTCTTACAGTGATACAGAGTGCTGATTTTACATTACACTTCATACGATGCACCACTTTCCTTCTATTAAATCCCTCAATAATGTAAGCACTTCAATTCATTAGTGCTTGCTTTATGTATTTAAATGTATTGTATGAACGTACATTTGTCACTAAAAGCATTAAGAGCAGAATATTCAGAGTAGTATAAAGCGTCTTCACCTTCTTCTTAATTTTTCCTTTACAGAGTCCAAATGAAAGATTTAAGGACTACTAATGTTTGATCTATAAAGCTCTTGACATCTGAGGAAAGTAAAATAATGACATTTAAATAATAAATAGATTCCCTGAAAAAAAAACTAAGAGAAGAATAAAAGGGTAAAATATCTTATTTTTCTCACGTCTAAGAGAATGCAGAAAGTACAAAGGATAGGACAGCAGACACTTCTTCTCAGTAAGAGACAAGTTCAAACTGTATATTACAGTACAACACTGTCTAGGTGCTTGATCTCTATGGAGAAGCACTCATTTCACTGTCCTTTCCACTGTGTGTGTGTGTGTGTGTGTGTGTGTGTGTGTGTGTGTGTGTGTGTGTGTGTGTGTGTGTGTGTGTGTGTGTGTGTGTGTGTGTGTGTGTGTGTGTGTGTGTGTGTGTGTGTGTGTGTGTGTGTGTGTGTGTGTGTGTGTGTGTGTGTGTGTGTGTGTGTGTGTGTGTGTGTGTGTCCTTGAATATTTGTGTGCCCACTGTCGATTATACACACAGTCCTTCATTTTCAATCATTTGTACTGTCTCTACTAATGACTGAAGTGGCACTTTATGATAAGTGGGATCAGTGAAAGGTTAATTGGTCTGCTGTGACTCTTGTGTGCTCTCTGTGAATTTTATGTGCAGTCCATTGGTGGTCTGTTTGGTGGGTCAGATCTTGTGAAATAAGCAGCATTCTTCGATTTTTTTGTGAAAACGTAAAGGTCAATAAATGAGGTTTTTCTAATTTGTAGTCAGTTATCAAAATAACCATATGTTTCACCACATCAATCTAACATGACATTATGAAACGTACATGAACTGTTGTGGCAGATTTACTAACTGTTATTCACAGTTATCTTGGAACATTGTGTATTATTGTATGGACAGTTTCGCAGGCTGAAAAGCTGAAATAACAGCTTTAACGTCATTATCAGCTGTAGCGCCTAGCTAGCTTATTAGCATGAGCTCTGTATTTCTGCACATCAACATAAAATACAATAACAAAAAGAATAATTCCCTAGCTTTTTTCTGCTAAGGGTTGTAGCGTTTGATCAACAAACATCAGGCCTCTTTGTTTACCCCCCAACGTTCCATTTTTAAGCTACATCCCTAGATCAGACTGTCACATGGGAATCTGCTGTTAAAGTCCCACCATCTCATGATTTATGAATTAAGTAATTATTATCAATTAGACTAATTTTCAGCAAACAGGAAGCCATTCCTTTTTCATAAACTGAATTTTTCATTAGAACCTTTTGAGAGATTAAAATGGCACCAAAATTGGTCTGTTGTCGGCCTTTTTGTTTTTCTATGAGCTCACAGTGAAGACAACATCTGGACAGCCCCTCAACCCTGTCAGCTCTTTTTCTTATAAAATAATTGTGACCGTATTAAAAAGCTGAAATCATCCAGATGCACAACATGTGTCAACGCCTCTCTCCTTCGCTGCATATTTCTTTATCTTTCTGCTGCTTGTATCAATGACACCATCTATCGAGTTGAGAGGCATTCCCCCACTTCCTCTGTTAAATCATTAACATTTCACACTCCAAAGCTGCAGACACTAAATCAAGATCCATGTTAAGATGTTCCAAATAACAGGTGTATTAATACTGGATCAGCTGAAAGGTCCACAACATCCCTTCAGAATTAAACTGAGCATGGGGGATTTGCCGTAAGCTACTTGACAAAAAACCTTTGATAATGAAATGCTTCAAGTGTTCGATTGAAGAAATGCACCATCATCCCATCAAGCCAGGGGACAACCTGCACTTTACTCAATATGTGCAACCCTTCATTGTCAGTGTCATTATTCATCTCTTTGCTATGATTGATTTTTATCTGAAAATGAATCTTAAATGGATTCTGGGTAAAGCCAGAGGCAACATGAGAAGTGACTGGGATCAAAGTTAACAAAAGCAAAGAAAGGGAAGAGAGAAAGAGAGGAGATGAAAAGGATAAAGATTGCTATTGGAGGAGGAGCATTAAATCACCTGGTTGAAAAAACAATTTAGTCCTTCAATTTATCTGATGGTACACAGGCAGCTCTCTGCTTCCTGGAAGAAGACCATACTACATTCTACATGCGAGAAACGAAGGAGAAAGAAGATTTATGTGTGAAGCGCCCATATTTTCTATATAGTATGTCTATTTTATTTATATGCATAGTAAGTCTTTATATTTTAAACGCACACTTTATCTTTAATTTTATCAGCACCACGTCACTTTAAAGTATTTATTTATATGTATAATTTTAGCAAGTTTTTATATTGTCCTGTTCCTGTAAGCCAGTACAACGAAATTTCGTTTTAAAATTACACTCTGTCTTGTTGAAATGACAATAAAGTATGTCTAAGTAAGTCTAAGTTTAATCTACAACCATACCTCCAAAGCCTGAATTGTCTTTCAAGGAAACACTTCTGTATGCAGCATAATGAATGTAGACAAATGTGATAACCTCGACTCAAGTTACAGTACCGTGCAATCATAGGTTTGCTTGGGACATTCCATCTTTTTGAAAGGGTTGCCTCAACAACAGAGGTTCATCTATCGCTCCATGCTGAGAGCTACTGCTATTTACAACCAGGGTGTGTGTTTTTACTGCTTGATTTAATTGTTTACTTAGATATAAAACACAGTGACCTATGGGCTGATAAAAATTAACCCACTTCATCTCCTTCAGTACACAGTGCTCACAGCTTCACAGCAGATTTATCAGGGATAAAGGAAAAAAGGGGTGGTTTGTTGGGCACATTGTTTAGCTTCACTCCTCTTCTTGCCTTGGATCCACATTATGAATAATTCCATAGAAATAACAAGGTCATATGGACTTTACAAGTGCATTTATATTTCAAACCTATAGGTAACATAATACTTCTATGGGTTTACAGCTCGAGCAAAAATAACATAAAATAATGAGGTGATTGAGATATTTTCTACAGCACACTGTAGACAATAATGTTTTTACTGAAAGCGGTAGTCAGTGGCCTAGACCTTTAGTGATTCTCGGAAGGTCTTTATTCTCCATCAGTGATCGGCAAACCTTAGTTTCATCACACATTCACTGTGAGAAACACAGTGTGCATGCAGCTTCACAACATCTGGCAGTAATGCAGAATTCAAACCTTCCTGTGTTATTTACCTTCCATTGTGTGGGATATCAAACACCTCCATCTGCTACTGTAGGTGTCTGCTGCTTGTGTTATAAGCTAATTGAATTTCTATCCTTGGAATAGAAAGCATTCATTGCATACATTGAGACATGAGATTTCCCCCCCCCCCCCCCATTTCTATCTCAAGTAATGCCGTCTTACATTTCCATCCACGTTTGCCTCAACCCTATGGCTGTACAATTGTACAACATGTTAATTTCTATATAGCCTGCCTTAATGTTTCTCAAAAGGTGGGAAAAAACATCCTGTGTTGCAGCATGATAGCAGAATATGTGAGTTTGTTTATGCAAAACAAACACAGAGGACATTATAGTAACACATAGCCGCTTGTGTCCAGATTATCTCAGCAGGGGAAAGCAAGTGACAAAAATGACACATACAGTAAGAAAAGATTAAAACTAGCAGGACAGCTGATCAGGAAGTAACAATGGTACACTGAAGTGTCAAATTTGTGGAGAGGGAGATGAATCAATTTGTTTCAAAGCCCCCCCCCCTTGTAGCCTGAAGCGAGAAGACATTTCTGGCAGGCACATGGACTCGACCTCGGCTTCTGACACAACTCTGTGATGCACTGGTCTGTGCAACACATAGCGATGAAATATCCTGAAGGCTCCCTAAATCAAAGCAAGGGGGAATCATTTGAAGCAGATTCAGAAAGAAACGCTGGATAACACTGGCTAATGTACTAATTTATTAACACCACCATTATTCTTATTTTTCCACATCAGTGCAAAGGTTCAGGGTCATTGTGCTGTTATATAGAAGGAAATAAAGTGAAGCCTACTCGCATTGTTTTCTATCTTCCCGCAGTAAACGCGCTCCTTAAAGGTCACATGTCATGCTTTTCCGGTTATTACCCGTCCCCTTGTGTGTTATGAAGGTTTTTATGCATGTAAACGGTCTGCAGAGTCAAAACCCTCAAAGTACACCCTGTTGCGAGTAAAACTCTAACACAGAAAATACCTCCCCAAAACGCCTCGTTGGAGATACTTCACTGTCCATTGATTCTTCCGGGTACCGCATGATGTCATGCGTTACCCGGAACCAAATGGAAGAATCCGTGGAGCCGTTACGTTAAGCCCCCGCTGATTGGTCCAAATTGACCAATCCACGGACTTCCTCACACACACACTCAGTGCATGCAGCTCTGCTGATCTCTCCTCCCTGGCTGCAGGCTGATAACAGACAGTTGGGATCACGGCGAAATTCTCTCTGCAGACCCATTCTCACAGCGTTTATTAACCTTTTTCTACTCAATATCAAGCCACACTTATTGTTTTTACTTCAGCTGTGACTTTGTGTGTGCTCAGGGTGAGTTTTGCTGTGTTTGGCTGTGTATCGCTAAACAAGGAAACCACACCTCCACAGAGCTCAGCGCGATTCACAACGTCCCGACCAATCGGAGCACACTGTGCTCACAGGGAGGGTGGGGGCTGGAGCTATTGGAGCTACAACGAGCCGTTAAAGGCAGAGAGTGAAATTCAGTGAATACACGTAGTTTAAAGAGATGCTGTATGAGAAACCAATGTGAGTTTGGAAAATTGCACAATATAAATCTATTCTAGTAGACCTCAACATTGGAATTATGATCAGTGGAAATGGCCATGACATGGGACCTTTAACATATAATAAAGCATCAATGTATGGCTTGATGTGTAATAGCCAAGCGAGAGACAAACATACCATGTGTCACGCATGAATAAATCAAGCTCAACTGGGACAGGATGGCAGATTTGCCTCTCCATGAATCCTCCACATCGACCTTTCCCAGGCAGAGTTCACACACCACTCTTCATGCATCAGGGCCACATCCACACTGAGCACGCTGCCAAACACCTTATGCAAGATTAATCACACTTTAAACGTAGTCAACAGGCTGTGAAATGAGAACGGTGAGCGGGTGGTAATGTTTCTTTGCACAAGGTGTGGCAAGATAAATACATATTGAATACTGCTTGCTCCACGGTGCTAGCAGTAAGCAGGTGTAGGACTACCCGCTGATCTGTCTGCACTTGATGAAGACGCGCTTTTCTGTAAAATGTGCAGACATTTCCCCAGCCCAGGAGCTGAAGGTTCATTTACGAGGGATGGATATGTAGACTGGAAGCACCTGCGTAACTCGTTGGAGACATAAAAAAAGCGAGGACCACTGCAAGTCCATGAGTAGGTTTGAATGCTACAACCTATTGTTGCTGTTACCTAGTGCAATAAAAGAGTCACCTAATGATTGTAAATTATGGAGCCCCTAAAGCAGTGGTCGCCAACCAGTCGATCACGATCGACCGGTCGATCGCTAGTGTGGTGCGGGTAGATCGCGGACCGTTAAAAAAAAAAGTAACAAAAGAAAGAAAAATAAAATAATAATGTTAGAAAAATACGTTTTTAGATGTAAACCTATCATCCACCACCCCGTTAGCAGGTGCCACTTGATTGACGTATTTGAGACACCTCAATAATATAATACATTAACCGTGCTTTACGTGAACCTCATCATGACACAAGAGACAACGGCAGGACTGTAATTTCCCGTGTTCAGTGAACGCAACAGAGGCAAGACAGATCAATCAGAGAGTTGCATGGAAATACACGTGTGCTTGTGTCATTCAAGCTCGGCTGTTTGTGTGTGTGGCAATAGCGCATTTAGTGTGGGAGAGAGAGAGGGGGAGAGTGGGAGGGAGAGAGAGGGACCGGTGCCAGCGGGGACCTTGATGTTAGTATCTGGTTAGCTAACTGCACTAACGGACATAAGGAGCTGTTTCCACAACAAGCTGGAGGAGAGTCCTCTCCTGTCAGACTGAGGGGCTCAGGTGAGCTAAAGGACTCTGAGTGTTTAGAACGGTTTTGTCACAAAGATTATTTCCGCGGCACACCTTCATATGATCATTATAGTTATACAAACAATAAGAGAATAAATGAAAAACAGGTATGAAATAGCCTACTATATGGCAGTAAAACAAGAATACAGTTTAAAAGGGGAGTGATTTGTAAAATATCAATAAAGAAAAAGAAAATCTGTTTACAGTTCTGTTTGATATGGGTGCTGAGAGAGGTATCCATAGATCTCTTCATGTTGCTCTCAAAGTGCACCAGATTGATGCTTTCAACTTCAATATTTAAAAAAAAATCTTCCCAGGGGAGCATCCCCCCGGACCCCCCTAGAGGAGGTTAGGATCCCCCTAGAAGAGGTGAGGTCCTTCACTTTACCCCTGCCTATATGCCGTGAGCTGATTATGGAGCCTTCATTGTAACAGTAATTCAGATGCAATTAGCCTATATAAAAGGCCTCAAATTGGAAGCATTGTCTGGGCCGTCTTTTTCACTCAATTCTGCAATAGGTAGATCTCGCCTTTCACCTAGGCCGAGGTCGGTGATCTTGGGCTTAAAAAGGTTGGTGACCACTGCCCTAAAGGGACATGGAAAAAAAAAAAAAAAGGGAGAGAGAAAAAAAATAAAGTCAGGAAAACGGATTGACAGTTTACGTCGGCTGGGCAGGGTGAGATTCCCGGTCTGATTTTTAGTCCCAGTCCGCCCATCATGCGTCCTGATGACCGGCGATCTCCTTCATAAAACTAATAAAAGGGGGAGTAATCAGTAATCGGGCAGTTTGGTGTGTGTGTAGAGGCGTGTGTGGTCAAAACGACAGCCTGTGGTCACTCTTTATAGCTGTTCAATGAAGGTAAACACAGAGTAGGCGCGGCGTAAAAGCTCTTTGAGCGCTGGTGCTGCTCTTCTCTGAGTTACACGTCCCGCTGCCTCCTGGAGTGACCACACACCCCTGGCCGAAATGTCCTTAAAGTGAAGTCTGATTACGAAATATATCTCAAATAATGCACTGTAATTTCCCCACGTAAACATAACAGTCTGCAATGAAATGGTAGGGTCCTGTGCGCTTCACTTCCTCCTTGGTGCACCGGTAACTTTCTCCCCAAAAACATCTCGAGAAAGTTTCTCGTGCTCACCAGAAAGTATCTCGTGCGCACGAGATACTAACCCGTTATCCTGACTTTTTTTTTTTCTGTTTTTTTTTTTTTTTTTTCATGTCCCTTTAGGGGTTCCGTAGTAAATAACCCAATTTGTGTTCTGTGAAACTGAAAAGGATGTTACATTGTTTTTGTTACTTTCGTTGCAGTTGTAAATATGTCTTAAATGTAATTTAGGTTAACTTCCTGTTTTATTTAGATGCCTTTATTTTGAAGGCAAGTTTACGCTGTTGAGAAACGGAGAAAGTAAAGGATAAAGTTTATGTGTAAGTTTAGCACCCCCCGAAGAGGCACAAGGTTGGTATTAACTATAATGTAAAAATGTGGGTTTTGTCCTAATTCATTTGTAGGGTATGCTGTTTTGTAGCTTTGATGACTGTTTACAGTTAACATTGCTAAAGTGATTCTAATACGGATGGAGCCTAAATGTATTTGTTATTTTTGTGTCTTTATAGCTCTTATGTTGATATTGGAGATTTCAATAAATTCCTATCATCAGTCAAGTCTTCAACCATTATTCGGAGGGAAATGCTACAACGATGCTTGGCAATGGGCATTATTTATTATATATTATTATCATTATTACTACCTTAAAGTCATTTTTCCCCCTGGAAAAAGCTGGCCCACCCTATTTTATACAGGCCGGCCCGAAAGTATATTTCTGCCTATCCTACTGGCCTGTCTACCTACCTATGTGCGTTTATTGGCCTTTGAGTGCAGCCTCCCAACAGAAAACAGAACAGGCAGACAGACCCTGACAAGTGGACCAGATAAATAAAAGTAATTTGCACTGTCGAGTTTTGGCAGGCTTGAGAGGGAAAACACATATAATTTCCCTGAGTGCCTGAGTTTGTCCTCATTGTATGGAGCTGCCTTCTAATCTCATCACATGTTTGTAATATGCAGTAGATTGTTCCACTGTCTCGTCTCATAAATAAATAAGCAGGCAGATAAGCAGTGGCTACAAAATAATCAACATTGTTTGCACTGAGCATGTCAATTCAGTGATAAGAATACTGCCCAAGTTTATGCTAGAAATAACGGTTGATTTGTATGATCCAGTCAAATGTTCATTTGAGTGAAAAATTAGGAGCCCTTTCCCCCTGAGACATTTAAAAAGAGATCCTTACAATACTGTATAATATATTGGTACCTTTCTTTAAATGGCGCCTTCAAATCCTGAAGGTCTTTCCAAGTGTACACAGCCAGAGCAGGGGCTTTTGTAGAGTGATCATCACAAAACCGCACTTTAAAAATGTGTCTGTGTGAGAGGTTAGTGAATTATACAAATCGTTATGTGTTGTCCGAGTCCCTATCCTTCGTCCATTTTTCTTTATTTGATCTCCTGTAGCTGTCTCATGTCCTGCTCATCCTTCTGTCACTTTTCCGCTTCTGTAATAACGTTCCCCTCCTCTGATCCTGTTCAATCTAATTTCTCTGCTCTTTTCATTTAATATCTTGTCATCCACTTCCCTTCTTCTCATCCAGCCAGCCTTCACCTGTACGTGCTGAGTGTCTGGCTTTACTGGCGATTCACTTGATTTTAAATGATCAAATACTTCAAGCACATTCTAAATCCAGCTCCTCCTCTCACTTTGCACTCTTCCCATTCATTAAAACCTTGAGCATCATCGGCGTCACATTCCACCGTTTGTACTCTCATTCACAAGCTACTCTCCCTATCCTCAAGGCCAGAGAGGCCCCAGCACACTGCCTGGATGCTTCCCTACTGGGCTCTAATTGGCCATCAAGATGTGTGCGGGAAGGAGACTGAGCGGCGTTTGGCCCACTTCTATTCCCTCATCACATTCACAGAGCCACAGACACATCTGCGTAACCATGGTGATGCTGATAAGGTGACTCATGACTATTCATCAATGGCGCTGCCTGATTGGACAGCCCCCGAGAGCCTTGCGAAACATATTCATCAGTGCAGCCTGTGTCCCTGCTCTACCTCGATATGCGACTCAGGATGATGAGGAAGCATCTCTGCTGCTCTCAGTTTGTTTTTCACATGACTTCTCTTCTTAACCTCGCCCCCCCCACCTTAACCTCTTCTCCTCTCTCTAATTAGCTGACCGTTGTTAATGTCCCAACCATTTCCCCTCGCAAAGTCCCTTCTCTTCTCTGCCCTTGTGCCCTGCTATGTTCATTGTTCCTTATTTAACGAAGGCATTTAGAAAAGGCAAATCGAACATGGATTATTTCTCATCACAACCAAACTCATACTGCTGCTCGCTCACAAGTCCCGCTCTCTCCAGCGAGAAAACATAAAAAAAATTATATTTGTTCCCTGGGAGATGTTTTAGGTAATGTGCAGTTGTGTAATAAAAAAAAACATTGCCTTCTCAATGACACAAAATGTGGTTTTATTTAATTCTAAAGGTCATTTTGTTCCTGGTTTGTCTGGAAACATTTATGCACCACCTTTTAATATTGTGCCAATGGGACTAAATGCTTTTTGTTTCAATATAATATTATGCATCAGTTTGAGCAGTTTATCTTGCCGGCAATCATGTCTTTTGATTTTTTTTTATAACGGTGACCTCTGGCTTAAGCATTTCCCCACAGGAGATACACAGCAATTCATACTTTCTGAATTTGAAATTAGAGTTTACAGTAGATCACTGTTCAATAAACACTGTTCAATACAACACAGGTGTAGTGCATTTGTATCCCATGAGTCTTCGGCAGTGGTACACAAACTGTAGAACTGATGAAAATATGGTTTCCATTCATGCCAAGACAAGTTGGAAATGTGTGGACAGCAGTAATGACTGTAATGGCCATTTTGACATCTTTCTCGATGACTCACACAAAAATGTGTTTTTCTGCTATGCTGAAATAAGTATTTTCAAGGGAAATGCACCATCTGCATACTCAATGTATTTCATGTCTAATGTCTGCCACTTGCAAACTGGCTGTATGTTTGCACTTAAATTCAAGGTCAAGAACCAAGGACTCTGATTGGATATAATATTGAGACATGGGGGATAACCCTGACAGTGTCTGCTGATGCTCTATCCCAGCTCCAGCTCGAGTTCAACCCAGCCGCTCTGATCTTTCTAGTTGTTTGTTAAGATTTCCAGGAACCTGCCTATATAATCCAGATGGATAGTGTTGGGTGATCTACAGTTTACACACAACCCCGACAACATAGTGTGAGAACACACACACAGTCCCTTGGATGTGTAGCTGCTGTGGGGGATGGGTCATGTAGGAAATATGCAATGAAAAAAAAATACAATTTTAAACTAGCGTGAAAAGAAATAGGACAGCTGACTGTACTGGATAATAGCATGACAGAATAAATCATCCAAATTATTGGTTGTCATGTACCCCCACCACCGTGTGTGTGTGTGTGTGTGTGTGTGTGTGTGTGCGTGTGTGTGTGTGTGTGTGTGTGTGTGTGTGTGTGTGTGTGTGTGTGTGTGTGTGTGTGTGTGTGTGTGTGTGTGGATTTCGTGCTAAAGACTAAATAGATTTCACCTGAAATACAAATATTTAGCTAAGAGTTATTTTTTAAACACAATTTAACCATTCCGTTTCAATAGTAAATGTTAATCTACCTGATGTTGCAAAGCTACAGTATGAACCCTGTTGAACATGTATTGTTTACAATGAATACCATGGATATGACTCTGTATGCTTTATCATCACCATTTATAACGGTACAATCAATGTCTAAACAATTAAATAAATTCCAGGAGGACAAGATTCTTTATACAGATAGCAGCTTCATTTAACTCACAAAAAGCAGCAGATTGATGCAGAATGAAAATAAAGATGTAGGCCATAATGAATGAGTAATTGTAATAGTAGTCGTGATCCTAAAGTAGACCGAAGTAATCGTGATTATGTTTTTTTCCATAACAGATTTGCACTCAAATCAATTCAATTAATTCTTACTTAGGTGCACATGCAATTGCAAATGTGAAATATCTCATTCCAAATTTGAATCTCACATTTCCTAAATGTGCCACGTTTGGGTTTTCTAACCATATCACCATGGTGTAAAAACGGTTTCCCCAACAAGGTGCAGAGTAATGTAAAGATGAAAGATAAAAGGATATAAGGAGGAAAATAAAAAGACAAAGAGAAGCTGTGTTCACTTACATTGTCCTGCTGGCTGTCGTCCCCGGACCGGTCATTCTTTTGCATGGTGCGTGCCACCTCTGAAAATGGACAGGTTTTAGTCACATACATACACACAAAGGAATATCAAGATAATACTTTTGTGAGTTGGACGCCCATCTCAACCCACTCCCAAACTGTGCATGTCAACCTTCAAGAGCAAATCAAACAGATTGGTTACTTTGAGTAAGTACATTTTTCACTCATTGAAAAATCCAATACCGCTTTATACACTGTAAAGGGTTGGTACGCGTGTGGAACAATCCTGAGGAACTTCAAAGAAATAAGAAAACAACTTCTGGTTTGGTTTGATTGAAACACATACAGAAAGTCTATTTATGTTTTGGCATTCCTGTCACATCCAACTTTGTCTTGTTATCAACCAGCGAGCAGTATCCAGAAAGCACTCCTCATTGTGCTCTGCTTCTTCATAACAACTCACACTCTCCTTTCTTTATATATTTCTACCAGGTTGTGTGCACATGCATATAAACACTTGATGAATAATGCATATTTCCTACAAAAGTGACTTTCTTTCTGGCTCTCTGTCTTCCAAATTTGTCTAACAATGCCTTTTTATCAGCCTATTCCACGCAAGGCAATACATATACAGTACCTGCATGGAGGCATGTGGCGCAGTGGGCTAGTGCGTTGGTGTTCGGATCAGGGGAGCAAAAGTTCAAACCCCACTGCAGTCAGCATGTCGTGGGCAACTTCATCCCAAATTGCTCCTGTGGTGATTGTCCACAGTATTGAGTATGTAAGTCGCTTTGGATAAAAGCGTCTAACAAGTGACATGTAATGTAATGTGATGTCACTTGCCATTTACTACATAATAAGCCTTCATTTACATGGTCTATGAGCTTAGATGGTGTTAACAACACAATCTCCACCCCGTCTACCAGGACTCATCAGTAACACTGGATGTAGTTTGAATGAGAAATCAGCCGAACGGGTAACACATTATCCTCTCCTCCGGTCTCTCAGCTCAAGCCCATCAACACTAAATAGAAGGTGAGTGACAGGACAGCCAGGTAATTACCACGGACAGAAAAACAGAGAGAGCTGGCCGGACAGAGTCCATCGATTGGGCTCTGAGGAGAGGAGAGGAGAGGAGAGGAGAGGAGAGGAGAGGCAAAGTGAGCAGAGCAGAGGAGAGGAGAGGTTTTTAGGGGTATTTAAAGTCCCTTTTTTTACTTTCAGCATACCACTTTTACCTCATCACTTGAGGAAAGAAAACAATAAACCAAAAAACATGGTGCACATTGTCCACCATGTGTTAATAGGTCTATTCCACCCTCAGTCTTGCTTTCAGGAGCCCCTTCAAGAAATCCACACCGCCGGCACCTCCTGCGAGTCAGCCAGATAGTCGACTTAGCAACACTGGATAGAAGAGGAGAGGAGAGGAGTGTTGACGTTGTACAGAGCACCATTTGCAGTTCTAGCGCACAGGATAAATGCAAAGCTTAAATGCACACAGAATGTAGATTCTGTTGTCTTTAACTGTAATTGAACAGCAGTGGGGTGCAGTGGGAGTGTAATCTGCACACAAAGCAAATATTCATGAGCACAAAGCACACAGAAACCTCAGGGCAAACCACAACCTTAACCTTTGCTCAAATCGCTGCAAGGGTGAACCGCAGTTACAGGCTGGAGGATTGTGATTCATTTATCTTAACACAGCCAGGAAAATATTTTAAGGTAGCATATGTACGTACTAGACTACAATTTTAAAAACGACTATTTCCGTCAATCCAACTCTTCTCCGGGTGGTGCTAGGCAAAGACTGAGAAAACTCTCATTAACAGACAGAGTGATACAAACGTTCCTAAATGTGGCGGCGCAGCTGACATTTTGCAAGAACATTGGAAATTGTCAAGAACTCTGTGTCTTAGTGCACAACAATGTGTCATTAAGCAGCACTTATAAAACTCCAGTGTCATGATTAACTGCTGGCAGCTAAAAGGTCTATCATGGCTTTAAGGAGCTGATTAAATGAATGAAATAAACTCTCCCTTGTTCAATTGCTTGCCATCTCTTGGGCCTAGAGCTCCAATGTGATGATTCTCAAAAATAATTTGGATTTCAGCCTTGAGAGCACAAGGGCAATTAAGCAAAAACTGAATAAACAGGAGACATGGCACCAATGCAAAGTACGCAGAGGGAGATATAAATGATAAACAACATCAGACTTCTGATCTCAGCCAGCTATTATGATAAGTCACCTTTAACACATTCTCCCGAAAGCTGCAGTAGGAGTAAAGCAGTATTTGGACATGCAAAATATAAATGAAAACTGCAGCAAAGCCCCATTCATGTTCTTCCATATCGTCGCCACCACAGTGATCTGAATTGGGCTGTGTGCACTCTCTGACACAAAAGTATATTTTTAGATGGAATAACTAGTGACATGAAAATCTTCTCCATCAGACAGCATCATTGGGTAACAACATGGGCCGTTTATATTAACTTATAATATAATATTTCAAGAATGCTACGTCATCGAGTGCCGCCAAAGTACTGTTCCAATCTCCAGCATACTTGGATTTCCACCGAGACCGTGTCCTTGGTTTGGGGGAAATTTCGAGGCTGCACATGGGTAGACTTTGCGTCCTTAAAATCCCCACAATGCTTTGCGCACGGACCAATTTCAAAAACCCTTGCGGAGTATGGCTGAACCGACGCAGCACACATTTAAATGTAAGTATGTAGTGGCTTAGAACATGTGCTGGTAAATATGTTACTTTGTTACATTTGTTATCACCAAAAATGTGTTCCGTGAAAGTTCATAATTAGATAGACATCGTGAGGTATTTATTTTCGGTACAGTTTAGGTTGAAACCGTTAGAGAGAGTGGCACACTTGTTAGCCTGTTCCATTTTTCTTCGTTTTCCGAAGTCGTGGCGTGGAAGCATACTTGCCTCGTTTCTGAAAGAAGTGACTTGGAAGTACACAACTACCAAGCCAGCATCCTTGAGATTGAGAAATGGCCATGGTCTAGTGGTTGTAGATCCTGCCAGTCAGCAACTTCTGTGTTTGTGCACTAAAACAAACAGATCTTGTTTTGTTTGGTTTGCAGGTATGGAGCTCTTGTTCTTTGTGAGTCTGTGTGTGTCTGATGGATCAGTGCGTCTGGGTGTGTGTCTACAGATTGACCACAGGGGGTTGGTTTTTGCCAAGTATTAGTTACGTTATGTGCGATTAGACCAATAGATCCCCCACCAGAGAAACACAGATATGAAAACTGCCCTGTGCAGATGCTATTTCTTTCCCTGTCCCTTTGATACATCCACCGTTGGCTTTTTCAATTAACTTCCTGCCATCTTTAGGAGAGCGATGAGAGTTTATCCCGTGTGATCACATTAGGAGAGTGAGCAAAAATTGAGCTGAGCTATGGTTTCTCCTCACCCGGCAGGATAAGGTCATGGCTGTCTAATGTGCTCTAAATTTCAGTGCGTGAAACGTCTCGTTTTTTCTGTTTAACTCCCACAGCTGCTTATTGAATAATCACTCAAAAGTATCTCAGCCTTTTATTGTAGCCATTCAATCAGCCGAGATGAGCAGGCGCTGTGGCTTTGTTCGAATAGCCGGTTTCTTTTATGTCTTTGTAGGCAGATCTGCACAGACTATATTAATCAAGTAAGCTTTTTTCTGAATGTGTCATGCTTATATTGCAGAGAGAAGCCACTGGAAGATTAATAGTCAAGCTGACATTGTAAACACTAAAATCAGTCTTCAAATTAAAATAAATTAAAGAAATTATACATCACAGTGTTTTCAAAGTCAATATGCAGTGACACTTTGATGCTTACTAAAGCTCCCTGCTGTGTTCCTTCGAATCAATCTCATTCATTTCCCAGCCATAGACTGAAGTGGAGTTCCTTCACTCATCTAAAGACGGCAGTGCAAATGATTATCCTATTAATTTAGTCATTGTACTTTGGTCACTGATTGCAGCTTAAATATCACTGCTTAATCAATTTTGAAGAACGATAGGCTCTTGAAGCGGGAAAAAATAAATAGACATTTTAGCGTCAGCTCTCAGTGTTGAGCAGCAGCCAGCACACTGAGCGGAAATACAACAGTGGCTCCTCCAAGTGGTGCTGCACTCACAAGACATGATAGTAGAAATAATAAAGAAGAGACTCAAGCTCTATTCGATATTCTCTTTGGAGAGACTAGTGAGAGTGGCTGCCTGACCTTTACGCTGAGGAGTACAAACTGCCACTGCCACTGCAATCCAACAATCCATACATCACATAAATCAGCCAGGATCAAACCAGCGGGGGGCTGTCACATCCTGTAATGCGATCACCCTCACATAAACACCCCTGCACTCAAATTCAAAGGCATGTGCACACACACATCCTTGAAAGACATATGGAAAATGATAGACGTGTGATGTTTGGACAGGCTCTTCACTTCAGGAGGGATTATGATAGTCCTTATACTCCACTCGATTTCCTTTCCATTAATTCCCGTGGCACTTTGTTGACAGTGATGAGCCCTTTGTAGCAGCTCGAAACAATTTCACAGCAAGTGGACCGGCGATGAATATACAATACCATTTACTTAAAATGTAAATGAGCTCTCACACCTCTAGCAACTTCAACATAATTGTCTTATATTCAACCTATTGTTTATCAGACCCAAGTATGAGTCACACATTTTATTGCTTTTTGTGCTGTGAAATTGGGGTGATCAGATGTGGGAGTATTTTGAAAACAGTTTGATATTCAGCTGTGCGTCGACAATGAAAGACTATTTGATTACAATTATTTATATTGCAGGACTTCAGACAACTCATTGGATCGCTCACCACTGAAAGAGGGGATTCACTTACTGATATTCCGCTAAAAAGCTGAAAAACCTATAAGCAATATGTTAATTTTCACTACTTGGGGCTCAAAAACCTTAGTTTAAGAATGACTAATGTTATTTGTATAGTAAAAATGTTACAAAAATAAATATTGTTTAAAAGAATAGGTTTTTTTTATTCAAGTACGCTCCACTGTATATAGGCCTATTGGACATTCAGTTTAACTCAAAGGATTTTACATACAATGCTGTGGCTTCAACAGAGAAAAGCTTCCAATCTCCACTAAGTGAGATGACATTTACCCAGGTTGACATCTTGTGTGATGGCTGGAGGTAATTTTCGGTAACCATTTCTCACCCCCTCCACTTTGAAAATGTGAAAGGACATCCGTTCATATTTTGACAATCTGACCTCTTACAAGTACCTCAATTTAATAGTAGAGCAATACTAAATCACAGGAGCCTTTCAAGTATAATCATAACTTAACTCAATAGTCTTTACATTTATATGGGAGTACATCATCACACATTTTTAAGCTCAGTGTCAACAGACGGCTAGCAACTTTACTGTTTGTTTCACTTTCCAGTGACACATTTAACTTTCTTCATGCAGCTGTTTTCTAGGGCTTTCCTAAAAAAAAAACAATATGGTTTTGTTGACTTGTTATTTAGTTAGTCAGTCTAATTCACAGAACTGTAAAACAGTTATCCTCCACAAAGGATACTGCAAAAGATTCATTTTAAATGTTGTGTGTACTAGAGATGTGATCATGTTATGTTAATAGTATGTGGCTAATGCTGTTGTAAATGTCACTTTGTCTTGTTTTCTTTTACATGACTATGCACTGCAACATTTCTTTTTTTTGGTAATTATTTATTTTACTTGTTCGAAATAAAATGTATCAATCAATCAATCATGTGTTTCTCGGATAAATGTCTTTCAGCATGCAAAAAGCATTAAAAAAAACTGACCAATTGACTGCCATTCTCCAAGCCTTGCTTGCTGTGTCGTCAAGCTGTCAAAGCTTTACCACGGAGCCCACACTAACGTCACTAACGGCACTCCCTGATTCTTACTCATTCCTTTGAAAAGGGAAAAGTATGTCAGAGAGAAGCAGACAGAAATTCCACAATATGCATTAAAATAGTATACAATTATTTTTATAGTAGCTAAAACAGTTTACGTTAAAGGTCAAGCCCCATATCACCTGGAGATGAAGAACAACATTGATAGTAATGAAAAACACTGTTCCTGTAACGCAGAATAGCTCGCAATCATTAAAAAGTGTATACATTCAGTTTACCTTCAGTAACTCATCAGCTAGTAAAAGATGTTCTAACGTAATCTGCTAATGTTAGATCCAAAGGTACGTTGGGGCTGGTAGAAACAAACATCTCCTTCTGAGCTTAGCTAACAAGTATCTGTACTACACAGAGCGGGGTCGTATAGTTGTAGGACTCTAGGCGGAGATCTCTGACACTACAGCGTGACAGGCTAATCTGCGTTTGAGGGGCAGGATTTAGCAAAAGATCAACTATTTGTCTAATCCACTAAGAGGTAAACCCACTAGATGCTACCTCCATAGTGCCAAATGGCTGACATACCATTTAGCAACTAGCTGATGAACATGTTGGACCTCAAGTCCCTAGAGTGAACAAAACAAATTAATCAAATAATACTCCTTCAATACAAATCTCTTCTACCAAACCTCTTTTTAATTACACTGTCATTTCAGTAGTCTTGGCCATGAACTGTAGTCTATCAAGTTAACTTAATGGTGGCTTGGACTATTGTCTGTCGCCTATAAAAATGATGTACTTTTTTCTTCCCAGTGCTCACTGAGTTAGGAAAGCCTTTGTGTTAACACCAGTGTATAGCTCACTATGGACCCGTTAAACCAAAGAAAGGTTGTTTAATTAAAGCCTGCAGTCAATTACAGTGTCCCAGTCAGCAGCAGCCACAAGCCACATTGGTGTGTTGTGCAGAAACAGCAGACTGTCAATTAACAGATGTAAAGAACGTAATTTCTACTATATTTTAAAGATGTATACATTATTCAAGGCATACTGAGTGTAGACCCATGACAAATGTGCTGCTCTACTTGTTTATACCAGCAGAGGTCACCAGAGTTATAAGATGCCTATTTGTCTCACACCAGTTACACTCCTTTTATGTTTTATGTCCTCTGATATTATTTGCAAACATCACACGAAATATCTGTCTGCTTTTTTAAATCCACACTAGCTGTAAACGCACACTATGCCTTGCATACAAAGCTGCTGCCACTATACTGCACAACCACAACCACAGCTGCACAATATTAAGCATCTCTAGAATGTGTCTCTTTTTATCCTTAAAGAAGAACCTCTTTTCACATCGCTTTACACACAAGGCATTTACTACCCTGTTTCTCTCATACACATGGCCCACTACAATGACATCACTGACCCCAGGCAGAAGTAGCCCCTGCAGAGCGGATGGGGGGGGGGGGGGGTGGGGGGTGACTCACTACTATACGTACAGCCTAGAGGAAAACAGCAGGCAAGCAGTGGTTAGGCGAATCTCTCTCATCTGATATGATTCAATATGGGACACAGATGACTAGCTGAACACAGCAATGCAGCTTAATGCACAAGCAGCAAACCCAGTCCTCGTGGTTTGTGCCCCTCTAATGATGAGGCTAGTTACAGAATGACTGGCAGCTTAATTAATGCTGGGTGCCTTGCCAGTCTTTTTCCATACAAAGGCTTGGTATCATGTACCAGACTAAGCAGAGATGCAAAGACAGATGCTTTTATGTAAGGGGTCAAATTAATTTAAACACGAGGAGGGGCCGCCTTTCAGATATTGTACTGCAAGTCAAACTGGAACGGTAATAATTCACTGTAGTGTCTTTATATATCAATCCAGGCCAGAGTTTGGTTTACTTTCCAGCGGATTTCTGCATGTTGTGGAGCTCACAGCACACAGAGGTTTGCAACACACACCGATATATAGGGTCAGACACACAACAAACCTGACAGCGTGTGAAAGCACATTAGAAACATTTCACCTAAGGCAAGAGACCCTGCAGTCCTTGTGAATGTGTCTGCTCTGCCAGTGCTACGCCTTTCGTCTAACAATATTTGAAAAGCCTTTCTTTCATGATGCACACACACTATTACAGAGTGTATGTACAATGCTAATTTCCAACTCTTTTCCCTAGTGCTCTGACAAATATAATTAAAATATACATACACCTTTCAGGATCATAAAACTACAATACACTTCAAAATCAGTAAAGAAAATAAAATACAGATCACAAAAATACACCAATACAAAAAGACTTACTTTAGGCTAGAACAATAAACCTTAATTAACTGACATTTGCCAAACAAATATAAAATTAAGCTTTTTACAAAGACTTCGGACTTTTGGAAAACCCAAATGTAGAAAGCTGACTTTCCAAATTTAGATCTCTGGTGTGGTAGTTTTACAGTCATTCACAATGCTCCCAATTACCCTGCTCTGTGTTATATATTATATTATCTGAACAGAGGCTCTGGGTTTAGACAAAGCTTCCTTTGTAAAGGGGACAATGCACATGTATGTATGTATGTGTCCAAGTAAATATGTCTGTGCATTTAAGAGCAAAGGTTTGTATTCCTTATGTATGTTCATGGAGTACAACAGCCCCCTCCAACGAGCATTGAGAACACCAACAAACTGGACATTGAACTTCTGTTTCGGACTTTTAATTGAAATGCACACTCAATGCTCTCAATGCTCTCAATGCTCGCAAAGTACTTGGTGTGAAAGCGGCTATTGTCATAGCCTACAAAAGGAACTATTGCTTATTGCTATTGGTGTTCTCAATGCTCGATGGAGGGGGCTGTTGTGTATATTGACACAAACTGATCTGACAGGACGATTCAGAAGAGAAACAGAAACAGACTGGAATGAAACTCCCAAGCTTGACTTCTTCTCTTTAACTATACAAACAATAAGTGACTCATTGACCGAATTTCTTATTTTATTTCTTACTTTTCTATGCTTGTCTGTGCTCCTTTTCTTTACTCTTTTTATTATGTGAACATTTGATTGTAAAAAAGAAGGGACAATGCACAATAACTAACATAAAGACTTGAATTTATCATTCGCGAGGTGTAGCCATAAAGCCCCTGTAACACTGTCCCGAAATTGACTGCGGTCAATTGGTCCTTTCCCTCTGAATTCCTGCCCTTATATCTCGTAAAACATATCAAATCCTACATTCACTTTTTTAATTGTAATTTTCAAGCAAGTTTAAGCATAAATGTAGAAAAAAAAAAAAACCTGCAAGATGCTCTTTAAGCTTGTTGTCGTGCACTTTTCTACTACACGCACATGAGTAGGCTAGGCCCATTTAGTGAAGCTTTTTTTTTTAATCTTTATTGGAAAAAAGCATGTACAAACAACATGGCCTTCAGAGACTAAAAAGAAAAAAATGGAAAGGGACAGGTGCATACCAGTCTATGGTGCACAACTACCGAGGAAAATAATTGATATCACAAACATTGACACGACATTAAAGTAATAAACTTAAGTTAAGTAAGTATAACAAAGAGCCAGAGCTTTTTACACAAATCTTATTTTTCAATTATGCTTTAAGGGTTGATTGCATTTTTGTTCATTCATTTAAGTGCTTTAAAAAAACAAGTTAAAAACTACATACAATTTAGGGTTTGCTTTTACACATTTGGATTTATGAATATGAAATGTACATAGAATAACAATATTATTGATTCAAAATTACGTCTGAAGTAAGTCAATAAATGATGTCATTTAGAGAACAATTGGTGAATCACCCATTCTTGAGAAAAGCCAATCATGTATATCCAGCCATAAAGCCTCAGAATGAATACGATTTAAAAAAAAAAAAGGTGAACAGTTATTTCAGGCAATCACAAAAAACAAATGTATTAGTTTCTATACCAAATCGCTGTTGTACCAATTTATCTTAGTGTAATGTATGTATCTTAAGGGGCTGTTTGTTCTTAAGCTGCTAAGTTCAAAGTCTCATCTCCAGATCTGGGTTTTAGCAACATCCAGTTTTTTTTAATTATGTATAACAAACCACAGATAAATCACATTTAGCATCGGATTTAAACAAAGTCACTTGACTCCATTTAACTGTAGTCAAGAACACATTGCACAGTTTCAAAATTGCACATAAGGTGGTTAAAATCAGCTGAGCTATCCTTAAGCATGTGATGCACAGCGATGATGGTGTGTGAGGTGATGGTTTATTCTGCCTGTGGAGGAGCTCCCTTCTCTCAACAGGATGTGTGATTGTTACGCTGGGTTAAGATAAGCAAAGCAGAGAAACCATTCCGCTCAAGAAAGGGCTGCCAAAACTCTGCTGCTCAAAAGGTGAGATGCTGTTGCTGATTTATCGTCATGTTATGTCAAGTAGGCACACCCTTTTAGGACTATTTCGGCCTGGATTATATCAGGGGAGCCAGAAAGCTGATTACATATATGTAATCTTGTTTTTATAAAAACATTTCCAGTGGCAGAAATACAGTTAGGGCAGGGCTGATTTATCCAGTGAACCCCTGCAATGATCGGATTTGCCAGTTTGAAGCAGAATCAAACCACAGAAATGCTGACATCTTGTCTATGTAATAACAGACAACCATTCAACCAAATATTTTCCAGCAGATAGGGTAACCCAATTTGTTCATCCATGGAAACCATTTCCCATTAATTAAGGGCTCAAAGTAAAATGGCAGAACAGATTTATTTCTCTATTCCCCTCAGCTATTTAAACCATGGAACTAGTGCATAATGTAAAGGAAACAAGCATCCTTTAACCCAGTGTTGTCAGCAAGCTAATTATATGGTTAATTAAACTTCACAAAAGCTAATTTCAGTCAAAACTACACTAACTCCATGATAGGTGACCTTTGTATGCAGTAAAAAGTAAATCTACTCTATTCATCAAATGGCATACGGTACATTTTTTAAAACCCTGCTCCTGTATAATTTGAACATTTGTTTAACCGATATATGAGACAGAGCATGCAAACAAGCCTCTATGTTACATGTTATGTCTGCCGCCCAAGGCCTGTTAGCCAACATCCCCAGACAGTCACATGGAATTAGACACTGAATATCCACTGAATACTCTTCCACCCACTGTGGTGAGACAAACAGAGAGAAGGCAAAATAGAAAGTGAAATTTTACTGCAAAAATCATCTATCTAGTCTGAACCAGCAGACAGATGAAACCAGGAAGAGTGGAAACTCATTTTGTTTATCTGTGTAAAGTGAAATTCCATCCTACACCTTTTTGTATGAAAGAAAAACAGATTGAGGAACACTTTGAGGAACTCCTGAACCCGACAACTCCGCCCTCTATGTTAGAGGCAGAGCTGGAGTATGACGGGGGATCGACACCAATCTCCCGGGGGGAGGTCACTGAGGTCGTCAAACAACTTCACAGTGACAAAGCCCCGGGGGTGGATGAGGTCCGCCCAGAAATGCTGAAGGCTCTGGGTGTTGAGGGACTGTCATGGTTGACACGTCTCATCAACGTTGCGTGGAACTCGGAAACAGTACCGAAGGAGTGGCAGACCAGGGTGGTGGTTTCCCTTTTTAAAAAGGGGGATCAGAGGGTGTGTGCCAATTACAGAGGCATCCCACTACTCAGCCTCCCCGGGAAAGTTTATTCTAAGGCAGGGCTCGACATTATAAATGGCCCGCTGGCCCGGAAGCACTATTTAGACACCCCGGGCCAGCATAACGTACTTTCCACTTGCCCGCTCGGGCCACTAAAAATATTGCTTTAAAAAAAAAAAATGGTCCTGTGGTATTGGTATTTTGACCAATTTAGTTAAATTGTTTCGTTTATTAACGCTACAACATAGCGTTTTGTGAGGCGGTTGTCGTTGTTGGGTGAAAAGCAAACAGCTGTTTGCTGCGGAGCGCAGCGCGAGCAGGCTCCCGTGAGCGGGAGCGCAGCGCGAGCAGGCTCCCGTGAGCGGGAGCGCAGCGCGAGCAGGCTCCCGTGAGCGGGAGCGCAGCGCGAGCAGGCTCCCGTGAGCGGGAGCGCAGCGCGAGCAGGCTCCCGTGAGCGGGAGCGCAGCGCGAGCAGGCTCCCGTGAGCGGGAGCGCAGCGCGAGCAGGCTCCCGTGAGCGGGAGCGCGCTCCTTCTTCATTACAGACTATCGCGCCACCTAACCATTCGCCAAAATGTTTTTAATACCAGCGGTAACCGGCCAAGCGCCGGGCAAAAATCAATCTTCAAATAAAAGAAAGTCACCGGAGGAGTTAAAGGAGAGTGACAGGGAGTATGAGAAGAAGAGGGAGAGAAGGTTTTAGCCACACTGTAACGCGTCCTAAAACCCTTTTATAATCTATTGATTAGATTTATGATTCGAAAATTATAAAAGTAGGGTAACAAAACGTGGAGATTATCCAGCTGAACAAAACGTGCATTTATCAAACAGGTTTGTTTTCCACAGACCTTATTTCCAGCTATTTTCCAAAACCCTGTGGAGAAATCCCATTGCTTTTTGACGAGGGAACCAGCAGCTTACTTCCTGGTTTTAGGACGCGTCACTGGCTGCACCTCTCAAGATGATGCCAATATAAACAAGGTCTTCTGTCGGCTCTGTACATCAATGCCGACCTATGCTGACAAGTAAGTGAACAGTAGAAAATATAAAGGTATTGGCTATAGGGAAATGTCCCAGCAGTTTAGGATAATGAAGGTTCTAATCTAATCTACTACATAACCATTACATTTCTAACTCCTAATGACAGGAAGGCAGAAAGCGCATTATACAAATAATAATACTCATAATAATAGCAGACATGTTTTAACAATGACCACAATATCATTATTTTAATAAACCAAATATGAAAAATTGAGGAAAATGAAGAAGAACTGATGATTCAAATGTTGTAGTACAAGTAGTAATGTAGTTAGTGCATAAATTAGCCTACTATTGCAACAAATGTGTTAATTTCTTTCATTATAAGTCGATTTTTTTTTTGGACGAATGCTCCGGGCCAGTGGTTACAATGGTGGGGCCAGTGATAATAACATTCCACCGGCCCGGAGGGCCAGTGGCATTTTACCCTTAATGTCTACCCCTGTAAGGTACTCGAAAGGAGGGTCAGGCCGATTGTCGAACCTCAGATCAGTGGCGGCGCCAGAGATTTTCTCTAGGGGGTGCTGTGGGGTAGCTTGACGTTTTATAGAGGGTGCTCAAACTTTAAGGGTTTCCCATTAATGCACCAGCGCTACAGTTGAATTTTCTCCTGGAACTCATACTTGTTAACCCTCCCGATTTTCGCGGGAGACTCCCGATTTCATTGCCCTTTCCCGGTTTCCTCCTGGGGTCATATTTCTCCCGCATTTCTCCCGATTTCTGACAAAATCAGATTTACTCAGGAATGTTTCCACTCGGACTTTAATACAGCTACACCATTGTTTGGTTTCCATGGTAACACGTCTCTTTAGTAGCGCGCGCAACTGAAAGTCTGAGAGGGTGAGGCAGATAGTCACAGAAAACAGAACAAAAATCGACAAAATACTCTACTCTCTGCTCACTCCTTTCCTGTAACCACACATATGCTCCATCAAAGATGGTGCTACAGGCTGCAAGGAAGTGCACTTAGAACAGGGGTCGGCAACCCACGGGCCGCATGCGGCCCTTTAAGCCCTCTGCTCTGGCTCCCTTGAGCTTAGACAAAAATAAGAAGGAAATAAAATAAAAGTATTTGTAGGACTATTTATATTTTGTTGCACTGTTGAAAATGTTTCGTATCTTGTATTTTGAGGTGATACTGTGACACATAAATAAAAAACAAAACTGTTTTAATTAGGTCAACTAAAATATGCGTCACATCCTGCTACGGTCCCACGCGAGCGCCTTTTCTTGGAGGCGCTCGCGCGGGGACCCCCGGCTCGATGAGCGAACTATGGATAAATCAAAGAAAAGTACCGGAGGAACACAGGATTTAATTCTGTGTGGACAGAGTTATATGCTTCCACAGCAAACGATGCTGGTTTACGGGTATGTTTGATATGTAGAGAGAAGTTGTCAACGGTGCTGCAGCCTTTACTTATCGAGAAACAACAAGGGAGAGGAAGACAGCTGACAATCTTCAGTCATAATTCAATGGGGTATGTAATTTATTTCAGAGAACACTTTTTGTTATATTCCATGGAATGCTCTTAACGTCCCGATAGCAATGAATATATGAAATGCTTTGACAATAAATACATACAAAAATGTATCTCTGGAAGCCGTAGCGCTGTAAAAAGCACGACCAATCATTTTAGCCGACCCGGCTAAAATAACTGGATGGCCTACCTGCCTGTCAGCCTTCCATCTGTGCACAAACTTATCTCGTGGCCTCATTGATGATGCGCGTTTGTGTGTGTTGGAGGGGGGAATCTGTAAGAAAGTCTGAAGGAAGAGGTCTATTTTTTCCGGTTGTGTATCTTCAAATTCTAGCGCACACGAGCTGGTTTCTCCATTCTTACCTACCCTACCTTTAACTCGTTTTAGGGTGCAGCTATATGTTTTATTTATTTCAAAGTGGGCCCATTTTAATAATATTTTTTTTTCCTTCAAATGTGCAGAGGACTCCCCAAGTGCTGTGTTTAATTTATTTTAAATTAGGCCTGTGTATTATTTGTAATTCTCCTTATAGGAGTTCTTTGTTTCTTATTAGAGGTTAACAGTTTTATATAATGTAATAAATAGCCTAATAAATGCAAAAAAAACTGTAGTTTTTGTCTGATATAACAATAAATACAACTTAGCTATCAAGCTATGAAATATGTCTTGCGGCTCCAGACAAAAAATGTTTGGGGAAAAAGGAGCAAAATGGCTCTTTTGGTCAAAAAGGTTGCAGACCCCTGACGCCCCCCCCCTTCTTGCATTTTAAAATGCTCCCGAAGATTATTTTTTTTAAATATTGAAGTTAAAAGCATCAATCTGGTGCACTTTGAGAGCAAAATGAAGAGATCTATGGATACATCTCTCAACATACATATGAAACAGAACTGTAAACAGATTTACTATTTCTTTATAGATATTTTACAAATCACTCCCCTTTTAAAACAAAACGTTTGAGACCCACTGAGATAACTAGACTAAAGTTAACTATCTAAACACTGAGAGTCCTTTACTTCCCTGAGCTGAGGTTATCTGAGACTCGCAGTCTGACAGGAGAGAGTTCTCCCTCCACTTTGTTGTTGAAAAAGCTCCTTATATCCGTTAGCTTGGCTAGCTAGCACCAGATGCTAACCACAACGATCTCCGGTAGAGCTAGAGACCCACCGGTGCTCGCGCACGCACACAAAATGGCTCATGCCACACACACACAGAGCAGAGCTTGAATGAAACACAGAGAGCCAGAAGTAAGCTACTTGTACTCACGAGGCCTATTATGTGCAGAATCCCTCTCGCTTTCAGTTGGTTTTGATTGAGTGTCTACACGTGGACGTTTAAGGACTAAAAAACGATCCATTTGTCACTTTGCTGTTAGCCAATAATTTGGCGCTCCAGCTAACAGGAAGTCACTCAAGTGTCACGAAGTAATTTAGCCTATGGGTAGGTCAAAAATCTAATGGGTGCTGGCCATTGGCCTTATCACCTGTGTTGGCTTTATGTTTTTGGTCAAACATTTGTTTGTTTCACATTTGCATTGATGTAATCAATAATTTTTCTAATTTAATTTAATTAAAAAATATATATATAATTTTCGAAAAAAAAAAACAAACATATATTTCTTGGGGGTGCTTAGGGGGTGCTTTGGCAATCCTGGGGGGTGCTTCAGCACCCCCTAGCTCCCCCCTGGCGCCGCCCCTGCCTCAGATTGAGGAGGAACAATGCGGATTCCGTCCTGGTCGTGGAACGACGGATCAGCTTTTTACTCTCGCAAGGATCCTGGAGGGGGCCTGGGAGTACGCTTATCCAGTCTACATGTGTTTTGTAGACTTGGAGAAGGCGTATGACCGAATTCCCAGGGAATAACTCTGGGAGGTGCTGCGGGAGTATGGGGTGAGGGGGTCTCTACTCAGGGCCATCCAATCTCTGTACTCCCAAAGCGAGAGCTGTGTCCGGGTCCTCGGCAGTAAGTCGGACCCATTTCCGGTGAGGGTTGGCCTCTGCCAAGGCTGCGCTTTGTCACCAATCCTGTTTGTAATATAGATGGATCGGATTTCGAGGCGTAGTCGTGGGGGAGAGGGTCTGCAGTTCGGTGGACTAAGGATTGCACCACTGCTTTTTGCAGATGATGTGGTTATAATGGCTTCATCGGTCTGTGACCCTCAGCACTCACTGGATCGGTTCGCAACCGAGTGTGAAGCGGCTGGGATGAGGATCAGCACCTCCAAATCTGAGGCCATGGTTCTCAGCAGGAAACCGATGGACTGTCCACTCCGAATAGGGAATGAGTCCTTACCCCAAGTGAAGGAGTTGAAGTATCTCGGGGTCTTGTTCTCGTGTGAGGGAACAATGGAGCGTGAGATGGGTCGGAGAACCGGAGCAGCGAAAAACCGCTACAAAACCACAGCCACACCTGAGCGAGTAGTTTTTTTGTACTTTAAAGCAGTTATGACCACACGTACTACAACACCGGAGCGGTGGAATGATGAGGAAGTGTCGGCGCTTCTGGCAATTTATTCTGAGGACGGGATGCAGCAGCTTCTAGGGGTTTCACAACTACCAATATTTACTAGTCGACACATTTTTTTTTTTTTAAATAGTAGTCGACTAGTCGTTACGTCATAATAAAGACACACAAAGAGAGGTGTACAACTGTATTTTATATTGGAACTCATACAGTAACATTAAACACTGCATTTTAATTTGTGTTACATGGATGAGTAAATGACAAACAGTAACTGGACTCACCAAAATCGACAGCAAAAAACTCTTGTTTACATAAATGCCACGTAAATCCAGTGCGCAACACTTTATTCGCTGTCCTCCACGATAACGTCCACCTTTCCATATTTTTGGTTTGGTTTGAACACCAACGCATCGACATGTGAGGGAAGGAGGCTTGACCGCTTTCGGGTGACAGTGTTGCCTGCCAGGGAAAAAACCCTCTCACTCGGGGTGCTTGTGGCTGGAATAGCCAGGTAGCTCCTCGAAAGCGGGGGAAGCGGTGCACGTTTTCTGCCCACCACTCCAGTGGATTATCCATTGTGGGGATATGCGGTGTCCGCTGGCAGTAATCCCGTAGCTCATCATCCGCATCACTGTTAACCCGTGTTTTCTTGCTGTTCGTTTGCCTCTGTTCAGTGCTGACGCCAGTCCGTTGCTCACTGGTGCTAGCATTACTGCTAGTGCTAGCTGTCGGCAGCGGGTGTCTCATCTTCAGATGGTTGCGCATAGCAGATGCATTTGTATTGTACTTCAGTACAGCTGTACACAACAGACACTTCACTGTGGAGTTGGTTGCATCTTCGTTTAAGTACTGCCATACATAAGAATGTCGGACGTGTTTTGGAGCATTTTGCAGCACCTCGTTTACCTCAATTTTCTTCACGACTAGTCGACGAGGGCCTACAGCGCCGACTAGTGGTAAAGGTAGTCGACTAGTCGACTAGTCGATTAGTTGGTGAAACCCCTAGCAGCTTCTACAGAAAGCAGTTCCCAACTCCAAATGTTTTGAGCGATGTTCGCAAAAGCTACTTGAGCGGCGTGATGCCGTTATTGTTATGTCTTGACTGTGCAATAAAACAAACAAACTTGCGAAGCTTTATTCATTGTGTCCCACCCCAAATTTGCAGAATAGAAGAATGTGAGAGCAGAAAGGTGTCGGTGGTTGAATTTATCTACAATGTTGCAACCTTGTTCAGCAATGGCAGGGGCAGAAACATAAGTCTTACACACATAAACAAAAGTAATTTATCATGTCATTTGTTTTAGATAAATAAGGGAAAAACATCAAACAACGGTTAATGTCCTTCTCCAAAATCAGCCTGAGGGGGTAGTATATAATAAATACATAAAGATAAAGTCCATTGTTATAATGGGGTATTTTTATTTGTAAATTACCCTTATAACACAGCCTCATGGTGCACATGATTCTTTGCTTGGACATTTTGTTGGTTTGAGTCATTTGAGCTCGGATTCTAGTAGGGACATAAAGTAACACGTATCTTAGGAAGATATGAACTTCATCTTGGTGAAGTTGATGCTGAATTCACTATTTAGTAGATAATCATGTGACACTTTATCTTTGCACTACGGTCTGTCTGCTGAGCCTACCTATTATATATATATATATCATGTACAGCGGGTGGGCTTTATACCCCCTCCCCCGTGTAGTTCTTCTTCTCTCGTTTTTTTTTTACTCGCCGTGAACTGGTTTTGCGGCCTGCCAGTAAACCCAGAGAAGAAGAAGACGAAGTGACGTCAGCGTAATCTTGCCTCAGGGAAAGTACTGCGATATGAATGCGATTGGCACTAGCCCCCTGGCGGATTCAGTGCCGTGGTACTTTAGTGCCGGCACTAAAGTACGGCAAGTCCTGCGGGGTGAAAGCGGCTTTTGATCCTCTCTGGACTCTCTCTGTCCTCTCACATCTCGGCAGGCTCGTCAGGCTCCCTGGCTAAATGACGCACTGCGTACTAATAGAACCATCTTTAGGGCAGCCGAGCGGAAATGGTGGAAATCCAAACACCCTGACAACCTCCTACTCTATCAATCTCTCCTCTCCTCTTTCTCATCTTCAATCCCTCAGGCAAAAATAACTTTCTTTCAAGATAAGATTCATTCTTCCTATTCCAATCCCCCAAAAATATTTTCTATCTTTCTATCTTCTTGGCCCCCCAGATAAGAGCCCCTTCCCCCTCTACAGGCCTGTCTCTCTCCTCCGATTCCTGTCTAAAACACTTGAACGCGCTGTCTTTAAACAACTCCCCTGTTATCTCCATCAGAACAACCTTCTTGATCCCCACCAGTCTAGTTTCAAGGCAGGTCACTCAACCGAAACGACTCTCCTTGCTGTCTCTGAGGAACTGCACACTGCTAAAGCAGCCTCCCTCTCCTCTGTCATCATCCTTCTGGACCTGTCTGCTGCATTCGACACGGTGACCCATCAGATCCTCCTTAGCACTCTCGAAGAACTTGGAGTTTCAGGCTCTGCACTTTCCCTCCTCACCTCCTACCTCAAAGACGGCACCTACAGGGTAACTTGGAGAGGGTCTGAGTCCGACCCTTGTCAATTAACTACAGGGGTCCCTCAGGGCTCTGTCCTTGGTCCCCTCCTCTTCTCTCTGTACACAAACTCGCTCGGATCAGTCATTAGCCCGCATGGTTTTTCATACCACTGCTACGCTGACGACACCCAATTAATTCTGTCTTTTCCCCGTTCTGAAACCCAGGTTGTCGCACGCATTTCTGCTTGTCTAGCAGACATCTCTCAGTGGATGTCTGCTCATCACCTCAAGCTCAACCTTGACAAGACTGAACTGATTTTTCTTCCGGGAAAAAAGTGTCCCACTCTTGACCTAACAATCAATATTGGCCCCTCTGTTGTTTCCCCGACTCAGACGGAAGGAATCTGGGTGTGACCCTAGATAACAACCTGTCCTTCACTGCAAACATCGCTGCAACAACCCGCTGCTGCAGATACACTCTTTACAACATCAGGAGGATAGGTCCCCTCCTGACTCAGAAAGCGACGCAACTTCTGGTCCATGCTCTCTACTACTGCAACTCCCTCCTGGCTAGTCTACCTGCATGTGCCATCCGACCTCTTCATGTCATCCAGAATGCAGCTGCTCGTCTGGTCTTCAACCTTCCTAAATGTTCCCACACCACACCGCTCCTCCGCTCCCTTCACTGGCTTCCGCTAACTACTAGAATCCACTTCAAGACACTGGTACTTACGTACCATGCTGTGAATGGATCTGGTCCTTCCTACATCCAGGACATGGTTAAACCATACACTCCAGCACGTGCACTCCGCTCTGCATCAGCCAAATGGCTCGCTGCACCCGCACTGTGAGGGGGACCCAAGTTCCCATTAGCAAAAACACATCGGTTTGCTATCCTGGCTCCAAAATGGTGGAATGAGCTCCCCATTGACATCAGGACAGCAGAAAGCTTACACATCTTCCGGCGCAGAGTAAAAACTCATCTCTTTCGACTCCACTTTGAGCGATAGAATTACTAACAAAGCACTTATATACTAACAAAGGACTGGCTGATCTAAAGCCAGTTGAGTAGCACTTGAAATGTTTTGGCTCTATGAAACCTGATGTACTTATATGATTCTGTTTTATTCAAGTTTGTATCTTCTTGGTCGAATGCACTTATTGTAAGTCGCTTTGGATAAAAGCGTCAGCTAAATGCAATGTAACTTAATGATGTAATGCTAGCTGGCTCTACTCCATCCACAGTCCTACATCAAACAGGGTTCTTATCAGGCCCATGGAATGATATAAAATTGGTCACCTGACTAAGTGCCTTGTTTGAATAAAGCTCTTGCAAACTAGCAAGCCGTTTTCACTGGCAGGAAAGCATTTAACTAGTGCAGGGGTGGCCAACCTGCGGCTCTCGAGTCGCATGCGGCTCTTTGCCTAGTTTCATGCGGCTCTTCAGTTCATATCGAATTTTATATGTGTGAGTGTTACGTCCCAACTAGGGGAAGAGGAATGCAACACACACCAGTATGGAATTGGTATTAATTATAAGTGTTTATTTAAAACAGCTCTGAACAAAATGGCAGGCAAGCAGCCTGAAACAAACAAGAGCCAAAAGGGCACAGGTTGACAAATAACCAACTAAAGGAGGACTCAAAAAAGGGAGTCTTAAGACATACAGGGAAAAACATACTAATATACTAAATAAGGAACGAAACAAAACCTCACTCTAAAAGTGGTACAACTAACAAATAATCTATACAAAAACACAGTTAAACTACAGGCAACAGTCACAAATCCTAACTATACTCTAAACACTAACTAAGCTACTCTACACTCTAACTAATCACACAAGTTTTAACCCCAGAACAAAGAGCAAGTAGCGAGAGGCATCTGTCCACCTACAGAGCCTCCAGAATGAGGATTGTCCCCAAGCTTTGTAGTCATCTCCAGCAGGTGTGCGCCGGCTGTGCGCTGCCATTAGAGTGCGTCGGGCCCGGCGTGCTCCAATCGCAATCTTCAGGAGGCGGACCAGGAGATGGGAGCCAATACCGGGAGGGCAACCGCACAGCTCATTTACATAGAACACACAGCTGAAAACACTCAGACGATCAGGAAGGCAGCAGCCGTAACACTCCCCCCTTAAGACACAAACCCACAGGTTTTGTGAACTAAGCACTCTAACGAAATTCCTAATAACACACATTCATCACAAACTCAACCTGACACACTAACATCACAAACTCAACCTGGACACACTAACATCTCAAACTCAACCTGGACAAGCATCGGCCAACACATTCTCTGAACCCTTTAATGACGGGTGTCGACTGCTGTAATCCCGCACAATCCGAGCCCATTGCAGGAGACGCTGATTGTGCGTGGACACGCTAGGGCAGAATATGAATGGATCGTAACATGTACACATCACAATTGGCCAAAGGCTGGGTCCAACATCAATCTTAGCATGTTGTAGAGCCAACACTAACACTAAGATCCGATACACGAGCTGACGCTCTCGGGTTACCGGGAGTGTCGAGAAGTCTAGAGGCTTGTCTGAGCCGGCGTGTTGCGCCAGTCTCGCGACATCCTCACGAGGAGGAGGGGGAGCCACAATTTCTGGCTTCTCCTCGGACACAGCTTCATCTGAAGGCACAGGCACAATCACAGGATCAGCTAATGAAACATCAGGGTCACATTTACTTGCCTGTGCGCGTGCGCGTGTAGCCAGGCCAATGCCTTTAGGCGGGGATATATTCTGCCGCTGTTCCTTGCGTTTCAGAGCTGCGCAATTGGCGATGACATGTCCAGGTTTATGACAGTAAAAACACTCCCTCTCTTCTCTGTTCACGTTACACACATTTGCTGGCTGAGTAAATGGTGCGGCTGACACACGGCGGGATCTCTCCGTAGAGACAGGGGAAAACACAGTTTTATGCATCAGCACATACTCATCAGCTAACACAGCGGCAGCAGAGAGAGAGTTTACCCTTTGTTTGTTCACGTACTCCGCAATGCGATCAGGCAAACACTTCTTAAACTCCTCCAACATGATCAATTCTCTCAGAGAAGAATAATCCATAGCATTACATGAAGCAATCCACTTAGCAAAACACATTCCCTTTTTCCTAGCGAACTCTACGTGCGTTTGATCAGGACTCTTCCTATCGTGTCTAAACTTTTGCCGGTAAGCTTCAGGAACTAACTCATACACTCTGAGGATGGCACCTTTTACTGAGTCATACTGCAGGCTGTCCTCTAACGTGAGAGCCACAACTGCTTCCCGAGCTTTTCCATGTAATTTGCACGTTACCATCAGAGCCCAAACTTCAACCGGCCACCGCAATGCTGTAGCAATGCTCTCGAATGCGCCAAAATAGGCATCCACCTCAGTCTCACAGAATGTTGGCACTAGCGAAATATGGTTACTCACGTCAAAGGCAGGTGGAGGAGGTGGAGATGGCAAGTTTCTTCCGGCAGAGTCAAAAGCACCGGATGCGCGCAGTTGGGAGTCTAGCTCCATCTGCCGCACCCGGACTTCCTTATCTGCTTCGATTTTCTTTAACTCCAACTGAAACTGCCTGTCTTGCTCCTTGTCTTTTGCCTCCAACTCAAGTTGCCTGTCTTTTGCTTCCAGCTGAAGTCGGGCGAGGCGGACTTTAAGTTTCTTCCCTTCCCGGGAATCAGGACTACCAGGAGACGGTAGACTAGCGAGGCGGCGCAGGCGGTGCTTTACACTGCTCGCTCCCCTCGCGGTCACTACCCTCTCCTTTAGCACGGCCATTTGGCACAGTGAGCTCAGCTTGTGCAGGCAGCACCAGAAAACCCCTTTCCACCAACTCATCCACCACCAGAGCCTTTAACTCTTTTTTTAACAATTGTTTTGCCACTGGGAGACCGAAATGTTGCGCTATCTCATATAAGTCGTTTCTACGACACTGAACTAACTGCTCATCAGAAGGACAGACCAAAAACGACTCTAAATCAAAAGTTGCCATACTCAGCTAAAACTGCACACAACCTTACCAATTTGTTTTCAGCTATACAAACCACTTATAACCCCAGGAATTAGTTATTTATCCCGGTGAGCCCCCATGTATGTTACGTCCCAACTAGGGGAAGAGGAATGCAACACACACCAGTATGGAATTGGTATTAATTATAAGTGTTTATTTAAAAACAGCTGTGAACAAAATGGCAGGCAAGCAGCCTGAAACAAACAAAAGAGCCAAAAGGGCACAGGTTGACAAATAACCAACTAAAGGAGGACTCAAAAAAGGGAGTCTTAAGACATACAGGGAAAAAAACATACTAATATACTAAATAAGGAACGAAACAAAACCTCACTCTAAAAGTGGTACAACTAACACAAATAATCTATACAAAAACACAGTTAAACTACAGGCAACAGTCACAAATCCTAACTATACTCTAAACACTAACTAAGCTACTCTACACTCTAACTAATCACACAAGTTTTAACCCCAGAACAAAGAGCAAGTAGCGAGAGGCATCTGTCCACCTACAGAGCCTCCAGAATGAGGATTGTCCCCAAGCTTTGTAGTCATCTCCAGCAGGTGTGCGCCGGCTGTGCGCTGCCATTAGAGTGCGTCGGGCCCGGCGTGCTCCAATCGCAATCTTCAGGAGGCGGACCAGGAGATGGGAGCCAATACCGGGAGGGCAACCGCACAGCTCATTTACATAGAACACACAGCTGAAAACACTCAGACGATCAGGAAGGCAGCAGCCGTAACAGTGAGTTTAGGGGAGAGACACTGACTCCTGACTAGTGTTGCACGGTATACCGCGATACCCTGCCGTTAAAAACGTTACGATTCCTCCGTTGCATTAGTATCAGTACTTTAAGAATGACGGGGGGAAGTACTCCGGTGAGAAAGCGCCGTTTTAATAAGAGCCGTGTGTGTTCAGCGCTCTGCTTCCACTCCCTGCACTGCAGCTGTGCCTGCAGTGCCTCCCCTCTCAAGCACGCTCTAAGCCCCTCCCCTCTCTCGTGCACGCGCAAGCTGCCAGAGCATGTGAGAAAACGAGAAGCATGGCAAGTGCTGTGCAACTGCCGCTGCGCCTCGGCTTGTTTACAAAAAAGAAGCCAGAAGCGACATTTTGATGTATTTTAGCTATATCTCTGACAGTGAGGGCAAGCCTACGGCCACCACGAGGCCTGTCTGTAAGAAATGTATTAATTGTATTTAATACGAATTATTGTCATTTATTTTATTTTTTGTTCTCATTGTTTAAAAGTTTGTGTTATGGTTCTGGTGTGAAATAAAGCACAATAATTACATTTAAGACTGTTTCTCTTTTTTTAAGAAAAGTATCGAAAAAGAATCGGAATTGCAATTCTTGACTTGGTATCGAAACCAAAATGTTGGTATCGTGACAACACTACTCCTGACAGTTAAACCTGATATTTAGTAGGTCTGTTAAGTATTGAATGCTGATAATTCTGACTAATTTGGCCGGTCAAAGTTGTTTGGGCTCGGATAAAATCGCTCCGTTACTTTCGTCCTGTGTTACTTTCGTCCCGGCTCTCCCTATGTGTGTATGTGTGGTCTCAGGTGTCAGTATGATAGGATTACAGCGCGTCTAATTTTGATGTGGCCCAAGAGCCAATCACAATAATACCTGCGATGCAGTGAACCAATCACCCTTGAGGGGGGGGAAACCTATCGTTGATTGAACATTATCCAGTGTTTCCCCTACCATTGTCTTGGAGGGGCACTGCGCCCTGCCAACGGAGCCCCGCGCCCCCCCTGAAATTCAAGGTGTATATATAAAAAAAAAATATATATATATATATATATAGCACCAAATTGCAAATAATCTATAACTACTGTCACTTTTCACATTGAACATGTGCTCTTTTATTAAATAAACTAAATACTTTCATTTTAAGTTGTGAGTTTAGTGTTTTTGACCCTAAGAAACACTGATGCATTAATCAATAACAATAATCCACAGCTCCTCTCTGCTCCAGAGGATTTAAAAAATATATATCCCAATGCCACAAAAATGCATCAGTGACGTGGTTGAAATCTTGTCTCCAGAAAACAAAAAACTGAAACAAGCGGTATCAGTGACTGTGTGTTTGATGTGGCTCTTTACAGTAACATAGAAAAAATGTGGCTCTTAACCTCTGACTGGTTGGCCACCCCTGAACTAGTGGATATAATGCAGAAGAAGGTGAAGGCTCAATGCAAATATTAGGGATGAGCTCAAGTGCATTCTTTTTGGCCATGTTGCAGGGAAATCAAATTATCCATGTGCCACCCCATATGTTTATTCATCCCTTCCTTGCACAAACACTAGCTGTCAAAGACACTTAATTCCAATTACACTGCGGCGTGTGCTTACTCTAAGAACTGCCAACACTTCTTCTCAGTAAGAGACAAGTTCAACCTGTATATTACTGTACAACAGTAATATAGGGGCTTGATCTCTATGGAGAAGCACTCATTTCACTGTCCTTTCCACTGTGTGTGTGTGTGTGTGTGTGTGTGTGTGTGTGTGTGTGTGTGTGTGTGTGTGTGTGTGTGTGTGTGTGTGTGTGTGTGTGTGTGTGTGTGTGTGTGTGTGTGTGTGTGTGTGTGTGTGTGTGTGATTGTGAGAGCAGTTAAAAAACTAAGTTGGGTTGGATTTTTATAGGAAAACGTTTCCCCCATTATGCAGAAGCACAAAGCTTCTGTCGTCTTCTGTCTACATCTCATGTTTTTAAGAGCAACACTGCCATGACCCAGTCTAAACATAGAAAATGTCAACAGCTGCTAACGGAAAGTTTTGGAAAACAAAGTATTCTCTGTCCGTTAAACAAAGCACCAGGATATGCCGTGCGAGAGATGATCAAAAGATGACCAGTGCATACCATCATTCTCTCAAGACATCAACAGCCCCCCCCCCCCGCCTATTCCACACAATCCAGATAATGGCAGATCCCAGATCACTAGCTTTGCATCTATAAAAGTAGGCTAGGCTTTTGCTCTTTATTTCAAAAACAAAATAACTAACAAACACATTGACAGGCATTCCTGTGCGACAAGGGGAAAGGCAAATAAAAAAGAGTAGTATGCACAAGCTGTTTCTCTCCTCTTCTTACACTTCTTCTCAGGTCCCTTAGAGGTCATTCCTCCTGCCTAACGAAACAAAGTTATCAAACACAGATGCTGCTGCAGAGGCAGAGATCCTCGTCATTTGTTTCGTCAGTCCCTGCTCCTGTTGGTGTGGATGACATCAGTATAAGGCTATCTGACGCAGCCCCAATGCTGACCATGACAGTAGATTGATAGTAAGACAGTGTGTTGTGGTTTCCTTGATACCATCCAGCTGTGCTGAAGGTCAGGGTATGTTTGGCTCTACTACAGAGAGAGGAAAAGACAGAGAGGAAGACAGGGAGACAATGTGTCTTCTTGTATCTTTTTCTCTGTCCAAGTTTTGGACATGTCTGTTCTGTGTAAAGGTCCCATGTCATGGCCATTTCTACTGATCATAATTCCCTTGTTGAGGTCTACTAGAATAGATTTAAATGGTGCAATTTTCCAAAATCACATTGGTTTCTCATACAGCATCTCCGTATAGTATGTGTATTCACTGAATTTCCCTCTGTCCTAAACGGCTTGTAGGAGCTCCTGCCGGTCATTTATTGTTCATTTGGGTAAGGGCACGTCACGATACCCAGGAAGAAAACATTGGACAATGAGAAATCTCCAACGAGGTGTTTTGGGGAGGTATTTTCTGTGTTAGAGTTTTACTCGCTACAGGGTGTACTTTGAGGGTTTTTGACTCTGCACACCGTTTACATGCATAACAACCTTCATAACACACAAGGGGATGGGTATTAACCGGAAAAGCATGACATGGGCTCTTTAACTCATTATGTGTCATGGGATGGTCTCAAGACATGCCTTTGGGGCTGCCTTTTAAGGGTGTGCAAGGGGAGAGAATCCAATAAAGGTTCAAAAGTCACACGTCTTGTTTTAAATATCAAACAGCACATTCGTCATGGGATTCATGACAATGTTGCCAAACATCTGGAGGCAGGGAACATAATTTGCCTAAGCAACAAACCAATCTTGATTCCAAAAACCTGTTTCCTGTCACTTTAAAGTTAAAAACAGATATAAAGGTAATTGATGAAGATGTGTTTCAAGCATTTCTTTAAAAGGATCGGACTTTTACAATCAATCTACCAGCCTAGTAAATGTTACTGAAGCTCCAAACACCAGCAGAGTCCAAGAATGGCCGCTTAGCCCTAAGAACACAAGCAATTTCCTGCTTATTGTTTTGGGAACAGAGTATCCAATAAAAAAGATAAGTAAGCTTTTGGCCTTGCTTGCTTATATGTGTTTGTGTGTGCCTGTGTGTGTGTGTGTGTGTGTGTGTGTGTGTGTGTGTGTGTGTGTGTGTGTGTGTGTGTGTGTGTGTGTGTGTGTGTGTCTGTGTGTGTGTGTGTGTGTGTGTGTGTGTGTGTGTGTGTGTGTGTGTGTGTGTGTGTGTGTGTGTGTGTGTGTGTGTGTGTGTGTGTGTGTGTGTGTGTGTGTGTGTGTGTGTGTGCGTGTGTGTGTGTGTGTGTGTGTGTATGCACATTGCTTTAGTTTAGAGGACCTTTGCTTACCCTTGCCAGAAAAAGGGAGGAAAACAAACACTGACTTTATTACAGTAATGAATATGCTTTGGGAAGCAAATGATAAACATTTCCCATTAACTCCGTCTTGTAAAATGTCAAGAATGACTCAGGGAAACCTGTGATATTTGACTTTGTTGGGACCAAACGCTGCAGTCTTCCAATGTTGCTCCCTGACCTTTTACCTCTGGAAACTCATAAATGCCCAATCACTCTGTATAACTCAGCTGCTTGAGCCATCTGAATATAACAAAGACTTGTTGACAGTTGAGACAATAGCTTAAGTGCATCCACACACAGCTCCAGAGATCGTTTTTCAGAAGACTGATACTAATAAATCAGTAGCAACGCAGGTGCTGTTTGTCCCCGTAGACTCTAGAGCACACATGAAGTACATCGAGCCAAGCTCATTACTCTTTGCTCCCATTCATTCGCTCTGGCAAGCAACAACACTGATTCAGAAAACCGACCTAGGGCAACCTACCAAAAAGGATATACGAATAATATAAGAAGAAAAATAATATGTGCTCCATAAGAATTTCCTCTGATGCTGTGGTTTTATAATAACTGCCAAATCAGCACAGCCATGCATTATGCAGCTAATTCTGACTTGTTCATATTTCTGCACAGGAAACGCTTCATCACAGAACTAGAAGGGAGGAGGAGTGTGTGTACTCCTCTGTCATATACTGTAGGTCAGAGTCTGTCTCAGCTTGTGAGTCTCTATCTCTGCACTCAGGTGATGCTCAGGTGAAACAATGATCTCTGTGTTGTGCTCTCATCTTGTGGACTCGTCCACGTGGAGGTGGAGTTCATCATTGGCTGCCAGTCCGACAGTATGATTTGCATATAGTCGAGGGCAGGTACAACAAAAGACTCCCTGTGTTCTACGCTGCAATAAAAGAGCCCTGAGACCATCAGGCTGACAGACGGGTAAAAACAGCGGGCTGAGTCCCCTGTTCTGAAGAACAAAGGTCAGGTGAAAACCAGTGAAAACACACTGTTTCTCCTTATGTCATACCCACAATTTATAAGATTTCATCTTTAGTTTGCTTCAAAATAAGTTACAATCTTCACATTACACATTTGACACATAAACAGGTTTACATGTTTGTTAACTGGCTAAAACATTAAATGCTCCTTGGTCTAATTTGTGTGTACTGATATGATGTACGTTTTTGAACCCACTCTTCTTGTGTTTAGAATGTTTACAATCTTGGACTGTGACAGGTTGTCTGCCGCATGCTATAGCAAGTTGCTTTGAAATAGTTCAACTCTGAGACAGGCTAACACTTGTCACACACACACACACACACACACACACACACACACACACACACACACACACACTGACTGACTGATACATGCTTTCATCTTCTAATCATCATCATCTCATCGTCTAACTCAACTGTCCATCTCTGGTTAGCTCTGTTTACCATTTAGGTGTTTGCACCGGAGTCAAATTGTGACTGCTGAATCAAAATGCTCCTAACTTGAAAAAACTAAACAATGACTGTCATTTCTTGTTACCTCTAAATGTATGTGTGACTGCAGCACAGTTTGGAGCAGGCCTATTTATAGCCGACTACCTGCAGTCTGAAAGTCACACCAGGAGATTTTGGGAGGGGAGTCCTTGAGCTACTCAGTCAATGCAAAGCATTGCTGTGACAAGTTTGCAGATGAGGTTGGTCACCGTGAAGTCGCACTGCATCGTCGCCTGCCATAAAGCACAAGACTACATCCTCAAAGACACAGGATGTTAGTACTCTCAGTGCATGTACACATGTAGACAGCTAAGTGCATGCCATGCATCCCCATGCATGTGAAAATATAAATAAACACTCACGCATGTACCATGTTCACACGATTGCACAGGCACTCATACCTTTTAATTTCAGAATATAAAACCTTGGTAAAGACTTTATTATTATTTATGTATCAAATGTTTTCATCGCAATAACTGATGTGTTTCTCTTTATGTGCTATGATGTGAGTTTTTGTTCCAATAGTAAGCCCACAACAAGAACATCTGCTTTCCTAGTTACAGTTATAGCTAGTGACAGGGAAGAAAAATTGTAACAAAACAAAACTTACTTTATATATTTTTGAGAAAGTTCCAGAAAGAGGTTATAAATCCACTCCTGGGCTCCGTACAGTATCTTCTGTTCCTCAATTTCCTCTGTGAAAGTCCCAGTCAAAGAAACCAAAACAAATAGAAGTATCTTGTGTGCATCTCTGACACAGCCAGTCCCCCTCCGCTGCTCACTGATGCTCTCTGGAATAAGGAGGAAACTCTGCTCACAGCTCCCGACTCACAGCCAATCATGTCACAGTGGTTCCTGCCTCTTGGCCAATGACGAGCCTCTCAGGCTCCGGCCTACACACCACCCCCTCCTGCTGAAAGTTCCCATGCTTGTGGACAGACTCGAAAGGAGTGGAAAGGGAGTACAAGGGAAAGAAGTGGAAAGAACTGATGTAGTATTTAGTATGGAAGAATTAGAAGAGAGCGTTTGTCAATCATTTCCATTAGGGAAAGAGTAATGTCAGACACAGTAAGATGACCAAACTCTGGAAGCTGTTGTGTAAACTGCTAGTGGTTGCCAAAAAAAATTAAACCAGTTTATACATCTACGAATACCTTACCCACTATTTATTATATTGGGAGCTTTTTTCCAGTTAGAATACAAACAAGCATATTTTCCAAATTGATGAACTTTTCCTTTAATGTTGGCTCCCATTATACACAAGATAATTGTGGATTCCTTTTGGAGAAGCGAAAAGAGATACATGACAGGTCAATGACTCTTTAAATAAATCCTTGGCTGACTTAATAATAAATAGATAAATTATATTGCCATATTGAAAAAAAAAGATTGAATCATTTTTGACATATTTAAAGTACACTCAAATGCACTTGTAATTCCCAGAGGTGATGTGACTCTCGTGCTTCAGTGACGACGGGGAATACAGCCCTGAAAAAAACATGAATTGCAAATGTTCTTTGTATGTAACTAAACATTGAAAAAACTGATACGGCTTGTGTTGCAAAGCCAATGAACGTCTGCTCTGTCTTATTTATTTATTCTCCAAAGCTATCAGTGACACACACAATGACGCACACATTCAGACACACTCAGACGCCTTTATTTTCTCCCTGGAGGGACTGGAGCCATGGTGTTTGGTCCAGAGAGATTCTCTCCTCATTCAAGATGTGAATATAAACAGGCAGGACTTTGAGCTGCTGCATGGTTATCTACAACATTTGGATTAACATCTGAGATTGTGCAGGAACGTTTGTGTGCATATTGTGTTTGGACAAAGGTAATGTGTGTAAGTGTTCTCTAAAGAGTGAAGTGGCCAAAGCTGAGCGGTACAGAGATAGAGGTTTCCCTGACCTTTGTGTTAAGCTTTGGTAACTTGCTACCAGTTGCATGAAAGGATCTTTATGAGAGATGTAACTATCTGCCAGAATGCACTTAAGTGTTTTTTCCCCAAAATATTGAATTTAACTCTTAAACTCATTGTCAACTTTTCCACTTAACCTTTTAACTTGCAGTTACTTGCTCTGGGAGAAAGCTATGAAATGGACCGGTGTTTTTGTAACAGTGGTATAATAACTTCAGGAGCTTGAAGCAGCTGGTCTTTAAATGACTCTATCAATATCATAGTGTTGTCATCAGGTTGGATAAAGCTGGGGTTTCAATTTAGGCCAGAAAGCCTCATGTATTGCTAACTTGTGGCATATGCACTGAAAGACAGGAAGAACTGATGCAGTAACATTATTGCATCATTGCATAATGGCAAGTGTATGATCTAGCAGTTTTGATGCTTGACCTAAAGGAGTTAAAGCTTGGACTTTAAATAAAAGCATATTTTTAAGCATTCAATTGTTGGAGCATCCCATACAATTAAATTACACTGTAGGTCAAAGTAGTTTAAATTCACTCAGTGCTCAGTACTCAGGGACAGGTAATAGGTTGAATATTATAGAAGCTCTGGGCCATTTACAACTGGAATGTTAACAAAGAGTACATGGAAAATACAGTAAATATCAAATCAAAATTAAATTGTGTACCTTATGATAGGCTTCTCTGGACAACTGTTGCTAAATCTGCCTCCTCTCTGATTTCACATATCTTGAAATGTAGTTAATGGCTCTCATCCAACATCCCCAACAACATGTTGCTCACAGCGTCACAAATGTTACTTTGCTGTTGTTGCTTTCTAGAATTTCTGAGAGCACATTTTGAGTTAATGCTCCCATTGCTCCCTGAGTGTAGAGCCTGGTCCATAAAAATACACACTGAGGGTAATTCACCTCTTCCCTCATCCAAATATTGACTAGGAGCATAAACAGCTGTAACTGCCCACCATATTTCACACTGTGATGACAGTTGAATCCGACTACATCTCAGCATCTCTGATCTACCTCCTGTGCAAGACAGAACTGCATATTTTTAAACAAGATTATTTATTGCTGAACTTATTTTGAGTCACAGGTTGTCCTTTTTCCTTCAAGGCTGTGCGTCGGTTTACAGTAATACAAAAAGATTGGTCAGCAATTAAAGTAATTGTTTCGGGAAATACGTTTTTTTACTTTCATTGTTATATTACAAACTCAATATCACTCTCAAAGGGGTCCTTTACATTTTACCTGGAAGCAGGAAACAATGACTGTGACTAAACAGAGACTAAACTTAGCTTACCATAAAGACAACTAACAGGGGGGGGAGCTAGCCTGTCTCTGTCCAAATGCAACACAAACAAATATACTAAGCACATTATAACTCGATTTAGGGACCCTGGAATGGGCAGTCTTTTTTACAGAACCAGGCTGGCCATTTTTCCTTCCTTTCAGTCTAAATGCTAAGCTAAGCTAACCGTTTTCTGCTTCCAGCCTTATATTCATCTCCTCATTTAACTAGCAGCAAGATAGTAAAATTGCATTTTTCCTAAATTGTCAAATCATTCCTTGAAGGTTTAACTTTGTATATTTAAATAGTAAACCGAGTTTTATGACGAGAATACAGAAAAGCAAGAAACAAGACAGGCAGACAGAAATCCGGGCAGTAGCAGGCCCTGAGGGAGCAGCCAGGCAAACATGCATGCAGCCTGGGATTCAGCAAAGCACGCTGAGTGCTACTGTACGGAGCTGTCTGGCCCCAAGGCTCGTCAAAACTCACAGGAGTGGAAGGGTTATGCAAATGCTATGCAAAGGGGGTACCCTTTGTTCCTATGCTGTACTGAAAACATTTAGTAATTGGACAAACCGCAAGAAAATGAATACAAATTTACAACTGTTATTTGTCGGAGTAAAGGGGAATTGTTTAGTCTTTGATCCATGAATCCTGAAGGATTTGAAAATTCCTTTAACACATGGGGAATCTGAAAGTAGGCTAAATAAATAACCTTTCCGTGCTGCCTGTCCCTAAGCAGAGATGACAGCTTACACACACAGAAAACACACACACTCCAACACAAGCACACACACAGCAGAGACTCTGTCCACTGAGGCCTTATGGAAGACAAGACTGTGATCAATAAGTCTACTTTGGGATGAATGATATACTGCAGCACCGCAGGTACCTGGAAAACATCCTGAATTTTTTCCGCTGCTTTGCACCAATAGCAGCTGCAGAAGATGTTGACAGTAACCATCACAGAGAGGGGAAGGAGATGTTTTTCGTCCTGTGAGGTGTGGAGACTGCAAAAACGCCCGAAGGGACGAACGCAGTGGAAAACATGCTTGTGGAGATGTAAGGTTCAGGTTCACATAGAGGTCTGTGGAGTTGAATGCAAAAACAATTGAGCTGTTGGAATTTGATGATTTGCACGAATCATAAAGGACAGTTTTTATTATTCTCTGATATATAAAATAGAAATGTTCAGCCCTAAACATAATCAAAGTATGTTAACTGACAATACAGTCTGGATCTGTTCCACCTCAAGACCAGTCTGACATCAAACTATCAGATTACACAGTGCTATCTGTCTTTAAAGAGACAACACAACATGATAGATTATCTTTTTGTGGTGACTGACAATAAACACAGAGACATAATGATAAGTTACAGACTCTAAGAAACCTGTCTGGCTGCAGAGCAAGAGTTCTTCCAGCTTTAGCAGTATTTAAAAAAGAAAACCAAGCTTCCCTTTAAATAAGCTTTGAAAACTCTAATCACACATAGACATCTTCAATTTGATGGCAAAGCAAATGAAAGCGGATTATGTTAAGAACGGAGCGTGGTGTCTGTGATTTAAAATTCTAATAAGCCAAATGATATTTATTTTTTTATGCTGAAAGGATCTTAAGAGGAGAAAAGAGACTGAGAAAAAGACTAAGGGAGAAAAGGTTAACCGAACACCCGCAATTATCTAAAATACCAATAATTATTCTCCAAGAACCATCTGTTCCTTGCTGACACGCTCAGACACTCACTGTCTTGACCTTGTTAATTTAAAAGCCCTATGGCAACACTTTGTTCACAAAATGTAAAATTCACTTTGCACAATCCCCATCTAAGAGGTTCCATAATAGCATCAGTTGAGCCAGTGCGTGTATATCCATACACTCGTGTCACAGAGGTTTATACAATCTTAACAGTTAAACTGAGTACGTTTTGCGTCATATCTTTTGTTTATCCTGTTCATCTTTCCCATTGCAGCACCCTATTTTCTCTCCCATTGTTGTCTTTTACTGGAAAGTGTCTAAGGTGCTGTCACCCCTCTACAAGTGAGAAAATCAGGAGACATATGGATGATGTACTTTTTACAAACTGTTCTAAGGAGTCATGACAAGTGCAGTCATGAAAAGAAACAGATGCTAAAATAATATTGTCGCTGCCTGGAAGCATCGTGATCTGGTGAGTTACAATATCCACAAAGAAAGGCAATTACCATTAGCTTTTTTCCTATCTCTCTCTCTCTCTCCTCCTTTGAACTTTGACTGTTCCATTTCAAAAGCCTCATAAGTCTTTCTGATAGTAACAACATTTAGTTTCACATTTATGTCAATTATAGCAGATGTTGGAAACTTCTGCATAAGAGTACCAATACATGTAATGTATATTTCTAAACCATTAAACCCTATTTGATCAGGTACAAGCACATGACTGGTGTGGAAGTTTCAAAGCTATGTACATACAGATAACTAGTGCTATAGGCTCAATAGTGGCTCCATTGAAGAGTTTATAGAAACATAACCGTAGGATGATCTGCCTGCCATTTGTGCTGGGTGTCACTTATAACCAGTAAGAAAAGAAAAAAAACATGAAATCTCTTTAAAAATCTTATTGAAATAATTGCATTTGTATAAGTCTTGATGCTTTTACTGTTTTGTCTGTTTGTAAAAAGCATTCAAATAAAGCAAAAAGTCACAGCACATATAATTATGTATTTTATTAAGGTTCCAGATAAGGAACTAGCCTGTCGATCCAGATGAATGGGACAAACCAGAGGTTACTTTTCTAAAAAATCGAGTCACTAAAATTGAGTAGGATGGCAGATGTTGATTATTACTCTGAAAACTATCATAAAAAGAACATGACTTTTCTAACATTTTTAATCATTGGTATCTTGTGGTGAAAAGCAGGAGCAGATCCTGCTCACTGAACCACCTCAGTCGTGTTTGACATATTTGCAGTGATGAGCCGTCTCACACATTGAGCCTGATAATGACCTAGTTAGAGCCTCTGCCACAGTAAACCAGGAGAGGACCTGTGAGGGAGGCTTGGAGACAGACAGGGGTTGTTGGAAATCATCATGGTGAAGAACAATCATCCGTGCCCTCCAAGGGTTAGGCCGTCCTGTCTCATCTCTTCTTTCAACTGGTTAAAATCAGCGCTCACGTAACAGTTTATTTATATCGAAAGCAACAGACTGTAATTTGTAGTTGTGGCTCACACAGACGTGAGTTTCCTTTTATGTATGAAAGCTCTTATATTTGGTCATTCAATAAAAAGCACAAGGGCTCTTTGACAGCGTAATCGTTATGTACCCACTTAGTGCAGAGGGACTCAAACAGGTCAGGGTGCTCTCCTGCTTCGTGGGTTTGATGCGACGGAGAGGAGGGAGTGTGGGCGTTTGACAGGAAATGATGTGTATGTTTTCCTACAAATAAAATGCAAATATATTTTTGGAGGATATACCTTGCACTCACGGTGCGTTGCAATATTTACACAAAGTAGATTACAATGTGGCTTTTGAAAATGCATGCAAATGTAAAAGCCAATGCATACGAATATACATTTTTATATATATTTATATATATATATATTCACTGAGTCAGTATTTAAGTGAGTGCACTTTTGGAAGCAGTCTGTGTAAAAAGGTTTCTCAGGGTTCACATGTGGACACTGGGACATTTACAATCATTCTATGATACAAAGGCTTTGTCTGGTTACAAAAAAAAATCTTCTGAAATGTATATGTATAAATATATAAGCACAAATAGTAAAGTAAACAATCTTTTCACCCAACCAAATTGAATGAGAAACTAATTTTAAAAGTTGCTGCATCTTATCATGAGGCACTAATATAGTACACACCAAACCTTCTCCAGTCTTAGTTTAACACCTCCTCCTAGTGGAGGAATTGTCCTTTACAGTCTGATCCAACCATCAAATAAATTCAAAACATATTTTCTGATTAAATCATAGTTTTACAAGGCAGCGTTGACTCCAGACCATCCATAACGGAAATTAAAGAAGCAACAACATTTTCTTAAAGTACAAAGATCATTTATTTTCATATAAATACATATAAATTATAAACATTTCACATCATGTCTTACAGTATTAACTATTGATATGAGGGGGATCTGACAAGGAACTGTAAAAACAAAACGTGCACCCCCCCCCCCCCCATTTGTACGCAATGTGTATCTGTACATCTTTAGTGTTACATTGGCTTGCGCCTCAATTTAGTTGGAACTCTTTCAACATCAAGTTAAATCCTGTGAGCTCAGTTTTACATTCCCTTTAGTTTAAGATTATCATAACTCAATATAAAAACGTACTGACCTCAGTCCAAAGGCGCTATCTGAAGACAGTCAGCCACAGAACGTCAACACATGAAGCAAAATACTCCAAGCAGGCAAGCAAAGCATACGTTTTCGGACTGGTTGGCTAAATAGTGAATCCATGTAATGCATAACGTAGTCCTTTAATACAGGGTGCATGTAAAACTGTTATTTTGCAATAAGTAGTAAAACTAGCTCAAGCTCTGGATCTTTAAAAAAAACAGTGGTCCACAGCCTTCCTCTGGCATCTCTGTCACATCATTGCTTCATAGGAGAATTTAGTCAGGGGAAGAAATACTGTACAAAGATGGCTCTTTTTACTGAATGTCTTTTCCATCAGCAGCAGTTGTGACTCAAACCATAGAGAAGTGGGGCTGTATATGTGATAACCTCAAAACAAAAGAAAACACCCTGTTCTGTTTGCTCTTGTTACCATTTAACAAGGACCTGAATAGCCTGAACACCATTTAAAATATATCGACTTGGAACCGCCAATGTAACTTTTTTTGGCCAGGTGAAATAAACAACTTTAGTGCACAGCTTTTAAAAAGAAAAACTCTCAGCTAGTTTCCTAAAAACAGAAGTCTATTCTGAGAAGTAAGATCAAGTCACAAGTTTAAAATGATCTCAGCATTAAAAGCCTTTAGAGAAAGCCCAGTTTGACTGTATAGTCAAGGGGTTTCAGTCTTACCATAGCCCTATAGTCAAGTGTGAATAGTGGAGTCGATTTTGGACGCTTGAAATTATTTTAAAACCATAATGTAGCAGAAAGGAGAGATATTTGGGATCCACCGTAGCAGAACTTGGGCTTTAGCTTCCTTTGTAGACAAACAAATTAAAGATAAAACTCTTGAGCTTTAGTCAATAAACCTCTTAAATATAGTTTGTCAACATTCAAAGATTGTCTTTTGCAGTAGCATGTAGAAAACCAATCCAAACATGTTGGGTTTGAATATCAGTCTGCAGAGGTTTTCTTATGTAAATGAGGTTAACCCCGAAAGCCCCAACAAGCAGAGTCCTGCGTCACTCTTCTTTCTCATGATTGGCGTTTCCATTCATAACTCCGTTGCTGTGGTGTGCCCATGTCTGATTCTGCAGCACTTTAGGCAGCCTCTTGCCCTTGGTGTAGGCGTGGTACCAGAAGTTGAGGAAGAGGAACAGGAAAATCAGGCCGTAGGACGCGATGATGTAGATAAAGATGGGGAACTCGTAGGTGCAGTCCTTTATGAAGAAATACTGGGAGATGTGGGTAGTCACCATCATAAACTGGATCTGGGGCGCAACAGATAAAAACAAAAGGTTGAGTCAAGATTTCACACAGATTCTCATGGTACACTTTGAAAAAGGAGAGAAACAAGCAGTCTGAGTCAGACCAACATACCAGCTGAATGGAAGTCAGGTATTTCTTCCACCACAGATACTTCTGGTAGTTTGGGCCCAAAGCAGTCAGGCCGTAGTACGAGTACATGATAACATGGACGATACAGTTCAGCAGGGCGTGAAATGTCCCCATTCCACCTGAAAATAGAAACATGTATTAGGGGTAAATATCAAGACAACCTTTTAAAAATAAAAAAGTAATATCATTAAAACGATAAGTTGAGCAAATCATACCTGCAGAAAAGCATACTCCAAACCACCACGTGAATGGCATGATTGAGTGATGGTACACATGAAGAAATGTCACCTGGCTATACTTCTTCCTCAGAACAAAGAAGATCTGAAAAAAAAAAAAACTAAAGATTTGCTGTGTGATACAATCGGAATCTTGTGCAAGACAATGAGGAAATATGTCAAAGTCAAATGCCTGACTGATCTTTCAACTTACCGTGTCCAACATCTCAATGAACTTTGAGAAATAGTAGAGCCAGCATGTTGCCGCCATCTAGAGGAGACAGCAAATAGTATTTCAGTACAGGTACTAGACGTATCAGACACAACAACATTGGCCTACAGATGTATAAACACCAGCTTACTCTCACACCCTGGGGGGACTCCGAGTAGTCGACTGGGTCACAGCGAAAAGAGTATCCCGTTCCCCATCCTGACATCACATACTGTAGAGAACAATGCAAAGTGTGGTTACTCACAAGCAACTGGTTGTTGATTTTTCTCCATGTTTAGTTCTGGTCTAAAAATGTTGGCATTACTCAATGTTTGAGCTGCGTCGTTCAGTTATAATTGAAATCCAGTTCATTAACACAAAGTAGTTTTCCATAAGGAATATGCTGTACAAGATTAGGTCATGCAGCTCTTTAGGCAATGTTTTGAAACCAGTGCATGGGAAGAACACACCCGAAGAACTGGTTTAAACCTCACATCAATACCCATGTTAACAAAAAAAAAAATGTACATGAAAAGCTTTTCACAAGACTTCTGATGGCATGTGTCACGTATCTGTTCTTAACAAAGGGAACAACAACACAAGTACAGACTACTATGATCCTGTGGTATACAAAGCTGTGTAAAATCTTCCATTCAGAAGAATGAATTCCACAGACATAAATGTCGTGCCAACCAAATGATAACAAGACTTGCCTCGTAGCACATGTAAAGCGAGAGAGCCACAACACTGAAGTTGTAGACAATGAGAACTCCTTTCAGGTCGAAGGCCTTACGGTTCTCCATCAACCTTGGCCCCAGCGATGTGACAAAGTAAATGTACGCTGCAATGATGAGCGTTTGGGGCAGAGGAGACGACATGAGGAACCAGGTCTCCGTCCGCCTGTCTGCAACAGGTTGGTGAGATCAACAAGGTTCAGATAGAGAAAAGTTCATCATGTTTACATACAGAGAAACAAAATCACAAGTCAGGGGTGTCCAAACTTCCTTCACTGAGGGCCACATACAGAAAAACATACAAAACTTAAAGTTCAAGTTAGCAAAATCAATCAAATGTAGGTAAATGATGCTTTATACTTGAATATGTATATTCAAAAAGTACAATACAAGCACAGGTTTCATGTGTGGGCCATATTCCATTATACTTTTTGAATTTGCTGAGGGCCGATTTGAAATGGACCACGGGCCTCACTTGGCACCTGGCCGTAGTTTGGACACCCGTTTCACAAGTGATCACAATGGGTCATACAGCCACCTTGTATTGTTAGGACTCACCTGCATTTTTGATGAACTCTGAATACATGAGTGCAGCTGAGGACTTTATGTCATCAATTTCCATTCTGAGACTTGACCCTTGCAGTTTACCGAGAATCTCCATTTTCAGACAAGATTTTTGCCGTTTACCTGGAAGAGCAAAGGCGAAGTCAACAAGTCAGACATGAGTTCACTCGCATTATGATAAGCCCGGCACATAAACAATTAGTTAGAAGGGTCCATAACCAGCAAAACGTTATTTGTTTACATAATTGTTAAACTGTTTCAAAAGCCAAATTCACAGATTAACAACACTTTATTTGACAAAGTTTAACATTAGAAAATAATCCTAATAAAATGTCACAATGCACAACCAGAATTCCTCCACTTTCATTATAAACTCCCACCAGGATGTAGGCCTCTCCCAAACAACTGCTGCAAATTTCAGTGAAAAGCACTCACATTTCCTCCACATGCAACCGCTTTTTCATAATCAGGATGGAATTTTTAACTGTTGCTCAACATCTAAACCATGTTTTCCCAAGTAGCTGGTGGCAAAAATAAAATTGCCATTTGTTTTACTTAAAAATCAAACCGCTTTGGCTAAAAGACTGGACTGTATAGGAAAAAGCCATTCTTTGCTGCCCCTCTGAGCATCTTAGAAAGACAAAGCCAAGAGTGTACTGGCCGTACAATGAGTAGCAGTCACTGTGCAAAAACAGTAGGACTAATTTATTCAAGAAAAATGTACACGTGGATAATGTATAAAAAAAAAAGTGTCCAGTTATAATCGTGTGTTTGCGTCAACAAAACACTGGCACTCTAGACTGAATACTCAAGTAAAACTTTGGCATAATGTTTTCTCAATGGGAACATTCTAAGAGTTGGCAGGAAGCAATGCAAGTGGGCAGATACTATTGCATAAAAAAAACGTGTTTACAATGACAAGAAAGGGTTGAATGATATCACCACTTTAGTACAGGTGTTTATAACGGCACACCATGCAATGTGGTCAGTACACTAAGCTTTAACTGGACACTCTGCCAAAGGGTGACAATAATCAAGAGCCAGGAACGGTTTAAAAGTTACAAATTGTGTAAAATGCAACCCATCCGTTTCCAGCGAGGGGACAGTGACTGGAAAAGTGCCAGGGTCAACATTTGTTCTATTGAGATAAGGAGTTAGTGGCTTGACTGGTTTAAGAACTTGCCTGTAGTTTGGAAAATATGCATAGGGTATATTCCTTTGTTAGGGACATCAAATAAAATCCTTATCAAGTCATAATATAAAAGTTAGATTTTTTTTTTCTTCCAGTCAGACACTGCCATTTTTTTAAATAAATAAACCCCCATTACCCGTATTCTGCCAAGTGTATACAGAACAATACAGGGTGTGTCTAGCTGAATGCAACAGGAACTTGAACTGAGCATGAGTAAGTCATTAGGTGAATGGTGAAAAAAAAAAAAAGGCATGGCTGTCTGGAGTTTCTTCACTAATGAAGACATGTCTCGACACAGCCTTAATACACATTATAGTCAGGGATCCTAATATAAAGGCTACCTGACTTATGCTGTGTACATTAAGTGTCAACTCCCACATATTATAACATGTTTGAATTGTAGTCCTAAAAGCACCTCAAATGTAAATGCAGTTCATTATATAATGTGTGTACAAGCAGTTATAGTACAGGATTGTCAAAAGACATTACAAATGCAGTTAGTGGGTGCTAAATTATTAATGGGAAGACAATTATTGATAGAATAGCCATTCTTTAAAAACAATAAACGCAGTAATTAAGATAAAATCAAAACACCGCCTTGAACATGGTACATTACATTTAAATGTACATTGGAAAGTGTTTTAGAAGCCATTCCAACTGAAGGATGTAATAAAACCATACTCAGTAAAATTGTGCTCCATTTGTATGAATAAAAAAACAATCCAAATGGATACAGATCCCCACGCCTGTATCGCTCTAATCACTGATGATGAAGAGCAGATGAGACAACTGATGAAAAACAGGTCTAACGAGTACCAGCGGCTCCCAACGCCAAGAAATGTTTCAGTAATCACGGGCACGCTTGTGCTTCGACGCACTGGTGCCATCACACTTTAATTGGATAATCGTCAGTATTATTTTTCGTTTGTCTCATCACTTGACTCAAATTCAGTTAAGAAAAAGTCACATTACAAACCTTGAATTACCGCTGCCACTCGATGAAAATCCTTTTTCTCGGTTACCACTCTTTTGTATCCCAATTCACAACTCACCTGCCCAACAGGTGTGCCTAGTGTTCTGCTCACGCGCAGACAGGGCACGCTCTCATCCCTTCTTAAGGGCACCCCCGGAGGGCGTGGCCTGTCTCCCAGCTACGGTTCCATGTTGTTCCTGATTGGTCAATTTTGGGCCCAATACTAGTTCATTCTTCAATGATGCCTCATCGAAAGTTGTCAAGATGTACTACAGTAGGCTACAGAAAGAATATCCTGTCAAACTTAGTTAATAGCTGGTTTCAGTGCAAAAAAGGGAGGGTTTTTTTTCTTCATAAACTCCTAAAAACCACACTCAAATCACATAAGTTGATAAAAGAAACAAGGTAACATTCCCAGTGTTTTTATTAGAAGACATAATAGTTAAAACTGTACAATTCAAGACACTTCAGGTAATGTGAGATAAAGATAAATTACTGCTTCATGATATTATGCTAGAGACAGAAACAGTATACAGGATATAAAATGTTTTCATATTCAAAATTACTTGATAGATATGCCAAAAGATAACTGTATTAATGACTGTGATGTGTTATTGTTATTTTTGGCGTCAGTATTACGCCTCATTTGGGTCAAGGTGTCTGAGGCAATAGGTATAACAATGAGGAGGGTGGGACAGAGACAAGAGGCCTATACTACGAAGCAGGATCTCCATGGTAACTTATGCTGAGCGGCTAACCTGCCCCGGAGCAGGTTAGGTTGCAGGCTAAGAGATCAAATCAGTGAAAGCACTGCCTGCTGACCAATCAGAGCTCAGTGTGCGGAGCAGTGGTGGCGCTAGGGGGTGGCTACTTGGGCTCAAGCCCCGGATGTTTTCTGAAAAGCCCCGGATGTTTCACTTAAAAAAATAAATATATATATTTTTTATTTTATTTAAAACGTCTCGGGAGTAATGTGCGGTACCGGAGTCCACCAGAGAGGCAGCCACTGCGGGACAGTAGCCTGCGTACTGTGTAACCTTCCCTGCCCTGAAGAAGAAGTGATCCTTCCTAGAGCCCATCGCCATATGGCTCTGCTAGTGCCTGACGAGTTTTAAGCTAATAGTCTATAAAGTTATGGATATTGGAAAGTTATTTTCATTGAAAAAGGCGCCACAAGCTGCAGCAGCAGCAGTAGTATCAGCAGCAGACAACATTGTCATCACCAGCAGTGAAGAAATGGATGATGTTTCAGGTTTGTGAATCTAATGGTGACATCTGCAGTCTGGCTGACTGAGTAAGAAGTGAAAAAGAGTGATGTAATGTTAATGTTATAGCTGGTAAACATGGAGTAACCACACTAATTATACCCGTATATGTTAGTATGTATACAGAACATGACCAAAAATTATCCTAAGATGTAACGTTAACCCTTTTACCTTTAAGACACTAAAATAACGTATTCCAATTTTTATATTGTTTTGGAATTATACCGGCTCTCGTTTCCGTACACTTAACAACGGAACCATAGCAACGGAACTGACAGGCAACGGAACTGACCCTCTGAATCAGACTCCGATTGGCTGTGACTGCATCCACTCAGAGTGTCCGAAACGTGACTCTTACACTCTTTACGTCACAAACAAAGATGGTGGATGAGAATAGATCTATAAAACGATAAGCAATGCACCAGAATCAAGGTGAGACTATCCGCATCCTTTGAAACTCTACGCACATTCGTTTCACCGAAATAAGTAAACGACTGTATTTGAGTGAGTTAAGGCATTAGTTTGCTTCATTAAAGGATGTTAATGAATAAGTGTTCTCCAGTGCATTTTGTCCGCTTTAAGGTATTATTAAGGTAGGGTTAATGTTGCTCTCAAAGTGCACCAGATTGATGCTTTTAACTTCAATATTTAAAAAAAAATCTTCCCGGGGGAGCATGCCCCCGGACCCCCCTAAAGGAGGCGACAACCCCCCTAAAGGATGTTCGGTCCACCCCACAGTTGTAAAAAAATAGGACTTTACCCCTGCACCCCACAACAACTCCTGGGCTAAGCCCCGGATCTCCTACAATCCTAAATCCGCCACTGGTGTGGAGTTTAAAGCGATCAAGTCACATTACAGGAGATACAGAGAAACTGCCGTTGCCGGAAAGACGGCCGGCAAAAATCAACTGACTGTGTGAACGTGAACATTAATAGAATATCACCTCCCATCTTCAGAGCAATCTGACTATTATAACATTAGCGTTAAGAAAGCGTAGCCTACTTAAATATCTGCCACAACATAATTAACTGGATCAAAGTAACATTACGTACAGTCCGCGGCACTCTGAGTGCAGACGTCGATGTGTTCCATTATCATTAACACATTAAGTTGACGAAACACTCGAGTCAAATGTAATTAAAGTCAGATCGTTTCTTAGACGGGGCAGTGATATCATAAACCTGTTAATGTACGCATTCATTCTTTTTCTTTCACCAGCTGTTTTCACCTTGCAGGTGAATGTGTGTATGTGGCTTTTATCCTGGATAAAGTGTTTAAGTCATGGATGTTTACAGTTTAACTTCTTCATATTTTACTAATATTAAAGTTCACTTTTCATTCAAGAAATATGACGCTGCGCTGTCAGTACGCTTCTCCATGTTTGTGATTGGTCGAATGCTCCAAATACCACCACTTTCATGTGAACGCGTACCTAATAGGGCACGGCTGGCTTGAGCGATCCACTTGATAACCTGTGTCGTAGTATAGTTTAGCGAGAGCGCGTATGTTTTGGATTAAGCCAACCGGCTAACTCAAACATATGGTTAGGTTGAACCAGCTTAGTAGTACAGGCCTCTGGATTCACTCTTACTTTCGCAGCTAGTTTCATTAAAAGGCTGTCAGAACTAACAAAGAAATGTAAATTTAGCTGGGAATGATAAGACAATGGGTGCTATTTAGTAACTATTAGTTACCCATGTGGTCAGTCTCTTTCCAATGTGTTGAAAAAAACACTTAGAAAGACTACAATAGATACGTATTTTGCTGATCTCGAAACTAGGGAGGCTCCGATAGGGTATTTTGGGGCCGATAGCCGAAATCAGTATCGGCCGATGCCGATTGCCGATCCGATCGGGTGGGTGGGTGCTATGGGGATCTTCTATTTAAAATTATGTTTAAAACTCAGTTAATGGAGCTCATTTTTATATTGCTACAGTTTATAATCGTAACAGATTGAAAAGTTCAGATGCGCTTTCACAAACAACCAACATAATTATTACATTCAAATGAAGTACATTATTCAAGTTTACATTTGGATAATAACAAGGGAGAAGTTAGCGGAAGCGCTCTCTTTAACTCTCTCCCTCTCTTTCTCCTGACAGTCTGTCAGTATCTCATGCAGCTCACTGATCCAGTAATGAGTGACCCGACAGTAAAGAATAAACATATTTATAACTAGTTTACATAGTTCCAGAGGTAGATCGAATAGCATCCCTACTCGAAACCTAACAATAAATATATTCTTATTTGCCAAAAAAAATGGCAGATATTCCCTCAATTACTACTATGAATAATTCAAAATACAAAATTGGCTTGGAACTTGGTGACAGGACTATGGCAAGATGTAAGACTTAATATGCATGCTAAGGACCATGTCAGTTTTACATCCAAATAAAAAAAAATCATAATGCAATATCGAATGTAGAAAAAAAAACATTTGTGCATCTTTATAATAGTATACCATTATTTACACATTCCAATTTACCATCTTTATCTATGCCTGCAATGATGAAACAAGAGATATCTTCCCAAAGTCGTTATTATCTTCACATTTATCCCCAGAGGATCATCTTCAAGATGTGTGCACATTTCCATAGTCAGACTGTAACGGAGGTGATCTCTGGGGCCTTAGATCTCGGCCTCTGTTACGGATTGTGTAGCTTTGTTGGTGGTGAAATGTATGTAGTGTGTGCATCTGTCTGTGTTTTAGTTTGTCTGTCTCTGTTTGCTGGTTTTATGTTAAAAGTGTTCCCCTTCCCCATGTCTGTGGCTGTTGATTGTGTGCAGCTGGTGCCCTGTGTTGTCTCCCCCCCCCCCCACCTGTGTCTAATTGCTGATTAGTGTGTGTATTTAGGCTCTGTTTCCCTGTCTGTTAAGGGAGAGGGAGTGTGTGTGAGATCCTTGTGGCTGCAGGCTGTGTTCAGGGAGAAACAGCAGGATTGAGGCTGTGTGTCATGTGTTCATGATGTAATGAATGCCCACATCGGGTTGTATTTTGGACGTTCTGCCTCTGTCTCCTTGCTTGGTCGGGCCGCTCAATTGTCAGCTTCACACAGACACTTTGCATGTCCACACGAAGAAAAACAGCATCAGTCTTCATCACTACTCCATGCATCCTGAAAGGCCGGGTTCACTGAGGACTGGTCAGCAGCAGCCTGTAAGGACGCAACACTGAATGAAGATACTTGTCCCTGAATTAAAAAGTATGCATAGTGTGGCTTATTTTATAAATGAATCAAGTTCAAATGGAAAATGACAGGTTGTTTTTTTATAGAATGTACTTTGTTTATATCTAAACCAGTATGTTCTGGGTGATTGTCATAATCTAAATTCTTAAGATTATGTACAGTCTATCTACAACAACATTTCTGCTATGAAGACCAAATAACAAAATGAAGACATTTCAGATTGCCACTACAACATATTGACTCTTGAAATAGAGTTTAACTTTTACAAAGTTAATTTAATCCACATGGTGTCATGGTCTTGTCTTTCCTATATATAGTTTCATTTTATTAGTACCTGATTTGCACTTGTCGACTCTTCTTCCACATCTGGGGCACGAGAGGCAGGAACCCACGCCAGGATGTTACAGTCTTTACCTCCAGTATAGAGCTCCTAAACATAAACAAGAACAAAGGCAACTCAGTTCTGACAAATTGAGTCACACACGGTTACAGGGAACAAAAGAAGAGCTGCTGTCACAGCATCACTTTCAGCTTGAAGCTCCTCCAAACAATGACATCAGCCCTGAGGGAACAGTCGTGTTAACAAGCATGATAGGGACCAAGAGTAAAATAATGAATACGCTTAAAACTGCCCATGCAACAGGAGTGAACACATTGGACACATTCTGTGTGTCAAAGGGCTGCTCAGTTTCATTACATCTGACAAGAGGTTCCTGTAAGAAGCAAAACATTTAAAAGGAAACCAACATTTTTTTTTGACAAGCTGCCAAACTACATTCCTATGTTTCACCTGTCAAACCAGCGAGTGTAACCAGATGTTTACGTGGGCAGATAGCGTGGCCTTGATTGGGCTTTTCATTTACAATGATTATACCTTGCAAAAACGACCTTACAATTAAAAAGATAATGTGGGACACTGCCATATTAGGCCGTTTTTATACTAGACTTGAGTAAGTACAAATACAAAACTGAATAAGCATATTGATAAACTTTTACTTTGTCAGTTTAGCATATGAAAGAATTGTATGACCAAGATGCAAACACCTGAGATTTGCAGATGTATTGGCAGACTCCTGATTCAAACCAACAGCTTGAACGAAAGTGAATAATGGTTTGAGTCAGATGTTATCGTTACGTCAATCTGTGGCCATTGGCTTATTTGTTGGTACATTGTAAAATCAGCAACAGAATACAAATAATAGGCTATTAACATTGTTTTCCCCTACTGTTTATTATTAAGCGTATACAAGTATGTATAGTGATATTGCAATTGTCAGATATGGGCAAAAGAAATAGTACATATCCAATTAACCCAAAAAATAAAAAAGGTGTATTTTATGCTGCGTTTGGCAAACAAGTGTCATATAGATTTACAGATATTGAGAGCACTTGTACTTTTTATGCAGTACTATTATAAAATGTAGTGTTTTTATTTCATCTAAATGCATTTATCTATTATTAGTTAATTAATGAATTTTATCACAATTTGTGATTCTTAAATATTGTAATCCTGAATCAGTTGTTGCCTGTGTGTTAGTACCTTTGCTCAATAAAAAGTTTGCGTTACAGATAATGGTGAAACTAAACGAAAACCTACACTTAACTCTGAAAATGTAGATAGTAGATTTACTTTAGTACAGGGGCACCTTGTGACTTATGCAACTGCAACAGATGACATTCAGGTCGGGAGCACAAAATGGGTTCAAACAAATGAGATGCCATTATTTGCATTTATAGTAGCTCAGTATAGCTAAGTAGATGTTAACAGTGTTATCTGTACTGGGGCAAGCGGCTCATTTGGGACTGCCATGGTGATTGCACATTTTGAAAAGCTCTTACTGTGATGGCAACACCAAAGAAGTCGAAGAGATTAAAAAAGGGGACGCAAAGAAACGTCAATTCTCGAGGTGTAGAGGGACCAGCTAGACCCGACTAGCTGAACAAACAGAAATAGTTAGATGGAAATACAAACAAAGCAGCAGTGCAGAGAGATGGGTTTATTCAGATGCAGAAAACCTCCATTGTTTTAGTTGCTGCCGTTTACATTACATTCAACCAAAGAGTGAACTACAGGAATGCACTCTCGTTTTTGTTTCGCTGTCTTGCGCAGCATAAATTAATACCACTGCATTGACTCTCACCTGGTAGTCTGGGTGAAACTCGCAGCAGTCCACGTTGTTGTAGTGCCCTCTGAGCATGGTGACCAGCTCTCCTGTGTGGAGGGCATACACAGCCACCGAGCTGCCGCAGGGCACAAACACAAACTCTGGGCTGCAACCACGGGAAACTGTAAACTGAAGCCTTTTACGGCTCTCGTTGCAGACCTTCCCGTAATTTACCTGAAGGACACAAAGAAGACACACAGGGTTCAGAACATGTGTGTATGCCAGGATATACATTGTATTGAATATAAAATGTTTTTCTTTTATGAAACAGACAACATACTGACAATTTCTTGTATTGGCAATATGATATGTATCATGATCCAGAGGACATGATATTTTAAATATATTGCGATACTGTAATCAAAACGATTTATGGAACCACCTTTTTTACCTGGAAGTGTCATTGTATAAACATTATTCATATTGCCATGTGAATAAAATCGGTGTATATACATGTCATTTCTATAAAAAATGGTCACCATGTTTTTCCGAGTTCGTACAGTATCACAAAACATATCAGGATATTTCTGCATATCTATATCATACATCATTATGTAACAATAATATGTCATGCCTTTCAAGCACTATACCAAAACAACCAGAGCTACATTCAGTGTTTGCCATCAAAACACTTGTATCCTTGAAGTCTAACAATTGTATTTCCTCAGCTATTTTTTTTTAAAATAGTATGAATGTATTGTTTACATCCATCTAACTAACTTGCAGTCTTCTTCTTCACTGCCTTCGTTGGCACATTGCTGCATTAACATGGATGTAGATTTGTGGAACAGTGTGACAACCACTCAGGAAAAAAACACTTTTTACCAGAAGAACAGTACAGTAGAGAGGAAACCATCATTTTAAGGCTTCTGAACTGAAACGTAGGGTATGCTGGACCAGATGCTTTCAATTTAGATAACATACTTTCAGACAACATAAGACTTTTCCAGGACTTGCAATGACCCTGAAATCTAGACGAACAGGAACAAGCAAGCAAATAAATTCACCTTCATGGTGTAGAATTACAAGGCTTTATTCATGCCGATGAAACAGGTCTGAATTAATCAATGCATTTCCTTTAACATTTTAGCATTTCAACATTAGCATTACCCCCTAAACTTACACCAGACATCCTCATTGCAACTCTTATCTCTGCCGGGAGAGAAGGTCAAACCCTTCCTTGTGTCTAGTCTTCTAGTGTTACAGCCCGAAGATGGAAACATGTCCACCATGGCAACCTCAGCATGAAGCAGCAGAGCAGAAAATTAGAACCGGAGCAATAGCATAACTTTCCTGAGCTTTAGGGTAAGGTCATGTTTGTAGGTTGTGGAGATGGAGCTAATATATTTTCCATTTATGTAGACCCAAGAATATCAAACACTGTTTCTCTAAGAGTAGCAGTAGCATCCTGTTTACTCAATCTGAGCAAAAAATGACAAACATTCATGCAATTTGTCAACCTCTCTCTGCTAAGGGTTTATGTTGCTTCTTTTCTTTTAAACTGGCCAAAAATAAAATTATACAAAGAGTCCTCGAGAACCCGCAAGAGCTGTATTGTGAACAAGGCTGTCCATTATGGTTAACAGTAGCTAAATCATGATGATGATAACTAAACTTGGATTCCAAGGTTTACATGCCAATACCAACAGAGAATATCAAACCGTTTTGAAAAGAAAGTTTCACCATTCATAAGTATCCCCTGTGTCGTTGAAATTTGAATATAATCCTAAAAAAGTGATATTTTAAACCAAAACCATGACTTTTTAAGGTCAAATAAGAGAAAAACGAATTTGCAGCTAATTTTGAGAGTATTCTTCAAAATTAAAAACATTTAAATGTAAGGTAAAATGTTGAGTAATGGATGACAAACAACTGCATAAATCATGTGTAGCACCCTAAACACCGGAACATGTGATGTCCTTTAATCAATCAATGAATATCGATCAATATTATGGTTTTAAAATTGAATCGAATGACCCTATTGGAGAAAGGTTGCCACAGTGCCAAATTTATTACATAAAACAACACCCAACAAGTTTTGCAACCTTATTGTTGAGAGTATGTTTGCACATGGATTAGGCTGCGTAATCTGGCAACGATTGATGTCATTGATGTGCGTTGTTTGCTGCAAGGAAATGTGGGACAGCATTGGAGCACCACTCCTTATCATTTACAGATTTCAACCTGCTGCTTATGATGGCTGCCACTGAGATACCTCCAGGTTAATTCAGGTAAGTAACCTTCTTAGAAAAAAAAACATCCCATTCATAACGACTTTTAAACTAATGAGCGTGTGATAGCCCTGTCAGAGCTAACGTAATGCAGGGGAACAATAAAGGTCCATCTTATCTTATCAAAATAGCAAATCAGAAACCATGTTATGACAATAACAGAAATACAGTTACATGATGTCTGCTAAATAATCTTAATATTCCTATGTCTCTAAAGAACACCAACCAAGGGAAGGCATGTAGGCGGCACTAAAACAGGATCAACCATTATGCCATATGGAACTTTTCAGCTGCTGCCTTAGTTAAAACAAAGTTTTAAACTGAGACATAACCTTGATGTTATGCGAGTACATGATGAACAGTGCACTATAGTAAAAACAGGTTACCCCAGGTATGTTATGAGGAGGAACACACACACACAGACAACTTACCAGGGTGTTTTCCCCAGTTGCACTATTCCATAGTCGCATACGGTCATCAGTTCCAGTGGTGAGGAGGTAGAGGCCATCGCCAGTGAAGCACAGGCCATTCACTCTGCCATTATGCGCCGTGTTCACTGATAAACACAAGTGAAGCATGGCAACATGTATTTGTCATGTCTTTCATCCTCAATCTTTATCAAAAACCAATAGTAGATAATTATTTTATACAATTGATTATCAATAAATGGCATGCTTTTAGTCTAATGGTTGTTAAACATCTCTCGTCTCCTTATCACACAGAAAGGCTTAGATAAACTGTGCAAACTGGTTTTATGACATTGAATCCTTTGGTTAGAAACACAAACAGGGCCTCAGGAAGGAAAACAAATCCTGTAAGAATGTTGACATCTCATCCAGAGACAGACTCTGTTGTGTTAACCGGACTAACCTGAAAGTTAATAAAATAACAAGCTAGGACTTTAAGCGACTTTGAGACTATGAAAAGCGCCATATAAATTAAATGTATTATAATTATTAGATCTGTAAGATTGACTGATTATTTACTATAACCAGCCATTGAATGCATCGTCATCAGTTACCAGAAAATATGAATTCTGTGACTCTACATCAATGTTTGCCCCCGCAGTTTGTACTTCATGATGCTTTTTCCATCAGTGCAGCACATTGGGGTTGCTAAAAGGACTTTTTTGACAGTGTTTTGCAAATTGATATTGTTACGACAGGATTATAAATAAACACTTGAAAAGTAAGAAAAGGAGAGAGGTGACAGTACCTGCCTCAGAGGATGCTTTTGATTTGTCTCCATTGTGTTGGTCCAGAGTGAAGAGGCTACCAGAAGCCCGACGCACATCCCATACTTTCACTTTGCTGTCTGCACTTAGAAGGAAAATGAGGGAATTATTTTAGTTTTACACTCTCCTGGTTAATTATCCTTAATTCCTGTTCATTCAATTAAAAAAAACATTTGATCAAGTCCGGCACAGGGATTAATACAGCTTCATGTTCACTAGTGTTTGTTTTTAAAGGTCAGATTTCTGCTGGGAATTAACATTCTGCTCTATAATAGAATAGCATACACTTCTCTGTGCCAGTTGTTTTCAAAATCACTTAAAGTCCGCAGGGAAAGGCAGCACAGTAATCCCAATAGGTTAATTAGCATGTCCAATGTAGCATAGCACAGGTGGGGACTGTATCTACCATATGCTACGCTGAGAGGGCCACAGTGCCTGTCTGCTGGCAATGTGGTGGCATTATACTGGCCTCAGGGTTGCACTGTGGCCAGATGGGCAGAAACTAAGAAGACAGGAACCGCTGGGACACGGAATTGTGGGGATGTTTTCTGCTTCCGACACTTTTCTTTGATCTGAGGGAGAACCAGGTGATGCTGATTCTCTACAGATGGACTGGTGTTAACAGTGCCTACCTGGCAGTGGCTAAGATGTGATCGTATCGTGGCGACCACCGCACGGACAGGATCTCTGCTCTGTGGCCTGGAGGGAAACAGTTATTGTTTATGCGTGTGAAAAAAAACTATAACGGAAAATGATTATTGTTGTAGGTTAAACAAATAGTTAATAACAGAGGCGGCGAAGGGGGTTACATTCCAAGAAAAGCTCCATAATTTCCATGATTACAGTTTTTTGTAATTTTTTTATTTAAAAGAAAAAACTTGGATATTCTCTGAGATTAATAAAGTTATTTACAAGCTCCAATACAACAAATATATTTGGCTCTAATACTCCATGCTTTCATTTATTGCCTCTAGCTCACATACCCTGAAGAACATGAATCCGTGAACCAGACTTCAGGTCACACAGCTGGATTTTAGGGTCTGTGGTGCCAACTGGAAAACAAAGAAACAAAAAGATGAAGTTAAAATAGGGAATTACAAGGCTGGCTGAAAGCTCCTTGCAATAGGTTAGGGTAGGACAGTAGTTCAAATCTTAAATTCCTTCTTGTCATCATTATCAAAGTGTACAGATCCTAGTACATGTGTAAGTATAATTTCCTACAATGTGTATGGGAGAGGCACTTCAAAAGAGTCAAATCGGAAGACCTGTTCTAAAAGAAAAGGTGTGGTAAACATGAAAAATCCCTGATAACAACACCTGATAAACGTGAGCCAACACACCCATTTATACATCAGAGGGGGGCAAGATATTGAGTAACATTCAAAAGAACAAGATGATTTGGAGTTCATCCAAATTGAAACAGCCAGCATTAAGAATAATGAATGTAGTGATTCTTTAGAGTAACAGATTCCTTTTGAAAACCAATGTTTGACAAGGATATGTAACACCCCTGAGAGTGGACGACACTGTGATTGTCCCAGGATTAGAAAAAGGTGTGTCAGAGAAACTGTGTGGGTATGGACATTTATGAGTACACACAATCAGCAGGCACAAGAAACCTGTTTGTCCAGTTGGGCAACGCGGTGAGGTGGCACAAAGATTATTACGATTTTTTCCCCCTGAAATCTTTCACGCGTCTGTCGCCTCAAGGTACATAGCACATTGTAACCTGGGGTAACACTTTGGTACACAGCGCTGTGTGGAAGCATGCAGTACACTGACTGGAGAAACAAACTGATTACAGGGTATCTGATGACAAAGAGCAGTTTTTTATTCCTCATAGAAAGCAGTGGTGGTTGAATTATGAAACACACCTGCAATGAGACTGTGCTTCCTGGCGATGGGGGAGAGGTGGTGGCTGTAGACATTGCCCTCAAACGCAAAGACTTCGGCAGGCTTAAGAATAACAAAGGGAAAGAAAGGGAGTACAGTTAGCTGTAGTCGGCTTCCTTTGAGTTCATTGCTAAGTAAACATTCGGAATACTGACTCTCTCTCCCCATTTTCAAATCACGTCTCAAAACATATCTCTACACACTTGCATATCCACCCTGATCACACGTGCTCTGTTTTTATTGATTATATTGTCTTGTTTTTGTGCTGTTTTGTGTACCTTTTATGGCGACCTTGAAAGCCTTGAAAGGCGCCTTTATAAATATATTAATAATATTATTATGGGTATGTATGCTTGCTGAATGATATCTTAATTTAATAATACAAATATACAGCCATGACCTTTAACACAAAGCCATTGCCTTAAAGATGTAACTCTTATATAAATTCCCGACATTGCGGAACAAAAGTTAATGGCAGGACTTAAATAAAAACAGAAGAGTAGAGAGAAGGGATACCATGGCTCAGAAGGCTCACCCGAGCAGCAGTGGCGGTTACAATGCAAATTCTTCAGCAAACATAAAAAGCCTCTCTGTGCCCCGTCTGTCACTGAGTGCAAGCACCGACCAATGGGCACTCACACAGAGGAGGCTCTGTTTGCATCAAATACCACCAATACACATGGACTTTGTGCACAACAATGCAAAGCACACATTAATGTGCAAATACACACCACAATAAATAATGTAATAGGTATAAGTGTGTGTGTTTATGTGGAACACAGAGACAGAAACACGTAGAGATTAACTTAGTAAGCTAAACCAATGAATGGTCGTTGGCTCTTTGCTGTCCCTTCCCTGACCATTGAGGTAACCGCAGTGCCAGTGTAACTCTAGCGCAGCTCGGGCCTGCCATATGGGACTTTTGCATAGAAAGGTAGAAAGCATGAAGCAGAAAATTAGAAAGCGAGGGAAAGGGTGGTGGAGCTATAAGAATACAAATGTCAGCTAGTGGCGTGATAAACCACTTTGAAATGTGCACCAAGTAACCTGTTTGATGTTGATATCCACATGTATATACACGTTTATATGTTGATTCAGCTTAATTGTGCCTAGGTTTATACAACACATGTAATAGGGAGTAACCTAGTCTGTGGGTGACAGTCTTACCTTTAGTGTCTCAGTGTCCCAGACCTTCATGGTCTTGTCAAAGGAACTCGAGACAAACATGCCCGTGTCATAAGGATACCACTGGACTGTCTCTACGCTGAATTTGTGGACATACCGACTCGACCTAGATAAAAAATAAAAAACATAACATGTGACCAGATTCATACTTATGTCTTTAGTGATCTGCACCCCCCAGTTATGTTTGAAATATCAAATGAACAAATGGAGAATAGTGCACAACCACGTTAAACTTTCATGGAGCAACAGCAAATACATTATGACATTATTATTATATTTCATGGTGAGACCCACATTGTCACAAATTTGATTTCAGAACCATGTATTGAAGTGAACCAAGAATTAGTATGATTTTTCTGTTCACATTACCATTAAAATGCAGTCATAGGACACAAAAGATTGGGGAAGGCAGTGCTACCCTCTAGAGGACAGAATGAGTAAAGGCAAAAACACTCACCTGCCTACAGTGCAAACTGCCTTGCAGGTGTACTGTAGCTTCCTACTGTAGTTCTCCAGGTCATAGATGACAATCACTCCATCTGCGCCGCCAGACAACATGCTAAACAACAGAGAGGGTTTACTTCACAGACTGCATTACTTCCTCCAACACAGCTGCCACATTGCTTTCTAAAGGTAAACCTGCAGTAGTTCTTAATGGAAGATTATCACAGAAAGGTGTTTGGATTAAGATTGTGTAGCTGAAAACTACATATCATATACCTCCATTTTACCGGGGTCTTATGACAAACTATGACAAAAATAGGACTTACTATCTGCCCTCTACTGCTTCAATGTCAATGGTGTTGATGCCGTTTCCATGGATTCTATCAACATCTCTGTCAGGATTCAACTTCAGACCCAGGACCCTTTGGAGATTAAGAAAGGAAGAAGAGTCAAGCATTTCTGGAAAACCAATCAAATGTTTAGCATCAAACCTTTGAGGCACAAGTGGATAAAAAAGACGGAGCAAAGGAAATACACAATGTTGCAATCTAGAAATTGACAGAGTTGGTGTTAAAAAGTCAAATGGCCTTATGATTTTTTACGTTATTAGAGTTTTACAAATGATCATTTACATTGCATTATTACATTGTAGTTAAATCAATACATATGTAGGGTGGAACTGAAAAGGCTATTATCAAATAACATTTTATTTTTAATTTAGTCCACCTAATTCTTATATATGAATGCAGTTCTTTCACTTACCAAAACATAATAATAATGAGACAAAACAATGGGACTAATACCATTACTATTGTATTTTAACTCTTTCTGTTTTATTTTTATAACAGGTTTATATTATTGAATCTTACACATTTTTAATTTAATTGTTATGGCTTTTAATTCAGACAAAGGTCACTAGTTTAATTTCCCATGATTTATTGCATTGTGATCGAAATCTGTTTTATTTTTGTAACTAGTTTTTATTTATGTTAATATCGTTGTTGTGTTTTTTTCTGCCACACAGAATACAAATAAAATAAAGTTATTATAAGACTAATCACTAAGACAATCAAAAGAAAATGAACTGTTGACAAGTTTTGATATTTGGATAATCACAGTTAGTTTTTGAGTCATTTACAAATATTAGCTAGTAAAAACTTTTCAATGCAAACAGCAAAAATATATCATAAAATGAAACTTTACAATCACATATATTGAGATTATAGGTTTATGAGCAATCTGAGTATGCATATAAATTGATGTGCCCCTTAAAGATCAGTATTTATTTTCCTTTCTGGTTCAAAATAAGAATACCTTTATTCGTCATTTACAAATAAAGTTATTAAAATGAACAATTGTTACAGCAAAAGTAAACAGCGAAAAATATAAAAAATCATAAAATATAAAATATAAAAATATAAATTACACAAATTACAAAAATACTCATCCAGGTGGACTACAAAAATGACCAATAACAATATATTGTTTTAAATAAGTGTTGGATGTATGAAGCAGTTTGATAGCAGCCAAGTCACAGTTGTGAAATAGGAAGTATGGCCTATATATTGTTTATTTACAAATGTATTACAGTAGTTTCATTGTCTAAAAAAGATAAAGCAGCCAGTAATAATATTTATAAAGCGGTATTTGTATTAAATTATATATTACACAACAGAGGTGTTCTAGTCTTTGTTGCTATATGTGTGCAGGGGACATTATTGTTTTCTCTCTCACCTCCGCGTTGACTCTGCACGCCTCAGTCGCAGAGGATCATCCACACCAGCCTGCCTGGCAGTAAGAAACCCCAACATTGCTATAATTTGAAGATGAAACTATATTAATAAAAGGACTAGTCTCCAACCTATCCTACCGTTAGCCAACCTAGCTCAAAGGCTAGCATGCTGACTACATTGAATTAAGTTTTCAATCGTAAACAAAAAGAAGCGCAAACAACAAGGCATGTTGTTGCACATAGAGCCTCTTAATAACTAAATACGTCGAAAGGCCACTTTGCTTTTATAATGTCTTGTTTATTTAACATAACATTTCTCTAACTTCCCAGCTGCTCAACACAATGAACCGCCATGTTGGAACGTAATGACAACATCCAATGACAAATGCGATGATTGGCTGTTCAATAATAAGCGTCCAATCACAAAACGGTTTATTCATTCTATTCCCAACATATGAAGTATTGCATAAACAACCCAGTGAGAGGACACACATCTAACAAGGGACACGAAATACTCAAAAACCTTCAAGTTTTCCTGAAAATATGAATAGGGTCGCTGGAGTTTTACGGCGTACGTTTGGAATAGTACGCGAGCACGTCGGGACAGATCATGTGGGAAATACATATTACCATATCCCAGAACAGAAGACATGGACAGGTAAATATAATGTAACATGTCCTCTAAATCAAGCTTTGTTGTGCTTACTTTAGCCAGTAATTAATGTATTTACAGTATTGATCCCTACAGATATGCATGCTTTTTTAAAGCCTCGTCTAAACTTCAGTAAGCTTCTTCAGTCCCTGGCCCTGTTTGTTTATTCCATAACTAACTTAGCCTTTCTTAGCCTGATTTTTTTTATATCTAGTTAAGAATACTTCATATTACATATTGATATTCCAGCAATGTATCTATTTGTATGCAATGTATTGCGCATTTGAGCATGTATGACTTTCCTTCTTCCCTTTGACCCCTGTAGTGTAAAAAGCTCGCCAGTAGATGGAGCAAATACCTCACCCAGAACATCTCATTGTATAAAATAGATTTAGTCTGTATTAAAATTGAGCAAGATTAACTTTTAACTCATTTTGGGGCCACAATAACTGCAGCTCCACTGTCATGGGCCCTCAAAGCAGAAAGGGTCCTCCTCATTCCCTTTTCAGTGTATTTTTGTTTTATTTGACAAATATGACCCCAAGTGACCCTTATTGCTTCTATCAATAATATATTCTCTCAAATCTTCAAATAATAGGAGCGGTAATTCCGCTGCCAAAAACATGGCAGTTCCACTGTCACTGGCCTTAAAAGCAGAAAGCATGTCCTCCACTGTTGCAGGGAAAATTATTTCTTGTCTGTTATGAGATTTTAGAAAGAGGTCATATATCCCTACTGAGACATGGCAGTGCTACAGTTTGTCATGCTCAAGCCAAGCAGTAGAACTGTGTCATCATCAGGCTAATCCATGGTGGAATGCCAATGGTGTCCTTCACACTTCTTGAAGGCCAAGGACACAGTTGTAGGCCTAGTGGACTCAACGTCTGGTCTTACCGTGAGTCATTCCTCAGTCGTCCTAACTTTAGGAGATGGAGAGAGATAGGCCATTTTTATGACTCAACTTAGCAATAGTAAAGAAGGTTAGATGGCATCAGGGGCATTTTTTTATTTGAGAAGCCCAGCACATCACCCTTGTGTTTTGCAAGATATTTACATGGAGGAGATGCCATCATAGCTGAGTGTCATTTTAAAATGAGACAATGAGAGGTTTACAACAAAAACACACTGAACATTGACATTATCTATGTGTCAATGTCAGATCCACACCTGCAGAGGAACTTGTTATGGGTGAAATATAGTGATGCACTATATCTGAATTGAGAATGCCTATTCTAGTTGAACTCATTAGCAGAATCACAGCTAATCCCACTTTCCCCTTCCCCTTTTGGTCCCTATAGAGGGCATTGGTCAAAGGTCAAAGAGCCAACCTTCCAGACATTATACTGTTGTTGGTTAACCAGCCATGGTACTTTGACTTATTAGCGAAGTGATATTATGCATCGTGATATTCATGAGGAATCTTATGCCTGAGAATGAGTTCAGTTCCATTGCAGACACTGTCTTTTTTCTAATATGGGATACACACTACACAGCAGTAATCCCTCCTACCCATGTGTTTGTCTCCCTCTCTTGGTGCCACAGTATACAACTTCAATAACCCATGAGCTGAATAGGTATGTTACAGTGCAAACATTCAGTGATGCTTTTTCCTAGAGTGAAGCCAAGAGTTTTTTTGTTCAGTTTTGGACCGACGGTTGGCAGGTCCCAGGCCTGCTATCTTTCTGACTGAACTTGACTTTGTGGTTCACCTTTTCTCAGCAGTTTGCAGGGAAACGTGTGTGCACCTCATATTTATAATTCATTACAAGACTGCTCCTCAACCCCTGGCTGTCAGACTATTTAAATGAGACATCACACAAGACCATTTTCTAGCACGCTACAGGCTACCATATTCACTGCCCAATCACAATGACTGACACTGTGGAGTGGCTGGATGGCCTGTGGAAAAAATTGTTTCTGAACAAACGCACTCAGAAATGCAAGGCAGGTGCATACACGTATACCCTCATATACGTTTATAATGCACAAATAAAAAGATATGGCACTCACATTTTCCTCTTTATTTCTACCACTCACCCAGTCCAGCCTTGTGGAAATAAAGCAGATGCATTATTCAGTCCATATGTCTTGCTAAAGCGGGTTCTTTTTGATCTTAAACTGATAGGCCAAGCGTGGGCTCTGGGCCTTAAGGCATGGACCGCAGGGCTTTCCACTGCAGCGCATAGTGGTTAAAGTAGGTGAGGAGACTCTCTCTCTATCTCTCTTTCCCTCTCAACTCTACCTAGTTCTTCTATTCATTTGTCCATCCCTAGTATTCAGGCAATCCCTATCTACCTTTATCTATGCTTTGCTGCTCCCATTTTCTACCTCTTTCAATCTGTTAACTTTAGAAAACTGGGGCGTAAGCAATTTTGTGTGTGTGGTAGGCTATATATGAGGGTTTTAATGGCAGAAAAATAAAAGGAAGCCGCTGCTTTTTTACGTGACTGTGTCCTATCTAATCTCAACAACTGCCCATTCTTCTCCTTCGGGTGACCTCTTTATTTGCCTCTAGTTAGGCTTTCCTTCCGTTGCCCCTCCCTACCATTGCTGCCTCTCGATTTTCCTCCTTTGAAGACATTCTAGTGAAGATTTCTATTCACAACATTGGAGTAGTTCAGCAGTGTGGAGGGTTATACCCAGCAGAGTGCTTCATATCCCCCTCTCCTCAGATGCTGCTGCACATCAAAATGAAAAGGCCTGAGTCTGAAGTACACGCCTAGAGAGGGGGAATGTCTGTCCGTGTCTTTAGAAATGGTCTGGCTAAGAGGCCTACTGTGTGCTTCTTCCCCACAGAGAGAAGTATGCTATAGGCTGTGGAGCCCCAGTGATTGTTGTCTATGGCAGGGCTACAAGATAAAGCCACTGGCAATCTGGCCACTGGTCTTTAGAGGGTCTTTGCCTTGGTGTTGGCTCTATAGAGCTGAATAGAGAATCTATATTCTTCTCTCTTTCTGTGTGCGTCTGTCCCCCAGGCCCAGCGCTGCCTCACACTGCATGGGGCACCATGTCATGCTGCCCAGATGAAAGCCCAGCATTCTGCGGATGGGCTCATTCGTCTTCAGCAGTGGGCCTGCAGCTTTGACGCCTGCTTTCCCTCCCTTTATTTAGGAAGAGAGGCGCACTGACATTATCGGCCGCTGCAGGCACATTTGAAAATAATTGCCTGTATGATTGCTATTTTTCTTACCTCTTTGAGGAGGTGTAGCCTTTGTCTTGGAATCAATGGCTGCTCAATACTGGACAGAGGAAAGGCAGTTTCCTTTCATGTCTTAGTAAAAAGGATGTATTTTTAGCACTATTCATTTTAGAAGTGTGTGCCATGCAGTTTTAATCTATTGGTCCTCTCCACTGTGTGGAGAATTGAAGGGATTCAGAGGTTCTTCCGAGGTGCGCCACGCTGTTGCAGAGAAAAGATGCATTGACTTGTCGTCCTATCACTATCCCTCTTTCTTTGTCTATTATTTATTTGATTCCCCAGCTATGTTCTATGAAGTGAAAAACTGAAAAGGCCTCAATTCTGCTATTTCAGGCTGGGTGTCTCTGGGGACTGAGTTAGGAGGTGTGTGTGTTGTGATATCAGTTTGTGCATCTGTGGTTGTGTACATGTGTTGGCATAAAAACTACACACTGTGTGTATGTGCACATTAGTATCTGCTTTGTATTTTAAAAAAGGGAAGAAAAAAAATTGCAAGTGTGTTTTCTCTCCACTTCATGCCCAAACACACTTAACACAACAACAGATGGCTGTGTGTCATCAGAGCGTTGATTCAAGCCGCATATTTCCATGGAAAGAGTCACAGCGGAGAGAGACGAGGGTCCAAATGGCTGTTTATTCTGCCACAAGTCATCCCCAGGGTGTGATGAAGGAAGGTCTATCATACAGTAGGACACCAAGTCAGTGTTTGCAATGGAGCAGCTATGTCCAGAGCAGCCACAGTAAATCATGTTAATTGATCAGCAGCTTTGCAATGCATGGGGTTTAAATGAAGGTTGTTTAATCGTTACCGAAACCACGTGGGTTTAGCTCATCTTGCTTTCCGTTTGCCAAGTGTGTGTTTGTGTTTGTACGTATGTGGTGGAACACCTTGGAGTAGTTTGACTGCTTCATTAAAAAGGCATTGGAAAAGATGGATGCTCAAAATAAGAAACAGGCACATTTATTTCTTACGGTAGAGTATTACAAATGGGCCTAGCTCCAATATTGGTTGCAGGTCTATTAAACACTGCTTTAGCAGTAGACCTGTATCTGTAAACATGTTTGATTCACTACCTACACATTTAACATGATGTGACATGGTGAAAAACCCTAGACAGTTGATGGTGCCAACAAATTAATTACAATAATTATAGGCGCTGATTCGCTGTCCAGTGCATTCGTGTGTCTTTCTCAAATGGCCAGTAAGGTGGATAGTGGCTCCTTGTCGGTCAGAAACTCAGCCAGAAAGGCTGACAGACAGACCAACACAAAGCAGACATCTCCTGGAGCCCGCCGCTGCTTATTCAATCCTGAATATTTTAATAAAGCAGACAGGCAGAGAGAAATAAGGCTAGGAGTGAGGAAGGAAAGATAAGGCCGACGGAGATTCACAGAGGGTGCAAAAGAAGGTGGGGTATAGAAAGTGAGTGACAAACAACAAGGGGGATGCTGACATATGGGGTGAAATTATATAGTGGGGGGAAGAATGGAGAGAGTGAAAGTAAAAGGAGGGTTTCTGACAGAAAGAGGGTGAAATGAGTGGGTGGAACAGGCAGACAGATAGAGGGGGAGAGAGAAGGTGGAGGTAGGTTAATGGAGGAAGAGAGTGGGGGACTGAAGGTGCAATGGAAGGGAAAGGAAGGGGGTTGGATGAGAGTGATGGAGGTGAATAGAAAGGGGTGGACAGCTTGTTGTATGAACATCACACGTATGGGCCTCAGAGGAGCCGGAGAGGAGGAGGAGGAGGAGGAGGAGGTGGTGGGGGGGTGCACACCGCTCCACAGCCTCACAAAGGACGCTGACTTCCTGGCTCGCCACGGTCCTTTTCTATAACCCATCGTGCAGAGACGGGATTTCAAGAGGACGGGTGGTCGTAAGTGGAAGGGGGTAAAGTATCCCTTTCACCCTCGAGTATGCTTGCGTTTAGTTAAAAGTAACACGCAGGGGAAATCAGAGTACTCTTTCCAGCATGTTATTACTTTTTTTATGAATTATTCTTCTCTGTTTTGCCGTGAGTCGCTCAAGCCCCAGCGGGATCGACAGCAACAGGGACAAACAGAATGAGGGCTGAATAAAAAAGGCAAACAGCAGCAGCGGCAGGCCTACTTTACGCCTGTAAGCCCCTCCTCTTACCAGAATTGAGGCAAAACAACGGCTGGCCTTTTCCCTCTAAACCAGCTTCACTAGGCTCAGGGCTAATGGGTAACCATGGTTACAGGCATCACACATCCCCTCAATTCTTTTAATTTTTTACAGGATAAGAGATTGGAGGAGGAGAGAGAGGAGGGAAGGACAGGGTGCTGGTATTGGTACCTGGTTGTCCTTGTATCACTGATGCTTATCCGATCACTCCATCTTCATAAAGCTGTCCATTACCATGCAGGTATTGGTCCCCCATCCCTCCTCTGCACACGGTTCAGCTGGAGAGAATTAAACTAGGCTCACGACAGGATGATGGGACCGCTGCTTCTGCACCACAGTGTCAGGCCCAACACTCACTGCTTTAGTGTACCTCTCGCTATCATGCGGAATGTGAAGAAGCTCTTTATTTTAAGATTTAGTTCCAGAGTTCCAGGTGGGAGCTTTTGTCTAAATTGCAATCTGTTGAAAGGCAAGTGTACGTGGTGGTGCAGAATAAGTCTGTGTTGATGATGAGGAGCAGGAGGTCCACCAGTTGGAAATCCGTTTAGTTTTTATCGGATTATTTTGGGCTCTCCATTTCCCGGATGTTGCCGTTCTATGTGTGTTATCCTCAGAACTGTGTCTATAATCAAAGACGAGTGGAGGAGGAAGACACACAGCGAGCAAGACGCCCCGGAATGACATTGTGGAGGTGAGAAACCTCTCAGGTCGCCCCGAGCAGCTCTCACCTGGGAGCTGATGTGTGAAGTTAGGGGGGGGGGGGGGGGGGGGGGGGGTGGGTGTGTGTGTGTGTGTGTGTGTGTGTGTGTGTGTGTGTGTGTGTGTGTGTGTGTGTGTGTGTGTGTGTGTGTGTGTGTGTGTGTGTGTGTGTGTGTGTGTGTGTGTGTGTGTGTGTGTGTGTGTGTGTGTGTGTGTGTGTGTGTGTGTGTGTGTGTGTTGAAGCAGGTGATGGAGTTTAGCGGGGTGTGTTCAGGGTTCAAAGAGCAGCCCTCAGAGCGCATCACGTCTTACTCTAACGAACGGGAAAGATAGGTGTACCTGCCGTTTGATTGGCTCCCGATCTGGCTGCCAAGGCAACCCCTCACCCATCCTGCCTCCCTGTCTCCTCCCTTCCTTCCTTTCCTCTCCCCTCCTCCCCCCGGTTCCACAGCTAGGCTCACAGATGAGTCGCGCTCAGACAGGTGAGATGGCTCATGAATATTTATGCGTAGGGATTTCATTCCTCATGCTGCTGGCCCCTCCCCCTCAACAACGCAATGCTGCGTTTGTCCTTCACGGTAAGAGACTGCGTCCTCGCTCCTGTCCCCCAGGTTAATCTCCCTGCTCTCCAGCGTGTGTGTGTGTGTGTGTGTGTGTGTGTGTGTGTGTGTGTGTGTGTGTGTGTGTGTGTGTGTGTGTGTGTGTGTGTGTGTGTGTGTGTGTGTGTGTGTGTGTGTGTGTGTGTGTGTGTGTGTGTGTGTGTGTGTGTGTGTGTGTGTGTGTGTGTGTGTGTGTGTGTGTGTGTGTGTGTGTGTGTGTGTGTGTGTGTGTGTGTGTGTGTGTGTGTGTGTGTGTGTGGTAAGTAGGTTTCCCCTTGTGAGTGATGAGAAGGAAGACCTGTCACATGGGGGCCCGCTGAGATGGAGAGCTCCTAGCACCTTTTCATACCTCAAACTTTATGAAACTAACACTAAGGAGTATATAATTCAGTTAGTCGGTAATGAGGAAAATTAACTATTTTTGACTGATTGATAGCCAACTAGTCTTGATTGATATTTAACAAGGTAAAATACAAAACGTTTGATGATTTAATCTCGTCAATGTGAAAATGGAATTGCATTGATTTATCGTATTGTGAAGGCAGCTTAACCTGATGACACCATTTTGGGATATCAACTTAAAAAAACAACCTCGGACTCTAGTAATTTATGATCAACCTTTTATATAATTTCTTTGATTTCAGAGACAAATGGTTTATCCATAACAAAAATGATTGGGGGGAGGGGTTTGAACACAGTGTTCATTACTACAGCTTTAAATATAAGGGGCTTATTGTTTTTTCCAAATGTAATGTATTATTTTTCACTGTTGGTGAAACAAAGTCAGCAATCTTAAGGTATGACTTTATGGTCTGTTTTTAGATTGGAAAATATACTTTTTGTTTTAAATAATCTATGGATTAATTAGTAATGACAGTAATCATTAGTTGCAGGCACCCCCCTCAGCTGAGTAATCACTATGCAAACAATGTGCCAGTCCAATTCTGTTATGCTATGTTACGTGTAGATTACATCTGTAATCACAAACCTAATATCCACAAGTCATCACATTTCTTTACTACATCTTCAATCATCTCACTTGAGGTAACAGGATGTGTTTATGTTGAAATGTTGCAATATATTTGTAGAATTGCACGTTATAAAGCTTTAGCTTGTGTGTGTTTATCTGGAGTTGTACCATCTAAAATATTACCAAGAGAACGATATTCACAGCAATCCCACTGACGAGCCTCCTCCCAATGCGTATGTGTTGGGAGGATCAGCCATGTTTCATAAATATATGTACATACTGTATTTGTTACTCAAATCCAAGGATAAAAGCCTTGGTGGAAGAGGTTTAGTCATGCTGCAAAAGCAACAAGACAAGATGAGCGCTCGGTTGGAGTGTGACAGAATGGAGAGGGGGGATGCACCGCAGTGGAAGATAGATGGAGAAAAGGTCGGTGCCTCTTGATGCTTATTAGCTAGGCATTAGTTGTAGTTAAGCACATTGCTTGTGGGGACTGTATCATAATTGTACCATTTCAGTCTGCTGCCACCCACACCAATGCAAATACAGATAGAATCTGTTTTAATTAGCATACCCAAATGTATTTGTGAGTATTGCCTTGAGAACAGTCTTTTGTTTGCTGGCAGTTGTTTTTGTTCTGCTATCATGGGGGCTTTCTAGAAAGCTGTTTCTCAGAAGACATTTTAAGGCATGTAAACAAACGTGAGGATCATAGGATGCATTTTACACATTGCTGGGCCAGCTAGGTGAGAGAATGCAGTGTTTTTGTGAGACCTGGATACCAGAAAGCTGGAGCCTGTGAGGCCTTATAGTGACAATCTAGTGGGAACCAAAGCAGAACCAAAGCAATGCTAGCCTAATTAGCTGACCTGATTACTAAATAGGCTGGATAAAGTATGGGAAGGAATCATCACTTTATAAGGCATAATTGCAGAGCAGCACATGCATGAAAAATGTCTTCCTTGGAAGACAACAGATAAGCTTTTATTATAAGGCACTCCCGTATACACTTAGCCACTTTGAAATGTCATCACTCATCCATCTCGGTGCAGTAGCTATCTGTTATGGCTGAAGTAAACATTAAGGCCATCAGTCTGCGCTGTGCATGGAGGTGGTTGCCTCCATTTGTCCATGTCCAGTCATCTGCGGAGAAACGGTGATGGAATCCTGACAGATTGTCTGTGTTTTGGAGCGTGTTGTTTTCCTTGCCCATCCATTTCTCTTCTCCCAGCCGTGTTTGCCATGCATCATCACTCTCTCTCTCTCCCTCTCTCCCTCCTACCTCCTCCGTCCTTGCTTCATCATTTCTCAGAAGGATGGGAGCGAGCGATGGACATCCAGCTACCAGCGAGGAGAAACTATAGAAATACTTGTTCTGAACACTGTATAAAGCTCTGTAGCAACACACCAAGATACAACTTGCTCTTTTTTTAATTATCTTGTCCCCTTATTCTGTTTCCATCCCTCTCCATTGCCACCCCCCTATATACCTCCATCTCCATGTCATTGTGTGCCAGCCAAACTTGTCTAATCAGCAGATTCGACCAAAAATAATTGGCGGTGGCCTTGCTGCTAGCGAGCATCGTGCTGTATACAGATAGGGAGAGGAGCACTTAATATTCCACGCAGCTCGTGCCTCTCCTGTTCTCTGTGATATCTGACCTCTTTTGTCTCCTGCTCGGCTTGATGTTGATTTTGGAGGGCATTGTTAGCCAGAGCGCTGTGATTGGAAGAGGCTTTGAGTGAGGGGGGCTGTGGTTGGTTGGGTTAAAGTCAGGCTGATTTGCATAAAGGCTTAGCCCAGATTTGGAGCCACTCAGCGAGATCTGAGAAGAAGGGCCCGAGGGCCACGAGGTAATCATCCATGGCCTGTCACAGTGCTGTCATTCCTCTGAGTATTTGTGTGTCTGTGCGTCCGTCTGTATCTGTGTGTGTGAGCGCATTGTGTCTGCTCCTCTTTGTGTGTGTTTGTATTCCTTTGCGTTCTTGTATGTATCATTGTTGAGCATCTCTATCTCACTCTTGCCGTCTTCCTCTCTACTTTTTGTTTTGTTTCCCAGGCAGGTTAGTCCGTGCCAGGCGGATGGTGGTGGCAGCTAATGTTACAGAACATGAATATGTGGAAGGCAGCATACCAACGGAGTGGGACTGTAAGTGTGGACCGCAGCATCACTGTTATACTTTTCATATCACTAATATGGATGAATGACAATGTTAATAAGAAAGCTACCCATCAGAGTATATAAAGGGCTGCACAAATAAAATGGAATAACAAATGCATGCCTGTATCTATTGGGGCCTAGGCTAATCCATTGATTTTCTTTCTTTTTTTTTTGTCTCAAACTGCAAGAGGGGGGTTGGGAGAAGCGTATTCATGAGTTTATCAAAGACGCCTTCTGCTGGTGTTATACAACCGTATCAAAAATAGTGTTTCAAATGTCTTACAACTGGATACAAACTGTTCCCTCTGTCTCAGACTGGCTTCATCCACCTTAAACCCTTCATCCTGCTTCGCCCCATCCCTCATGCATTTTCATCAGGATGCAAATAAGAAAGGGATAAAAGAGGCCCAGAATCCCTGTGCTAGCTGGGGGAAGAGTTAGACAATCTCTCTCTCTCTCTCACTCTCTCTCTCTCTCTCTCTCTCTCTCTCTCTCTCCCTTTAACCTGAACCAGAAAGAAGGACAGAGCTACTGATGGAGAATGACAGGGTCTACTTTCAAATGCAAAGATCAGAGCAGACTCCTACTGTCTCTTCTGAGACACAGCACTCAGTGGCCCTGCTCTGTCTAAACTAAAGCAGGATTATGGTTTTGAGTTTATCATGTGTGTAACTTTTACCATTCTGCATCTTTCCCTATAGTTCAATAAATGAAATGATAAAAACCCTAGATAATGTGTGTTTTCCCATCTTGCTTGGTAACTCTGTTTTCACCAAGCTACCATTGTGCCCTGAAACTCAGCGATGCTATAGCAGCTTTTAAATATCACTGCAGGTTTTGTTTGTGCTGCGTGTGTTTGTGTGGGTGTTCTCACTCTTCTTTTTTCCTCCTCTCTCCTGCAGCGTGGATCCGAGGCAGACGGAAGGAGCCCCCCTCTGTCGAGGTACGTCTCCCCCCCAGCCTCCCCGCTGTGCTGATGGTTGGACTCTAGAGGGCTGGTTACAAGGGAGGGAAAGATAAAGCAAGGAACGGCTTTGATTTGTTTTTATCTTACAGTTTGGAACTGAATCCTGGAACTTTCGGGGGACAGGTGTTAAAATAAACAGCAGCTGAAGTGCATTGATGGCGAGGCGGAGAGCAAAGACAGCTTCTGAACAAGCGGCTCACTGACACCATGTCCTAGTTTACTTTATTTTTTCCAGTAAAAGCCTGCTTTTGTTGTATTTCTGGCAGTCTCTAGGATGGGAATGGTGAAGGACTGCAGTTTTTCCCCTCGCGTACCTCTCACTGGGTTTATTGCTCTTTAAATGTGAGAATGCTGGAAATGATTTGGACGGCGAAATGTAGGTCTATAGGAAATCCCTTGGAAGGCCGATACTGAGGCACTCTTTCTGTCTCTCTGTCCGTCTCTCTGTCCTCTCTCCCTGCCAGTGGCCAATGCCATCCCCTGTCTCTATTGCCAGAACATTCTCTTCCAATTTTCTGCCTTGCGTCTGCCCAATAGCTGCCATCGACAGCTGGACAGTGTTGATGTGGCCAAGGCTTCACTCCCAGCACATTACCCTACCCCTTGTCACGCTCCCTCTCTTCCCGGTCCAAACCGACATAAATTGATTGGATTAAATCCTGTCATTAACAGGCTGGAAAAGCAGCTCAGTATGTTTGTCTCTCTCCCCAAAGCGGGGCTTTTTGGCCACAGCTCTCCCCTCTCTTTTCCAGTCCTTCAATTGTGCCAACACACAACAGCATTATGCCCAGTCCTCCCTTCTTTTCTGGCTTCTCATCCTAGGGAGAGGCTAACATCACTGGACACTAGTTGTGGCTCAAGTGGGTAACTATTCCACCGGTGGACTGTTTTCAGGCTATAATTGTTTCCATGAGCTGGACTGGTTGTTTATACTGCGAATGCCTCCTGTCATGTTAGTTTACCAATCTGTTCCAAAGACTACATTTTTAACCAGGTTTTATTGGACAATATAGTGCAGGTTAACTGAACACCCTTGGTCTTCTGCTAGTAAATGTCTTACTTTATACTCTACACACGCAAACACACACACATTTGTCCCTGGAAGATTTCCAATGCATTTTTATATCTTTCTACTTTTGACTAGGCAATTTACTTGTTGTGCCTTTCGGACAAACAGGGTTAGAATAGTAAGCAGGACACTTATAACTAGTTCTATTTTCTGGTGAGTTTGAAGGTTCGAAATAGGTAATCCTCTTTTCTTAGGAAACTGCCACCTTAACATTTCCAACCTCACAGAACTTGGTAGATGCGGTCTGGTCATGATTTATTTGTGAAGTGTTGGATGCCATTCCATTAAACTGTGGTTGATGCCCCTTTAATTTACCTTGGTGGCTATCGTTGGCAATATTGCATGGCTGCTATATGTAATCTATCAAGAAATGTAAAAGCATGTTTTTACTATTGATTTTAAACACGTTTTACAATGAAGGGTCACCGACCCATAAAGCCCACCATTTATAAGAAGTCACAGACTATGACAAGGATAAATTCAAGAAATAACATTCACAAAAGAATCTAAGTAAAGTATCAACATGTCGTGTAGGTTATTTTTCTTCTATATACAGTCTCATTAGTTCAAACTATTTTTAAATCAGGTTGTATGCTGTTTGGAGACTTTACATCTATAACTCACCGTGGGTTTGTTTTGAAAGTGGACTGCATGTTCAGGAGTAGGGGAGTTTTAGTCAACAACAAAAAAACTGTACTGTAAAGTTTGTATGAAAAAACTGCCGGCTTCGGAAGGAAGGAAGGAAGAAAGCTTATCGACTCATAAGTAGGAAGTGTTGATTTCAGCAAAAACTTAAATTAATTCAATTTTCAATAGGTTAATCCATCCATCAATCCTCTGACACTTATCTGGGATCGGGTGATGTAAATTGATTATATCACAAAAAATTATTGTTTTGTATGACTGGAAATCACTGCTTTGAATGTCAATACATTCTGATTCAAAGCCACATCCTGCCTACTGATTTTCCATCATTCTTTTGACTGTTTATTTATTTTGTATTAATTGAATTTCACGATTTATTAAAAACGTTTTATACTATCTTATATTTAATGTGTTGAACACTGCAAAAACACTGAATATGCATGTATGTCCACCTCTGTGTTTTATAGGAGCTGCTTAAGAATCAGTCTTACAGGGACAACATCAAAATGAAGGCCAGGGAGGTGGAGGAGAAAGATCTGATCCTACAGGCCAAGGAATATGAAGAAGGTCTCGTGACGACTCCTGCAAAGACTCTTGCCAAAGGCCATGCCGCCTCCACCGACTTCGGGAAGCAGGAGATCAGCGAGGACCCCAGCAGCACTGCCAACACCTTTCAGCCCGGCTCCTGGTTGCCCAAGAAATAGACTGAGACATCCACATTCAGCGAGACCGCTGTACAATAAAACACAATCCAATAGATAAGCCCTGCAATAAAGAACTACCTATGTGAAACTGATATTCCCATTCAGTTGAAACTTTGTAGTGTAACTTTAGAAGCAACTTTCAGTATAATGTAATTCAAGTCCACACCACAACCTGCGACTTCAGAAATAACCAGAGTTTAAATCTCTTTATGCTGTAATCATTTCAAGGATATTTTATTGGATTGTTTTATATTTTCAGGTTTCTATTTCCGTAGTCCCTTGGTGTACATATATTGTATATAATCAAGACAATAGGCGTCACTCATCTTGAAGCTGACTTTAAGTAATGATTCAATGGAGCCAAAAGGTCTGTTTATAAAGCAAAGAAAAAGTGAAATGCTTGTGCTTCATACGTCAATTATAGATACTGCATTGTGGATATTGCAAGAAATAATTTTCTAATAAATTGTGACTTTGGTAATATCTATATTGACTGCTTAATCTCAAAATAGAATATAAATATTGTAAATTGAAGGTGATCAGAAGAGCAGATCTCAGCCATGACCAAATATACTGTACATCCTTTTTAAATGTTCTTCAAAGAGCAACATTTTACTTTGTCAAGATGAAAAGCATTTTTTTTTTGATGAAGCACAAGGAAAACAAATGTTTCATCGGGTTGGAATATGTATAAAACATAACTTTTAACTCTACATTAAACCATGTAATCAGAAAAGACGAGAAGCTTAAACTAAGTTTGCATTAAATAATGTGTCGATTTCACCCAAATTTCCTTCTCACATGCAGTTTTGCAACTGCTAAATATGACTGGCTGCTAAACATTTGTGATTGATTTGTATGGATTATGGATTTGTATGTCATTCTGTTTGACATTCCGAGGCTTTTCTGTCAATCTGAACATAAAAATTGAATTATGCACTCTGGCTCAAAGTTACAATACAATTAAAGATGAGAGGATGAATACTTTATCTGCATTTAATTAGAATTACATCATTTTTCCATTTCAATATAAAATCCATAATGAGGAAATTAGATCATATTCGACATGAAAACTTTATTGATTAGAAAGTAGTATTTTTGATATTTTGGAAAAAGTTCCAGTAAGCTCATTATTACATCTTCAATTCTAAAGAACATGGGTGCTAACAATGGAATGCAAAGAGTTGCAACAGCTGCACATTATTATCAGCGGATTTCTGTAAAACTAAATGATACAGATGACCACTGTGCTCTTGCTGACCAGAGTCCCACTGGGACGAGCCTCCTTCGGGCAGTACTGTCCGTCTCAGCACTGTTAGCCTGTGGGGCCAGTCTCCCACCCCAGATTTGAGGCGTAGGGGCCCTGTGCTGACCGTAGGGCTGGGACACAAAGGGCTCCATGTTGTTAAGTTATTTGGAATAAGGAGGGCTGCATGTGTGGTGGATGCTCCTCCTTTTATATGCCCTCATCCTACCCACAGGCTCAATCTTTCTTGGTCCTCTTGGCCTTGGCTATGTTGTCCTGACGTTTCTGCTTTTTCTTCTGTTCCTTGTCACGTGCCTCGATCATCTTGGCCAGTTTCCAGGACAGCAGTGCACTGGCAATGAAGAGAGGTGTGAGAGCCAGGATGACAGTGGTGAGGAAACCGTAGGGGTCTTTGGCAGCCCACTCCACCACATACTCTGCCCATGCTCGAACGTCAATCATCCTGTTTAGCAACAGTCAGGCGCAATCAGACCTGAGAAAGGGTACCAAGAGAGAAAGCAATGAATATCCAGAGGAAAAGCAACTAATATGTACAAATTATAATAACAGGTTAATATGTTAGAAGGTGTTGTTATTATGCGTTCAATCTCACGAAACTGTTGACAGACACAACACCCCTATTAAGTAATGAAACAGACATTTTTACTTTCTGGTTAATCAGCTAAATGCAGTTTTGACGAGTTAAGGTACTTTATAAAACTGAGCAAAGAAAATGTGATTCGTTGTTTCCCTGTTGCTCCCTCTTAACTGTCTTATTGAAACAACAATTACGAATAATGAACATTAATAATAGCATTCATGGTAATTAAGTATTAGACACTTTCTGAAAGTAACAAATTGCTACATCCCATGGTACATATCGTCTAATCTACATTGATATTCATCAGAATTAATGTGTCGTACAATTGGTTTTAAGGAGGTATGTTTCACTGGGTAAATAATACTAGGGTTTTTTAATAATCCAGGTAAAACAATATTTTTACGTCAAAAGTCAAAGTCAACTTTATTGTAAATCTTCTGTATGTGAGATACAGACAGGGAGATCGAAATGCTGTTTCTCACAATCCCAAGGAATACAACATATATTAGAAAAATATGCATATATACACATTTATACACACCTGTACCATATACACACATTAAAAGGCATACATAAAAACGCACAACAGTCAATATATACAACATAACAGTCACTTATAAACGGTGCTACCACAGAAAGTGTAACGTTACATAGACATCGTTATCACAATGCTGCCCACTGGCATCAGTGCAGTGAAAAATCCATCATTATCGTCATCAATATTGTTAAACCAATATATTTAACCTTGGTTATCGCTACTTGTTGAGCTCTTCAACCAAACAGCCGCTTGATTAACCGCTAGAGTTAATCTCCAGCATCTAAGTAGCGTCAAACTGAGCCAAAGCTAGCTCCGTTAGCTGCATTCCGAAAACCCTTACAAACTATCTACTCTAGATAAAACCTTATATACTCAAACTCATTTTACACATTTGCCTGGACTGCTAGTAGTATTTGATCTGAATATCTGAGATGCGGGTTTAGAAATGAACCTCTCTACTGCGATTAGCGACGCTTGCTAACCTGCCCATTCATAACGGCCTAACTTTAAGGAGCAGGATAGCTTCGACTCTCGGCTAAACTGCTCCACAACTATGCGTGTGAACGTGACAAAACAAATAATATATATTTTCATATTGGTTATCGGTGGTAAAAAAGATAAAGATATAAAATAAACTTACCAATTTGCTGAGATTGTGTTTATATCCGCGACAATTAGTACCACCTCCTCCCAGTTCCGGGTAGTGTAACGTGATGTGGTCCTATTCCTCGCCCTGATTGGATATGACGCGCCGCTTTAAAGATGGGAAATGTAGTCCTCAAGCCTAGGAAATTAGATGTAGCCTACAAATAATCAAAATACAGAGCAAAATGTAAACTGCATTTTATGCAGTGTTTGGTCATAATGTTGTATATTGTATCACATTGCCTGCAAAATGTATATTATATATTTTAAGAACATAACAAAAGGAATAATTGCACATGAAATAACTTTAAAAACAGGGAGCCATACTATACTACTCTGAATCATAGCATTTAAGATTTTTATTTAACCTATTCCTTAAGGTGCAGGATTAAAAAAAACGATCTCAGTGGGAAAAAAATGGTTCAAGATACAAGAACTTTGTTGTCATTGTTAGGGCACAGAGACATTTCTTCTGAGCTGGTCCAGTATAGGTGCAGCAGAATAAGATAGTAAATATGAATAAAATAAATGAAATGACTTTTAAAAGCCATAGATAAACATAACAGGATAATTATAAATAAATAAATAAAGCTAATATAAATAGACTAAACATCTAGCACCAATATGTATGGTTGGGTCTTTGTGAGTGAGTACATTTGATACATTATGTTCAAGTTTGATCATATGTAGAGCTTACCTGTGGGGTTGAAGCTACAATATTATCTGTTTGGATATAGCACACTCTTGTTGGTTATGGTTACTTAGAAATAATATGAGTTTGCTACGAATATGCTAACTTAAATTATTGGATACAGATTGACAAATATGGTCTACTCTGTTCAGATGACGTCTATTTCTTAAAACTGACCATGTGTGTATAACTATTCTGCTTGAAGAATAGAAAAAACTATAAGGAAATAGCTATTTAAAAAAAAAAGAAGCAAAAGGCTGCACTGGCCCTCTGGGAAAGATGACTAACATAACAAAGATGGACCTGCTGGCTTTGTGAACTTCCTGTGGGGAAGTATTGAAACCAAATCAGGTTAGGCCACATCTGCTCTGTCCATACGGCATGGATCACTTTCAGAGCAGTTCAAAGGCCAGCCTTTTAGCCCTGCTCACAGAGGAAAGAGAGGGGCAGCTGGGAACACATGCAGAGGATAAACACATTGCGAACACACTTTCTGGTTAGCCAGCATAGTTTTGGGCAAGTTTTATAGACAATTTAGCCCCCACCCCCATCTTATGGCTTTTGCTTATAATTATTAGCTTCTGTTACATGTCTCCCCAGGAAGGGAGAACCCAGGGGGTGGGCAATGCAGCCGCACCCTAAACCCCTGATGACTATTTGACTCCTACAGAAGTAGGCCCCCTTTTCATGACGAAGCTGTGGAACAAGCATTATCAACAGACAGGAAGGAGGACCATAAAACGACTACACCACATTTTATAGTTAACCAGCTCCACTGGTGTGTGTCATAATGATTGCAAGAAAACCTAGTTGTCTGGCCAGACCTTGAGTAATTTCCTCTATAGAGCATGACTTGACTGTTTAATATTTAAATGTAAAATGAATGAATATACCACCATCACCATCACCAGGGATCGTTTTTTTCTGACCTCAGAAGAGGCCTTTCTTCTCACAGGCTTCGTTTTAATGTCAGCAACTTTTCTTTAATTTAGTCTTAGCTTAGTGTCAAATATGTGCTTGTTAAGTCTTTAATCATATTAAGTCAAAGTCACCCTGTTTTTTAGTCAAGTTAAATTAGTGTCTGTGTGTGAGACTGAAAGAAAGAAAGAAAGAGAGAGAGAGATAGCAAGGAAGCTATTTTTCCTTTATTTTCGAGTACAATTAATTGTCCATAAGCTGCACCAGCCACTAACAAACATGCCATGAGTATTGAATACAGAGGACAAGCATGTCCAGCTCCATATATTTATGTTCCTCCTCCCACGCCCTTTCTGTCTCTGACAGCTGAGAGTCCTTTGGACTTAAGCCTCGAAAACAACCATCACGTTGTTATTGAAGAAGCTAGAGCCCGGGGTGGTAGCACAGGCTCCAAAGGAAAAAAGTCAGTTTTCTTGCCCCCTTTTACCCCTGTGGGAAACTGCGAGACCGCCCCTGGATTAAGTCCCCGCCTTTAAACTCGAATAAGAAGGAAACTTCAAAGGCCGTCGGCCGCTGGGGCTCCGCCTTCGCGCTCCCAAACGGCTTCACAAAGGATTTGCCGACGTTCGGGAATTCCGCCTCCAGTTCCTTTTATAGCGCCACTCGTGCGCTGGCTGCGCTCCAGGACCCCGCCCCTCCCGGTTACTTTGACAACACAAAGGACTTCACGGAACTCGCAGGCGCCGCCTCCCTTTCCAAATAAGGGCTGTCTCTCCATGTACGGCAAACAATCGGTGCGAGATTGCCCTTTTCTCTTCCTTATCCCGTTTATATGATCGGAGAGGAACAGCGCTTCAGGTTGGAAGCGGTGCGATCATGGCCGAGCGAGTCCAGCAGCCCCCAGCCAAGCGGCTCTGCTGCAGGCCCGGCTACAACCCGGCATGCAGGCAGGGGCAGCGGGCTGGAGGAGTCCTGTGTGGCGGCGCAGGGTCCGCTCCGGGAGGGTCGGGGAACGGAAAAACACATAACCCCGAGTCGTTGCTCGACATCGCGGCACGCAGAGTCGCGGAGAAGTGGCCGTTTCAGAGGGTGGAGGAGCGGTTCGAGAGGATCCCGGAACCCGTCCAGCGAAGGATCGTATATTGGTCATTCCCGAGGAGCGAGAAGGAGATCTGTATGTATTCCTCTTTCAACGCCGGAGGAGAGGAAAGTGGAACTAGCGGGGACAATAACGACGAGACCCAGCTGCCTTTCCTACGGGGTGTCACTCTGCTAGAGGGTGGCTGGGTGGACAACGTATTGCAAGTCGGTGAGTGGACTATAACGTTACAGAAATGCAGCAAAACAGACTACAATGAACAACACGTCTAACTCGAACGGTTTGCCCTTTTCTATGGAGCCATGGCAGACTTTTAAAGGGCTTGTGTTTGCCTCCCATAGCCGTGTGTGTTATAAACAATGCAGGGTATTTCCACACCAGTCTATACTATAGCTGTGTGAGAATAGCCTATTTTCAGATAAGCCCGTAATAGTAGCCCACTTCTCCTTGTTTTTGCCCACTGAGCTGAGCGCATTGAATTGCCCAGAGCCATCCCAATTGGAAGCTTAGTACTTTGTTCCTATTTTTATGTCTTTCCAGCTCTCCATGCCCCCACCAATGGGTACGCGGACAAAAGCCCCCTATATCTTTTCACCGCTGGCTAAATAGAAGATATTTAGAAAGGGTGGGAGGGAGGGCGATTTAAAGCCACAGTGCTTCTGTTTTGTTTGCCAAACACCTTTGTGAGACAGACTGAAGCTTTTCTGCTGTTTTCCCAATATTCAGTTAAAGCCCAGGCTATGTGCAGCTGATAGAGGCAGAGATGCTTTCCCCCCTGTCTTCTGTATTATGTGTGGTAAAGCTTGGAGTAAACAGAGGTACTGTAGGCTAAGCAATCCCCTGCTTCCCTGCCTGCCTCCATGCCTGGCTAGCTGCCTTTGCCAGAGCCACAATATTTCACTGCAATCGTCAGTGCAATAGACTCAGCTGTCAATCCGACTCCCCACCCTTGGAAACGGTTCAGGATTCTAATCCCATTACCCTCCCCAGTTCATCTGAATCTTAATGCCTTCTCCAAACAAGATTTTATGCATGATCTTCTTCCTCCTCCCTCCTTCACCCTCTCCTTTTCTCTCCCCTGCTCCCTCTCTCACTTCTTGGCTTACATCCCTCCAAAGAATCTGTGTGGAGATGGCTTCAGCTCTTGTGGGCTCAGAGAATGTGCAGTGCACAATAGTAGCCATGGAGCAGGCAGACAGGCAGGCAGCTCTCCCTCCCTCTCTGGCCTGTTTACCAGATTCCCCAGCATTAGACTCATGTATGTGCTCACTCTTTTGGGGCTTCGGGAAGCTAAACACCCAGCACGGAGTAAAACAGTGTAAGGGCGTCAGTGAGGAGATTCATGTGTGTTTGTGTGCTTTGCAATAGTTAGAAATAGAGACAAAGAGGGGAACGGGGTCATTTTCTTTGGCCATGCATGTGTTTTTGTTGTGTGCGAGAGAGAAAGAGAAAGACAAGATTATGTGTGGGGGTTTGATAAACACTGAGGGGGATTGTGCATGCATCTGTGTGTGCATGTGTGTGTGCATGTGTGTGTGTGTCTTCGTCTGCACGGGCTGTCAGTCTCATCCTGCATGCTCACAGAGAGTGGAGGATGACAGGCGAGTACACAGCAGGAGGAGGGCATGTTATGCTGATTGCAATTTTCGCCACAGCATTTGTTTGGGGGGGCTAGGGGGAAATAAAGCTAAAGAAGAGAAAATGATAAATAAAAGATGCAATCTACTCCAGGGGACAGGCAGCCACTGGAGGATGAGAGCTTAAAAGCAGGGACGCATGGGAGGGGGCTGTCAGCCACATCACACACCACATGTATTGGCCCATCAAATACATACAGTGGGTCTGGCCCTGGAAAAAAGTGCAGGGTGCCTGTGAGGGTGTGTGTGTCTGCATACAGGCGGGCATGGCTTTTGTGTGGCTTCCTGTGTGTGTGTGCTGTCAGTAGGATGGTATTCAGTGTTGATGATGAAAGACAGTAGAGGAATAGAATAGATGTGGAGGTTATTGTGTATGGGGGGAAAGCTAATATACTTGAATGGATCTGCTGTCGCTGTATTCCTTTCCTCCCCCTCTCATCTCCTCCACCTCCCTCTCTCCCAAGTGAGCAGCTATAAAACTCTCCATATTTACTCCCCTAAGGCCAACTACCAGCCCCCAGTCTCCTGTGATTATTTATCTTTTTCTCAAAGACATTAATCACACGCTTTTTTCCTTTTTTGTCTACATCCCTTTCGATACATCAGTGCTGCAGAGAGCCAATGGATAGCGGATGGCGTTTAGGGGGAAGAGCAATAGATTGGGTGATATCAAGAAAAAGAGGGGAAGCCTAGAGGGAAAAAGTGGGTGGAAAATGCAAAAGAGGAAAGAGGCATTGAAATGGTGATTGCAAGAGAAAGGGATGTCTGGAAGTAAAGAATGAAGCACCGAGAATGGTCGAGAGTGAGATAGATTGGTTGTTCTCTCTCCCATGCGAGCTCATCTGTTCCAATGCCAGCCTTCAAGATAAATATTCATATGTGAAAGCAAGTGTCATCTAGCAGTCCACTGCTCCTCCTGTTATAGCAGTGTTATAACCACCCAGCTCCAGCCCTCTTGCACTCTTTCTACCGTCGAATCAGTGATGAATTTGTCAGTCGCTGACCAGGTAGTGAAACTTATGTAACCTCAACCTGCATGAAACCCTGTGTGTAATTATACATCAACAACTACAGATGAATACAATGACTATGCATGTCGCTTTTGGACCTGGAAGACTGTCTGTCATAAACATAACATTGTCATGAGCTGATCATAGAAACATTAGTACAAATCTCACCTTTGTGCCAAGTTCCATCTCTGGTTTTCAATCAGACCAGGCCGTAACTGAGCATCGTTTTACCGGTATAGAAAACTTCCCGAGATGCCTGTTCTGATCACAGCAGCTGTTCTCCGGCCCTCTTGTGTAATTTAGACTCGGCAACTCATCATGCTGAAAGGAAGGCTAGTATTATGGTGCCCCGTCCTCTAATTATAGAATTCTAATCCTATGGCTCTAACATGGCATGACAAAGCATGTTTGCACTTCATTATCTCCTTCCTGTTTTAGTCCTCCAGTCTGGGTCAAGTTCATCCCCTCTTCTCTCATTCATATATGACATGTGCTGTCCTGCTCCTCCCCCCTTTGACCCCTCATCCATGTATTTCTAACTCCCACCCCCTCTGCCTTCAGGGCTTTGTGCCAAGAGGTAAATAAACCATAACCACACATGCACACGCACACGCACACGCACACGCACACGCACACGCACACGCACACGCACACTCACACTCACACTCACACACACACACACACACACACACACACACACACACACACACACACACACACAGCACCACTTCTCTCTTACTATCCTCTTACCGTAAGCCCCATGTCCCCATGGAGTGACATACTGATGCCTGGCATATGTCGCTCTCTGCAATGTCATTAGCGTACGGTACATGCTACAGCCTATTTATCCAGCTCTCCTTGTTAGGCTAATTTTTCACATGAAGCTACATGTCATTTTATCATGCTGCTGCCCCAAATCTGAGTGATGAGGCTGTTGAGGCTGTTTTAAATTCAACAAGAATGAAAACCGATATGCATATCCTGTAGCCTATTTTGGTGTACTTTCCATGGTAGTGGTTTTGGACTAGATGGCCTATAATATTCGTCTTTACCCTGCTTAAAATATCACTGAACGTCCATGGCAGTCATGCCTGTTTGAGTGTGAATGTCATTCTCATCTGCTCCACCTATTTCAAAAACGAAAGTTGTGTGTGAATGTGTGTGTCAGTCTTGTGCTTCTGCAAGCTCATAACTCAGGTTAATTTGCTCACGCTCGGGAGAATCTTAATTAGGTTTCTGCGTCATCTACTCTCTCTCCCCCTCTTTTCATCATGATGTCAATGAAAGAGTGAAATAACAACCAGGCCGGTGGTTCCCTGTATTTTAACCTGTTCCTTTTTTTGTAACACACAGATGGTAAAAATCATAACATAAACTCTCCTAACCCTTATGATTGGCTCGTAAAAGGCATGTGTTAGGTGTGAGAATAGAGAAGCCGTAGCACTATATGTCATTTCCTATTGAATTTAAATCACATGTTTGCTTAGCATTCAGGCAGAACCATCGAAATATCAGACATAATTTACTACAATAAAACACACCCACAAAACAAAGGGGCTGATAAAACAACAAAGAATATTCACATTCACTTGGAGGTTATTGTTTGTGTTACAAAGCGTTAAGCCAAATACCAAGGAGAGATCTGAACCACTTACAAAGTAACACTGAGGATGTTTGTGCAAGAACACACTCTTCTTCACACAAACTCAAACACATTTTTGTACTCTCAACTATTTTCACAAGGCTTTTCAAAGAGCTTCTTGAGGACCTACATCGACATTTCAAGCATTTTGTCCACAAAGGTGCAGAATTTAAGATGCCAAACGTAAATCTTGCATGAGCATGTTGTATGCAAGACGCTATCAGGCTGAATTTTTGGTGGGTGAGGGCTTATTCTTTCTGTTTGTGTGTGGGCTGTTTCTTTTCATGTGGGTGGATCTGGTTTTATTTTCCTGTTAGGTTAGAGAGTTCCTTTTATCTTTTTACAATGCCGTCGAGAATGAGCCCACATGCCTACCATCAGAGAAGCAGAAAGACAGAACACTTCCGAAAATGCTGTTTAATGCTGTTGTGAAAAACCAAGATGTTACGAGGCTCAACATGTGACTTAGAGAGAAACTGACAAAATATGACTCGTGGATTTAGAAAATCATTCCCCAAAGTAAAACTGGAAAAGTAAACCTTAAGGTCAGTTTGTCAGATATCTTTTATGGACCGAGCTCGAAGGTTGGAGTCTTGAAGGAGCAGTGATCCTGGAGCCGGCGCCTCAGGTCTACCCCCAGCCATGTGACTATCCTTGGGATTGTATCGTCATGGAAACATGGCTGAGCCTAGGACTAGTGTAAACAAATGGCTGTCCAAGAGGGAGAGAGAAAGAGGCAGCAACCACATCCATGTGAAGAGACACTGATTATTTAGGGAAAGTGCTCTCTTTGGCTAACTGAGTGTATCTGAGAGACTGAGAGAAGCAGATTCCAGGCCTTTGTCCCATTATGTTGCTGAATGGAAAAAGATAGTATACATTTCAGCCGTCGCTTAATGAAAACGTGTAAGCTAAGTCTTTCTTTGTGCAAATGTGTCTATTAGTGCACATGTTTTTTTAGCAACAAAATACTATGCATTGTATTATATTAGCTGTCAATGTTTTCCATGTTACATCGTGGTGACATTGAACTGAGGTAATCCAGGTAATGACTTTTTTGTTCACATTTAGTAATATAAACTGAAGTTAGAGTAAGCAAGGCTGTAAATCTGAAACGTGTTTACGTGATAATTACTTTCATTCTTCTTATAATGAGTTTCAGCACAAGCTCAGTTTCCGCCTTCGATTACTCACAGACAGTCAGCCCCGGGGAGCTTTCAGTCTGGGTGGCCCCCTCAACGATTGAACCCAAAGAAAAATACGTTATCATTGCTGTGCTCATCAAGTGATAGATGACCACTGGCTCTTATGCCTGCTCTGTCATGTTCGCATCGTGTCAGAAGTTTCCAGAAGGTCCCAAAGCTCGCCACAGTCCCAACTACACAATCTAACCATTCCTTTTCCCAGACCAAGATGTGCTTTCGGATAGATTATTCCCACCACAGACCATAACTTCTGCTATGTTCCATCTTCTACACCCAGTCATAATGGTCTCCTGCTATTCACATTTACTAGACTGTCCCCAAGATGTACCATTACGGCCCGTCCACACAGCGGCGTGCGTTGAAGCTTGCCGGCGGGCGTGTCTGAAACTCGACCAACAACCACCAATCACATGAATCTCCCGCCCCTGACACACAAGCAGCGTTTTGATTGGCTAGAGCTTGTACTGACATATGATTCGATTGGCTGATATTTCTGCAGAGTTTTCAAAAGTTAAACATTGCTCAACTTTTGCAGCGAGCCACGCCAGCAAAGCTCCGCTTCGCTTCCCACAATGCAGTTCGGCGAAAATTGACGTCACCCCATTCAAAGTGAATGGCGAAGCTTTCAACGCACGCCGCTGTGTGGACGGGCCACTAGACAGTCTTTCTGCCATCCCAAGCTAGCTGTCTGCCTTATTTCCAGTCTTTCCACCTGACTGGAGCCACCCTCCACCCCATTCCTGGTCCCACATATCCTAGCTGTTTCCTCCCCCCCCCTCTTAAATAACCATTCCTAGTTCCAGCTCTGGCCTCCTTATTTCTGCCACACCCTCAGGTCTATTACCAGGTTGCCCCAAGACCACACTTCAAAAATGAGTCTGCGTGGTAATACTGGCTTATTTTCAGAGTATCTCAATGTACAAAATCAGCCTTCATCGAGCCTGTTAAAATAAACCAGCTAAAGTGATAAAGTTCCAGCATGACTCCTCTAACGCCTGCTCCAGTCCCTGTTCCAGCTTGACTTGTCTCGTGTCCCAGACTGTGGCTGCTGCCTGTGCGTCAGCACAGCTCCTCGGCTGGCTGACTCTGTCTAGGAATCCAGTGCTTCCACACAGCTTCTGCCCCTCTCTTCACTGTGAGCACAGGGAACATAGCAGAGGGAGCAGGCGATAGAAAGGCTACTAAATCCACAATGACAAGGCCCTATTAAAAGCTGTTTTTTCTATTTCATTTAATGACTTTTATTACCAGCCGCCCTTCTCTCTTCGATTTGGCAATAATAACAACAGGGGAATGCAGCACTCAGCGTTCTCCTATCTCATGCTCCCTTTCACTTTTTTTCTTTTTAATGAATTCCTCTTTGCACCAATGGGCTGCTGAAAGAAGCACTAAGCAGGCCAAGACTCTGCGTACTGCAGTGGCAGGTTTCAAGCGTAATCTTTGTGTGTGTGTAGTTAATACATGACTATGAGAATACATGTTAGAGACAACATATGCTTTCACTGTTGCCCCAGATCAGAGCCTCTCTGTGCAGTTTGGTCAACACCTGTTTCTCGCCAGAAGCCAAACAGCTCTGGATCAGCAATGATATTTTGTTGTGTATTTGTGCGTGTAGATCAGAATCACCTTATACTTTACTGAGACAGTAGAAAGTGACCACTTTGTCCCAGATTAAGGCCAATCTTTTTGATCTATCAAAGACAAATAAGAGAATAGCAGGACTTTGGCTTGTAGTGGTTTGTCTACATTAAACTAACTTTAACCAAGGTAACAAGGACCTTTCCTTGTTGTGACCAACTGACCTCTTGGTGTTATTGCAAATGAGTGTTAGCTGAGAATGGAGTGTGCATTTACCTGTTCAGGCTGCTTCCTGGACAAACATATTCTTTAGCACATATTTACACAGGACTTTGAGCACATGAAGATTCCTTAGCCTGTTTTTATCTTTGTGTGAATGTGAGCATGTGTGTGTATGACTCGTGTTAATGGCACAGTGAGTGTGTTGATAGCGGTGTGTGTCAGGCTCAATAAAGGCATTTTAATGATAAGAGGGTGGACGACATTCCCGTCTTTCATCATTCTCACCCTATCCCCTTTACACTTTCATGCATGCACACACACACACACACACACACACACACACACACACACACACACACACACACACACACACACACACATATCGACTGGTCCCTCCCCAGCATTGAGCTGGCCCAATGCTGACCTCTTAACTTGACCCCCAGGGATTTACAAAAGCCAAAGGTCAATCTGGTCAGACTGTCCCTCCAGTGGCCGATTCCTCTGCTTGAAAGACGAAACCCTTCTCACATTATTGTTTTCCAATAAACATCACCTGACCAAAGGAAAAGCTTGCTTGCCTCATTGAATGGGTGGATGTGTGCTTCTCGTGTCCCAATAAGCCATTTCTCACCTGAGAGATCGTCAGAGAGGGGACAGAACACATGCCCAGCCTGTCTGTTAATTTGTGGAACAACTGGGAACCAGAGCCAGATTGAGAGGGGGAGTTCACCTTCTCTTCTTGCCCGGCAGGCTCAAGTGCCGTGTGAGCTATGCAGAGGAGTAGGTCCTGAGAGTGTGAGGTGCCTCTGGCTGTGCCTGGTCCAACGATGTCGTGGCTGTGTGGCATGTGAGACATGCATTCACTGCTCTGTAGAATAGCAGGGCTGAATAGAGCTAGAAAAGCTCCCCAGGCACGAGAGACAGAGAAGCAGACAAAGAAAGAGAATGAGAGAAATTCAAAGGGAAGGAGATGGCGGCTTTGAACTGACTATAGAATCTAGCTTGCCCTTCTTAAGAGTTTTGTGTTGAAGGAGTTCTTTCTTTTCTTTTTGCTCATTTGCTGGCTTGCTTTTTTTGTTCTTTTTCTTTCCTCATTCCTGCCCTTCATCTTCTTGTAGTCTTATTTGCTTGCCCTTGTACTCCTAATCACTCCATACCTGTGCCTATCCTCCTTCTCTTTTATGCATTCCTTCCTTGTGTTTATAAGCTCTCATGATCTCTTTTTCTTTCCGTCTCAATTTTCCAGTTTCATTTCCCAAGCCAGGCAATAGAAACTCATATCTTATTTACATTGCCCCTATCTAGATACAACATGTTTCCACAGTGTTTCCTGTGTCTAAAGTCCCAAAGGGAAGCTAGCCCGCTCGCTAGCTGCTGCTCTGTGCTGTGCTGCTCAGTGCTAGTCTGCATCCAGACCTCAGGGGCTATCACTGTTTCTACATTTAGCAGCTCTGTGTGCCACTCGGTGGAATGAGGAGAGTAGCAGGACTTGGCCTATTTGCTGTTGTGTCTTTCTCAGACGTTTTTGAATGATCCTTGAATTGTGATCTTCCTGGAACCTTTTCAGATGTAAGGATGGCCTACCCTTCGGAAATCTTTTATGCTAGCCATTTAGCTGATGCACTGAATAAGAAGTTCACTGTTTTGCTCAATATCTATATACCTTAATATTTATGTTGGTCCCAGAGTATTGCATTTGGAAATTCTGGTCCAGTTTATAAACCCATTTACTTGGTCTTTCAGATAAATCCTGACTTTTGTTTTCAATGAACAAGTCCTTGTACTGCTTGTGTTGTACAATATTTAACATGCGCAATGTTAATATGTTAATGTTTTTTTTTCTTCATATAAATGAAAATGTAAAAAGTAACACTTTTGTATCCAAAATAAATCCAGTTTAAATCATTTAGGGTACATCCTTTGCAGTAAGTGGGAAAAAGTTGTGACTCTTTGTTATCATAGTGGCTGGGAAATTAGCACCATAAATCACTCTGCGCAATACTATGCTTGTTCTCACTTCCTATTGTTGAGGATGTCCCTCTCTGTTGTTGCCACCCTTTCAGTCTCCCTAATTTTTCCAAACCTCGTATCTGTCTGTCTGCCTGGCTGCCTGTCTGGCTAGCCGTTATCCAGCTAGCTGTCCCTCCTGGGTGGCTACATCACCTAACCTCCCACCCCCTTACATCCAGTGACAGCCCAGCCCATGGAGACATGGATAATGTTCCTTTCTGATGTACAGCCTGACTCAATTGGACTGGATGGCAGACACATGCCTAAAATAACAAAAGGAGGGTGGAGAAAGAGGGGGGGGGGGGGGGGGGGGGTGGAGAGGGAGGAGGGGAGGGAAGGAGGGGAGGGAAGGAGCGAAGCGATCGATAAAGCAGGGACACATCGCCTAATAAAGATTTATTCCTTTTTTTTTCCACCTCGCCATCAGCCTTGGCAGGGCAGAGAGGGGAAGGAGAGAATGTGATTAGTGGACTTCTTCCCCCAGGGTGCCTCTGATAGCATGTGTGTACACGTGCACAGCAGTATGTATGCTCAATGCGTTGTGTGTATTTGTGCATCGTGTGTGTTTATCGCACGCGTCTCTCCCTCTCCCGAGAGCAAATGGGGTTAAAAACAGTCTCTGTCGTTTGTTCTGCGGGCAGTGGCACTAGCAGCTGCAGCTGTGTCCCTGCCTCTCTCTCTTCCTGTCAGCTAATATTTAGTTAATCTTTGGTCTGGGACCTACGGGACTGGCCTGAGCTCCTGGTGCCCCATCCATCTCGCACTGATCTATATTCCACGCTGGATCCCTCTGCCATTAACCACCACCAAGGGGAGGAGAGAAGGGGATAGGGAGGCGCAGCGGTAGAACGAAGAGGAAAGGGCAGATGGGTGGAGGGAGAGCTGCAGAGAGACAAGAGAGTGATGGAGAGGAAGCAATTGAGGGGAGGGAAATGGAGGAGTAGGGGAGGGCCTTGCACACAAATCACTTCTCCTAATTGTAATGAAAGTTAAAAAGAAAAAGTACATCGCAAGAAATCTGCTAAGGGATGCATGTGTCAGGCTTTTTGCTTTCCTTTCGGAACACACCCCTCCTATTGATTCTCTTCCACTTCCGCTTATTCTCTTTCTTATACATATGAACAGGTGGAATTAGTTGAATCCAGCTGAAAACAGTCTAAACAACAGATAAGTGGAGTGTTTCTTCAAGGATGTTTAAAAGGTGGAGGAGGAGAAGAAAAAATGCCATAGGTGTGGGAGTGAGTGACCATATGCATAAAGCAGGGCACTTCACTCATATGCATTGTGTAGTTATGAAGGGGTCCACCTGGAAAGGCTCTAAGTGCTGAGTCACCCTCTAACACACAGACTTAACGCTTTTATCCCAGACTGCATGGTCCATCTGAATAGAATATAATAGGCCATAAAGTGCTCTGCTAGCAGTGGCTGCCTGCCCCACGGCAAACCCTTGCCCCTTTGCTCTTCTACTCCAAATCTCATTTCACCACTTTTCTAGAAACAAAGCATGTATGCGCTGTTTTTTCCCTCCTCCTTTCCATTTGTCTCTTCTTTCAACCCCTCTTCCCTTGTTGTTTCTCCTGCTTCTCAGGCAGCCACAGAGAGCTCCCTCTTCTCACTTCAGCCTTTCTGTCTACTCTCCCTGTGAACCTCCCCCCTTCAGTCACATTTCCCGTTGCTGCTGCTCCTGCTGTGTGTGTGTATGTATGTGTGTGTGTGTGTGTGTGTGTGTGGGGCACCTGTTTGGGATCTCAGTGTGTGTTTAGGGTCATGCCTGCAGGTCGTATGCAATGAATAGCAGGGTTGTTACCGAAGCAAAACCGGTTGACAAAAGTAGAGCCAGTAAATAGTGCACCAGTGACGGAAGGAGAGGAGGACGATGGAGAGATGGATGGAGGGAGGGGAGAGAGGAATGAGGGAACAGGAGGACCAGAGAGGTAGGAAGGGAAGAGTGGTTGCAAAGCCAGTGAGCCTTAACCACCTTCTGTTAGTTGCTCTGCTCTCAGCGCTGTTTTCTCTCTCATAGGAATCTAATGGCTTTTCCACTGTCCTCTTTCCAAACCTCCACCACCACCACCATCTCCCCCTTTCTCTCTTCTTTCTCTCCCTCTCTATTGATGGGCTATTTTTTTTCTTTCTTATGCCTCTCCATCTCTTCTCACTTTCCCGTTTCTCCGTTGCGATTCCCTCTCTGAGTCTTTGCCCTTTCCTCCCCTGCTACCTCCCCTCCCTTTCTCTCCTTACGTCCTTCCAGCTGCTGGCCAGGGGAACAGCTGACTAAATCTAAAGCTCGGGCCCCTGGCTCTGGCCCCGGCCTCAGCCTCGGCTCTGCCACAGCCTCCTCCTATTCTCAGCCCTCCTTTCTCTCTCTCTCTCTCCCTCCCTTCCTCCTCTGGCCTCCAGCCCTGGCCCTTCCTCTGAGCCTGGGCTCCAGCACTGCCTGACTCTCAGCAGTCCCCCGTCCCCCCTCCAACCGTCCCCCCTCCACCCCACTCCGGAGCTGAAAAGCCTCAGAACCTCTCTCTTTCTCTCTCTCCCTGTTTGCCTATAAGCCTGCCCCCCCCCCCCCCTGCTCTAACTGACTGAAGCTGGGCCCCAAGTACTGTCCCAACGTATCTGGACCAAGCCTCATCCAGGTTGGCTGCAGTTCAGTTCTCTGGCTCCTACACCCAGCATCTCTCTCTGGCTAGTAATGTTAGTCACTGTAACTCATTGTGGCCCGCTTTACTCCGAGCCACAGTCAGCTTGTACATTTTGTCGTTTCTGGCTCAACACTTCCTGCTAAGCCCTTTGTTTCCTCGTGTGTCTCTTTGTCTCCTCGACTCTCGCTTCTATACGTCTCCTAACTTGTGTAGACAGGCTTAGCCTTAGCACAAACAAAAACGCTCAGCACACAAACGCGTGCAAGAGTGTGAAACATACGACACATGATTGGCAGCAGGGGGAAGAGGGGGGAAAGCAGCAAAAGGGGAAGTGGGCCTTGTCACATCTCTAGGCAAGCCTTGGGCTCGAGTTTGATCGCTGCCCAGGGATGGGAGCCTTTGTGTGTGTGTGTCCCCCTCTCCACACTCGGTGGCTGTCAGAGCAAGTCTGCAGGCGTGTGTGATTTAGGTGCAGGCCCAGGGTCCGCCATCACTCTGCTGAACACACGCTGCCCACAGAAGACACCTGTCAATGCTCTTCCTCCTCTCTGACAACTGCTCTGAGACGAGCGACTGAGGGCTGACAGAATAAAGTTCAGAGAGCACTGCGTAGCAAGACTGAGATGCACACACATACACACACACACCCTTACCCTTTGTGTGAAAGTGGGCTAAGGAAGCCCCGGCAGGAAGGAGTTCTGCGCCGGTTGAAGCAACATCAGAATCTTCTCCAACATCTCGCAGCTCCTCTCAGATTTTTATTCAGCCCACTCCCTGTCAGTCTAATGCCCAATACAGCCTTTGTCATTCTTGCCGTCTTTGTTGTCATTTTGTGTTGTTATGTTTTTGTGTATATGTGTGGAAAAGGAAATTGGGGGGAAAAAGCAGCAAAAGTTTCCTTTGGAGTTACATTTTCTCTTGTTGACTGACAGATGCGGGACGATGAAAGCGAATCACAACGTGCCACAGACTTCAAAGGTTCCTGTGTTCCTCCGTTTATTGGCAACAACGCACAACAACCTCTCTCCCGGTGTGGATTCTTCAAAAATAGGGAGGGAAACAACTAGACGAAACAGAGGCAGCTGACAAAGAAGCTCGCATTCAAACAGCTAGAGGGAGATGAGGGAGGAGGAGGGGTGCTAAATAATCAGACCTAAGCAATGTAACCAAATCGGACTGCTTTTCAAAAGCATTTTCAATCAAAACAGGGTTTTGATGCGCACTGATTCTGATATCAGGGATGTTTGAGGAGAGAAAAAGTGACGGCTTGAAGTTGTGAAGACTTCTCTGCTTTGGGAGGAGCTTTGGTTCAGAGGCTTTTGTTGTGCGTGTGTTTGGAGTATGTGTGTTCTACATGGACCATCGCAGCAGTAATTAACTAAGTGTTAAAGTTAAAATGATATAAGCCGCTTGGTTCTGCTCTCCTAACCGTATGGATTCTGTCTTCCCTTCTCTCTCTCTCTTTCCTCCTTTCTTCTTGTTATTGTCTAGGATGGCACCCATTGACTGCCACTGACCTAATTTAGGCACATTTCATTGACCTACTTCATGGGTGAATGCTGACTTGCCCACGGGAGGAGATCCTCTCACCCATACAGTCACATGCACACATACTATTTTCTAGCCTTATGATTAATATGCACAACCTCAACCTGCTTTTTGGTTGCTATGGCGCTGGGCATATACCCCCTCAGCTGTGTTTTAGCCTCTCCTTGACCCCCCATTAGACCCCCTGTCATAGCCTCCTTCAGCAATGAACGTAATGAGGAGGTACAGACACGTGGTCAAATATAAACAAAGCAGTTGGCCATTGTTTAATAATGTCTCAGAGGTGGCATAGTCCTTGACTTCACAAGTCTCAGAGGAGACATAATCAGCATAATTGCATACGGATATGAATATTCTTCAGCAATGAAAATGGTAACTTTAGAAACTTTGATTAAACAGTGTAGAAATGCTTCGCTTGTACTCCCTCAGCAAAGTTAGATGGTTAGAAACTGCAGTCTATAGAGCATCGGTGATCCCAAAGGGGGAATGGCATCTTTAACCCACTTGTTTTAAAATAATTCATGCATCATTGTGTTCCTCTAGCAGATTAATCCCAGCTGACTGGACACACACAGTCCTCTTGAGGGTTTTGGAAAAAGGCTTTGTCATAGTTGGATTAGTTTTGCCCTTTTTAGCGCGAAGATGATTAGTAATAAACTTCTGTGCCTGCAGCCTCCCACGAGGACATGGTAGTTAGAAGTAAGTCTAACCTCATTCAGTGTATTTGTCACACTCATGTTTTGTTTTCTGTGCAGTCCTGCTTGTGTATGTTTGAGTACGAACAAGAAGGGTACCAGAATTCTTTACCTGCCTGTTTTCCTGTGTGTTTGCCCACATAATATGCAATGTGTTTTCCCCCTACAAATACAACCCATGAAAGCAAACACACGGGTACATACACGCAAGCAACGGGCAGACATGTGTTGTCTTGGTAACGCATACAGATGTCAACAAAAGAGGCTCCAGGGTGAAGATTGTGTCCGTCTTGTCCAGCAGGGTGCAATTTATCCCAATGTAGTCATGAAAAGCAGCTATTTACATGAAACGAGAGCCGTTTCTGGGAAATAGGGGTCTCTCTGAAGGTTTTGATGTCAGCTGCCTGCTTTTAGCTTGAGAGTGGAAACCTAAACCATCTAGAGAGAGAGAGGAGCAAGCTGTAAACCTACTGAGAGAGCTCAGTTCCCTCATGTGGTTGCAGCTCTGTGCATCACCCTGAAAGTCTCTCACCGTTTCCCCTCAACACGCTTGGAGAAGGCCAAGCGTAGCGTGTGATTTCAGATGCTTACAGTTTGCACAGAGTAAATGTAACCCCCTTGTTTTATAGCTTATCCTTAAGAGAGTGGTCCTAACATCAACGTCAATATTTACAGGAATTGCCTGCAGGCAAGAGAATCGACCACCACATTCAGCAGAGACTTATTCAACCTTTCTCCTGCACCCCCTCTCTCCTCTTTCCCTCACTTGTCTTCATCCCGGTAATTCCCGTTCACTGCAGCAGGCCGTCCATCACAGAGCCAGTTCGCTAAGATATTTGTCTTGGGTTGCCTTTGTTTTATAGGTGTGTGTGTGTGTGTGTGTGTGTGTGTGTGTGTGTGTGTGTGTGTGTGTGTGTGTGTGTGTGTGTGTGTGTGTGTGTGTGTGTGTGTGTGTGTGTGTGTGTGTGTGTGTGTGTGTGTGTGTGTGTGTGTGTGTGTGTGTGTGTGTGTGTGTGTGTGTGTGTGTGTGTGTGTGTGTGTGTGTGTGTGTGTGTGTGTGTGTGTGTGTGTGTACAAACAAGGTGCACCCTGTTTACGTGTGTGCAATATCTTTCGGCAGGGCCGCAGCTTGACACAGGCTCAGCGGCTTTTTGAGAGATGCTGGATGACGCGTGTCAAGTGATATTAAATGTGAGAGAAACTCCCCTCCTCCCTCATTCACTCCCCCGTCTGCCTTGCCCATCCCTCCGCCGTGGACTGTGTCTGCTGTGGTTAGTGTGAGCTTAGCTATGACACTTTTCAGTGGGGTTTTTAGGGGGGAAGGTGCCACGTCTGATGTATGAGGCCTCACATCTCTGTGGGTATAGCAGACACTTTGGCCTACATAAGCTCCTGGAAGGTCAATGCCTATACATCTGAATATATATGGTGTACACATGCTCTACCTAATCTAAATTACAAATGTTTTTCTCTTTGTTTTGTCATAATCCAAACAATTATGTGTTAAGGTTATCATTATGTGAGCTGCATATTAATCTGTGGGAATGATAATTGCTTGGTAATTGCTTACAAATGAGTGTGTATTTAAGTGGTTGCGGTGCTTTTGTGTTGTCTTTGTCTTCAAAGAGAGATGTCGCTGTAAATCAGGTCACTCCCAAACAGGTTACCTATGTATTTAGATTATTCAGACCTACATTGAATCAGAAAGAAGACACAGAATGGTAGATTTTCTTAACCACTGAATAAAGAAAGTAGCACATAAAAGGTTAACCTATTTTCCTGGTGAATGTTTTTCTTTGTGTTTGCACATGTGTGTGTATCTCCTCCCATATCTGTCAGGTAATAATGTGGATGTATGGGTATTGGGCCAGTGTACTCAGTGCTATTATGGGTATGCCTGAGAAGGGGGATGTTGGGGGATGTTGAGCAGGGGCGGGTTTATGCCAGGATGTGGCATGCGCCGCTGAACAGAGAACAGCGAGTGTGACCTCAGTGACTCCAGGAAGGAAGGGGTTAAGCACGAGCCAGCAGGCCTGCATGGGCTGCGTTACGCAAACTGGCGGCTGGCTGGAGCTGAAAGGGGAAGTGCTGAGCTCAGAGGAACACTGGCTCAGAGCCCTCACTCCCTCCTCCCTTCACTGAAACTCCCCCTTCGCCTCCCCTGGCCCTCCTCTTCGCTACAGCTGAGCGCTCCCCATGCTTCCCACCGCCAGGCGTGGTGATGTGTGTTTGTGTGTCTGTGTGCCTGTGCTGGAATGTAGCTTCCCCCCTCGGCTGGGGCCTGTGTGTGTGTTTGTGTGTGGGTGTGCACGTGTGTGTGTCTGTCTGGAATGATGCCTCCCCTTGTCTAGTGTGTGACGTCAGTACACACAACGGGTCAGCTTAGGGCTAGTGTGTGTGTGTGTGTGTGTGTGTGTGTGTGTGTGTGTGTGTGTGTGTGTGTGTGTGTGTGTGTGTGTGTGTGTGTGTGTGTGTGTGTGTGTGTGTGTGTGTGTGTGTGTGTGTGTGTGTGTGTGTGTGTGTGTGTGTGTGTGTGTGTGTGTGTGTGTGTGTGTGTGTGTGTGTGTGTGTGTGTGTGTGTGTGTGTGTGTGTGTGTGTGTGTGTGTGTGTGTGTGTGTGTGTGTGTGTGTGTGTGGGAGGAGTCAGTTATTGGAGAGAGAAAAAGGGAAAGAGGAGGGGCTGTTTGTGAGCAGGAGGTTGACTGCAGGGAGTCACTGAAGCCAGTATGTGTGCATGCATGAAGGCATCATGAGTGTGTCAAAGGGTGGGGTAGTGTGCATTTGTGTGGGTGTGTATGTGGTGGAGTGTGTGGGTTGACTTTCCAAACGAAATGGGAAGGGTAAAGAGTGTAAGGTTATTTCCTGGCGTGGATAAGTGGACCTAAAAACACACGTACTCGCCCATGTGCTCACACAGTCATGCGGTAATTTTCAGTCCAGTGCTGATGGTGCCCTGCTGATGGTGCCCTGCTAGCTATTTTCATATGCAAATGAATTCTGTTTACTTTCAGCCATGTTAGCCTCAATAGCAGAGCCCTTTTGTCTGTGTGCTTTACTAGCTTTACAGAATATTTTTGCTACATTTTGTTCAGCCATTTTCATACCCTTTTTGTTTTCCGCTTTGATGTCAAGATTAATTTTTGAAAGCTGTTTTATCAAAAAGATTAATCTCAAAAGGATTTATGGGGCAGAGTTCAAATCAAACAATAGAAACACATCTGTAATCAATTCTGACAGCCACAGCAAATGTCCTTTTTGGCACACTTTCTGCTTGCAAATGATGTGCAAGATCTAACAAACACAGCTTCCGCCTCACAAACACACATTACAAAATCATTAAAAACTGTGCATGGCCATATTCTTTCTTTATTCTTAGAAACACGTTATGTTTGCAGTGTTTTTAACAGACACAGCCTGGCCCAGCTCAACCCATGCTCTCCTTCATAAGACGAAGGACGCTAGCATTGTTATGTCTGAACTGCATAGGTTTGTCGTTAAAAAGATAGCGAAGCCCTCAAGTCGCAGACAATGGCTTTTCAATGGATCCCATTACCTGCGTCTATACTATAGCTTGCCTGGGAAAGACCTCTGCTAATTACACACATTCGTTTCCAGCCAGCTGTAATTTCATTCACACTAATGAACCTTGCACATGGATTGGAGTAATGTAAAGTTAATGTACAGCCAGGAGACAGAATTAGCAGGCTATGGCTTCTCCAGTGACAGGGATTTGTTGAATAGCAGCTTTACAGACGGTTCACCCAAAACCACAAAAATGCTGTTCTGAAATAACTCATAATACTAATTTTAGACTATAATGAAAATGAAAATGTATTAGTGAACTACAAAAAACATAGCCTGGCTTGTAGTAAATTATATCCACCACAAATCTATGATTGTGTTTCCTGTATGGGCTGTATTCTAAAATGTTGTTATCTGTGTTAATAGCTTCGACATTGTGGTGTATTGTTATGTTAACATATGTTATCTGCATTTGAAGGAATAGTGGACATTTTGAAAAATATGCTTTTAGCTTTTTTACCGAGAGGAAGACAAAAACTTGCTAGCAACCAGTTAGCATAGCCTAGCATTAGTATGTTAAAAGTTTGAAACAGCTAGCCTGGCTCTGTTACTAGGCTAACAAACAGTTGCATACATATATTGTTCGATTACGCATTCATGTATGTGTAATAGAGGTGCTGGTAAGAGAATATTGTTGTCTTTGGATGAAGTCAGACGAGCTGTTTCCCATTGTTCCCAGTTTTTGTGTTAATCTAAGCTAGCTCGTTGCTGGCTCCACCTTTTATTTTCTCATTTCACTTGCTGCAAGATAGTGTTTTTCCCATGGTTTTTCCCTAAATGTCAATCACTTTCTTTTCAGAATTGTGTTACGTACATATCTCATTTTCTCATCACTTTAGCCTTTTTGTCTTGTGTCTATCCTTAAACAGAGGCTCCACTGTCTTTCTGTGCTGGATAGCCTTCTGAAAGCCAACCTTTGGGATCAGTCAGCAGAGCAGTAGCATCGGCTCTGCTTGACAGGCCCAATCCAGCAAAATTTGAATCCATTTTGAAAGTGATAGTTTGAAAATTGCAAGTCATTTCTGATATACCGCATAGCAACTAAGTGGCAGCAGCCCAGTAGTCAACTGTCATTTCCACCGCCAGCTGATGACAACTCCAATCACCCATACAGCCGTCAATGCACACACACACACACACACACACACACACACACACACACACACACACACACACACACACACACACACACACACACACACACACACACACACACACACACACACACGTATTCTTTACCTCCCATCCCTATGATTAACATGCATATTTTGCTGTCAGAATCTCAAGCGGAAGTAAAAGCATTGAAATTCATAGAATTCCAATGGACATTAATTCATGCTCATTTGTGGCTGTCGGGATAAGTATTCAGAGGTAGTACGAGTTTCATTTGGTGCATGTGCGGGTGGTTGAGAAAACCTTTTTTTTGTCGTTCAGAGGGCTTAACGCATAAATATGGCCGCCTCTGGAGCTCAGCTGTGTTATTCCAGCCCGTCCCACACCTAGGAGACACAGAAATGCACACGCACGCCTGGAGCAAGGTCTCCTGCAGGATAGCATTGATCTTTGTTTATAGTCTCTGTATGGGTGCTTCCTTATAGGACCACACAAGCATGTACTCATTCTAACTCACACAGACCTACACTGTAAGAGGCTGAAAAGCCTTGCATTTGTCTTTTATAGGATTATTAATTGGGCCTGTTCAAGGAGCCCCATTGGTAGAACATCGTCCTTTAGCTGTGGGTGGGATGGAGGTGGTGTTGGAGGTGGGGGACCTTTCCTCGAACTGCCTTGCTTGTCTACAGTTGTGCTTCAGATCTCATTTCAGTAGGGCCTCTCAGTTCAGTCCAACCAAACAGATTGGATTCCAGTCCAATGGCTTTTTCTCAGTGAAGTTTTAGAAGGCTATCTTTGGTCAAACGGATCCCACGTTAAAGCTCCAACTGCTGCAAGTGGTGTAGATCATAGAAGTTCTAACAGGGAAGAGTCGGATTTAGGTGTTGCTCTCCTTCCTGTCTGAAGCTCATAAGATAATTTAATTAATGTGCAAGGCTAAAGTTAATGGGCACACGCAGATGGGCCTTAAATATCTATTTGCTTCTCTGTTTCTATCTCTTTGCTTTTTGTTGACTCACTTTCACACCAGCCTATTTGTATCATCCTATTTCCCCCCACTGAAATCACTTATGTATTCAGAATCTCTCTCACACACACACACACACACACACACACACACACACACACACACACACACACACACACACACACACACACACACACACACACACACACACACACACACACACACACACACACACACACACACACACACACACACACACACACACACACACACCGGACTGCATGGTGCCATATTAGATTTAGGTGACAGTCACTCACGGACCAATTCAGCCAATAAACTTAATGACCTCCCCACTGCTGGGCCAGAATTTTCTCCATTGACTTGGAATCTTAATTTGATTGCGGAAATATATGTATGTTGCTCAATCTAATTTACTCCAGTGATTTTTAGAACACTGAGCACTTTTGTGCTTAGGCAAGCAAACTCTTCTGGCCCGGCCCCGATACTCGCCGCCTGCCTTCATGTGGGAAGCTAAATCCTGTTTTATATGCGGCGTATAAAGGCGGCATTCTTCCATCACAGCAGATGTATGGTGAAGGAGTTGCAGGTCTTAGTTTGGGCCTTTCCTCCCTGAAATAAGAGCAGGAATCTTTCTGGGACCCCTTGTTGTTGAATAGATAGAAGTGGCCCTAGCTGGTCAAGAGAGTGCATGCTAGCTTATCGGTATACAAGTTCAAAACCAGAGAAAGATAGAGTGAAGCTCTATTTGGGGGAATGCTTTGATGTGGATCCCTCCAAAAAAGTGTGGGTGGTCTGCAGTTCTTTGTGGGATTTGAACATATATATATACATACGCTAATTCTCACTCACTCTTTCACACACAGTTCTCGCTGCCTTACATAGCTCCTAGGGCCAAGTGTGATTTCACCAGGGCGGTCACAAGGGGTTTCTAGGGCAACCTCACAGAGGCCTTGTTCTAAAAATGGCCGCCATGGTTACTTTGAAAGCCAACCCTGGCCTCATGAACATGCACAGAAAAGAGCCCTGAGCAGCACTCGGGGAGGGGAGCTGGGTGGACTGGGTGAGGGGGGAACCAGGCTCTTTAATAGCTAGCACATGAGACATTGAAGGTTTCATACCATCCCAACCAGGAGTCATGGGAGGTTTGTGTGTGCCTGCGTGTTAGTGTACCTAAACAGTAATAGCCCTGTACCCAGTGCTTGGCTAAATTAAAAGGGCATTTTTGGCATGGGGGGGGGCAGTTTTTGGTGCCCAGACAAATGGACAGGGAAGGCGAAACTCATTACCTACCCATCTGTCAGAGAGTGAGAGAGAAAGAGCTGTGGGAATGTGGATGGAGGGAGGGACACACATGAAAAGGGCTTGGAAGTGGAGAGAGTGAGAGTGTCTGTTAAAGCAACACAGCTGACTTTTCCAACAAGTCTTTAATCACAAACACTTTTCATACTACATGCATTTAATTTTTTCGCAAAGTATTCCTGTTATTTTCCAAGTGGAAAAAAGAAAAATAAACATTTAAAAATAATAATCTGCAGCTGTGTGTGTGTGTGTGTGTGTGTGTGTGTGTGTGTGTGTGTGTGTGTGTGTGTGTGTGTGTGTGTGTGTGTGTGTGTGTGTGTGTGTGTGTGTGTGTGTGTGTGTGTGTGTGTGTGTGTGTGTGTGTGTGTGTGTGTGTGTGTGTGTGTGTGTGTGTGTGTGTGTGTGTGTGTGTGTGTGTGTGTGTGTGTGTGTGTGTGTGTGTGTGTGTGTGTGTGTGTGTGTGTGTGTGTGTGTGTGTGTGTGTGTGTGTGTGTGTGTGTCAGAGGTTGAGTTTTCTTTGAGCTCTCTCAACCCCACATGTTTTTGATGTTCTCTTTTTCGCTCCCCTCTCTGGACCAGGGGCCACTCTTGAAACATAAGCTGTTGACACACACACACACACACACACACACAAACACAAACTAAATGTATTAGCAAATATTAAAAGCATTTGCTAATTTTTATATCATTACAGAAAAAAGTTAGCTCTCCTTTCTTCAACCAGCTGCACCATGTAAACCTTTTTGTCTCGTTTAAGAGTGACTCAGTATATATCTCTCTCTCTCTCTCTCTCCCTCTCTCTCTCCCTCTCTCAGCTGTACATAGGCTATGATCACTGCAGATGCAGACTGCTGCCATACCCCTCTTCTGTGGATATTGTTAACTAACATGTACTTCCTCTGCCAGCTGGCTTTCACAATGGAAAAGCATATCTCCATGGCAATGTTCTGCCGTTCTGCACCGTTGGATATTTGCAGCTAACACTTATAATACAATAACCAAACATGGCTATTTCTGTTGTGATTCTTTTTGCAAATATGCAGGATTGCGAAATCTGTGCTAATGGAGCTTTTGGAATATTACATATCTATTTTTCTATAAAGCCTAGGTCTCACTCTTGTATATGGTGGTTAAAAGGGTTTCTTGACTGAGTCTTTGTGCTTAGGGAGAGAAATATAACCAGCTTGCTTTATTTTTCTGTCCAGCCTAAGGGCATCAGCACACTATAGCTAACGGTTGTCACCCTATTTACTTTCTGCTCTCTATTTCTTCTTATGCACCTGCATTCTTAGTGCAACCCTTAACCATCAGTGGTTTAACCTGACCTCTGTTCATCTTGCTTGTGTTCCCCTCACCCATTTCCATCTATATCTTATAAAATATTCAAATCCCTCCCTTCTTACTTAATATAGAGGCCTAGAATACACTTTGATATTTGCGTTAATACATGCTTGATATCACAGCAATGCGTGTGCTCAGTCCTTTGATAAAAGTATTTAAGAGATCTATGTCTTTGCCTGGTCCACATGCATTTCAGCGATCTCTCCTGTGCACATAAATGCATTCATAAGCTCCTCTCTGCCTTTCCTAACCACTCCCATTATTAATAAATGCATGATCTCACACAGCTTTGCGGTGTGTGCGTACATGTGTGTCTCTTTCATATGCTCATCAGTGTGTGTTTTAGGCCACTGTCGGGGACCCCGCCCTGCTCATTCATATTCATCCTCGCATAATGACTAGCCGCGCCTCCGGATAGCGCAGTCAAGATGAGATCAAACATTATACTCAAACAAGAGGCTGTATAATTCATACTGTAACAGCCGTGCTCACGGCTCACTCCCTCATATCTCTCTCAGTTCCCCTGCCAGTGCATCCCCGATCCGAGACCCTGCATCTAGGTTTCTGTCGCTTTCATTGACTTTCACATTCATGACTGAAGTCTGCAGCTGGTCCTGATCGTGCTCTGAAGATAAGAAAAAATGGGCCCTTTTGGCAGGTGACTGTCCAACTGAGTCTGTTTCATCCTGAGCGTGTTCATTCCTAAAGACATGTATACAGTAATGTCATTTACTAAAGGGCACAGTCAATGAGATGATCAAGTTATCCAATTTTCATTTAATAGATGTTTCGGACAAATCTCCAGTTGTTGGCTCTCTATGGAGACAATACATGCCAGCTCTTATCTCTGAATTACTTGATGACGATGTACCTCTCATTGTACTTATAATCAAAGTTGCTCTGCTTGAAACTTAATAGCTCAAATGTGCTGTATTGATTTATCTCTTTCTGAGTAAAAGCAAACAAATTGAGTGGCGCAGGGATTCAACTAATGAACATTTGCATCAGTGATTGGGGTGAGGGTAGGGCTGCTCGATTATGGCAAAAATCATAATCTCGATTATTTGGGTCAATAATTGATATCACGATTATTAAAAAACAATTATCCATTTACTTTGAAAACATCAATTTATTAGAGAAACAAATGTGAACAGTATTTTTTTTAACAGTTGATTACCCTGAACTTTAAGTATAATTCAACTGAAAAACCCAAAAAATAATAATAATTGAAAAGAAGTTTCGATTACGTTGTTTTCGTAATCGTTGCAAGCCATAATCGTAATTGCGATTAAAATATGATTAATTGAGCAGCCCTAGGTGAGGGTGATTCATTTATCTTATAAATCAATTAATATATGTTCTATAAAATGTCCCATAAGCCCATCACAAGTTCCCAGTACCCAGATATTCATTGAACTCTCAAGACAAAGAGCATTTGCGAGATATCTGAGAATCTGGAACCAGTTACATTTGGACATTTTTGATTCAGAAATGATATCAGATCTTAGCAGATCATCAAAATGTTGTAGCTTGGTTTAATTTGAATGAATATGAATTTCTGCTATGGAGTAAACATGTAAGGATGAGACAACTGTAACTGAAGGAATACCTGTACCTATTGTTAATCTCTTTAAAACAAGATATCTTTCTTGACATTTTGTTCTTCTCGTTCTCCCTTGTTCAGGTTTCCATCTCAGCGGCACAGTGACGGACCCCGCCACACCCTCCGCCCCAGAACTAGTTTGCAGCGTGAGCGTCAGCTTCGACCGCTGCAAGATCACAGCAGTAACATGCACCTGCGGCAACAAAGACATATTTTACTGCGCCCATGTAGTGGCGCTGTCGCTTTACAGAGTACGGAAGCCCGAGCAGGTCAAACTGCACCTGCCCATCTCAGAAACACTGTTCCAGATGAGCAGAGACCAGCTGCAGAAGTTCGTCCAGTACCTGATCTCAGTCCACCACACCGAAGTGTTGCCTACTGCGCAGAAACTGGCAGACGAAATCCTGTCCCAGAACTCGGAGATCAACCAGGTCCACGGTGAGGAAAAGTGTGTGTGTGTGTGTGTGTGTGTGTGTGTGTGTGTGTGTGTGTGTGTGTGTGTGTGTGTGTGTGTGTGTGTGTGTGTGTGTGTGTGTGTGTGTGTGTGTGTGTGTGTGTGTGTGTGTGTGTGTGTGTGTGTGTGTGTGTGTGTGTGTGTGTGTGTGTGTGTGTGTGTGTGTGTGTGTGTGTGTGTGTGTGTGTGTGTGTGTGTGTGTGTGTGTGTGTGTGTGTGTGTGTGTGTGTGTGTGTGTGTGTGTGTGTGTGTGTGTGTGTGTGTGTGTGTGTGTGTGTGTGTGTGTGTGTGTGTGTGTGTGTGTGTGTGTGTGTGTGTCAGAGAGTAGGTGTGGGGCATGTTTATGACCATGCCGGTGTGTTTATTTGTGTGTGTTTTTGCCTCCTAAATGCATGCTTATATTGACTGCATGATGAAGGTAAAGCGTGGCAGGATCAATATGACTCATTAGTGAGATCCAGACAGTAAAAGAGAGAATGTGTGCTTCTAATCAACACTATAGACCCGTTATTTACCTCTGAGAGCGAGAGAACCATACAGAGACAGAGGCCCTTTCTGTGAGGTAAAGAAGAGTGCATATCTCTTCGACTTACAGTCCTTTTTTTTCTCTTCTTTTTTTTTCTCCTAGAAGTACATTTATTTGCTTATTGCATTCCAAGCTTATTATGCTCTCCACATTATTTGGCATGTTAAAATCAATGTATGTATTACAAGTAATGGGTTATTTGTTTGGGGTCCTTTTTACAAATTACGTATGAATACAAAATATCTGTCAATAATATTAATAGAAGATAGAACAAGTGAGGGTATGCCGATTAATACTAATAACAGTTACTGCTGCTGCTGTTATATTACCCCTTCTCAGACTAGACTGAAATCACCCTTTAATTTTTATTACAAACTGATGATTATTTTCTCAAATAATCCCATGGTTTCCTGAACTCCAAGGTGCTGCTTCATGCTTTGTACAACACGCCATCAAAAGCCTAAAGATATTAAGAAAAAAAATCCTTGACATAAACACTGAATCCATGATCAAAATAGTTGCTAATTCATTTTCTGTGAAATGAATTATACATTACTGCCTTCAGTGTGAGTGTGTTATCTTGTAATTCTAATGACACAAAATAAATATTTGCAAATTACTAGTGTTTGAACTTGAGACAATTTTATCTTCTCCCAAATATGGGTAATGGTTTATATTTTCATTTTCATGTTAAAATGATTTTAAGTCAGTGTAGATAACGATAAAATGTACATTCAGTAGGACAAGGTTAAAGGTGGGGTAGGTAAGTTTGAGAAACCGGCTCGAGATACACTTTTTGTTATATTCCATGGAATGCTCTTAACATCCCGATAGCAAAGCATCTTAAGTGCTTTGACAAAAAATCCATAAAAAAATGTCATCTGTGGAAGCCGTAGTACTGTAAAAAGCATGACCAATCATTTTAGCCGGCCTGGCTGTAAGGAAGTGGCAGATTTTTTCCGGTTGTGTATTTTCAAATTCTAGCTCACTCGAGCTGGTTTCTCCAAAATTACCTACCCCACCTTTAAGTGAAATGTTAATGCATCTGTAAGGTATACTATGTATGAGCGTATACGCCTATTTGAACCATGATATTCCAGGTGGCAAACTGCACATTCAACATTTGTATTTGTATGTGTGTAGGGGCCCCGGACCCCACAGCAGGAGCCAGTGTGGACGATGAGAACTGCTGGCATCTGGACGAGGAGCAGGTTCAGGAGCAAGTCAAGCTCTTCCTGTCGCAGGGAGGATACCACGGCTCGGGCAAGCAACTCAATCTTCTCTTCAGCAAGGTCAGGAGCCAGCAGCATTGTTCATCTACATACAGAACATTACAACACACACAGCACACATACAGCACATACCGACCTTGAACGCTACAGAAACGCAGTGTATCCTGCTGTGTAACATCTCTCCTTTAGCTGTTCTCTTCTCTCTACAAAAGCACACACATGCAGCCTCTGCTTCTCCCCTCTGCATCCTGTTAATACATATGTTCTACTTCTCTTATATTCCTTTACGAAAAGAGCCCTTCTCTGTTCAAAGTAATCCCAGAGAAAACAACTTGCATATATGGGCACATACATTCAAAGGTGGGCTGTCTCTTAGCTGCAGCTAATTGCAGAAAGGAAGTGTAACATAAAGAGAGAGAAAGCCTGCACTATGTACTATCCTGTACCCGCGATAAAGCGATTACGAGAGATGTGCGCTTCTCTCTGTTACAGTGGCAGCGCTAGGCCAGCATTAATGTTGTGCACTGTGTAAAAACTGCAAGCCAAGGCCATTATCATCCACCCTGGACTGCTTTTAGAATGTCTCTGGGCTTTATGCTCTTTGATGCTTGTTTTATTCTTTACTGCACACTGACAGCCACATATACGCTTGTCTTTCACACACCCACGGCGAGAGTCACGTACCCATTTGTACGTACACCGAGCTGCCCTCAAATGATAAACACGCACCCACTGATTATGCGTTATGTATATACTGTATGTGCTCCTGTGTTTCTTTGTGTGTTTGTAAATAAATGTTTCACTGCCCTTACCATATAGACAAATACACACGTCCATAAAGTAGCATACAACATTTTATATTCCAACATTTTATACTCCTAAAACACAAAAGAGTGGGTATGTTTTTGTTGCTAAAAGATGCTGATCACTTATGTTTACAAGAAATTAGTCCCTGTTGCAATTAAGATACACATATTTGATAGAGTAAGGAGGAGAAACCTCAGCTGCTGATAGTGAACCACTTGCAAGAAGAAACTGGTTCAAATTAAAACAGTCTATGGAATCTATTTTTTATTATTATTGGATCTTTAACAATTCCTTTTTACAATAGTTCTATAGCAAGCGTTGACACTTTTCCTGATTTGAAAAGAATGAAACTATATCTAGCTTTTTGTACAATTGTGTCTGTCTGTTTGTGTTCATTGCAAGTGAATGGATTTACTTTGTGACCTCTAGTTTTGTAAGAATATTTCTAAAGTAAAACTACACAACTATTTAGACTGCATAAAAGTAGTTTGAATGGCATTCGATCTTTCAAGTCAGAATGTGTAGAAAGTGCTTGTGCTTGACAGTACAAGAGGAATGTATTCTCCTGGTTTGAGAAAGTCCTTTTTAGCTCGAGTTACATGCTCTTAATTCTGAGGGTTTGTGCCACTTCAAGGCAAACTTGATTTGACCATGGAAGTTAAATGTCAGACGCTCCTCTCTTAATAACAGACCGCTGCCCAGTCTGGGACATTGAGTCTGATTTGTCTACAGACATTCAGTAGCTGGTAAAAGAATAGTGTCCTTTTTAAGGCACGTTGTTTTCGAAATTGTAAGAAAATGTAATCTGAGGCGGAATAGTGTATGCAAATAAGCAAGTTTTTAAAGACCTTTTTCTATTCAAATCAACTTTATTTATCCTTCCAATGAAAATTGTATCCAGCAGTTAACACACAAAATACATAAAAATACATAATGTGCCGTAATTTAAAACAACTTGGGGAAAAAGGTAATTAATCCACAAATAAATTTGCATATATATTTAAAAACAATAATAAAAAGATACAGTAAATAACAAAATTGTATTCAGCAGTTAAAACACAAAATACATTAAAATACAAAGTATGCACTAATCTAAAAAAAACTTTGGGAAAAATGTAATTAATACACAAATAAATTACCATAGATATTTAAAAACAATACTAATGATACACAACTTAACTAATGAGTCTGTAAAAAAGCATAAAATACCCACTTAATTTGTATCATTGATCAAGTTTGCATACATCTGTCATTTATTTTGTGCATGCAGTAAAAAAAAGGTTCTGTTTGTGTTCTCCCTGAGTTGTGAGAGCTGTTTGGTGTGTCTCTACATTACTGTGTGTGTCACTGTGTGTGATCTTTGCTCTCTGTTTTGTATCATGTGTGTTGGGCTGTGTATGTAACGCATCCTCCCTGTCTCCTCCTCTCTCCCCCTGTAGGTGAGGGAGATGCTGAAGATGCGTGACTCCAACGGAGCGAGGATGTTAACACTGATCACAGAGCAGTTCATGGCCGACCCTCGGCTGGCGCTGTGGAGACAGCAGGGCACCACCATGACCGACAAGTACAGACAGCTCTGGGACGAGCTAGGTGAGAGAGGAAACGCACACCACACACAATGACTGTCCCGCACACACACACACACACACACACACACACACACACACACACACACACACACACACACACACACACACACACACACACACACACACACACACACACACACACACACACACACACACACACACACACACACACACACACACACACACACACACACACACACACACACACACACACACACAGACTTCCTTCCCGGTATGCACAGTCACGGACAGATTTAGCAAGGTGGGCGATCGAACCTAGACATTGAGACAAAGGCACACACAAATTTTTTCTTCCCGTTTGTTTATGTGTCCTTTGTGTCAGAGACAGCACACACACACACACACACACACACACACACACACACACACACACACACACACACACACACACACACACACACACACACACACACACACACACTCTGAGCCGCACACAGGCGTCACTGACAGCCCCGTCTCTCCCTCTCACTGTGAATGCAGGTTTGGCAGCACAGCAAGAGTGTCTCTGTGAATCACAATCCGTTTAATGCAGCACACCGCGCCACATCAAAACCCCAAATATTGTGACCTCCGTGATGTTTCACATTATATATTTAGTTGATGTGACAGAGAGCTGCTCGCCATGCAGTCACTGGGTTTGATATAGTGTGCGGTTGCTTTGACAGATGTACTGTACCTACAGCGAAACACTTCTTCACACGCCACAAACCAACAGGCACCGGGACAGCAGCAGTGTTGTCTCCTGTCTTTGTTGTTTTCCTCTAATGTCTCGCCTGATGTTGCTGCTCCAACTGCGGCTGTTGTTGCTGATGATGATGTTAGTTTTCTCCCTTTGGTCTTGTTCTGCACTTTGTAAGGACAGCACAGTGATCTCATCTGTTTCAATCCCACGTATTTTTGGAAGTGTGTGTACGGTCTCTTTGAAGTCCACACTTCAAACCCTTCTTCCCAAGTCCTTATCACTCCCCCTGATGTGTGGTGAATGCTGCCTCTCGGCGCCGCTCTCCCTCCCTTTCTCTCTCTCTCTCTCTCTCACTCTCCCTCTCTCTCTCTCTCTCCCTCTCCCTCTCTCCCCCTCTTGTGTCTTTCTACTCTGAGCAGCAGCTACAGCTCTCCTCCAGACACAAAGCCAAGCCTCATTCACTTGTCCTCACCCATGTCTCCTTGTCCAAATCATCTCCGCTCCTATTTCATTTTCGATCTCCTTTTTTTTTCTACCCTCCCTCTGTTCCGCACCTTTTGTATTCTGTTTCTTTCTTCATGTTCTAACTCTGTCCTTGTCTTCGTCCTTCCTCCGAAACTCTCTCTGCTTTTATACACACATGCAACACAATCGCGCACACACTGTAGAGTGTACATATCTCCTGCAGTATTGAGAGTAAAATCCCTGAATGTGCTTGTATCCCCAGAGTCAAAGCCATTTTTCATATTCTGTTTGTTCCAATTTACTCCAAAATGATGTGTGTGCAGTCAGCGTTGCCTCGGGACTAGTTAAGTTCTCTGTTTTCACAGAGTTCTGTTTTCCAGTGCAAGATGGCGCCAGCATACAAAATGTGCACTAAATGAAGAATGTTATGAATGCTCCACATCTTCGAAAACTGCCTCCAGCTCTCAGTTCTTGCATGATTATTGTATTTAGGATTTTTGAAACCTAAAAGACAAACCTACCTGTATTGTATGACTCATTGCGGACGTTGTGGTCACACATATAGAAGTAGGGCAGCTGACTTACAATGTGCGTGTGTTTTTTTGTGTATGATGCTTATGCTTGTGTGGGTGTCCAGGTGCCCTGTGGATGTGCATCGTACTGAACCCCCATTGCAAATCGGAGCAGAAGTCATCGTGGCTGCGCCAGCTGCGCAGATGGAACAGCGTGGACGTCTGCCCCTGGGAGGATGGTAACCACGGCAATGAACTGCCCAACCTCACCCACTCATTGCCTCAGGGTGCCCATGGCAACCAAGGTCAGAGATTGAGAAGTTTTGAATGTCTGTCAGTAAACTATTTACATTGCAAAAACGTATCTCAGTGGGAGGGGTTGTCAATGCATAAAGAATTTGTAAACATCTCTCTCACACACACGGAGCACTACTGTTATCCCAAGCATCAAAACTTTTCGGGGTTTTATTTTGTATCACTAATCCTTATCAACAAACTGTCATCCTATTGGAGATGTAATTTAGAGATCAGCAGCAAGGACAGGCTGCCATTTTTGTGTGTGACTGTTCTGTTTGTTTATAAAAATGATGCTAATTCCCTAATAAATGATGATATTGATAAATGTAAAAAATGTGTGGGCATATAGGAAAAGAAAAGCAACCAAATGACCAGGCGTGTGAGTGTTCCTGCCATTCCCTAAAGATGAGGCAGCATAAATCTCCTCACACCTCCTCCTCACTTCTGTCTCTTTTCTTCTTCTGCAGAGATGCGCCCCCACAGGACTGTGTTCACACGGGCCATTGAGGCCTGTGACCTGCACTGGCAGGACCGACACCTCCAGCACATTATCGCCAGTGACCTCTATGCCAACTACTGTTACCATGACAACCAGGACGGCTCCCTTTTTGATACACGGGGCTGGCCCTTGTGGCATGGTGAGTCTGGGTGCATGTAGGTGTGTGTGTGATGTGTTATTAATACACAAAACAATGGACTGGGAATGTGCAGTAGCTAAAGTGTAGAATATCTGAGTTAAAATGTGGTGTTTCCCTCAGAACACGTCCCGACGGCCTGTGCCAGGGTGGACGCCCTGCGATCGCATGGTTACCCCAGAGAAGCCCTTCGGTTGGCCATCGCCGTGGTGAACACGTTACGGCGGCAACAGCAGAGGCAACTTGAGCACTTCCGCAGACACAAGAAAGGTGAAGCTAGGTTCTATTGTCACATCTTTTATTGTCAGAACACAAATTAGAAAGCAAATAATTATCATTTATTATACCCATTGTCCTCATTCCATTCCATACATAACAACCCTCTAATAGAAAGGGTGAATAAAAGAGAGAAAGATACATTCATCATACTGAGAAGCTTTTTCTTAAGTCGTAGTTTTTCCAAGCTGGATGACTTAATTAATTGCAATACCAAAGAGAAAAAGGTTGTGTGGCTTTTTTTAATAACAGTTTTGCTTCAAAAGTCTTTCTTAAATTTCATTTTTAATCATTATTGTTATCATTGCATTTTAATTAAGAACTGTTCACATTCCTATTGTAGGTCATTTTATAGAGATATGCTCCCCACTGTTCTGAGTTGTGAAGGCCCCTTGATTAATAAAGGAGTTGATGGTGTTGACATTGTGTTAACAGCGTCAGTTTGTTGCCACTCTTCGCTTAATGTGTCTTTATCTGTTGTGTTTTTTTTTTTATTTAGAGTTGCTGCATAAAGGCCATACTTCCATAACCAACATGGAGGGCTGGGTGGGACACCCCCTGGATCCCATCGGGACCCTCTTCAGCACCCTGACAGAGCCGGGACGAGGGGGGGAGGAGGGCTCCAACACCTGCTTAGACCTGTCAGGTACTGCTGAATGCCTGAACGGAGCAAATAGACCCACACACTCTACTCACATCTGAGCCAGCCACACACAAAAAGATCCAAAAAGATCATAGTCATACTATATACTGTATATATGTTTTATTTTTATTTTCTTGGGCAACCACTGCCTTTACTCAAGTGACAGCTATGAAAGGGGGAGACCGAGGGTGTAACACACAGCACATGGTCTGAGGCTTGATTTGAACCAGGGTCCTTCGCTTGGGGACCAAAGCCCCAGTACATGGACCGTCAGCTCAACATACTATACAACGAGTTATACAACGGCCCTTCTATGCTTTTTTTAATTTAATTATTTTTCAACATTTAGTATATTATTCAGAGGAGTTGATTTTAAATATGGAATAACAATATAAATGATTTGTACTATAGTTAATTAGCTGCATAATAAGACTTTTATTTTTCAGGACATTGATATTTTCTGAAGTTAGAAAGAATAGTTTGAGTGCAGATTCACCTCCAGTCCCTCGGTCTTATCTTATCTCGACTCCTCTTGTGTTTTTTCAATTCTCCTCTCCTACGCTCCGAGATCCCTCATTGCCTCCTCTGCGCCCAGAAATAGCCCTCTGTCCTCTGAGGTACAGAAGTGAACAGAGGAATGCTCCTGAGGCGTTGATCTTTATTTTGGATGGTTGTTGGTTTCAGACCTCACTGTGTGACTGACACAGTGGTTTTCCATAGGAGACAGACTCCTCTATTGCCCAAAACCTCAGAGAATTACACATACGTTGACTACCGCTTTATGCCAATTCAGTTTTCTCTCCCCTCTTTGCAGACTGCTCCAGTGTTGTAAGTCGAGCAGAGCTCCAGCGAATGCCCGTGCAGCGATTACTCGGAGACGGGGAATCGTACGTGGCGCTGGCAGTGGAGACGGCTCTGATTGGCTTAGGCCAGCAACGGGTGATGCCCGACGGTCTGTACGCTCAAGAGAAGGTGTGTCGCAACGAAGAGCAGCTATTGGCCAAGCTGCAGGAAGTGGAAGTGGACGACTCCCTGGTCAAAATCTTCCGTAAACAGTCCGTCTTTCTGCTAGAGGGTGAGGGAGCTAACGGATAATATTTCGCCATTATTGTCCCTTTATTTCACCACATGTCCCAGCAGACTCAACTCTCTCAGGCATATACTGCATAGAGAAACCTCCTCTCTTTCCTTTCTTTCCCTCCCACACACCAAGACCCTACACATTCTTGCTAAAACAGGAAAAAACACATTGGCCTCTGTCTCACTATTTATTATCCTTTCATTTTGTGGTGCAAATAGAGGCTGAGCTGCCCTGGGCCAGACCAAAATGAGCTCTTTGCACAGTAACACCAGGGGTATTGTGTTAGCACACACATGCGTGCACTCACAACAGTGTGTACATTTACAAGGCTGGGGCTAGAACAGAATGAGGTTTGGTTATGGGAAAGGGAGGAGGAAGAGGAGGGGAAGGGGGGGGGGGGGGGAGGTGGCACATCCTGAAGGGCCCGGCCCAGTCTCCTGTCCCCACCCAAACCCCAGCTCTGCCTCGGCCCCGGCGCGACCACCCACCTCTGGCTCCGTTGCTAATAGAGCACCAGGCTGTGAGGCCTCTGCGGGCCCCTGGAGGCTGCAGTCGCTCTGTGATGTGGTCTGTGGCTTAGGAGCCTGTTGGGGTTTAAAATAACCCACCAGAGACGAGAGGAAGTGCACAAAGAGATAGGGGGAGGGAAGGGAAAGCAAAATCTGAACACACACGACCATATGGTTTCTCACGTCACAGTTTGTTTTAATGCCGCGTGGCTTTGCTTCTTCCTGGCTGGGAGGGAAAAGTCACCCCCCAGCGTGTTATAGAAAAAGTCAATATACAACAAAATGAAAATTCACTTGCTTTTTGTTGTCTGTTTATACTGTAGATACCATCAATTTCAACACCGAACCATAACATTTATTGACCTGACGAGACAGATAATTATTTTATGAGTGAATTTATTCCACCTCTTTCCTTCAGTCATTAAAAATGTGTGTGTGCTTTCTTTGGTTTTTTGCACAGCTGGCCCGTACTCTGGCCTCGGAGAGATCGTCCACAGAGAGAGTGTTCCCATGCACACCTTCGCCCGCTATCTCTTTACCTCGCTCCTACCTCACGACGCTGAACTGTCGTACAAAATTGCACTGAGAGCCATGCGGTAGGTCTTCAGTGTGGGTGTGTGTGCTTGAGTCTATGTCTGTGTGTGGGTTCTGCTAATCATGTCAACACTTTGTTAATCACATTTGATTGATTTTCATTTAAAGATTTTATTGCTAATCTTTGGATAAAGTTTGGGCTAATGGAGGCTTTTTGAAAAGAATACTGTGTAAAACGACACACATGGGATGTTTACTCACAAACAACATCTGTTTTTTGTAAAGCAATGACTAAAACCTCAAACTGTAGTCATTAGACGGTAAATAGAGTCAGAATTCCTTTTAATAGCACTCAAATTGACGTTTTTGAATGCCTTAAACTGGAGAATCCTATTAACATGTCCAGTTTCCAACTCTAAAGCATGTGAATACTTTTGATAAAGTAACTAACTTCAACATTAAAACATAATATGTGGCGACCTCTCCTTGTGCCAATTAGTACATCATTGTTCTACTCCAACTTTAAAGTCAATCACGGTGATCAGAGAATTTAGAAGTTTAGAGCATTTGTCTTTTTATGTATGCCTTTGATTCTGCTTCTAGTTTTGGGGCCCTGTCCTGTTTGTGGGTCTGACTTTCCATTTTCCATGTGATCTCTCTATATTAAGCTCCTGCGTGTATTCCTCTGTGGACAATGTGTACATGTGTATGTGTGTTAATCAGTCTGCGCTGCTGTGTTTTGATGTTGTGACTAGTGGGAGCTGGATCAGTGAATATTAATTACATTAATGAGACTGTAATTAGTGTGGCTGTAATGAGGAGGAAGCACACACATGCACATGCAGGGCCAGCAGGGAGAGGGCAGTGTGAGGAAGATGTTTGTTGTGTTTCTACACAGTCCATCGCTGAGGTGCTGGCAAATGATTAGTCAATGAATAAGGAGTGCGTTTTTTCCTGGCTTGTACCATCGTGTGTCACAGTCTCACAAATGGAGAACAAAAGGAAAACAAACGCATCATTCACATATCCCTTCAGTTAACCAGTTGGGAGGCGTCAGGAATTGAAATAACGTTCTAGCAAAACCAAAACAACATGGTTAGGTTTCTCTGTGAGGGGCTGTGTGGTTTTAAGGTTGCACATTGCACCGCTGAATGTCCCTTCCTCACCTCAAAACCAAAGTCCCAAACCTGTTTTCCCTGAGTCAGCCACTCCCCTCCCTCCATCGCTACCTCCCTTCACCTTCCACATTTCCTCCCCTCAACTCCTCCATCCTCACTCCTGTGGTGTGAAACCGGCGATTTAGAATAATATGGCCACTTATGGGTGCTCCTGGGAGCCAGGGGTGTCTACTCAGCACATAATGAATGTGTGTAATGTAGCGTAGTGTAATATGATAGCATATACCTCTCCGCTCCCACGGGACGGCGGACAGTTAAATATAGAGGAGGAGGTAAAGGAACCAGGGCTATTTTAATGGAGCTATTATAACACTATCATTGGTACGAAGAGAGAGCGAAAGTCGAGCTCCATCGCTCATTTACACACATAACTTTTCACTTGCTTGCTCTATTTGTCTTCTCCTTTGCAGTTGCTCATAAGCCAGCTTTTCTTTTACTTTTTTTTTACACAAGGAAGTCAGACTGCCATCATCATTCACAAATGCATATTTAGTATTTTAAAATGTGTTTATGAAGTTAATTAAAGCGTGTGAGAGCAGCATATGCTGTGAGATAGCTTGGTGTGAGCGGCCAACACACAAACAGAGGAGCTGCATACTGGTTCACAGGCTGCCCAGAATTTGACTGCAGCCTCAGTAAAAAGAAGCTCACTCTCCGGAGACCGTCCTTATCGCAACTCTTTGGGAGAGCCACACAGACAAATCCCTGCCGCCTGTTATCATATGAGATTTCCATATGAGATACGAGTCTTCCAATGCTAATGAATCTACATCCTCTGTAATCCACAACCTTTGATCCTCTGCATAATCCATAATCTTACAATATACCACGCTGTATAATAAAACTGCAGTATGAGGATAAACCAATAGCATGACATACCAATGACACTCACAGGTTGCAGGTAGGCCAACCTTTGTAAAAAATGATCTTAATAATTGTGTCCTCCAATCCTGTAGATTTAATATCAAAACAGTAGGAATCTGTAGATGCAGCACTCGAGGAAATCATCTTTGATTTCTGAAGTCATAGAAAGTATGCGCAGCACAATGTAAACATTTTCCGTTTCAAGTAAGGTTTCAGCATTTAAAAATGTATTATTAATAAATCATTACTGATGCATAACATGTCAGCAGCATCTAAGTGTTCTGCCGGAGGTGAAGCTGATTGCAACATAATCTTCTTTGGTTGTGCCTTATGTAACGGTGCATCAAAGTAAAGAAACTGATCATTTGTTTTTTTATTTAGAACCCTAATTGGAAAGCAAACTAGTAACTATTGCTGGAAAATAAATGTAGTGGATTAGAAATGTATATATTTCTATAATGTAGTAAGGTTTTATCTGCAGCAAATAGTAGCATGAAGTTAAGTGAAAATTACCTCAAAATTCTAACTTATTACTAAAGTTGAGCGAAATTAGGTATAATGTCACAGATTCACACACAGGTTATATTAATGATAAAATGGACTACTTGTCAAAAACAATGGTGCGAAATCATCTGCATTTTGTTTTTATTTTGTTATAACTAAGCATTTATACCTGACTAAAACTACTGCAAAATATCTGTGCTTATACTGGAGACAATCCTTTAAACCTTAATTGCTCAAAAACTTGTTTGACATCCCTTACAAGAAAGCTAAAAATAAGGCTTTTTTCTAAGATTACTGAGAAGTGGGACTGAGATATTTTGGAGATATTCCCCTGACAGTGAGGGCTCTCTGGTGAAGTACTTTCTGTATAAAAAACAATGCTTCACCCAAACCATACATGTCATTTCAAGCATCCAAGGCACTTAAGAGGAGTGAACTAAAATTAGGGGTTACATTTGGGTCATGTATGTCTTGATCCCTCCTGTCATTCTTTATGAAGGTTTCAGACTCTGAGTTTGTGTATAGAGTGGAGGTCATCCAGCGGATGCAACACTTTGCTGATAGATGTGTGCTTGATGGATTATAAAAGTGAAGGGTGTTTACAGTGAAAAGGGGAAAGGAGCATGATGTAGAGAGGTCTGTAGTCATGGTGATGCTGACCAGAACTCCCAAAGAGCGTCAGGATTTAGGTAAAACATGACGGGACTGCTTTTTATCAACATCTCCTTCGTACGTCTTGGCTTTCACTTCTTTTGCGTTATCCTATATGTCGATTTTATATGTTAATACATCTCAGTATGTATTGTACATGCTACCTACTATTCTATACTCCAAATATGCTCAAACTTCTACCATGAGTCCTTCCAAAATATATAATTAACATATTTTGTCCACTGATTGTATAGTGTCTGTCTTCCCTGGTCACTTTCAGTCTCCCTCCACATCGCCACCTTAAATATTCCTCGTACGATATGTATTGCTGCGTCACTCTCAGATGTGACAGGGTGTTGCAGTGCCGTTTGATACCAGAGTTACCCCCCCCCCCTCCCTCACTTCCTCACAGAGGGATTGATAGCCTCTTTCAGCTCCCTGCTAGTGTTTTATATCATTGATAGTTCATATTTATATCAATCCATGGCAGTGCTGTAAAGAAATATGTGCCTAGTTTGTTGTTTCAAGCACACTTGACATTGAGTTGAGAGTTTCTATAGTATTATTGCATAGAGAATATGATCATGTTTATAACCAGTGTGCACCATTTTACAGTAGTTTACAAGGGGCTCGATAAGAATGTACCCATGGAAGGAAATATACCGTACTCGGGCCGAGATTGAATGCTTCAGAGCTGTCCATTCGGATCTTTTCATCGTTTATTTGTTCGCTGGTTTCTCATGGAACAGTAGCCCAGTATGGATTTTCCTCCCAGCATTTTGAGGAGGGTTATTTTTCAGCAACCCAGGCCTCTCAAGCTCCTATCCAATGGAGGCTCTGGTGAAAACCAAACAAAGACAGGAATGTTGATGAGGCCTCCATCTTTACCCAGGAACTTTTTTTTGCTTTGCTACACCCCAGGAATCTTCCAGAAGGCCCCAGTGTGGTGTATGCTTTTAGCAGCTCTTTAGATGTGTGGGGAATGAACCCGACTGTTGCTAAGGCTTACAAACATCTCCATTTTACACCAACTGTCGGTGTTCACACTCGCACGCATCTTGGCTAGGTTTCTGTCACCTTCTCTCTCTCCTGCCTGTGCTCTCTTGGGCCAACTGAGTGAAGAGGAGGCTGTTTCTGTATATGCCTTCACTCAGGTGGCAACAGTATCACATGCACTTTGCTCTGAAATTGAAACTGGCATTTAGAATCACATTGCCTTTACTGGGCTGCTTTGATGTTTTTTCGTGTGTGTGTGTGTGTGTGTGTGTGTGTGTGTGTGTGTGTGTGTGTGTGTGTGTGTGTGTGTGTGTGTGTGTGTGTGTGTGTGTGTGTGTGTGTGTGTGTGTGTGTGTGTGTGTGTGTGTGTGTGTGTGTGTGTGTGTGTGTGTGTGTGTGTGTGTGTGTGTGTGTGTGTGTGTGTGTGTGTGTGTGTGTGTGTGTGTGTGTGTGTGTGTGTGTGTGTGTGTGTGTGTGTGTGTGTGTGTGTGTGTGTGTGTGTGTGTGTGTGTGTCATTCATGTGTGTCGGTATTTGTTTGATGTGTGTCCAGCCTTACGGGGCTGGAAGGTGAATTCCTTAATTTCCCCGTGGACTCAATTAGCTTTGTGATTGGCTGAGAGAAGGCCAGGTTGTGCTATCTTCTGAGGGAAAGAAGACCTTTGAAACTGAGGTGGGAGCAGAGGGAAGAGAAGTGAAGCAGAATAGGAGATGAGCCGGCCACAGTTGTAATGGTGCTGGTGCTGGTGAAGACTTGGCCCTGTCAGTACTATTATAATGAGAGACTGAAACTAGAGAAGCCCCTTCATCCACTAGCAGGTGTTGCACAGCTCTGACTTCATTATGACCAATTAGAATGAAGAAAATACTATTTATACCGTGGTTTCTAGGTGATTAACTACTAGGTTAGAAGTAAATTGCAGGGATAAGCTAACTGTAATCCCCTTGTGATCACTAAAGTCATTTTCATTTTGAAGTCACTTTCAGACCATGATAATGAAGACTTCTTTCCGTCTGAACAGTGTTCTTTCTGTCCGATTTCCACAAGATTTTGATCATTCGTGGACCTTTGGTGTTTCTCTCTGATTCTCATTCACTCTATCTCTCAGCCCATCTGTTTTTCTTACATTATTCTCTTTCATACTCCACTCAATGCTCACCTATTATGATAATCAAAGTCTAAAAACTTTACTTTGAATGATATCATGTATTTAATTGTTTTCCGCAGAATAGCGTTACATGGATCTAATTTTCTGTCTCTGATTCCGTCAGGTTGCCTGTGTTGGAGTCGACGGCCTCGCCTGGTGACCTGTCACGACCCCACCACATCGTGTCCGTGGTGCCCAACCGATACCCCCGCTGGTTCACCCTGAGCCACATAGAGTCTCAGCAGTGTGAGCTTGCCTCCACCATGCTCACTGCTGCCAAAGGTGCGCATATATTCACAATATAATACACACAGGAAAAGACTGTTGGTGAACACTCTCTGGAAGTATGAGAAACATACACATATAATCCTAGTCTAAAGCTTTCTCATGTTCAAATCCCTTCCAGGTGACAGTCGCAGGCTGGAGACAGTCTTGGAGTCCATCCAGAAAAACATTCACTCCTCGTCTCACATCTTCAAACTTGCACAAGATGCGTTCAAGATCGCCACTCTGATGGACAGCCTTCCTGACATCACACTTCTCAAAGTCTCTCTGGAGCTCGGACTGCAGGTACGTGACCATGCCAAAATGGGCACTGATGTATATTTACTGGCACATTTTAAAGAGCTTGTCCTGCTGTTATTGCAAATAAGTGTGTACATTAGGGTTTTAATAATGTTAAGGTTTATTAGGTGTAGTTGGGATACAAATGATAAGGAAACCAGACACATTCATAACACCCCTCTGCTTATGTATGTGTGACGGGGATGCTTTACTTAAATGAAGTTAAAATAGAGACCCCCATGAAACTCCTTTTTAAATTCTTGAAATTATAGCTATATGATAACTTTTGTACGGGAAGCTCTAACAGCTTTTGAGGATGAAAACTACTGCCAGGATGGTTCACTTATGATGTTAGGTTCAAGGATGTATATGAAACTTCATGAAAAAAGTTGTGTTGGCATTATCGCCTTGAAGGAACAGTATTTGCATTTGTTCCTGTGAGATATCAACCATACCATTACTGATCCAACCATGTGTATGCTTTAGCTTTCTGAAAATGTAAACATTTCTGGGTGTTGTAAAAGACGCTGAAGATGACTGAGGACTACATTAATAGATCTTGGCCAAAAGTTGATGTTGGATACAAATGATTATCTGCTTAGACTGATTAGAATCGTGCTTGTCATTGTTTCCTTCTGTCATAAGCAAAAACAAGGCTTACATCAAATGCATTTTTTGGTTGTGCGCAGGGTTGATGGTGTAATTTGATTCACATACACAAAAAAGTTGTAGAATTCATTGTTAAATAGTTCATTGACATTTGTGAAGCAAGCCTGCACTGCTGTGGTTAACTAAGCCGATCTTGGACAGACTACATTCCTTTTAATACTCCCCTTGCGCTCCATTATACAAGTATTTACTTTGAAGGTTTGCCTAAGGGTTTGTCATTCCCAAAGCAGCTGTGTGAAAATGTGAAGTAAAACATAAAGAAGGTTTAAGTATCTGATGACAAATCAACCACAGAAAAATGAGTCCCTGTTTAATGACTGTTTGAATTATAATACAATGTTTACCCTACTGTATAATATATTATATTAAAAAAAGGCCTCAATGGGAATGGTAGAGATATTTCAGTTTCCTTTTGCAGATGGCCCCAAGTTAGAGATGTTATCTCTAACTTGGGGCGACTGTGGCTGTGAGGGAGTGTGGTCGTCTTTCAACCAGAAGGTTGTGGGTTCGATCCCAGCCCATGCAGTCAACATGTCGATGTATCCTTGGGCAAGATACTTAACCCTGAGTTGCTCCCGATGGCATGGCCAACGGTGTGTGAATGTGTGTGAATGTTAGGTCCTAGAGTAAGGTACACTGCTCTGTATGAATGGGTGTGAATGGGTGAATGACATGTAGTATGTAAAGCGCTTTGAGGGGTCTTAAAGACTGGATAAAGCGCTATATAAGTACAGTCCATTTACCATTTATTGTTGTTTAAATTAATTCTTCCGAAACTCAACTGTGTGTCCCCATTTTTCCCATCCTTCTTAGGTCATGAGAATAACTCTATCCACATTAAACTGGAGGCGGAGAGAGATGGTGCGCTGGTTAGTCACATGTGCCACAGAAGTGGGTAAGTGTGCTTGGCTCCTTAAAGGTTTCCATTTGATTGTTTAAATGTAAAATGTACTCAATTGAATCCCTTTCTCTTCATTCTGTCCCGTGTGTGTTTGCCAGGTGTGTATGCACTGGACAGCATCATGCAGAGCTGGTTCACCCTCTTCACCCCCACAGAAGCCACCAGTATCGTGGCCACCACCGTCATGTCCAACAGCACCATCGTCCGCCTTCACCTGGACTGCCACCAGCAGGAGAACCTGGCCTCGTCTGCCCGGACCCTCGCCCTGCAGTGTGCCATGAAGGACCCCCAAAACTGCGCCCTCTCTGCTCTTACACTCTGTGAAAAGGACCATATTGCCTTCGAGACAGCCTACCAGATTGTACTGGACGCAGCGGCGACGGGGATGAGCTACACGCAGCTGTTCACTATAGCACGCTACATGGAACACCGGGGTTACCCCATGAGGGCGTATAAGCTGGCGACGTTAGCCATGGCTCATCTGAACCTCAGTTACAACCAGGACACACACCCGGCCATCAACGATGTGCTGTGGGCCTGTGCGCTCAGCCACTCGCTGGGGAAAAACGAGCTAGCTGCCGTTATCCCCCTAGTGGTCAAGAGCGTGAAGTGCGCCACCGTGCTCTCGGACATTTTGCGGCGGTGCACGCTGACCACGCCGGGCATGGTGTCGGCACTTCACAGCCGCAGGAACTCTGGGAAGTTAATGTCCCTGGACAAGGCGCCGCTCAGGCAGCTGCTGGACGCAACCATCGGGGCTTACATCAACACCACACACTCGCGGCTAACACACATCAGCCCGCGCCACTACAGTGAGTTCATAGAGTTCCTGGGTAAGGCCCGGGAGACGTTCATGATGGCTCACGACGGACACATTCAGTTCACCCAGTTCATAGACAACCTAAAACAGATCTACAAGGGCAAAAAGAAACTTATGATGCTAGTGAGGGAGAGGTTCGGCTGAGAGGGAGGCTGACCTCCCCATCTAGTACTTTTATATTAACTTGAGTCTGCCTTTTGAACTTCTTTTGGACTTATAAAATAGACAAATAAAAAGAGGGATGTGACTTGTAGAATGAAGCAAAAAGAGAACGGAAAAGATGACAAAAAAATCAACAGAGCCACACGCGGTATTATTGTTCTTGCTGTTGTTATTGTTATAAACATTATTACTATTATTATTATTAATAATATTATTACTACTATGTGTACAGAAGTGTTTTTATTTTTCAGAAGAGAGGAAATTTGTCACGTTGTGAATGTTGTATGTATTTCTCTACATGTGTGTGAGAGGAAAATGAAAAGTGAAATTGCTTTTTTTTTAATTTTAGTTCTTTTATTTTTATGATTTAAAGCATCCTTTTTTCCCTTTTTTAAGTGTACATTGAGTTATATATTGTCAAGTGGCTGAAGCCCCTTCTTCAATAGCACTCATGTAAAAACATAAAAAAGAAGAAGAAAAAAAACCTAAGTCTCGGCATCCTCAAAGAGAAACTAAGGCTTTAAACCTCACAGAGCACCTCCCCTTGTCCAGGCCCTCAGCAGTGGGTGCTGGGCAGCAATGCACAGCTTTGCTCGGCTCGGCTCGGCTCGGCACAGCTTGGGTTAGCACTGACAGAAAGCCGCCATCAGCATTTCTTTAGACACAGCAGTAGCAGCAGCAGCAGCACTTGAGCAGCCATTAGTTTTCTCTGGGTCCCAGGCATTAGCTTCATTACACACAACAATGCTCTTAGCTAACTCATGTTATTGTCGAAACCCCCGACCCACCTCCATAATGACTACCTGTTTAAGACAGAGGACAGTACGCAGGCAATACAGTGATGGCACATTACACAAAGATAAAGAGTATTATTGTTACATTCACGTAATGTAGTACAGCTGTGTTTTCTTTACACCCCAAGTTTGAGTTAATACACTTTATATTTGAGTTTTCTAGTTGAAGTAGATACCCAGAGGGAGACGACTACCTCATGAAATGGTATTAAACTTGCTCCCCCCACCCTCCTTTTTTTTGGTTGCTATCGTGATATGTATCATCTATGATAGCTGACATTTTTCGTTAAGGAGAGTCACTAGTGAGGTTATGAGGAGATGTGGAGTTAGAGTGTTTTCTGCGCTGGACTCTGCTGTACGTCACTGCCCCGGCATCGGTACTTACACCCCCACAATTGGCTCTAACAGACTTGTAAGATGCTTCAGTATGTCAGTCCCCTCTCATCTCTTACAGCCACCATTGTACGGTATTTTCAGACTAGGCCAGTGTCATTTCCCTCTGTGCATGTGAATCATAGAAATTAGACTCTCTACTGTTAAAGTTCATTGTGTGGAACCTTCAGTAATTGTCAACCAGAACGTTCTCAGGGATTTCTCTACACAGGAAAAAAGGCGGAACAAATGAACGACTGACTACAGGAAAAAGACAAAAACATGACACAACATGAGCGAGCATTTATTGTACTCTGTATATATGCCATAGTATATGTCTGAATATGGAGGATCTGAAAGTATATGTTAACTAATTTATACAGAGTATTCTATGTAATGTGAAATACTTGAAGCCGCTGTAGTTTGCTCTCTCTCTCGTTCTCCTTCTCTCTTTTGTCTTCTCTTTTCTTTTCTCTTTTGTTGAAAACAACATATCAGAAAGACTGACTTTGTTGATGGTCGATTTGGACTCACAGGGCCTCATTTGTTCATATGTGGGACGCTGGATCTCATCATGAAATGCAGGTTGATTCAAATTGGGGATGGCGGAGGAAAACAATGTTGTTCATTCCTTGCGACAAAATCATGGAAATGGGGTGGAGATAAATTACCTTTGACAATTGGTTGATAAATGTTTGAAAACACAATACAGAACTTAATTATGCATGTAAGCTGTTGCACTAGCCTAGTTCTCCATAGGATGCTATGGGGAAATAAAACTGTAATGTACTTCAAACAGGAGCTGATTGGAGATTAATCTGCCTGAAAATCATGTATTTTGTGTTCAGCCTTACATGCATTGAATACATTGGCTGATGTCAGCCTCATGGTGCAATGCTTGTCAGAGCAACTTCATAGTTGTGCAGCTCAACAAGACTTGCATTGATAATTATGCACAGTTTCCATCCAGCTAAGAATAAAAAAACTACTCAGTTCTCCCTTTCATTCAACGCAGCATTTCCGGTGTCTCCTCCGCAATGTTCAGCTGTCCTATCATTACTTGCCTTTTTACCTTCTTCATACGTCTGATTTTTCTTTTTCTGTGCATCTTTTTTCTATCTTGTGTTCATTAAAGATAAAAGCAGCCTTTTCTCTTGCCTTG
>NC_136909.1:22065029-22255029 GCF_949606895.1 Notothenia rossii
AAACGATTTACCCTGTATCCTGGTTTATTTGGGGGCCATGAATATGCACCTCACTGTGTATCAACCCTTTCTGAAAGCGATAATCTTTTAAATGATTTTTACGTACATGTGGAGTCAAACAATCAAGGAAAGCCCAGGCCCAACATTTACAGTAGGCTATTAGGACAGTGTATGTGCTACTGACATACCTCTATCTGCAAAAGGTCCAGGGCCTTTGTGGTGCATCGCGCTTGCTATCATTACAGGAGTACAAAAAGGATCACAGGCATGTGTTCTTCAACACAGCCAGCAGCATCGGCCCAGCCACGACAGGGACTGTCTTCCTTTCCTCCTCTTCTCACACAAGGCCGTTGGAGTTAGATCTCCTCTCTCCCCCTCCATCGGCCCTGAGGCGTCTGATTAAATGCTAATTAAAGCCGTTAGCGCTGCTATCACTGCTGCTAACTCCTCTCTCTCTGTCACAGAGATTAATGCCCCTCGTTCATCATCCACCTCGCCCAGCCTGAGTACCTGCCCAGCTCGCAAAACCTGATCAAGTCATCAGCCCTAAAACCCCTCTCCTCCGCCCCCTCCCACCGCATGAAGATAGACGAGGGGTTTAATTTTTAATTTGAAAATTGCCCTCAATTACTTCTGCGGCGACCACTTGCCGGAGCTTCTCATGTGGTTGAGTGGAAAGGGGTTACAGCAGCGGGTCAGTGGCCGTGATGAGCGATAAGGGGACATTAATAAGAAAGGCAGAGGTTCATTTAAAAGCAGAAAGGACAGTGGGAGCAGCTTTCTCATTATTTAACTCCCCCAGCTTTATTTAAAGGACTTTATTTAAGGATACCAAGTTAATGTGTCCTCCAGGACAGGCGGTTAAAGCGCCTGACAGAGTGAGAAAGTTACGGCCATAACTTACACCCTGAGCACACACTGTGGTGCCATCTTTTTACCTCTTTTGACATTCCCGCCGTTTTCAGGCAGAGCGGAACGAGCCTTGGAGGGACATCAAATGTTAGAACAAAGTTACACACGTCATTTAATTTTATTCTTTCACAATTTCTGGCCCACAAATGTTTTATTGGTTCCAATATCGGTAATCATTATAAGCTATTGGAAGATATTAAGCTATGTAAAACAAGTCAGCCAAATGTCATTTGAACTACCAGAAGATCGGGGGAGATGCGCCCTGGAATATGCAGCTACTCTGTAGGGCCTCATCTGGTGAGTGTTTTATGCATATCTTTTTTACTGCATTGCCTCATCATTCTTCACAGTCAAGTTTTTACTCTTTAAATGCACGTTACTGAAACAGATTGTTGCTAATTTAGAAGCACAGTATCAAAATTATTAGTGTAGTTTTTAAGGCTTGATGTGAAATGTCAGCATCTTGATAAGTTCAAATTTTCTTCACAGCTTCGTTACAAATGCTGAAGAAAGATGACTTTCTCTTGATTTATCCCTGCACTCTGCCTATTCCCAGCCCCAGCAACAAACCTGAGCCAACAGTGCTGTCATCCAATGTTTTCCAAGGACAATTAACAAATATACCGAGATTTATGCACCTGCGACCCGAGTGCTCCCACCCAAAATACTTTCACTTCATCTCTCACTGTTATTGCCAACACTCTGCCGGATGCCTGTCCAAAGACTCTAAATCTGTCTGCCAGTGTTTATAATGTCACAATGAATGCTGAGAAATTGAGGAAAGACCCACTTGACTCCTCTTTTCCACTTCTACAATGTTTCATAGACATAAAACACACATGTAACAAGATGGTATGCATTGCATTACAATGTTTCTATATCATGAAAATGGCAACATGTTACAGACTTTGATAAAGACCCAATAGATATAGAATTTGTGCTGTGCATTTCAATGTCAGCTTCCATGTTCTGGTTTTGAAGACTATTACGCAAAGCCAATACAGAGCTTCAGATCCAGGTGTTGTGACATTTAGTAGTGAGTGCAGCATGGACTGAGGTTCTGGATCTGCTGCAGGAATAAACAACACCATAGTCAAGGTTAGCAGTCTTCACAGGTAGAGACAGCTTTAAAATTACAGCGCTGGTTGATTAAAAGCCTAAATGAGTAACAGCGTGATGTCCCCCACCCGCTCCATCATCCAGTCTGCTTTTTTTTCTTTCTTTCCGGCAGCAGCAGGCACAGAGCGTCCGGCGAACGGGGAACAAAGAAGGGTGAAGAGAGACAGAGAGAAAGAGGGATGGAGCGACAGGAAGAGGAGAGAATGAGAGCATATATCAAGGCCGATTTCAGTGACATTTGTGCTCTCGGTGTGGAGAGCCACTATGAATATCAATATGAACCCACAGAGAGGAAACATGGCTTTTTCCTTCTCACTGGGCTATTCATGCACACAAGAAATCTATTCAAGTCAATGTAATGGCCAATCTCTGCGCCTGTGCATGGCTGTGAACAGTTTGGCTCGAGATCTTCTCTCTCTCTCTCTCATGAGTGTGGCTGGGCTTTTATTAGTGAAAAACACTTTATGTCAAGTGCAACTGTGGCGAACACTACAATATGTAAATCAGATTGGATTAAACGCTTGCATGAGTATAGCTCGACGGCGCCAATCAGCAACAGCTTCCGAACAAACCAACCAACAGTTTGCTCAGTATCATTGTTTGGTGTTTTCACACATCTTCTCCTCTCCTTCCTCCTCTTTTCTTCCTCTTCCTCTGGTGCTTAGAGATATAGAGTCAAAGGGATGCAAATCTACCCACTTCCTTCCTCCCATCCCCCATCTGCAAACACAGATAGCCTCAGGCCAGTCCCAGGCCTTTCTATATGCAGAAGCAGTGACAGGAGTTACGCACCATTCTTCCCCTGTAACAAACTGTTCCCAACAAGCTGGAAGCCTCGCTCTCACTGAGCTGCATGTATGAAGCTATGTGATTGGTTTGCCACGGTAATAACAATACGGGAATGATGTGCTGGCTGCCTCCTCCATTCTGCATGTGGATCTTAACGGCCTCGTCTTCCCTTCCCTTTCCTCGCTCACCTTTGTGGGTGTATGTTTCTACATGTGTCTGTGTATGTGTAGCTCCAGGCTTATTACTTTAAGTTGTCTCCAGCCCCAGCGCTAATCCCTGTCTTCTTCTGGGAGGGATAACAATAATACAACAAGATCCTGAGCTACTAATGAAATCCTATCAGGTTTCTGAGTCTGAATGTCAGAGAGAGAGGTAGAGAGAGGAGACTAAGAGTGTATGAGGTATTGATTGAATAGAGACCAGCGTGTGAGAGGGAGGGAGTGACGAACAAGAAAGAAAGGCAAGAAAGCGTAGTCATGTGAAGAGAGAAAATTGTTGCAGGAAAGCAAGTGAACAAACGGTGAGAGCGAGGTTTGAGAAGGAACAAGGTAAAAATAATCAGAGAGAGTGAAAGGAAGAAGTGTGTGGAGAGGATCTATTCCAAAAGAAGAGATTACGAGTGGATGCGAAAGTTTGGTGAGAGTGGAGACAGAATGTTTTCTCCTCAGTGACTGAGCATCCAGCAGCTAAAACGCATCATCTCTGACTTGAATAGGTTTCAGACCCAGACCACTTCTCCCTCTGCGTCTCCGCCAGACCCACCACTCGCCCCTGGGATTGAATTAGGCCTGCCCCATTATACAGTTGCCATGGGGACCCTGACACCTCCACTGACGAAGTGAGAGCCACGCAAGGCTGAGCTGCTGATCAGAGTGTGTGTGTGTGTGTGTGTGTGTGTGTGTGTGTGTGTGTGTGTGTGTGTGTGTGTGTGTGTGTGTGTGTGTGTGTGTGTGTGTGTGTGTGTGTGTGTGTGTGTGTGTGTGTGTGTGTGTGTGTGTGTGTGTGTGTGTGTGTGTGTGTGTGTGTGTGTGTGTGTGTGTGTGTCACTAACAATTTATGCACACATTGAAATAATTGGTGCCTTTTACTCATTTTCAGCTGAAACAGCCACTTTATTCATCAGCACTTCACTTTATATTTGAATATTGTTTTCATTTAAAAGTTGTTCTGGTATATGGTGAAATCCACAAACAAAGGCATAACACATAGTTTATAAATGTTTACCTTTCCACAAAATAAAAAGCTCTGTTCTGAGCTTGCATATTTAAAATAGTAAAATTGTTTATTAAAGCTTATTGGTTTTCAAATACAATAAATTCCTTAACTAAAAAGGAAAATGTGCTGTTAAAAATACAGATATGGTATTCAGTGAACAGTGGCAGAAAACCAGAATTAAAAAAAATCATAAAAATATCAATCACATAGACAGAATGAAATAAACAAAAACATTGGACAGCTGGCAGAACACTGCCCTGGTTTAAAATGATTCAGAAAATAACATATAAAAGTAGTCTTACGGATTTGCCCATAGGGATTTTTTTCCAATTGTAGGTCTATAACTTAAATCAATTTTCATTTCAGAAACAAGATGGACTTGTTGCTTTCAAGTCTCTAAAGCTGTATTAGGAAAAATAATCGCATAGTAGAATTCATTTGCAGTTATGTTTTGGGCCCATGTACCTTTAATATTAACCCTCCTTTACATCATTCTGCTTTGAACTTGTTTGAGAATGCAGTTTATCTTTGGAACATTATTCTGTAGGGCACAGGGTTACTGAAATATTTTCTGGCTTTTAGCTGCCATGTAAAGGCTGCACTCAGTTCACCAGCTAATCATAACCTCCGTGTACCTGCCATTTGGTGCTGGGCAAGGAGTGTACAGGAGGATTATAAGAGCAATTTTGCTTAAAAAATGAGAAAAATAGCTTTTCATTATGAAAGCTCTTTTCAGGACAGTAAAGTCACATCCTGTAAAATCATAACAATGCGCTGAAAAATACTAGAAGTGCTTCATGTAGAGCTATGGGGAACTGCAGTTTTGTGATGAATAGTTGTTCATTATTACACACAAGCCTTTCACATTACAGGAACTCATTTGTCACATTGTTCTTGTGAAAATGTTCAATTTTGACAGCATTAAGAATCAGATTTCTGGCTAATTTCATCATCCATCTTGCTGTGTTTTTCTGTTACCAAAATGAATATACATTTGAACCACCCCAAATCAAGCACTATTTATTTTTTGTTTAGTTGTTTAATCATTTGGATGCAATCTAAGGGTTTGCATCCAAAAGGCGGGACACAAGATGAGTAATTAATCCCCAAATTAATCTGGTACGAATTGGTATTTTAAAGCCTTTCCAAATCCCGGTGGCTTGCTGGGATATTTTTTATCTTTATTTTCTATTCAGCAGATTAGCGAGGACATAACATATTTATACACATTTTCATTGCATCTGAATTTATTAATGTGTTTATTTATTCCTCAAATTGTACTCTTGTCTCCTGAGGAAACCAAGGCTGCAGACATCCCAGTTAGCCACTTATAACACCCTCACTGTTGAGACACACACACACACAAACAAACACACACACACACACACACACACACACACACACACACACACACACACACACACACACACACACACACACACACACACACACACACACACACACACACACACGATTAGATGGATGCGGAAATCGAATACCTTGTCCGTCTCCTCACATTGGAATTTTGTAACCAACACAGTTCTAATGGATGGCCAGAGAAAGGATGCCACCCACAGCACCATCTGGCTAATGCCCCGTCCTCTGCTTATGAATTACGCTAAATTGTGCCCAAGAGAGAGAAGCCACATGTTCATTATGAAAGCTGCAGGGGTATTAGAGATCCCCTGAGTCACACTAAACGAGCTGCATGTCACAGGACGGCGTGACACACAACACGGAGCCATGAAGAGGGAAAAAGATACAACCTTCTCCAGATTTAATAGGATGAATTCATCAGGCAACCTTGAGTTCTGAAAGGCTTGGTTTTTCCTATTGTTTCAACTGTTATGTCTACACTGAAAATGTTTGTTAGTCCTGCAGTTTCTCAATCCTTGTTTAGAACCCACTGAAGGTTTGGCGAAATCAACATTGATGGATGTCCCCCCAACACCTAGTGTGCTAGTGACACCTGGACCTGAGTTGAAACACGGTGGCCATTTTGTGGCAAAATGCTTAAATCTGCAGTGAGTGTACGTGAACCTCCATTAAGTATCTTTATCTGTGTCTGGGCCATCATGAGACCAGCCTAACAGCATCTGTCAGACCCTGCAAACCCCCTCTGGTACCATAAAAGAGCGGGCCCCCTCAGTAAAGGAACCGCCGCTGGAGAACCCAGTGGGGACTCATAGGAAGGTATGGAGAGAAATAAAATGCTCCGCTGTATTTTCTTTCATTCCACAACGGTGTGTGCCATGCATCTCCATGCGGGCAGGCAGATGGGGGAGGTGGAGGTGGAAATAAAACATGCATGAGTCGCCTGCAGCCCAGGAAAATAATTACTGTCATTTAGCAGACATGTAGAGGAGAGCAGCGCAGCCCAGTCTGCCCACAGTATAGCGCCACACCGCCTGCATACCGATGAACGGAGAGGGAGTGACACACTGAGGGGGAGAGTTGTGTGAGAGATGGCACAACGTTTCCTTGTTTGATGGTGAAAGATGCCGTAGTTTATTTTGGGGATGTTTTCATCTGTGACTCACATTCTTAAACTTTTGAAATCACAAGGAATTAAACAAAGAGGCTCTTCCTTTCATCGCCCCCCTCCCTCTCTCACAGGCCTTACATCCTGACTTGATGAGGCGTTTCTCTGGGACCAGAAGTCTCTAAGGACACGGGAAGCACATATATTTCTCCAAAGATCAAAGAACAACGTTTGACCTGCGTCTGAGCTCAGGCTAAATCATGCTCACCTTCTCTCTCTTTTACCCTGTCACTCATTTTTCCACTCCCTCTTTCTCCATTTCCTCTACATCCGTCCATCTCATTCCTTTCGCCTTCGCTTTTCCTTTGCCTGGAGTCAGACCACAGCAGAAATGTATAAAAGATGGAGGGATGCCAGTGGAGGTCAAACACATGAGCGGTTCCCCGTCTGCCTCTCCTATCATTCTTTATGGCTGATCTAGTGGCGGAGCCTTCATTACCCTGAATTATACGCTGCGATTATTACCTCTCCCCCCGGCCCCTGCAGGACGGCCCTGGCCTTATCATCCTATCATCTTACCCAGGAGGAACGTAATGCGGGAAGTCTTGATATACAGCGCAACATCTGCCTTCAACATGACTCCACTGCGGATCTTTGAACTTTACATCCATCACATCCAGAGCATGTGATGGATGTGGTGAATGACTTGGATCACAGGATTGTTTGTGGAGAGCTATAATTGTCTGCAGAAGCATATTGGCTGATGGTAGTGTGGGCATTCTGTATATATTCCTTACACTTAATTCGATTTCCTGATCCTTACATCAGGAAAATTATGAACTTTCCCTCTCCGGCACTAAAGCTGAAACCCACTTAAGTTTGTTGCATGCCCTGTAACTCAGTCTGTCTGCTTTTCAGAAGTTCCACCACACCTCAAATAAAAGTGTCTACAGTGTGATTGAAGCCCACATTTTGCAGAAATATTTTTCCTGTTGGCCCCTCAGATGCAGCTGCCTCTACATGCTTATTTGTAGTTCTTTTTTTTCCGCATCTGTTTTTGATGTTTAAGGGAAACTAATGACCCAACTGCAGAGAAATCTGGTTACTAAACTAAACGCTGCGTTCTTATCTAATGTTCTGATCCTATTGGTACAAATGGTAAAATCACTTATAGACACACTTTTTTGTTGTCCATTTTCTGACCATTACAGATGTTTATTATTACTACAACTGAGTTGCCAGTGTGAAGCATGATAATCTGGGAAATCAGCGGGGTGTTTCATAGAGAAGCAAGCTTTGGCAGTAGTGATATATTGTACTTTTTCACAACTAATTCTGGGTGGGTATACTGTGAGAACCTCATTTGTATGGTGTAAAATATCAATGCAGGCACACAAGGGGGGGGGGGGGGTGTAGCAGACAAGGCTTCACTACATCAGCTGCAAGTTGGACATTTCACAGCCATTGTTGATTATTTATATTTGTATCCTTATTTGTTTATACTACACACCGTTGTAATTAGTCACTTCCTGGTTTAAGGTATTTAGTAAACCTGTTGTGTGCCGGGCTCGTGTGATAGACAAAGAGGGCGATTTGGCTCAGATACCTTTTGTATGGTCTCGCTGTAATTGATTGTTTCCTTATCTTGCCTATTGGGAACTAGTCACAATGAAGAACCAAACTTAACCTCTTAAGCAACTTAGTTCAGTGGGAATTTTGTCACTACACAGGGAGTTTGCAAACGTTTCACTGTACACCTCAGTAGTACCAAATGCACACCAGGTGGAGCTGATGGTGACTTTATATCGTTTTTTCTACTTTCAAATTGGGACATCAGCAAGTATTGTAAGCAGTGTTCTATTAATGTATTTATGTAACAATAGCATGTAACCTAAAGCCACTGAATAACTGAGACAGACTAGACACAGACAGTTACAGAAACACATGTACAGTAGCATTAAGTACCATGTAACAAAGAAAGGTCCAAATTATCCAAATTGATGCAGAATAGGCTTAGATAGTTTGACTTTGAATCCAAAAGTACCTTCCAGCGCCTCAAAATACATTGTACTCTTCAGCTGTTTTCACAGTATAAGCAGTGACACTTCTTGTGCATCTTACGCCAACTTCATACATAATTTGCACCTGGCAAATACAGTACAGTTAAGGTTTGGGAAAGAGTTTGTTAAAAAGCATTCTCCTGCATGAAAGTCATATGTGCTGCACACCAGACCAACCTCCACATCCCTACTTCTTAAGTACACTACAAAGGTTTTTCCATCACTGGTTTGCCAGCTGTTCCTTTCTTCATGGGAACATGTTTTGCAGACTGAAAGGGAACACAGTAGAAGCCCTTCTATAGCACACACAGATCACCCTCAGCCATCAGCTCCATCGATAGGCACAATTACAGAACTTGTTTTGCTGTATCATGACATGAGTGTAAGTACAGACTCAGCGAGGGGTTGTACACACACACAAACACACACACACACACACACACACACACACACACACACACACACACACACACACACACACACACACACACACACACACACACACACACACACATACACACACACACACACACACCACACACACACACACACACACACACACACACACACACACCACACACACACACACACACACACACACACACACACACACACACACACTGTGCTTAGCTCCCAGTGTGCTGCTCTATCAGGCAGCCAGGCAGGGAGTCAGGGAGCAGTAACAGGGCTATTAGGACTCCCAGGGACCCTATCGATCTATTCATTGATCCCCTCCTGCCTAGGCTAGTCCAGACAATTGCCAGGGTTTATACAGCTACTACAGGCAAGAGCACATGAAACACCAGAGGACAGACATGGGAAGAGACGTAAGAGAGCCACTTAGAAAACTAAACACAAAGAATACGGGTGGGAGTGAAAGTTTAACAAGTTTAAAACCTTCCGTTCCCTCATTCTTACATATTTTCTTCTCCCCCCATTCCCTTTTTTTTTTCTTTTTCTTCACACACTGCTCACATCTAAGATATCTCTTTTATTTTTCAAAAGCATCTCCTAAATGATAAAGTAACACCATGGCTTGAATGGTTTTACAGAACAAAGATGTAATCCAACACTTGGAGCTGAGAGGATTTATAATGTATGACAAAATGGGAGAAAATCAAAACCACAATCCCCAGTGAAACAGAGCATCATGGTTATCGAAACCAGGCAGGCTGGAACCTTCACCCTGCCTACAAATGGATCTTATTAAAGTATCATATGTGACTGAAGGACTGAGAGAAACCTTTACACCACATGATGCATCCCACTGTGAGGGAAGAAAATACCATCGTTTTATATCTTTATTTCCCATAATTGAATAGTTTTTCTTTTACCAGGCCGTTCTGCTTGGCTTTTGCTCACCAGCCACTGGCTATAGTGAAAGAAAATAATGCAACATCGCCCCCACTGGACCTCTCATGGTAATACTACTGCAAATAACCACTGCATAAACTAACCATGTACATGCAATCATCTAAACAATTTCAAAATTGATATACACCTGCTCTTTGTTTGTCTTCTGTGCAGATTAAGTGAACCTATAATGAGAGATATTGTGTACTGCTGAGTGTGCAGTGTGACCCTGATTTGTATTAATGACAGAGGGGATGGCAGGTCCCCATCAGTCCAGCTGATTAATAACGACCCTTCACTCCTTCCCTCACAACTAATGGCTCGCTGTCTCTCTCTGTCTATAATTATCACTCAATAATGAGCTCTTAAGGAAGGTGTGTGTGTGTTTGTGTGTGTGCATGTGAGGGTAAGGGAGTGCTTAATTTGAAGGTTTAGAGATGGGGGACAATATTCAACAATGGTACTGTATCCATATAATACGGCATGCTTTGCACTGAAAAACTGTAATTAAACAGCTACTGTGTGGAGTAGCTGTAAAGCTGTAATACCAGAGATAATGTCACCTAATCTGTTAATGATGGACTTATAATGAGAGACTGTGGCGCCGGTAATGAGGTTCCCCATCAGTATTTCTTCCGGTTTTCCCCCCACTTTTCAGCAGGGCTCAAACAGGTGCATATAAGACCAACCAGAGACAATGAGGTCAAACAGGCCCAAACACACACTTGCATACAGTAGTCATTTTACACAAATAAAACAAACCTCCAGAGAAACAGAGATAAAACACTTGTAAATAGCATTTCTCACCTACAGTGGATCTGTTATGATGAACAGACACTGAAATCCCCATGAGCAATAATGCATTCCCAGATGAATATTACACTACATCACAGGTGAACACTTGTTTCTGATTATTTGCTGACGCTTTGCTAAATACTGTTAATGCGGCATATTGCAATGATTCTGCTCTTTTTCTCTTACATGTTAGCTCATTCGTGCCATCAATGAAATGCCTCCTGTATTAAAGTATCACAATTTGCCATCTCAGGGAACTGCATGCTACATCACACTGCTGAATGTGCAGCCATAAAGATATAATCAACTCAACAGTTATAAGTGCAACTATTAACACACGTTACTTGGTAATTTCTGTCAATTAGGAAGCCAATATTCTATCTCACATGGGCATCAGACACAAGGGTGTCCTGTCGAAAAAGAAACGCTGTGGAGCCATTTCTAGATACTACCCAAGCTGAGCTCCGAGGATTAACTCTACATTGATAACACTGATAAGGCCCATAAAACCATTAAACCATTAAACTCTCAGAGTGCCAATAAGAGCTCAAATGAATGTGCTGCATTCACAACAAGCACTCATTTTCATGAATAATGCCAGCCAAGATTGGCCTACTCATAATAAAGCCCTATTAAATGATGAGTTATGATAATGCTGACCTATATGAGCCAGGTGCAAAGAGCAAAAAACTAAAGGAAAAAGAGTTGCATATGTCATGAATCAGAATATAATTATATATTTTCTTTTGTATTTACAATTTCTTTACATTGTTTAAATACTGTCTGCATGCTATCTGTCTTTGCAAAGCGTAAGATGTGTGTACATTTAGAGAACAATCCACAAAAGAAAAAGCAAATGATTATCAACGTTTGTACAGTAAATGTTGTAGTATATTCCATAATAAAACAACACTCGAAGCAGCCTATGCAGCACAAAAACACATATCCAGTCCATGTGCACATGCAAAACCTACACTTAGGAGGGGGATCAATAAAATATCAACAAGTGTCTTCATGGTAAACATAAGAATAGATTTTTTCAGCACCTGACCTTGATTCAGGTGTGGCCCTTCAACCCCTTCTTTTATTACTCAGCTTTGCGTAACAAGGAAGTCATACTATAAACTGTAAATACGTGTAAACATTACAGCATAAGCATCAAGGCCAAACAACATGCAGGGCATTTAGAGATGTTACACATGCTGACAAATGTTGTATCCAATCCACTGTGCTGGGCCAAAGAGACATGTTGTGCAACACAGCTACATTTTATCAGCTGGCCGACATGACTAAAGACCATCCATTAAATTAAAAAGGAATTTCCCTACTTGGATGTTCATACACCTGCTTGAAATCCATTTAATTGTATTGTTTTGGTTGTTTTTTTAAAGTTAGAATTAGTCCAGTGTGTGCAGTGGAATAATACCAATATGAGATAACGCAAACAAAATGTTCCACTGGAGTTGTTGGTCTATTTGTAATATGGTTCGTTATAGTATTTGGCAGTGAGGTTGAGTTATAGATTTGAAACGTTTGACATTGTTGAAAGACTTTGACATGGATGTAAATCATTTCATTCCTGTTTGCAGCATCATAAATATATTTTTACATCAATTGTGTGCATATACACAGTCAATATGGCACCAAGCATAATTAATTTTATTCAACCATAAACGAATAATGATTTTAAAGTATTTCACCACGCAAAAGGAAGAGGTTTAAATACACACCGCTCTATAATGAAGTTCAGTCTATGGTCATCCTGTTGCCGAATCAACTATCAGCCTGTGTTAATATACAACCAAGGAGGCAGGAACATCCCAGCCGCCTCCCCTCATGTCTGGAGCGGCAAAGACATTTTCTCAGACAGCTTCAACAACAACAACTTGTTGGTACTCAAACTTGGTAGGAGGATTTACTCCAGGTTGAACTTTTTTAACCCTGAACAGGTACTAAGGAGATTAAACCACAAAACCTCCCGCCTCAGTGTATCTCTCCATCAGAAGACAGGAAAAAGAAGAACAGGGAACCTGAACACTTCAATAAAAAAGTAAGAATTGGGCTAAAATGATAACAGATGTGAGGAAGCAGCTGTGGTCCCTGGCCCGCATGGCCCTGCTCGCTGTGGGGTGTGTGCTGACCTGCATCGGGGCCTACCTAATGCCCCTGCAGATCGAGTACAAGTACACCGTGAGGGTCATTCTTGCCTACATCATGATTTTGTTTGGAATCCTAGCTGTGCTCATCGGAGTCTTCTGGAGCATCTGCCACAGCATGAAGAGCAAGATTTACCAGAGAGGAGGACATGAACAGCACATGGAGGTCTACACTATCCAGAGGTGAGACTCCTATCCTGCAGCTTCAGACACACAACAACAAAAAATGTCAATGGCCTATTTACTTTCAATGAAATTACAGAGCAACAAAGCGGCCTTTATGGAAAAAGAAATATCTTAAAACATTCAAATTCATTTGAGAAAAATGGCAGCCTTTAGTCTTAATATTTTGGCTACTGAATGTACATTTATTTACATTTCATTCCTATCCTGTCAATGGAAAAACATCTCAAGGATTTGGTGATTTTTAATGTTTGTGATGAAATGTACCCTTTTCAGATTAAAATATTTGTCTAACTTCTTAAGAATAACAAGCTAGTTAAGAAGTTGTAACACAGCTGAACAAAAAAAGGGCAATATTTGTATGATACTTCACTGTAGACAAAACAAGCCAACCAATAGTTTAAAAAGTAAATCCCAACATTTTATAATTATGTACTGCATAAGACATAGACCTTTGAAGGCACAATGAGTAGATTTTACGAAGGTAAACCCTCAAGTAAACCCAATTGTAAAATATTCACAGTAAGTGTTAAAAAACACATCAAAAGTAAAGTCACTCTTCCATTCCAGTAGACTGCATTGTTTTACACTATATAAATGTTTGCTTTTTGTCAATACTAATAACATTTCTTACATACTGTTTGTTGATTATGTGTCCCAAATATCCTTTTAACTATCATTATATATTTATAGTGTGTTTTATATTACATCTGGCCAGATGAAACAGATCAAATGTATCCTGCTACTCTAAATTCACTGTTTTGTCTTTTGACTGCTATTCAATGAGCTTTCAAATGTATTATTAAAACCAAACTTCAATAATGCCGCTGATGTCTTATACGTGTTTCCCCCTGTAGACCAAGTTCCTTCCCTCCATCCTACGAGGAGTCCCAGGGCAGCCAGGAGGGTCCTGACTCAGCGCCGGAGTTTGTTGTTGTGGTTGACGGGGTGGAGGTGTTGATGAGCCTCGCCCCCCCTCTGTACAGCCAGGACAGCTCGGACCCTCCAGACTGCAGGTGGAGCAGGGAGCTGCCTCCTCCATACAGTCAGGTGGAACGTACTCAGCAGGGGGAGGGGGGCGCAGGGGGGCAAAGGGAGGCCGTGGCAGAGCACTGAAGGGAAGAAATGTTTTAATCTAACTGGCTGGGAGAAATTCAGGAATGGAGATAGACATTATTTCCTGATTGGGACGAGAGAGAACGTTCTAGAAGAAACTCAGAGACATGTTGATACCACCTTTGGGCCATCAGTCTACGCCCAACTTCTGAAGTCTGTGCTGACCCTACACAGAGTTGCAGGCCTGTTTCTGCAGAGCACTAACAGGTGATTCTGTTTCGAGTCTCTGGTTTCCTAAAGTAAGGGTGAGCTGCACATTTCCTAAAGTAAGGGTGAGCTGCACATTGGAGTTGCTGCTTGGTGGTGTGAAAAATAACCGAGAACAGTATTTATGCAGTTGGACCCATGGATGTCTGAATTGACAAACAGCACTGACTTTTACCTGCACTGTAGCTTACATTTGTATACTTTTAAATGATTACAAGGATAATACAACTGTTTGTATAGGACTGAAGGAAGCTGAGGACTGCTTGTATAAAATATATTTGTTTCTCAATATATCGCCAACCTATGTTAGACTTATTTTTTATAATATATATAAATAATGATAATTTATTCTCCCCTTCCTCAAGACAATTTTTAATTAATAATTGTTCATAAAGAATCATTTAAAAGTAAATGTTGTCACCAGTCTGCCTGATATAATGTCAATGTAAATCAAAGTTAAATCTACAATAAATTGTATATTCTTGGCTGGAACAGAAAACATGAAGAGTTTCATTCCCATCACTACACGTCAGGGACAGACAACCGGTTTGCAAATATAAAACAGGAGTTTTCCCACAGACGTGTGAAACAAACAAGACTTTTCAGTCTGTGCAGAATGTGTGTGTGTGGTAAATGTGCTTGACTTTGATATTTTCAAAGAAACAGTTTTAATAGATTGCAGGTTCTCTCTAAAGCACCACCTGTACCTTAGTTGAAAAGTTCAGCGTAGTAAAGATAACATGTTCTGCACATTCACAGCTTGTTCATGTTCATGCATACTATAAAGAAAAGGGGGGGTTGTTGGCAGCATTTCAATTGCCACGTACTTTAAAGGACTGTATCCATGTAATCATGCCCCTGCCAATTACAGACTAGTTTCTAACACATTCCAGCGACAGCGTAACGTCTTCATAGTGACACATTCAAAGGTGATGAACTGGCATCGATCCTCAGGAATAATCCTGACAATATAAAACTGTTGGATGGGGCAATAAGCTGTAATGGCTGACTGAGTGAACGTTTCCTTGCGGATATCCACTGGCATATCCTCGACCCATAATGACGGCAATCAGTGTGTTTATGAGTTCCTGCTCTCTGCGTCTCATTCAGGCCATTTAAAGATCAGCCCTCTTAATTTCTTATCTCAACACAACACGTTCACACTCGGCTCAAAAGCAGGTGCTGTGTTCGACAAAGAAAAGCTTCCTTCTCCTCAATGACGTTCAATTACCGCATGATATACCAGCAAAACATGGTGCTTATGAAGACTATGCTTAGTTAAAATCCCAAAAGGCATCATATCTCACACTGATTTATTTGTCACCATTAAACCTGTCCGATTCATTTAAAAAAAGATGCATGCTACACACAAAAAAATGTATTTGGATTAAAAAAGAAAGAATTTATATATTCAAATATGGTTATACAGCATTCCCAAAAGGCATAAACTGATACATTTAAAATAATGCCAGATTAGCAAAAGTATTTAAAATATGTATTTTCATTGCCTCTGGGCTCACTTGGTTATCTTACATTTTGAATAGTCTAACATCCTCCCTCTTCTTCATCAAGCAAGATATGCATTCACGTTATTTTATATCAAACATAAACTAATTGCAAATCAATTCACTGATATATTAGGTTTTATGCTTGACATGTTTTATTTTACACTTAGACAAGTGATTATTTCTGCATGAAATGGTTAAAGGAAATTACATAATATGACAGGACAGGTATACAAGCTAAATGACAAGTGAACACGGCACTTTTATACAAAAACAGCATGGTGAATTTAAAAAATGATCTAAGGCTGCCCTTAGCCAAGAAGTCTTTTCAACTGCAAGTTACAAACATTAACAGTAAGTCTGCACAATCATAAAGGTTTTCTGTTTGCTAATTTTCATTATTTATTCATGGCAATAATGAAAGAACCTCCCTGGTTTAGACTGGTGTTTTCTATGTCTGACATATGTTAGTGGTCTATGAACAATTGAGAAAACATTGTGCTTTTTTAGCAAAACAACCCCATCAAGTTTTAAAGAATACAAATGACTATGAAGCTAGACAAAAAGGAATTTTCAAAATGGCAGAGGGTACAAGAAAATGTGTTATGTCTGTGTGAGCAGTTAGTTGTGTGCGTGCATGTGATTGTGAGTTTTCCTGGTTGCTCATGTGATGACGTTAGGACCACGGCGCCCGGTCCTCTCATGGACGTTGGAGATCTTCAGAGCGATGGCGATGAGAGGACCGAGCACCACCTGCAGAGAGGAACATATCAGAATACATGTTTAACAATGATAATTAGACTTTTTATGAAGTGTCACTGTTGTTTTGTTTACTGCTTCTGTGAATAGGCTGTATTGTGTTGCACCTTTAACTAATTTTGTAATAATAAAGGCATTTTTGATTTATTTTAAATGTGTTCAATCGCAGAAATCACCACATGTTGTATGATATCAATTGACATTCCAACTCCTTTATAATCCAAAAAGATATCAAAGAAATCCCAAGCACAGCAAATTAAACAAATAACTATGAGGCTATGGCTATAGGAGCATTGATCTTACACCAATTCACAGTAGTGAATAACTAAATACACAACCTCAACCTCATCTTTCTTTCATTGTGCATTACATCTCATATATGGCAGATATCATGTGAGTTTTGGTTTAAAAACATGATGCAGAAGGAATGATAGCTAAACAGATTACAGAGCAGATAACAGAGTTTGACTTTGAACTTCTAAAAAGACAAACCGATTCAACATGCGCTTCCAGATAATTTCACAGAGCCTAGTTCCGTATGTTAACCAGATGTTATTACTTTCATTAATCATGTACAATGTGAACACATATGCAATAAAGAAATAAGATATGAGGACATGTTTCATGACAGGTGTAACATCTTGGCGATGTGCAGCTTAATATCTTGAAACATTTAAAACACGTCTTTAAATGACTTGCTGCACGTCACCAAAATTGCTCAAAACTTGTATGACATGACTCAGGAGTTTTCCGTTTTTTTAACCTTTCATCGCACAGGGTTGTGTTTTTGTATCAATAGTAATGACTCGTGTCATGTCTTTTGATTTATGTGCATCAGGTAAAAGGGCAGAATGATTAAACATTGCGTTTATGATCCAATTACAGATTGTTCAAGGGTTAAGTGTAGGTCACAGAATAGGCACAAGGAAAATATTATGACAGTGCCAAAGCAACAGCACAGTTTATTTGACTCAAATATGTAAACTAAACTCATTCAGGTATTTCTATGTTATCAATAGATGGTGCATGCCTCATGGATGGATCCTGAAGTTCTAAGTTGGAAAACATTGATATATACATTTTTTATTCAAGTTGTCTATATATCAAAGAGAATAATAGGATGTCCCATGTGTTTTAAGTTATTGTACTTAAATAAAGATTAAATAATAGCTTGCACCAACTGCTATTGCGTGAATGTAGTCTTTTGAATTGTAGATGTTGGAAAGAATTGCACAAAATGGAGGAGGGGTTTAATCTCAGTTAGCAGACAGTGTTTGGTAAAGCTGTGAGGTTAGGTGGTCAATTCTAAATGAGGCAGTCTAGACATCATGACTGCACCTTTACAACCCCTGGGTATGGTTAAAGTACAACAACTATCCCAACATTCATAACCACACAAAAAGCTAGTGTTCCTAATCTCTCCAAAGTCTACAGGTCAATTAGCTTCAACAGTGTCACATGAAGCTGCATGGCACATGATCACGAGATGCATTTCAGTGTTTTCTGCTTGGTGTTCAATGTGATCAAAACTCAACAGATCAGAATTCCCCTTTAACTCATGTGGCTGCTGGGGAGGTGAATACAAAACAAAAGAAGATATGAGGAAAATGTATAGCATGAAAGAAAGAAAGGCAACAAAGTTCTTAAATTATGCCAGCTCAGAAGCCTGTCTCATTTTTAAATGTAGGCTTAATAGTGCCTTTATGCTGCAAACGGCTGACAGCGCTATTAAACATTTGTATGCACAATCATGACTATCCTGTCATACTTATGTCCGATATAAGTCAATAAAATGGTATATCTGAATGAAAAATGGCAAGAGTCATTTTGGGAGGAGGATTTAGGGTCATATTGTTGTCCTTCTACCTGTGTCTCTCTGTTGTGTCTCTCAGGGTCTCTCTCGAAGCTCTCTGCATAGATGCGGACGGTGGCCCCCGTCCCTCCACCGCTCCCACTCATCCGAAACACCAGGCGGGAAGCATCCGTGAAGACGATCCTTAAGCCCTAGAATCAGAAAAAAATATGTTTACAATTTCCAAAGTTATGTTTTTTGTAATTAAGTGACTTACTTACTTTTCTTAGACCACATGTGTCAAACTCAAGCCCCGGGGGCCAAATCAGGCCCCTGGTGGATTTAATTTCGGCCCACAGGATAATGTTTAATTACTATTAGAATTAGAATTGACCACCGGTATATTGCACGCACACCTTCCTCAGCTCAGAGCCTGACCTCAAACATTGATGAACTTGCACCCATGACGAGATGCCAAGTATCTGGCTTGAACTAGCATCACAGCAGCACACTGAGTTTAAATGGATGTTTCCTTCTGCACTTTTTCTCTTTTCGACAACAGGGCATGTTTGTTTTTTTCTTTGAGTGAAAGAGTTTTTTTGAAGCTGTTGTTAGCCTGTGAAAAAATGTAATCATAAGAAATAATTCCGGAAAAGCTGCAGATAGAGACATAAGAAATGAATGCAACTGATTATTTAATGTTTAATGTTGTTTTTATAGGCAATAATTTAAGCTTTGTTAGTTCCAGGTTTAATATGTGCAAAAAGTTAATTTCAATAAGTTTTGCAATAAACATTGAATCAGTCCGGCCCACTGTGTATTTGAGTTTGACACCCCTGTATCAGACCAATGACCAACACAATTAAAAAATGTTGTTAAAAGGTCCCCTATTATACTGTTTTTCATCAAAATATAATAGGTCTCAGATATATACAAAACATGTCTCTGAAGTGTTTGGCTTGAAATACCAAAAAGATCGTGCATTGCAACATCCCATAATCCCCCCTGTTTCAGCCCTGCTCTAGGAGGAGATTCAGGTGATAAGGGGGATGTCGCTATGACATCATAAAGTGGCTAAAATCTGATCAGCTCATTTTCAGACAGGTTTTTATATAAATGGATCAGGACAAAAAGTGAGATCATATTTTTTTCTGAAACTTTCAGAATCTCTTTACACAGAGAGGACACATGTTTCTGTTTAAAAGACATGAAAAAGCGGATTTTGCATAATAGGTGATGACCTTTAAACTCAATAATTGCTGTAACAAATAACAATTAAGAACAACCTCTACCAAAGTATTCAGTGCTTGTTACATCTGCTTGATAAATTGTCAACATGATTTATAGATTCATAAAATAACCCTTTTGGCATCGCATACCAAACGTAATGTACAACTTTACTCTACTAAAATAAAAACCCTGATGAGCTGCATCAAACCATATCAATCATTTGAGTGTCAGACTATCACATATTAAAAGTGTAAATACTCCAGTATTATAGGGAACCTAAATATAGTTTTTTTTCTCCAGTCATGCAAATTGTGAATACAGGCATTATAGAACATTAATGGTTAAGTCAGAAAAACTGCTTTTTAAGGTGCAGTAGCTACAAACACCCACTAGATGTCATCGTGTGATTTGTTCTAAATGTGCTCAACTTGGATTCCTTTACAGGAACATGCTAGTATTGTAAAGTTATGTGAGGTCATAACCACTTCAGTACTTCAGTGTTGGCTACATGAACTTGAAAGTGTTAACAGTTCTCTTTAGCATTTCAATTGAACCTCAACATTCTCAGGAAAAACAGGATATTGATGCATTGGGGTAACCAACGACAACTGTTGCTGGCTGACATAAGGAAGATAAGACTCTCTGACTAATGGATCTGTGATGACTTATCCGTCCTAAATTCCACAGTGCCTCTTCCCTTATTCCATTAGAAGCTCAGGGGAGAGACAGCAGCATAGATAGGCTTAATGTGCGAATAGTTTCCATAAAACAAACCCTCGACACTACAGGATCCTCAGTTGATAGTTATCTAAAGTAGTGCGGTCATTCATTTTCATCATGGCTAAAAAAAAGTATACCATGTCTTGTTATTGACAAATGATGCATAGTTTATTTTAAATGTACAACAGAAGTTTTGTACTATTATAGGAGTTAAAACATTCTGGTGCACTGTCCAAGTATGACTGTGACCTTATCCTAGTACCTCTCCAAACTGTGACCCAGCTCGTAGTCTATGGACAGAGATAATACAAGTAGAGTAAACCCCTCACCCCTCTCCTAATCTGAGTTTGGCTCGGGAGTGTCAGAACATGTCAGAGTCGGGGTGAGGAGCGAGTGATAATGAAAGATGTCCGTCCGCCTGTCTGTCTGTCTTTCTATTTGTGAGTGTCAGCTCATCTCTAACAATAGAGGAGCAGTTATCAGGAGTCTGACTAATGCCTGTTAGAAACAATGTGAGATACAAAGTTCAGAGGCCCTCAGTGGAGCGTGTACCAGCCGCTGTACCTGAAACAAATATGAACCAACACATAAAATAAGGCACTACGTTTTTGTTTCACTGGAGGTTGTGGATCATTTCCTCCTTGGCAATAATTCAGCTATGTAGAGGCAACACATTAACTCAATGAAGGTCAAAATTGAGTAATGTCCTGATCTTTTGACATCTATTAGTTACTAATTAGGAAGCCATTGAAATACAATATTCTGGGTCGAATAGTCATACATTTGGCAAGGGACTGGTATCTGCTGTATGTTCCCAGGTTCATATGTTACCTAGCTAAATATGATCTAAATGTGGAACATTAAGGACCTTTTATAATGTTATGTTCTCAGCTATGTTTTTACCCTAGGTCAAATGTTTAATGTAACTTTGTCTTGGTAAATATGTTGAAACCACCCATTACATCTTAACTGATGTTATGCTCCTTAAAACCTACATCATCAAATTTGAGGGAAAGACTGTTTTCTGGAATCTCCAACTTGTCTGTGTGTCTGTCTAGCTGTCTGTTCGATGTGTAAGATATATATGAAACAATGTAGAATCAATTCAGTACTCGACTACAAAAGGCTGCCATGCCACTGCTGTGTAAATCCCCCATGCTTCATCTTTTCGTATTTTCGTTTGTGTGTATGTGTGTTTGTGTGGGTGTGTGTGTGTCAACTCTCCCCTCCTTCAAACACACTTGCAGGGGAGACACTGCGAGTGAGACGACAGCTGATATAATTCTGTCCAGAGAGGAATGTGTGCTGTAATAACACACACTGGGGCGACTGGGATGCTGAGGGTTTACCACTGAGGTTAAATCGCATTTTTGGGTGACTGAGTAACTAGCTGTGGAGCTCATGTAACCATGGTAACACAGAGAAGTATTTCCAGTGGGACAGTTAAGACACATAAGGTTAAGTTATCAGACAAATTGCAGGCACAACCTTGACAAAAGTGTGAACATGTGAAGGCCATGCAAGTGTATGGTCGACACCTATGTACAGGGACAACTGGAATGACGGACAGTACTCACACCAGAGTTTACAGTGTGTGTGTGTGCGCACGTGTGTGTGTGTGTGTGTGTGTGGGTGTGTGTGTGTGTGTGTGTGTGTGTGTGTGTGTGTGTGTGTGTGTGTGTGTGTGTGTGTGTGTGTGTGTGTGTGTGTGTGTGTGTGTGTGTGTGTGTGTGTGTCTGTGTGTGTGTGTGTGTGTGTGTGTGTGTGTGTGTGTGTGTGTGTGTGTGTGTGTGTGTGTGCGTGTGTGTGTGTGTGTGTGTGTGTGTGTGTGTGTGTGTGTGTGTGTGTGTGTGTGTATATGTTGTAAAAGGTGGGGTGCAGGCTAAGAAGGGTTGACGCCAGGAAGCTTGGAATGAGTCCACACATTTCTGGACAGAACAGAGGGAGTCAGCTGGGTAAACTTCACAGAGAATGAGGGAGGGAGGGAGAAGACCGGGAGGGTATACTGACCGAGGGACTTGTGTGTGTGTGTGTGTGTGTGTTGTGTGTTGTGTGCGTGTGTGTGTGTGTGTGTGTGCGTGCGTGCGTGCGTGCGTGCGTGCGTGCGTGCGTGCGTAAGGATATGTCCTGTATGTAATGTGTCTGTGTATGCATTTGTTTATGGTTCGAACAGACAGTTAGACTATCATGTCCAAACATGGAACCTCTCTAATGAGATGACATTGAAGCTGAGTGGGTGGTCTTGCTGGCAGATGAGAGAGTGCATACGTTTAAAGAGACAACAGAGAAGACAACAGAGAAGGTGTTGGTGTGAGTGTGTGTGTGTGTGTGTGTGTGTGTGTGTGTGTGTGTGTGTGTGTGTGTGTGTGTGTGTGTGTGTGTGTGTGTGTGTGTGTGTGTGTGTGTGTGTGTGTGTGTGTGTGTGTGTGTGTGTGTGTGTGTGTGTGTGTGTGTGTGTGTGTGTGTGTGTGGGTGTGTGTGTGTGTGTGCGTGTTAAAGGTGGCTTCAGTTAGACCTGACTTGAACCCCACGTTTTTCATTTTCCAGTTAGCTATGACCTAAATTGCTTCAGCTCTTAAGTAACTGAGAGAAATCCAAGAACATAACATGATCACATGAGCAACATGAACTAAATCTTAACCAGATGATAAAATGGACTGGTTTGAATGTATGGCTTCATCATGTCTCATAATATGATACAGCACCACACTGCTATCCTCTTCTTCGAATCTTAACAATTCAATAAAAACAACAATCTACAGTATTATTGTTTTGTGTATTGAAATAGCAATGTAACACATTTGTTCCAGGTATAGCCTCTTTTACGGTGTTAGTGGGAGGATTAGGGAAATACGACTAATTTTCAACTCCTTTAATTTCTTAGCATTTTCTATATCCTATATACCACATTTTGTTTTTGTTTTCCTTGTTGTACTCTTAGCTCAGACTGACCTGGTTCCGAGCCACGTTTCCGTCCACGGGGTCGATGTATTCAAAGTTGTCGGCCCTCTCCACGCTGTAGACGTGGTCTCCCACAGCAAACTTCTGGCTGGTGAATGCTTTGTCTGACATTACTGACTCCAGGTCCCTCATCAAGTAAAAGGCTGCGCGTGGTTCCAGGCCTTCATAGTCAAACCTGAAAAGCACCAAAGCATAAATGCTCAGAAACATTGGCCACACAGAAGATTGGCATTAGAAAAGCATTAAGGGGAAAAGCTTTGAGGGAAATCATTTACTTGGGAGAAATATTTTAATAGCAATGTTTTGCCTAAGATTTGTCAGGGTGATTGGTGGATTTTCCTCAGAATGATCAAAGATGATTGTGCTTTAGGGTTCTCTTTTGAAGGATATGGTACTTGGCCTGGCCTGGTTGGCCTCTCCATCTACAAGTTGTGGGAAAATCTACATGAAATTAGGAAAGATCTCTGTGGGAACATGAAATGCTGCAGCAACTGTCAGTGGGAACATTGACTGCAGCAACTATCTGTGCCTCTCACAAGGGAGAGGTTAAAATAAGAACAAGTGACGACCAGTGAGGAGGCCTGGAGGAGAAATGGATGAAGGTGAAGCCCTGGGAGACATATCTGGCTTTGGTAGGGATCCTAGGAATTCAAACTTTTGGGAAAAGGGAAGTCAATCCCGGTGCTGGTTGAAATTCAATCATTATTCAATCCAGAAAAAGTAGCTTCAAGATTGAAACATGTGTACACCAATTAAGAGATAAATGATTAACCAAATGAACCTGAATGAAGAAGTCACAGCTTTAGTTCAAAGATTATTTTGCAGATTACCTGCAGAAGTAGTTACGTCCAAATTTGGCCCAGTGTTCTTTGACGATCTGCTCAACACTTTGTTTCCTGGCGGCCATGATGGACAGCCACATCAACACCGACCACAGTCCATCTTTCTCACGAATGTGGTCTGAACCTGGAGGAGAAAGAAAACAAGTGGCACATGATGTAATTGTTAGTGGGCTTTGGAGGTTCTGTCAGGTGGCCTGTATATGTGTTATTGTCTGCAAGATAACGTAAAGCGTATGTAAGTGTCAAAGAAAGAACAAACAACTGGAAGAGTAAAGTTTCTTCAAAAGGCTGGTCAAGAGAAATATTCCACTAATTACTGAGCCATATTTAAAAATGCTGTTTTAAAAAAAAAGATGGTGTTGTTCTAATGATGATGAAACACAACTTAAATCTAAGTATACAACTCCACTCTATGTAACAGAAGTTCAAGGAGAGTGCTCGGTCTTGGAGACGAACCAAACATCCCCACACAAATATTGTCTGCTGCTCCCCACCCTGAAATACACATCACACACACACACACACACACACACACACACACACACACACACACACACACACACACACACACACACACACACACACACACACACACACACACACACACACACACACACACACACACACACACACACACACACACACACACACACACACACACACACACACACACACACACACACACACACACACACACACACACACACACACACTAGTTCACACCCTTGATCCGCCACCTTCACTGGGGAGCTGTTTGTCTGTTTTGGAAAACAGCTGACCAGTAAAGTTATCTGTAAGCGGGCACATGTCTCCCTACCAGAGTTTGGAGCAGGAAATTCACTTTGCTGTTTATTTGATATAGACAAGCATGAAGGTATATTTATTATTTTCCATTCTGTTTTATTGCATACACCTTTCTTTGCTTTATCTGCTACACTGAACACTAATAACAAGAAGCATACTTCTAAGATCTGTGTCCGGCTCTACGGCTGTTAGGAAACTGACAGTTGTCATTATTTAATCCCCGTCTTACTGTCTGTCTCCCTGTGTCTCACTCTCAGACACAGAGAGAGACACAGTGGAACTGAAATATGTATTATGCCACCAAACCAAATTCAGACCTCCAACTACAGTGTGAAATAAAACATAAGTATACCCCTTTTCTCTATCCTGCTAACTATGCTTTGATTGTGAAAAAAAGGAGGTTACTGATGTCGAAGCTATGGATATCCCATTTGTTTTAGGGGGACCGGTTTGCTTTAAAAAAAAAAAATATGTAATACACAACTATTATTTGTTTGCCTACATACTTTCTTGACCCTTTTAGCTTTTTGCCTATTCATTTTCTTCCTCACCAGAGCCCAAATTTTTCTTGGGAGAATGCAAATGACTCTTTTTTTCAGACAGCATGTTGTGAGCAATAACTTTAAAGTTCTGACAATGGCCTTATCAATCTGCAAACCAGTGAAATACAATCAAAGTAACAATAGAACAACTACATAAAGTGTTACAGAACTGGTTAAATCTTCACTTGCAATAGTTAAGGCTGTGCTGGACAGAATATGTGTATGAGAGGTAGTAAGAGCAGGAGTGGAGTAGAGCTCTGATGATTTACTGCTCTGGGCTCTCGCTGAGCTTTTATCCTTACATGGGTAGACAACGAGTAAGCTCTCGCAGTCCTCTGTTCTCTCGCATGTCTGCTCTCTTTATTTCTCTCCACCATGTCAATACTTCTCATGTTTAAACTCTCCCAACTCCTTCTTTACTACAAGCTTCTCTTCTCTCTTCTTTTCATACCTACTTTTATGTTTCTTCTCACGTAGAGCTTAAGATAACATCTTCAACTAAACCAAGAAAAATTGAATGAGAGGGATAAAACTCAAATTTAAATCAGCTTTAGAAGGATGTAGGGAGAAAGTGAAACAAGGGCAGTGGAAAATAAAATGTGGAAAGGATGTAGAGGGAGGGCAAAAGCAGATGTGTGTGCATTTTTTGTGCTTGCATATTGTTTATATTTTCTGACCACGTATGTGTGTATCTGCGTTTGCATTCACAGACAACATTGCCACTGGAGGCCTGTCTCCATGTTGCAGTGATTCAGGGAGCCCTGTCTCCTTTTATAGCAGAAGAATGGAGATTATTTACACATGCAGTCAGGGTCACAGCCCTCACATCTATTATACAAGTCTGACTGGATCCACTGCTAACAACTCTGGACATGAAACAGGCAGGGAAATGCTGATTTCCTAAACAATTAGATCCTTTTTCAGAATCAAGTTTATTGCCAAGTACGTGGCAAAAAACACAAGTAGTCAAAGGATGATAACGGTTTATTTTAAAAGCCTAGGTTAGTCAAATTAAGGTTAGTATCTGACTACTTCTACAATTTCAATTGAATTTACAGAGTTTTACTGGACACTTTTGTATTTGTCAGCAGCAGCTGGCCAGCGCAGTCCTGGCCTTGTTTGCAGGCCCCTCAACAACAGTTGCTGCTGAGAGGAGGGTATTTCCGTGTCACCCACCCACTCATATTTCCCAAGCTTGTCAATAGATTAACATCAGTTTCCTTCTCTTCACACGGTAAAAGGCTGCTTCTGCTGTGTATCTGTATTCATCCGATTTCTGTATTGATGACATTGAGTATGGTGAGTGAAGTAGTTTGGATTGTGTGCTGTAGCATGACAGATAGTACCTGTCCCAAAGCTCTCCTCCCCGCAGAGGGAACAACGCCCAGTATCCATCAGGTTCCCAAAGTACCTCCAGCCTGTGGGAGTCTCATACAGCGCCAGTTTCATGGCTTTGGCTACCCTGCAAACAAACAGAGACACAAAGAGAAACAAAGCTATTACTCTATGCTCACAAGAATACAAAGCATTTATCTCTCTCTAATATGTCCCGCCAGCCTTTCTCAGTTATGATATAGAGATAAACTTACAAACCATGATCTGACCTTTGAAATAAAGCAAACCAAATGTTGTATGACAAGCCTCATCTGCCAGCAGCTCATCCAATAACTTAATAAGGCAAAGGCAGCGAGAAGAAAGTGAGTTAACCTTTTAGCTGATGTTTGCTTTGAATCCGAGCCATGAAGGAGTGTGTGTGTGTGTGTGTGTGCGTGTGCGTGTGCGTGTGTGTGTGTGTGTGTGTGTGTGTGTGTGTGTGTTTGTGTGTGTGTGTCTGTGTGTGTGTGTTTGTGTGCGTGTGTGTGTGTGTGTGTGTGTGTGTGTGTGTGTGTGTGTGTGTGTGTGTGTGTGTGTGTGTGTGTGTGTGTGTGTGTGTGTGTGTGTGTGCTTGTGTATGTTTAAGTCCTAGGGAGGGACAAAGATGAAGACAGTACAATATGTGGAAGGAGAGGTGAGTGCAAAGAAACAGACTAGAGGGGAAAAGGGCAAAAAAAAAGACTAATACAACTTCTTTTTTTTAAATGAGCAGAAAAGTAACTGGCTTTATACAATGGAATTATTAGTAACATGATATAATATATTTTAGAATAGGGTTGACACACGTCGACAAAACCTAAAATAAAATAACATGAGAATACATTTGCCTCAATTCAAATCAAACAGATCAGAGTACTTATACATGCGACCACCCCGTCTTCTAGCTAGCATCAACTAAAATGCTATTCATGGGGTTTTCTGTCCATATTGTAAACTAACTATCATTATAATTATGGCAATTTACATTCAGTCATAACATATCACTCAGCCACTTGCACTGGTTTCTTAAGGTTTCTTAAGGTCGTGTCCTAACGATTTACATTCTACAGTTACACGCACAAAGTGTACACTGTGGATTTTCGAATGCTGCCAGGCCAGGTTTTTTGAGGAGCAGTATCTTTGAAGGTGCCATAATCAACATTTTAACAACAATGGAGACTAGTATGTAAGAGAAGTCACTTGTAGTGTTGAACCCACGGACCATTATCACTCCTATCTGCCTCTCCCTCAGCTCTACAGAGCATTTCAGCAACCCCTCTTGAATAATGTTTTATGAAGTTACCACCCCGAAGCCTGCTTGCAGAGATATTTAGTTTCTAACGGCGAAACAGTGTCCTTCTCATTCCAAACATTTCACTCCTCAACCACACCTCCTCAGTAACCACTGCAACATGTAAACACAACTCCCAGGGCTACGAAATGCCGAAATAAATATTAAATTCAATAGACAATTGTTGTTCCTTCAGAAATAAACATGCACTGTCAAACTCATAAGCTTATACTGTGGGATGCTGTTACAATATATGAGGATGATGGTAGATTTCAGAGTTTTAAGGTGGTCGTACAAATCCACCCAATCATCATGCACATAAATAAACTTCACAGTGCCCAGCACAGTTGTTTACATGAGGATGGGATAATTTACCAAAAAGAGTAACTAGCTTTATTCCCCTCTGGGGAAGCCAGAGCTGGAACGGAAAGCCTGGCATTCCTAAATGAAAACAGAAACTCTGGCCTTCTGACGAGCCTTTGACTTGTCAAACGGCACGTACGCAGCCAACATAAGCACGACCCCTAGCAGCGCTATTTTTGTTGAAAATAGTGCAAAATAGTTTTGCCCAAGTTTGATAATTGCCCAGGTGGGCCTTACCTGGACAACAGCATCACCACTGGGGTGGAAAGCCCACTCATACTCAGACATAGCCTTGATGTACAGACACACACTCAGGGAAACAGGCCCATCAACAATCCCTTTTCATTCTCATTTAGATTCATTAGTAAAAGCTTCTTGAAGTCAAACAATACATGGAACTATCATCATAATCAAACCATGGCTCGGTTGATGCTGCTTCTCTCTGGCAGATGAGTATTTCTGAAGACACAATAAGGAAGTTTCTGTTCAGGGCTGCTATCCCCCTTGTTTAGGCGTGACCACTTTACTGTAAGGCTTTATCAATGTCCATTATTATACACTAGAAACAGGCAGACTTAGCATACAGAGTCAATGTGTGCTCAAGTTACTTAATCATGCAGCTTGAAGGCAGAAAAATAAATATTTTATTGATTTTTTTTAATATGTTTTTGTTCTGAATATAAGGATTGACTATGTTTGGAAGCTGGACTATGCCTGCAGGATAATTCTGTTGTCAGACTTCAAAGAAGTCAGTAGCCACACATTTCATTGATAGATCAGAATAACTTATATAGGCATGTAAGTTTGAGTGTGTGGTAGAATAAATATCAATATCATTGTAATCGTGATTAAAAGTGTCAGTTCATTTTGATAGATTTTAAGTAATTTTTAGAATAGGCTTTCAAAAAGAAAATGGTTTCATAAAATGATGAACTGTTCCAGCAGTGCAATACAGTTTATATTGAATACACATACATATTGTAAGATGGCTGGTGCATCCAAACTAAAAAATACCCATCCTGTCTGTAGTTGAAATTCAATTGAACAGAGGCAGAAAAGGTCTATCATTATAATCCTTTGACCCCTTAAGGTAAAAAGCAGTCAGATATTTTATAACAACGCTCAGCTTCCCTCCAACTCACTCACTCTCTGGGCTCCCAGGATTATAAACACAAAAACGGATCCACACACTTACAGTATGGCTTCACTGTCAATAAACACACACGTTGAAGCAATGCCTAGCTCGTTTTCTCTCTAACTCGATCTTTGTATCTCTCTCATGCATCAAGAAATATTAAGCAGTAATGTGAAGTATGAAAATCTCTACATCTGTGGACTGAAATACTGACAGCTTTCGGCCTTGACTCGATATTTCACCAAACATAGCGTCCAGCGGCCTCTCTCCTCACAGCTTCTTTTGAAGAGCGCTCATCCCGGAATTACCAGCTTAAGAATGGTATTCAGACAAAAAGCCTAGCATGCTGGGGCTTTACTTGGTCTTGAAATGTCCTTCTTGACCTTAGCTAGAACCCCTATCTCGACAACGCAGAAATGTAAAACACTAAAGATGTTGCCTCGGTGGCCAACTCGGTAAATTCCTTCAAAATGAAGAATGCAAATTAAAGTTGAGATGATTTCTGTAAATGGTCAAAGCTGTTACCTACACTGTTTTTTGGGATTAGTATCAAAATACTTTTGAGACATAATTTCAAAACGGTTTTCTGGAATTTTCCAAAACTGTGTCAAAATATATATTTATCACAATAACTTAGTCAGACTGAGAAGTGTGCTTGCTGGGTCAATGTTTGATTTGGCTAGATTCTGCACATTGCTCTATATCAAAATACTTGTGTATAATACCACATTTAAGCCTGATGACAGCATTTCACATATTTCTCTAGTAGGTTTTATTAGCATTTCTTTGTTCTTTTTCACAGCTCCACAAATGTACTAAGTCTTGGAAACTTTACATGGTAAAACACAGTCCTACCAAATTGGTCTGATATGGTCTGCTGTAAAAGTGAAAATGCCTATAATCCATCCCAAAGTACACTATAACAATTCAATCCAAAACAGCAGTATCAGTCAGGTTATATTTCTTTAAGGAGGTTTAGGTCTCGAAAAGGTAAAACTAATACACAAATAGGCTTACAAAATAATGCAAGTATGTATTTATTGTCAAATAAACTACTAGGCTATGACAGACGGACTGCACACCTTCGACCCCACAGGTTGTCATGATGAGTGCATGACAATTTAGCAAGCACAGAAGTTTAAAAAAAGCTAAAAACAATGGACACTCGGTTGAATGCAGAAGGCAGAATGCGAAAACCAAACCGACTGAAAACAGTCATCCAGTTTGAAGGGACTTTAAATGACACAATGGATGAGTAGGGGGGTATCTGTAGTTCACTTATTCTGATGGGGCTGTGGACCAATTGGGCCACGGGTCTATAATAGGGCAATTACTTCATGTTGCAAGCTTCAAAATCTGTGCCAATCGTTTGTGTTTATTCTTTTTTTTTGCTATTTTTCCAGCAAAACATTATGAAAACATGATACAAATACCACAATACTCAAGGGGTGCGTAGGATTCAAATGAATCCACAAAAAGCACAGCCTGTGGTAGTAGCACTTAAAATGGCTTAAGCATTGGCAGCTGTAAGACAATATAATATTTTGATTGCCTTGGTCATCCTAACAACTAAAAAATGAATGAAGAAAAAATAAAGAACCAATTTGAGCCACAACATCTAAAGGAGACATATAATACTCTTTTTTAGGTTTATACCTGTATTTCAGGTTTCTAATACATCATATAAACTAATTGTGGTTTTAAAAATATACATACATTTGTCATCTTGTCTGAATATACCTGTAGATACCTGTCTCTCCAGTTCTAGAAAAGGCTCAGTCTGCTCTGATTGGCTTGCGAGAATAATTTCAAAAGGTATTTCTGTAGTTTCTTGAAATACTTAGAAGAGGGGTGCCATATTTAAATGCTCATGCATGCATTGTAGAAAGGGAACCAAGTCTGAATAGCTCGTTCAATCCCATAATTTCCGAGGGAGGTAGCCCACAAAAACAGACAGGATTGGGTTTTTTTCAGTTTTTGTTTGGTAGACACTACAGACATCTATGTGCACATTGCACCACCACAAGTTATTTTTGTCATGACATGTCCTCTTTAGCATGTAACCCTTCTACTTCCCTGTGCTAATCAGATATTCGGTACAATAACTGGGACCTCACCCTGGCTAACAAGAGGGTCAGCCTCTCTTCTCCTTACATCCTCTAGAACGGTTAAAGGAGAGGCAGATGTTTCCTTTACCAATATTTCCCTCCCACTCTCTCTTCCACCGTCCCCTCCTTCTATTCATCAGCCTTATTTGTAATATGTGAGAGAAACACATACAGTACATAAAAGCAGACAGAAAGGACCTCTCCGACACATTTGACACCTGTAACTCATGTAAATCTGAACTCAAACACATTCTCTCTGTCGTTTTACCTTACTCCCCTCTGAATACACACAACTACATACACTATATACACCGTCGCATTTATCAAGGCTTTAATAACACAGTTTGCTCGACTATGCATAAACAGACAGCAGGGAGGGTTGCTCAGTCTAAACACTCACGCAGACACACACACAGGCCCTAACTCCCCTAAAAAGGCCTACACTTGGGCTGAGTCCAGGGTCCAAGAATATACTACTCTGTACTTCAACACTGCAGATATCTCTATTTCCCATCCAGAGAGAGAAGCGTTACATTCAGGGAATTAGGTAGGGGATATGAAGCTGAACAAAGTAACCCTGTCCTGCAACAATGTCACTAAGTGTTCATTGGAATGACACTCTAGGTGCTTTGCATTCCCAAGAGTGCGCCAGTGAAATATGGTTTGACAGAGACAATGTATTTCTGACCAAGTTTTTCAGAGAGCCCAGAGCATGATATTGTCTGTGGTTTAGCTATTATCTGTAATCATTTTGTAAAGAGTCATTTCCATTTCTCAGGAGATCTTACAACTAAGTTTCAAGGAAATTAAATGAATGCTATCATTAATACAAAACACCAAATATTGAGACAATAGACAATAGACTGTGTGTGTGCTTCAGGCAAAGAGGAGTCTGAAGCGTTTGTATGTGTATGTGTACATGCGTGCGAGTCTCTACTCTAAAATGATAACCAGTAATCCAGTGATGTAACACTCACATATCTAAGCAGGATCTCTCTCTTGTAGCTGTGAAACCCAGAGAGACCATGATTGGCAGTGAGGTCACTTCCTTGATGTCTGATAGTGCTGACATACCAATTCATGCACTCGCACTCTCACACACAAACACACATATGTCAACCTATGAATCCTGTACACAACTCTTATGGCGAGCAATGTGTTGGCTATACCAATACTGAAAAATATGTGATGCTCTTTTTATGCATCAAACAGCCATGATGTGGAAGTGAATGTTTCAGATCCATCAGTCAATGTTGACATTTTAGTTATTTAACCATGAGGCCTCCCTCTTTGGGATTCTTAAAAAAGACCATATGACAGACTCCAATGCCCGTCTGTCTTCCAGGGATCAAGGATACTGTGATGAATGAGCTGACAGCTACACATTTTTGCTACAGTTGTCTCTGGGATTAAAGTGTACAAAAACGTACATCTGAAATATTTTATACATTAACGTTTTAGTGGCATTAACCAAACCATATCGTTAACCTAACCATAGCTACCTCTATTAATTTAAATATATGTTTATAAATAAAAAATGAAGCAAGTAAAGTACTGAACATCTTTTTTTACTAGGACAATACATTTGGTTTTGGTAAAGTCAGTGAATTATTACATATATGAATAGGACTGATGGTCATTTATGGAGAAAAAAAAAAATCTATCTTCAATACTAACTAGAGTAGATTTGTTCTGGTTCACTCTTGTACTGAATGACACACTTCTATGGGGCGGCGTTACGTTCATTGTGTGTCACTGCTGGGATCCCTCCTACTGGAACAATGTTAATGAGGGTGACTTTAGCAATGATCACATCCTTTCACTCAGCACCCGTCGGTAACAGACAATATTTATAGGTGGTGAGAAAATGTGTGTGAGGGGGTCGTGTGTGTATGTGACCTCACAGTCTTATTCATAGAGGGTGAGTCTTAATCTGAAAGTGTGGCCCCTCTCCAGAGATTGGGCTGCTTGAGGAGTTTTTCTAGAGAGATCGAGGTGATGTGACGGAATGCAAAAACATAAGCTGCAGCGTCCCAGGATGTGTCAACATGAGGAAATGTCCCTATGGTGTGGTTCCTCTAATTTAAGGCATTTGATTGATGCGGTAGTTTTACTTGTTGGCACTGCTGTGTTTGTAACTTTAGAGATATATTTTTGTTCATTGTTTCTGATGCGATTGTAGTGCATGAAGCTGATCTGGTAAGTGATCTTGGCTGAATTTAAATTGTTGTTTTATGTCTCTGTCGTCTTTGACTCTGATAAAAAAAAAAAAACAGCAGCATAGAAACCTTGGTCAGTTTGCCCTATAAAGGGCTGTATATCAATCTCCAGTCCCTCTTCCCCTTGAACCCCTCAGATTGACTCCTGAGAGTGTGTGCAAGTGTGTGTTGTACCTGTCGAGGGCGGTGCTGGTGGCCATACTCCTGGCAAAGCCCTTGACTCCTAGCTGTCTGAAGTAAGGGATGGAGGACAGGTTGGCAGCCATGATGGCCACAGAGTCCGACGGGTTCACAAAGAAGCCGTTTTCTCCCAGGATCATATACCGGTCCTGAAAGCAGCACAATATGGTACAATGTGAGATCAGTCATACATTTCGAATTGAAATCGGACTAAACCTACTAATAACTTGCTCCTCGGTGCCACAGACTTCCAATGTTCCCCAAATGATTAAACATATAATATATCAAATTCAGCAGAACGTTTGGGTTGACATAAAAGCAGTAAGTCACAAGGTTCTTTTTGCCAACAATCAAAATGTCCTTTTAGAGTTTGTGTATAATATTGGTTACAGTATTATTAAACAGCGACCGATCCTTGTGGGAGAAACAGAGCAGATATGACACAATTCTCTTGACTAATTTACTCTGCAAAGTGTGTGTGTGTGTGTGTGTGTATGTGTGTGTGTGTGTGTGTGTGTGTGTGTGTGTGTGTGTGTGTGTGTGTGTGTGTGTGTGTGTGTGTGTGTGTGTGTGTGTGTGTGTGTGTGTGTGTGTGTGTGTGTGTGTGTGTGTGTGTGTGTGTTAGAAATGACTATTGGATGACATTGTGGAAAAAGTGAGCTGCTTGTTGGATCATCATGGATACAGTATTATTCAGCCCCCATTGCTTGTCTTCCTGTTATCAATGAGCAAAAACAAATACAAAATAAATAATTCGCTCTCTTGTATCTATGGGTGGAGCTTAACTTCATTAATTCAGTCTTAATCGGTGAAAACAAATCTGAACATTAGTGACCTAAACCAGGATATGCAACGGCATGTAAGGTCATTTATTTAGCACAAATCAATTAATATTTTTAAACAAAGCTAAACCACCAAATATTATCAACGTTTTCCAAACTCCACATAGAGTAACAAAAGGGTATTGCTTTATGGCTTGAGGCATATTTACCACCCTTATCACACTTTTTCATAAAAAGAGAATACAAGTGGATTCAACAAATGCTTATCATCAGATGTCTTACCCCATCTGCGTCAAATGCAGCTCCAAAGCCCAAGTCCCCTCCTTTCATGGCTTCTACCAGAGAGGTGGCGTAAATCAGGCTGGGCTCCGGGGGTCGGCCCCCAAAGTCCTCCAGAGGGACACAGTTGACAGCAGAGTTAGCCGGAGCTCCCAACTCTTCACACAGGATCCTACGTATATAAGGGCCCATCACTAGAACAATACATCAGGGGAGGCGAGGAGAAAAGACAGCAACAGTTTATTCTTCAATAACATTGAAACACTAAAGGGGTTACATACGGTAGATGATGAACTGTCTCACCTCCGTTCATGGCATCTATGTGTATCTTGAGCTGATCTGGTCCTGTGAGAAGACTTTTAATGGCACTGAAGTCAAAGATGTTTCTCAGCAGCTGTAGATACACCTCAACTGAGTCAACAATCTCCACTAGAGACACAGAGAAGAGATCATTTGTCAAGTTGTTTTGGTTGTATGCATTTGTGCCTTAAAGAAAGAATAAAGGAGTGAATAAGGGTTGTACCTCTGAATGGTTTGAACTTGTTCTCCAGGTCAAATTCTTGCCTTCCCAGCCTGGACAGATCAATGTGGAGGTCAGGGCAGATGGCATACTCCTCAAGTGTCCGGCTCACCTGGCAGATCCTCTCCATAACTGTGTCCGTAGACGGGCCTGCCCAAGAAAGAAAGACTTACATTCATATGACTTTCAATGGCATTCATTTCGGTCATGATTTCAAACCACTACATTTGACTCGTACATTCTCCATTGGAAGAAGCTATGGGAAAAATCATTAAACAAGCAGTCCTCACCTCCATTTGCCACATTAAACTTGATTCCAAAGTCTCCACTGGGGCCTCCAGGGTTGTGGCTAGCTGTGAGGATGATCCCACCGATGGCCTTGATCTTCCTGATGATGCAGGAAACAGCGGGGGTGGACAGGAGGCCGTTGTGGCCGATAACCAGACGACCAATCTGCAAAGCACAGATTATAAAGAGAAGCAAAGTCAGATGTCACCTAATGTAATGCTTTCTGGGGATCATTCTGTTTTGTGGCTGCCTCAAATGTTTCATAAATGCTGGTTAATATGTTTGGAAAATTGCCCATCTATGGTGGAATTTATTTTCCTGCACTGACCTGAAAAAGTTCAAGAGCCAATCTGTCCAACTAGAACTAAAGGCAACCATGGCCCAAAGCATCTCGTCATTCAGGTGACTGAATGACAGCCAGCTTTAAAAAAGCAAAATGATCTGCCCCAAGAGGGTTCCAAAATAACAGAGCTGCCCTCTTTATTTATAATTTGTATGCTACATTTAAAGTGGCAATACCACCAGCATCCCATAATTCCCCTGCATAACAGCTATTCTAAATAAAAGTGTCCTCACTGCAGAGGAATTTATTCTCCTTACGTCAGTGGATCCTCCTAACATCCGGCAAGTTGTATTTGTAAAGAAAAGTGAGGGACAACCCGAAGAAATGTACTCTTCAGAACATATTTAGCCTGTTCTGTGTAATGATTTAAGAACATAAATGATAAATGTTCTTATTGCTCACCATGTTTGATATTATTCAATAACTAGTGGTAGAAACATAGTCCATAGTGTGTGGGTTATCTGCAACTGATGCTACTAACTTGACTTTTGGTTCAATGCCATATAAAGGGGATCCCCAAAAGCATAACGTTTGGCCCTGGAGAGAAGGAAGAGCGAGAGACGGGGAACATACGTCGGCAGGAAAACTGAGCAGGATGGATGGAAGTGCTGATAAGGCCGACATCTAGGGACATTTGGCCGGGACAGCAGAAAAAACAGACTGATCTTGAAAAACACATTATATTCTCTTCAGATTTTCCTTTGAAACTCATCCAAACCAATCACAGAGATCTCCGAGCTAGCATTTTAAATGAGCTGTGGGAACTTTCCTCACTCTGTCTTCCTATTTTCATTTATTTGTTGACAATAAACACATATTTGGGATGGGTTTGCATGTGTTAATATCACACATTATTACTTTAACCTAACCTAAAGCTTTCAAGTGTGTACAAGAAGTAGTGGCATGAGCTGATCAGTCATAATTGAAATTCTGGACAAATGTTGACCAATGCAATGCAGTGTCTTCATATGTAATACATTTGGACAAGTCCTTCTCACTATGTTTTTAGGAAGTTGTGTAAAAACAATCTAGTCGAAGTTAGGTCACCTTATCGCTGTTCTTGCTTAGACTTTGGCAGTGCTTCCCTTATTTAAAATTCAATGTTAAGGTGCATATGAGTTGTTAGCAAATCATAAGTATTGATTTTCACTTCTCAGACTTTTATTATCATAGTTTTAAAGACCTGAAGCTTTACCGTATAGTGCAGTAAAGATGAGAAATATATATTTTTTTTTGAAGATAACATTTAGTTTTGATTTACATTTACTACACAGGTAGTCATAATACTACCCTTGGGTTAAACACTGTACAACTTTTAAATCATTAATGGCAAGTTTATTTATCCATGTTCTTAGTTACAGTTCTTAGTTCTTAGTGTACTCAAATCCCATTTGGATTTAACTTGCTGATAACTGATTATTTGTTTTATTGTCATACATTTTTACTGACTTGAAAAGTGAAAATAGCCTTCACTCCAATATATGTATTTAACACTTAAATAAATATCATTGAAACGATGATCTTGTGCATAGTAAGAAGTGTTTCCACAACCCAAGTTGACAAAATGCAACACATGTTATCCAGTCTCAGCGGGCCTATGGCAGTCCCCCTCCCTGCTTACCCCGTTGGCAGCTGCCATCTGCACGATCACCTCGGTGGCAGCCCGGCTGAAGTAGCGGCCGTCGCTGCCCACCACCATGGTGCAGCCCTGCCGGTCCCGCAGGTCGATGGAGGACAGCAAGCTCTGGATGTAGTTCTGCAGGTAGTTCTTCTTCCCCTCGAACACGGCTGTCTTCCTCCGCAGCCCGTTGGTACCGGGCCGCTGGTCCTCGAAGGGGGCGGTTTGGACCGTCACAACCGGGATGGGACTCGTCTCCATCCTCCACCAGATGGGAGGACGTGGATCAAATAATCTGAAGTTGGTTATTGAAGTTTGCTTCTGGTGATATTCGACCACTGAGTAAAAGTGGTCTTAGTTTGGAGAATAAACAGCACTTGGAGGGTCCTGTCAGGCTGAAGGTGCAGTATCCCAACCGAGGAGGGCTTGACAGTAGGCTAATCCCGCACAGGGATGGCAGGAAACAGCCAGCCAGCAAAATGTACTCACCTCGGCGACTTCTGTTGTAGCCTACAGAGCTACACCCCTCAGCACTGGACTGAACGTCCACCACTCTCCTCTGCTGTCAGACCTCCCTCTTTTCCTAATAAGCCTGAACAACTGACTAAAGAAAAAAAAAAGCAGGGAGGGCCAGAACCTTAAGGCCCACAATCAGCTGAGCCGCATGGACCAAAATAGACATTTGACTGATGGCAGAGGGGAATTGTGTTGGAACCGGTCTGCAACCGGACACTGTTTGTGTCTGTGCTGTCCACACTGCCCGGTTTAAAGGCATATAAACCTGGCAGGCACATATAGGACTTTATAAGTAGTCTATAGCATGACAACGCAATGAGCAAACCTGTACTTACTGATAGTAAAGTTTTTAATTGTCACTGAAATTGTATTTGTTTCACATCTCCATCTCTACTGAAGTTTATCTCCGTATCGTTTTAGTAGGCATATTCTTTTTAAATACAAAAGTGTAATCTGTGACATTGCATGTATTAGTTTGCAATCCCTTTACACGTCTGGGTTAGGCCATCACTGTGTTGAAGCCAACATCTGGTAAACAGTGCCACCTTGTGACAGAAAGGAAGAAATAAAGTTCTCTTAAACATTCAAAAATATTTTCCTTCCACAGCAAACAAGAAACCTAACATATATTTGATATCTATCATTTATGATTATTAAAATATATTCTAGTATTAATTATATAGTTCTAATATAAAAGTGTGGGCTTTTATTGTTAAAATCAAGAGCAATAAATGCAGAAACAGTCTCTTATTCTTTATTAAATCAACAAGTGTCTTGGGGACTTTAGTTTAGAGCTGGCATGACCCTTTTTAAACTGCTGGTTAGAAATGTTGTTTTACGTTAATTTTTTCAAGATGTTATCTCAATAGTTGAAACTCCATAACAACATTCTGATTGTGTTTTAACCAGGATTTTTGACCATTTTAATCATCTTTAAATATCAATAACAAATGACAGTATAAGTGAATATATTTGACTTGGAGAATATAGAATTATTGAGAGTTTGGACTTATATTACATATAATATTTTGGAGATAATGTGAAATTATGTCAGAGAATTTAACTTTCATACATTGACAGCTTATGCATCATCTGAAGATACAATATATTTTTCACTACCTATAACAATACTTATCATGGGCTTATCATGGGCTTTTCAAATGTATTAGACTGTTGTTCTTACTTTTATATTTGGCATTGGCCTGACCCAAACAATGATGATGTAACTAAAATAGTGCTTTAAGTAACCAAAAAAGAGCATGAAACATCAGATATTTTACAGATATTTATTTTCACAAGTTAATTAATAACAAAAACACACAAAACGCCTTCCACTGCAGCATGTCTCACAAATATATTACCAACCATCTTATTAACAATTATTTCATTTAAGACATAACTTTGTCACATAAATATCATGCAATTAAAACATTTCTTTAAGAAACAATCTACACCAACTTGTCTTCAGAAAGCCTCGAACACACAGACACTGTGAAGGCTTCAGTGATGGTAAGAGAGTCTGAGGTGCTCGTTTCTCAAAGGAGCATTGCTCAGCATGGCAGGAGGACAGAATGGAGCCTGCATCAGCGTGGGGACTAAACGGGCAGCAGGGCCAGACATCAGGTGACCGTACCCGAGAGAGCTGCGAGGTGGATTCAGGTTCTGTGCACTGAAAGGAGAGGGGTTGCTCATGATGCTGTCAATACTGAACGAGCATTTTGCCTGCAGGCGAGGCTTTGGCTCAGCAGGGTCTGTGGAGCAAAGCTGAGCTCTGAAGTCTTTAGGCCCGTTGCTGTTCCCGTGACTGTTCAAAGTTTGTGGTAGAATGTTATAGGAAGAGGGAGGCATCATAATGCCCTCCTGCAGAGGCATGTAACGGATAGGAGCAGCGGGTGGGGGGCTTACCTGGCCATGTACGCAATACGGTTGCCCGTATGGCCGGTAGCAGTTCAAGTTGGAGTAAAAAATAAGTCCGTCTTTGCCAAACTCGGGCTGGTTTCTCTTGAAGCGCTTCCTGCGTCGAAGGAAGCTGCCGTTGTCGAACATGTCCTCTGAGGCAGGGTCCAGAGACCAGTAGTTACCTTTGCCCGGATTTCCGGGCTCCCTCGGGATCTTGATGAAACAGTCGTTGAGGGACAGGTTGTGCCGGATGGAGTTCTGCCATGCAGGGAACTTGTCTTTGTAGTAGGGGAACTTGTTGCTGATGAAGTCACAGATGCCACTGAGCGTCAGCTTCTTGACCGGGCTCTGCAGGATGGCCATGGTGATGAGGGCGATGTAGGAGTAAGGAGGCTTCACAGAGCTGCTCTGGGCTTTCCTGGACAGCGGGGCGTCTGCACAGAAACTGTTCTCGCTTTCCCCCGAGGAATCTGGCTCGGAAGAGTCAAATTCAGCACCAGATTCAGCCGAGGAACCAGGGTCCGTAGAGCACTTGTTTCTATAAATACGGACACTGGTAGGCTCGTCCTCGCCCACTATATCAATCTCATCCTCTTCTAGAAGCGAAGCAGGGTGTTGTGGAGCCTCAAATTCACCGGAGAGAGTCATGTTCACACGCAGAGTGGTCAAAAACGCGTAAAAACTCTGTGCCAAAGCTGCATTAATGTTTCGCCGTGCGTAATACCAAAAGGCCTCTGATCATGCGTAAAAGCGCATGTATCATTTGGTTCTTCCTTAAACCTTGTTTACTGGCTGTTTGCTGTGATAAGAAGGGCTAGGGCTTTATATGAGGGGAAACTGCTGCCCTGCAGGCCAGTCCCATTAACCCTCTGGACCTATCAGAGGAGCCCCTCGCCGCGGGGAGCCAGAGGATGCGATCACACAGGTGGGGGGGCTTAGGGGGTCTTGAAGTGGATATGGCCTAAGAAAGCTCAATGTTTAGATTTCCTTATTTCACTCATGTGTTTTATTGAAATTGCCCAACGTTTAAAGTGAGTGCCATCACGAAATTACATAACACACAACTAAATGTCCAATATTACAAATAATTACTGAAATCTTACTTTTGATGTAATTTTTCAGCCTAAATAACCATCGATAAGTATGGGCTTTACACATAAAAATCACCACAGTTTTATTTTGACTTATCGCTCAAGCCACTTTGAGTCCGGAATAGGCATTCTGTGTTGGGCATGCAATCATTTATATGATACAAAAAAATAATCATTAAAAATATGTTAAAGTTAATTCCTGATATTTTAATCATCTGATATTACAAGTCGTACAGCATCACAGTCGGCGGTTGGATGCTCTTGGGAATTTTAACACCACGCCTAGCCGCCGCTAAGAAATAAAGTGTTTCCCCCTCGGAACCCCCGCGGGTTCGTTTAGTTTGCCACCTCTGGATGCCCGTGGGTGGTGTGACCATGAAAATGGCCGTGGTGAGGCGTCCCGCAGGCAGGAGAGAAAAGAGGCAATAGTCGCCTTAACGAGGCCATCAGCATCAGAATCGAGTAGGAAACGGCTCAGCTGAACGCTGCGCTCTGGGCTACAGGGCTCAGCCCGGCTTTACGACCGGGATGAATGAGCTGAGCCATCCTCAAAGCAAACCGGTCCTATAGCGGATATGTGCTAAAACCGTGCTGCTAAACCATCTCCATTGCAAATGACTACGTTGTGAAAACTCCACCTATTTCCTCACCTTACTGCGCCTACTGTGTGAGAGATGGCTCTCACATGACTGCATACCAATAAAGCCCAAAGTAACAAATACCCGAATGGCTGCGATTTGTCAAGTATCACAAGCACTAACTTAATTCAATCTGAAATTCAACATTTAGTCTTAAGTGAAGCAGAGTTGATGCTTAGAAAGTACTAATTGCAAGAAAACCACATTATTATAGGTACAAATTAAGAATAGTTTTTAATGAAGGTCTCATTATAGGGGGAAGCTGAATACAGTAAACGAACCAACCAGTTTATCTGTACATGAAAAAAATACAGGTTTGCATGGTAACCTTTTAGGCATAATAATTACAGCCACACCTACATTATACACATTTTTGGAAAACTTAATATTACAATACAATATTTGAGTCAGAAGGGTTAAAATAACAAGGCTTGCTGATTGGATGCAGAAGTTGAAAACTCTGTAAAAGTTTGATAATAAAAGCTAAGATGTTAACGCTCTTAAAGCCTTTTCACACTCTGTTGAGCATCATCGTGAACTTACCACTTTAAAACAAAGGCAATTTGTGTCTGTTGTTATGTTAATAGTCTGCTGTTGTCACCTAGAACTAGTCATTTTACAAATAGCTTGAATCTTTATTGTGTTAAGGTTGATCAGAAAAGACTTAGAATATGTTCAGAAAAAACAACTTTATTTTGATATATAATAATTTAAGAATACAAGATGTTAGAGGCCAGAATTGTAAGCAGACCTATTTGTTTACAAGGTACAGTGTTGTATAACCCATGATAGAGTGTGTACATCACTTTTCAACTTCATAAACTATTTGATCACCCAAATGAACCTTTGTTGCATCTTTTTGTGGTCAAGTGTACGTTGCGAGGGTGCCACAAAGCACTACACACATACACACTGTTTATGTCGCTTTAAAGCAGGCAGTGGCGGATTACCCCAATGTGAAACTGTTTTCATCACTGCAGTCACATTAACCGTCCTCTGACGTACCTCGGGTTCTTGTAGGAAAGGAGTGAAAGTCTCAAACACAGCCCAAGAATTATGGATGGTCAAAGCCACGACATTTGCTTCAGAATCATCAGTTTTCGAAGCAAAGAGGAGAAAAGAGTTTGTAGCTAATTTGCGTTTGCTCCTTCCAACACTTTAGAAATGAACTGTTCCTGCAGAATGTTCTTGTCCAGGTTCCGACCTGCAGGACACAAACATCAGCATTGATATAGCACGGCTACACATAAACAGGAACACTTAGGTATTATAGTAATAGACTCAAGTGGGCATGAGGACTTCCCAAGGCAGTACAACACAAAAGACAAAATGGGTAAGGCTTTATTTTATGGGTTTGTAATTTCCTTAACATTTCAAATACATTTTCTATATAAAAGAACAAGTCAATGTTATTTAAGCGTTGAATTACATGTGTTGAGTTGAATTGTTGATTTCCAGAGATTCTACAAAATTAAAGGTCAATAGATACCCAGGGACATGTTTTACTGGAAACATAACCCCTCCATTTTTGTAATTGTTGTATATGTTTACAGGTTAAGCTAACCTACGTTGAACAAAGTACAAGGCTCAAATGAACACTGTCTTTATTTTTCTAAAATCATTTATACCAGATAATTTACTGGGATGTTTTAAGTAATTGTGGAACAATAAAATGAAACTATCATGCTTGCCAATAACTTACTGAAATATATGCTAGAATCAAGAAACAAGTTAACTGAGAATTTCTAAATAAAAGTGGTGTGTAAGAAATGTGTAACGATGCACACGTGAAAGTGTGTGTGTGTGTGTGTGTGTGTGTGTGTGTGTGTGTGTGTGTGTGTGTGTGTGTGTGTGTGTGTGTGTGTGTGCGCGTGCGTGCGTGCGTGTGTGTGTGTGTGTGTGTGTGTCTTCACCTATAAAGACCAGTCTGTTGATCCGCAGGTTCTCCTCCCAGAGCTGGGGAGTCTCATTCAGGTCATACAGCTCGTGGACCCCCTGCAGCATCACTTGGTGGGCTTTACCTGCAAATGATACTATACCCTGAAACACACAAGTCACAAGTCACGAGTTACACATTAACAGAAACTAAATGAAGCGGTTGGAACTGATTAACACAGATAATAAAGGGGCAGTTATTGATCACTGCTGCACCGGGGGAGACTATTGTGCCTTACTGTACCTTCAACCGAATGACAGTCATGGGTTGCCCTTCTTTGTTTTTAAACATCTTTTCCCAAAGGAGTTCCTGAAACGGTAAAAATGGGTGTTTACTTTACGGAGGGCTGCATTGTGAGAGAGCTAATTAGTAATGGCAACAGAAATACCAACTGGAGGGTACCTGGATGAAAATGTTTAAGGCGTCCTCACAGAGATCTCCAGCCACTTCAAACGTCACAGTTAAAATACTCTGAGGATGACATTAAATAAAACATGAAAGTGTAATCCAATATATACAACTAATTGTATTGACACATTTGAACATTTTATGGTTTTGAAGATATTTTTCTTTCTTTCTGAAACTTAATTTCTATATTTTAATTTCAAAGAGATACAGATAAATTACCCTTTTTGTGAAATTAAATTAGAAGGAAATTCAGATAGGCAGGCTTTGATGCAGCAGGGACTTATTTATCTCTAATTCAAAATAGCAGACTTTAAGCAAATACGTATTATCAGTCCAATAACAATAAATAGATTTAAAGAAAAATAGGTACTCATTAGGCACAATGGACAATTCAAAGTGTATATTTGTCATGTATTAATATACATATTCTTTCCTTGATTCATTATCATGAATGCAGATTTAAATGTTAAGGTGGAGACAATTTTGACAAATTTGTATATAAGTGTTTTATGTAGGACAATATCTCCCACTTAAATGTAGGAGAGTAGGAGTGTATAAATAAAAATAAAATGGAAAAGCCCAAGTGAAGTAGCACAAATGTACCTAAGATAAATACTTGGACAGCTATACACACTGCTTTTACGTGTTGAGATTCTTTTTTGCAGTCTGTAATTCAGAGTTAAAGTTCACTGATGGTATTTATTTAAAATACTTTAACATCCATTTGCAGTTTACCGAAACCTACAAAGTCATTATGACCGTTAAACAAAAGAAGTGTTTTTACGCCCCGGCTGATGACTTTGTCAATGATAGTGTCAAAAACCACAACTCCACTCGGCACCTGAAACCACTCTTGATCTGCTACACACACACACACACACACACACACACACACACACACACACACACACACACACACACACACACACACACACACACACACACACACACACACACACACACACACACACACACACACACACACACACACACACACACACACACACACACACACACACACACACACACACACACACACACACACACACACACACACACACACACACACACACACACACCATTAAAAGGGGCACTTTGTAGATATTTGGGGTTTTTGTGTTGAAGTGATAAGGTTACACACTTCCTTGTCATTTGGTATAACAACAGAAAAACAGCATTCTCATTTACATGAAAAGAGCAACACGGGGAAGAGGAAGGGGGAGAAAGGGGGAGGGTCTGAGGGACGGTTGAGCCTCATGCGGGAAAGGGAACTTGGAGAAAACAGACAACAATGCCGTTATTTACCCACACAAACAACCCTCATCTCTCCTCATCCTGTGATAAAAGGTCATGGGGATAAAGCACAAGATGAGGCCTAATTGCTGCGAGCACTCATTCGGTCTTAAGCCAGATGAAACATCAAGATAAATGGCATGATCCTGGAATAATCCTGGAATAAGTATGTTTCATTGTTTACATCTTCAATGAAAAGAACAATATATAAAATGATACACAAGAGGTTTCCAATTTAGATCTAAATTCTAATTAAAATCTTAAGCAAGGTACTGAATTTTATGACATCTGGATTTAGATCAAACAAGTGTCGAGTCATAACATGCAGCCAGTCTAGCCAACACAATCTGCCCAGTCTACTGAAAGTCTATGTTGCTGTGTAGGACCGAGACTGGGTCTATTTGCAGTGGGACAAGAAAACATCAAAAGCCTCAAGTGGATCTCAACACAAAAACCAAAGCAGGGAGGGAGTTTTCACTACAGTGTCACAGCCTGGGGGAATGCAAGGCACAATGTTAGCCTCAGGAGAATGCATACCCTTTATCCTGTAGGAAATGATGTGTTGAAATAAATTAACAACCAAAACAAGGAGAAATATAAGACATGCATAGAGGTAGGTTTCGGCAGACAATGAATAAAATGAAAACAATACCTTGTCAAGATGTGGTCTTGAATCTTTCACAAGTTGGAGCCTCTCAGCCAGACTTTAAGAGAGAAATGATCAAATAAATGATTTATTTGGTCCAATATGAGAAACTATTTCAAGCTGAAAGGACAGATCACTACATTGAATTTATTACCTTAACTACATTTGCCCATATCATATCTTATCACAACTGTTAGCTCTAACACCAGGCTAATCTTTGCACATTAGACGACGTGGAACATTTCAGAGCTACATTTTGGGATATTTCCATTTTTTTATAATTTTCTGAGCTGAATTAACATTATTTGTTAAAAAATGTGTTGACATAATAATTAAGTACATTTAACATTATCATCATTCTTCAATATCCCTGCATATCTCTTTACTCTCTATTATGGCTGCTGACACTTAGGGGTATTTTTAAATGTTTAGTTATTGTCTGAGCATTTATTCCATCATATCTGCTCCATAAATAACAATCTAAAATAATTATTTTAAAGCGGCATAAACGGATTACATGACTTATTTGGTGTTTTCTATCTGATGTTCATTGCTGTCTATCATGAAAAAAAGATAATTAATGTCACAGAGGCTTAACTGGTTAAATTGAGGGATCATGTAACAATGTTCTTTTTCTTCTCCGGCTTGTCTATACAGTTTTGTCTTTGAGTTTTGTCTCACAGAATGAAATCCCTACTGGGAGCTGTATCAGTGCTTAATGACACAACACTGAATGGACTTGTGAAAACTTTAGAAATGGCAATTAAATCCTACAAAACACCAACCACCACCCCCAAACAAACTACTGGCCTTTTTCTACCCATCAGACCTCCTCATCCTCCCCCTTCTCCCTGACCTCACAAGGAGGCTAAATGTTGTGTCCAGCAGCTTGAGCCCTGTGTGCTGTTAGTACCACACAGGCGGAGCGGCGGGGGGCCGCTTCAAACAGCCAGCGTGGGATGGAGGGGAGGAGGGGCCTGGACTCTCAAAGGCAGGGGGAAAGGAGCTATCTGTTGGGACAAGGGGACTCCTCGGGAGCCAGTGGACACACACAGCTCTAATCCTCTGCAGCTGGGCTCAGGGACACTGACCGAGAGCATGTAAGAGAGCTTTAACACCGCGGCCCGTTTTATTCACATGAAAGGATGAACACTGACGCTATTCATGAGAATGACATTCTGCAGGGAATACAATATGATGACCACCCTGCGGTGTAACAGGGGATTGCTCAATAAAAGAGTGTGTTAATTAGAGGGAAACATGATGAGCAACAGTATCAAAGACTGCTGGGTACACAGTTCAGACAGAAGAGCAACAAAGGCTATCAATGCAGTCCAAATAAGTTCTTGATCCGTTACTGTAAGTTTGAAATAGAACACGTTGGGTACTCTACATATTATCAGCACATTATGTATGTATGTGAACGAGAAGTTTCAGTGTAGAAATGCCAAAAATATATTCAAACAGTATAGCAATTAAATATGTTGTCCCCTAGAGAGCACCTACACATGTAATATATCAGCTGTGACATGTCCTGCTACTTAGATATTTGTAACACATTTTCTCTGTCACATTTAGTGTAGTCATATTAAAAAAATGTAAATACAATATATAAGTGCCTTTTCTTATTTTGCTTTTTTGCTTCCTCTTCCTTCTGAAGTTAGTTGATCATATGGTTTTTGCCTTTTTTCAAGAAATATGTTGTAATTAATAAACACTGTCACTATAACATCACTGTCAAGGCATTCCTGTATTTATATAAGCTGTAAAATGTTCCATATAATTAACCAAATGTTATTGATCCTAAAACTTGTTATGTTACTTATCAGCTGTTATGTTTTTGTCACTCAAAAAATATCTTTTTATTACAGTTACAGTTTTTAGTCGTACATTTCTTGACCAAACCATTATATATTTTTCTGAATAAAGAAATGTTGTGTACATAAAACTTGAATGGGCTAAAAACCAACTCACTGCGCTCCATTCGTGCTGTCGAAGGAGTGCAGATCCAATACTTCAGAAAGATCGACCCTGTGAAAGAAGATCTGGTTATAAGGTTATGTTGGCATAAACTAACATCAAGGCTAACCGGGTGAACTGGCTCAAGCTAAAAGTTGTGGGAATGTTTTTCCGATTAACCCCTCACTGCACGGCGTCTTTCATCTGTTCACCCTGGTCTGAACTCTGTGGGGGGGCACATCAGACCCGAAACACACCCAGACCTTTCATACACACTGCTTGTGTTAGCCAGATGCTACCTGGGACCAATAACACAACATGATGCTAACACATAAGGCCAATACACACACATGTTGGCACGCACATATGCAACCATGTCTACTTGAGACCAAGGGTCAAAGAGCAAAGATTTGTGGGTAACTGAACACCATTGAAGGTATGGTGTTTATTCAGGGTGCAGCAGTTTGTGTACGTGTGTGTGTGTGTGTGTGTGTGTGTGTGTGTGTGTGTGTGTGTGTGTGTGTGTGTGTGTGTGTGTGTGTGTGTGTGTGTGTGTGTGTGTGTGTGTGTGTGTGAGTGTCAGGGTTTTCCTAAGCAATGTCACGCCTGACTTTGATATGAAGATCTGAGCAGGAGCAGCACGTGGAGTTCATCTGTTACACCAAACAAAGCAGGAAATCTGGTACAAAGCCATATCCAAACACAATCTTACTTTGGTCGGAAAAACATACCTCGACTTCTGGCTCTCTAGAATCTTGACAAGACCATTAACAGACCTGAAGAGAAAGAGAAATAAAGTTCAATCTTTTTATAATTGGCGGAACGGACCAAGTTTCTTTTACCCCAAGCCCCTACCACTTTGTTTTAGGCCCTTGTCAAGGAGGCAAAATGTGCCGTTTCCAAATGTTACATAAGGATCTCAAATATAACATCAACAGAATACTCCTAAACAAAAAGAGAATACAAGAAGTCTGTGAAGCTGACCTGACCGCCTCTCGTATTTGGGCAAGTTCCTCCTCATTCACCAGGTCTGTCTTGTTGATGATGGTGAGGTCAGCCACAGCAATCTGCCTAAAAATAATTTAACACAATATTGTTTCTATTTGGAAAGTGACACAATTTACAGGACAGAAACATCAAGAATCACACCAAATGAAGATACTCTGTGTACGTATTGTCATGGCTGGCAGTGGGGAGCTGAGTGCTGTTTAGTTTAGAGGTGAAAACACAAACAAAGACCAAGAATGCAAAGGGTCATGCAACTGGTCTGTCTTCATCAGGGTATTTGTTCAACAACAACAGCACACAGCTGCTGGAAGAGACAAACAGACAGACGTCCAGGGAGACAGACAGGCGGACGGCAAGGCTCTGGTCAACAGCACGTTATGAGAGAGTGTGGTGGACACTGAGTATTTGGTAGGAATAGCGAGAAATCACCACTTTCATGTCCATACAGCACATGTAAAGCTTGCACCAGCATAAAGTTCAGTATTCAAAATGTTATATCATGTGAGTTTAATCCTTAAGCAGTGTGATTTCTCTTTGTAAGAAAACAAAGGAACTATCAAACTAATTATTCAAACGAAACATGAGCAAACATACCTGGCTGCTTCATTGACAAGTCCATCTGCTTTCTCCTCTGTTAGTTGCTAGAGAAAGCAGAGCAGGTGGCAACAACTCACAAATGCATTCAGAAAATGAAAGGACAACTTCTACATTTTAAACTTTAGGCAAAAAAAAACATTGGGGATTTTTGCCAACAGCCGAAAAAAAGGTGACAAATAAATTGGTAAAAGAATGACTTATCTTTCATCTTTGTAAACTAAGAGACTTTCTCAACACAAATCCACAGGAGATCGCCTTTTCATTTTCTGCTTGTGTCTTGGCTTACACCAGGGATGCAGGCGGCATTTTCCAAAACAGTTTAATATGTAATAACAGAGAGAGCAGGAGGCGTTAATCTGGATCATGACCCCTGAGTGTCACACTGACATTTATCTGTCACCAGATGCATCCCCACCGCTTTATATCCGAAGGAATGAATGACACAAATGTATTAAAAAAAACATAATAGCATGGCCAGTTCCTGCTTTTTTTATTTAAAAACCTCTGTACCAAGAGACAAAGGCCTTTCGGAGGGTGGGAAGTTTAGAGCTAACTTGAAGCCCTTCGGACAGATGGAGATTTTATGGGACAGATGAAGGGGGAATGCAGGTGAGTGAATGTGACAGTCCTATTACAATGGTCACATGCATCTCTGATATCAATTACTCTTTCACTATCAGTTATCCTCCCCTTCCTTCTGTCATTCTTCCCTTTATCTTGCCACTCTCCAATGAGAAGACAGAACAGCCCCTATAGGCTAAGAAATGTGTCACCTCCCAGAGTATGACACCTTCAAATTAGAGCCCATTATCTAGGTGTCACTTGTCCTGTTTCTTTTATATACCACGGGGAGGGCAGGATGTGTGTGTGTGTGTGTGTGTGTGTGTGTGTGTGTGTGTGTGTGTGTGTGTGTGTGTGTGTGTGTGTGTGTGTGTGTGTGGTGGCTATGCACTAGGGGTTTACAAACTATCTCACTAGAAACTAGTTTTAAAGCTTATATTTTAAGTTAAAATAAGCACAAGGTTTTTAGAAATTGCTCAGCAGCAAATAATACTGGCGATGTAATGCAACAAGAAAAGTCGGGCTGCAACAAATTATTGTTTTCAATACTGAATACAGTGTTGATTAATGGATTAATTAAATAAACTATTACATTCGCAATGTTCCACAGTCCAAGGCTACAACTTTAAAGTGCTTGGTATGTCTGGCTCACTGTCCAAAGTCCAAATATATTACATTTTGTATGCATTTGAGAAGCTGCTATGAGCAACTGTTGAGCATTTTTGCCTGATAAATGTCTTCACTCATTTACCAACTCTCAAAAAGGTTGTTGTTAGATGTTCTTTTGATTTTTTCCCGCACTAAAAAGAGGACTTTTGCTGATAAATAAGAAGCATCTTGAACATTTTGCACATACCTTCAGTCCATACTTGGCGTCGATGACTGTGACAATGCCTAGAATGAACAAAGTAGAAATAAAGTGATCAGAGAATCAAATTTAGAGCCACAACTGCGCAGCCTTGTCCAATTTGCCTTTTGGGGTTTAGTTTTGTCCTTTTGTCTAAAGCACTTTCTCTGAGTTACTTGAAGTACACTTTTGGTCACAACAGAGCAGACAGCTGAGTATTTGGGTTGAGAAAAGAGACGCCATTCATGCAACACAAAAAAACAGAAATACAAACAAGAAAATATGTCACCTCCTACAAACTAGACAAGGAAATATATCTTTAATGCTTGACTATAGCTGGAGCTGTAACTGTTTTAAAATGAGCAATTTCCTTGAAAGCACCATCCCCGCTGGTTTAGATCTGGAGTATAACATTTGAGTAGTAGACATTTTGAACCTATTTGACATATAAGTGTTAATTATGTATTGTTTTAAATGGCAGCACCTAAATGTACTTCTCTTCTTAAAGGTGGGGTAGGTAATTTTGGAGAAACCAGCTCGAGTGCGCTAGAATTTGAAAATACACAGCCGGAACAAATCTGCCACTTCCTTACAGAGCCCCTCCTCCAACACACACGCACATGACCAATGAGGGCACGAGATAAGTTTGTTCACAGATGGAAGGCTGACAGGCAGGTAGGCCATCCAGTTATTTTAGCCGGGCCGGCTAAAATGATTGGTCGTGCTTTTTACAGTACTACGGCTTCCACAGATGAATTTTTTATGGATTTTTTTGTCAAAGCACTTAAGATATTCATTGCTATCGGGATGTTAAGAGCATTCCATGGAATATAACAAAAAGTGTATCTCGAGCCGGTTTCTCAAACTTACCTACCCCACCTTTAATTGAATCCAGTAAAACCACTAATGTTAGGTGTAATGTTTAAAACACTAGACAAGTAGATTTAAAGTATTCCCACCACCCAATGTACTGCATGGTGGACAAAGACACTGTCATAGTAAATATCTTACCATCCAAATAGATGTCACTGCCAAGCTCTGCATCGACCCAGAACATGGAGGCCACAGCTCCTGCAGGAGGATACGAACTGGCATGTTACATTGTAAATGGCTGAAATGCACACAAACATACAAATTACATTTTTTCAAAAATGTCAGGCAGAAAGGGGTTCTTTCCGTAAGTAAATAGAGACTGTCTTCTTCCTTCTTGGCTTTCCCTCTTGTAAATGTAATTTACTCTAATGCAAGTTATCTTTCTATTTTTCCATTTTGGCTTCAAAAAAATAAAGAGAACAGGAAAAAACATTCAGTCCCCTGGGATGCTACATGGGGTTCACTGTGGTTGAAAAGACAGCAAATTAAATATTACACAATAATATATTTTTTGCTACATTTCGCTTGATAATTGAAATAGGAATAATCTTATCATTACGACATAAAGTGAAAAAACTATTTTCAATTAGATCCACATTTAAGTTTTTCTGTTTAAAGTCCGAAACACTGTGTGCACTTCCTGCTGTCTGAGCTCTGTGAAGCAGAAACAACCAATATCAGAAGCTTTCAATTGTTAATCTCCTGCTGGTACATTTGGTTTGTTTCTATTTTCCTATGAATATGGTTTTTATAAGACCCTATGTTACCATGCCAGCCACAGCTTGTTCACATAATGCACTTTTGTCAAACTGCCAACCGAGAATAAGAAAGCATTGTAAATATTTGATAGATGTGTAATGAAAACACTGTTTTTGAGTGGCATGTTTCACATAACTCATCCACCCTCTTCCTAAAAAGAAAAAGGAGAATCCCTCGGGAGCCTTTATGATTGACAGCACAGCCACAGCCAATGACAGACCTGTCCTCGTCAATAACGAGTCTGTCTCAGCCAATGACATGGCGGAGGAGTGAGGACAGCCCGGTCTAAGCGTGCTCTGTTGGTTCTGTCTGTGAGGCCGAGTGGTGTGTGTCGCTACCTCCTGACACCTGTCACTAAGCAACACACCCCGGTTGTCACAGCGCTATTGATTCCCTGATTCAGAGCTCAGAGCTGAACGGACAGCTAGTGTTTTCTGGCTGCCCTGAGGAAAATAGGCTCTTTGGATGCTCCTGTCACAGCTACACAAGCCTGGTCCTTAGAGTTGGAAACATGTTTCACTTCTGGAAGAGATATCCAGGGCTTTATCCTTCATTAAGATAGATACATAGAAAAAGGGATCTATGAGGCATCTTTAAATATGTATGTGTACCAGGAGTGTCAAGTCGTTCTTGGTGGATAAGAGAAAGAGGTAGCACTCTCTATTGTTTTTTTAATAAAGAGTGCTGAAACTTGACCTTGTATTGCTTGTAGTAACTAAGAAATTATAAATATTAAGAACGTTTTAGAAAAAAGTGTTTATGTGTGAAAGTTTGGCGTGAGTAACTTTTACCTTATGTCTTAGGTTTGTCTTTTAATTGAATTCAACTTTATTTTGTGTGTTTTCATTTGCAATCAGTTGATATAACTTTTACAAATATATATTTATAGCCTATACAAAATAAATACTCATAATCTTATACACACTTTACTACTTTAATGCCACATTTAGCAGCCCTATATTCTGAATCAGGAATCCATTCTGAATAAAAAGGGGTCTCCACAAATCAAAATCCAATTGAATCGTGAGGCACTGAAACACACCCTACTGTTAATACCAATCCTCAGGTGTTATAAAGCTTTTTAAAAGTATTTCCTACTCATTGCATTTTTTGCATTAAGCAGATGTAGCTGTACCCCCCATTCGCCAACACAAGACACAAGTCTCCTCTTAGTGAACCTTTAAAGTGACTTTTCAACAGGAGGGAAACAAATGTCTAGTTGCTCTGCCAGCCAGAGCTTAAAAGATATACGGCTAATCTAATGATCAAATAGAGATTTGTATGATAAATGCTCACATTTTAACTTAACTCAGAATGTGTAGTACCTGGATCAGCGAGTCCAGTGGTTTCCAGCAGGATGTAGTCAAACTTTCCTTTCTTCTGCATTAGGTTCTCGATGGCTTTAAGACCATTGTCCCTAAATCATTAGGTAGAAGACCATAATGAATACAATGGCTTATGTAGGACTCTAGAACAAAATGTCAGCAAAACAGATAAGCAACCAAGTACAAACTGTAATCTAATGAAAAGATTGGTTGAGTTGTAAGAACTGGTCTCTTGATATATTATACCTCAAGAAAATAATCAAAAAACAATATTATAACCAGGGGTGCACATCACTTTTTTGCCCTGGTTCTCAAAGGAGCACCTGGAGATGTTGTTTGGTGCGCATCCTTAAAATGAAATAAAGCGGACCTTTTGAGGGGTACTTGACTTTATGAACAGGGGGGGGGAGAGGTACGCTAGTGAGCATGCTCATGAACTGTTCGCTGTTCACTGTATGCCTCGCAGCAGGGATACTGTGCGGAGTGCATAAAGCAGACCCTTCACGCGATAGCGAGGGGTAGAGCGAGGGATCGCAGATACCATCGTGCACGCGGACGGATTAAAAAAATTAAACCTAAATGGCTCGCGAATTATACTTTGGCGGCTGTTAATATACCTGGGCGGCCCGGCCAAGTAAAGTCTATGTGTGGGAAACCCTGCTATCTTACCAGTTCTTACGCAACTCGCAAATATCTCTCTCTCTCATCTCTCTTTCCTATCTCTCTCTTCTCTCATCTCTCTCTCTCAATGTTGGTGCGCAAATGCGCTTTTTTTCAAATGATCCGGTGCTCCTAACCTGCGCACCAGTTATGTGCAGCCCTGATTATAACGCACTCATTAGCTTAGCAGTTCATAAATGTATGTTAAAAGGTCAGACATTAGCTTAAGAATTCAAACTGAATGAATATATTTGAAACAAAAGAAGAAACAACAAGTTCAATCTTTAATTTCTGATTTAAAAAAAACTCCAAATAGACTCTAGTCACTGTACATACTTGACAGAGCAGCAGAGGCAGCCGTTTCTCAGTTCCAGCCACTCCTCGTACAGCTCTCCTGCCTGACTCACTGCGAGCGACTTCTCCAGGGCGCTGCCTGCAGGTGGAGGATGAGAAAGGTAAATCAGAATACAATTAGCTGATAACAAATTGGCTAACTACCAGGTATACAATATCGCTATTTATTTTTGCACGAATAGCTATTTCAGAAATGGTCGGTATACATACAGGTTTTTTGACCACTTCAACAACTTTGAGCAAAATAGAAAACTGGCCAAACCAGCCCATTGTTTATTCAACATTAACGCTAAGTTATGATACTCTAAGAAAGAATGCAATTTAAAAATATATGTTGTCGCAAATATCACACCTGTTGCTGTACCAGTTTGTATCAGAACTGTGGATCCTTAGTAATAAAAGTAATCTATGAGCTGTTTGCAGTTTAGGCAAAGTTGCTACTATGCTGCCCTCTTGTGGTAAACTGAGGGAATAACAACAAAAGCATCATGTGTATTACACATATTTGTTCACAACATCTTTGTAGGAGCCATTTTATGAGTGTTGTTGGTGTCTCAGTTTACCTTATTTATATTTATAGTGCAATACTATTTTGAACACTTGGTGGCGGGGTTTAGCTGCACCGAGTGTATAAAAGGGGTCACAGGTGACAGGAAAGATGAGGACACAGGAGGAAGAGCACACCGATTCCACTCAATGTAAATTTAACTGTTCCAATGTCCTATATTCTTTGCCATTACTTCACAGGAGGGTTTAGAGTGATCCAGACGTAGACACAAACAGATGATTTCCAGTCTTTTTCTGCAGTTTATAATGATGTTTATTTAGCTTTACATACCAAGGTTTAATTATACTGTGTCAATAGTTGTGGTATGAGCATCTGCCGGGCTGGTGGAATCAGTGTGCTCTTCCTCCTGTGTCCTGTGTCCTCATCTTTCCTGTCACCTGTGACCCCTTTTATACACCCGGTGCAGCTAAACCCCGCCACCAAGTGTTCAAAACAGTATTGCTCTATAAATATAAATAAGGTAAACTGAGACACCAACAACACCCATAAAATGGCTCCTACACACCGGCCCCTAATTGGCTTTAGTATGAAACAAAAACAATTAACAATAAATAATAAAGGATCTATGAAAAATAAAAATGGTGTGTTCTATGTTTTGGTATTTCATTCTTAATATTTTTTCTGTTTATTTTCCCTTATTTTAAGGGTCATCAGTCTTTGCTGTACTTTATGTCTCAGCCTCTTGGAGCAGACATATCGTGATTTGCAGTTCTTAGGTTGAAACAGTCGTGTTGCCATCCCGTCCAGCGCTGAGAGAACCTGTGGGTTACATTTTCACCCAATTCCAAACCTTTCCTTATAGGGTCCTGCATTGATGTGTCAGTCACTTTTTCAGGTCTGTCACTTGGATTCAGCCGGTGCCCTGGTACCATAACAGCAAAATCGCAGATGAGCTGCTCGGTAACGTGTTTGTTGTTGGGCAAGCTGGGATTTTCTTTGTTTACAATGGATACTGGATTTACAGCAGCAGCAACAGGGCAGCCATTCTTATCCCTGATGATGTTGTTTGTTCTCAGTTGACCATCGATCACCCACCCCAGTAGGGTCCTTACAGCGTATGGTCCATCTCGCTGGCTGTTGACTAGCTCCCAAGGATCCAGTACCTTGGATGCATTTGTCCCAATGAGTAGGTCAATGCCAGAGTCAATTGTTTGAATATTGTTGTCTTTCAAGTAAGGCCTTTGTGTCAGGTCCTCTTGAACAGGAATGGTGTGCTTGGAAACAGGCATGGTCTTGTGTGTGAACACATCAGGTTGTTGGTTGAAATTGTCTTTGTCAAGAGTAGATAATTCCAAACTTGAAATGTGAAGACTGGTTGCCAGCTTCACTTGGTTTATTGTCCTCAAAGAAATATGTGTCTTCTGTCCTGGAATAGAGGTTTGGAATTGGGTGAAAATGTAACCCACAGGTTCTCTCAGCGCTGGACGGGATGGCAACACGACTGTTTCAACCTAAGAACTGCAAATCACGATATGTCTGCTCCAAGAGGCTGAGACATAAAGTACAGCAAAGACTGATGACCCTTAAAATAAGGGAAAATAAACAGAAAAATGATTAAGAATGAAATACCAACACATAGAACACACCATTTTTATTTTTCATAGCTCTTTTATTATTTATTGTTAATTGTTTTTTTTTCATACTAAAACCAATTATATGGGTGTTGTTGGTGTCTCAGTTTACCTTATTTATATTTATAGAGCAATACTATTTTGAACACTTGGTGGCAGGGTTTAGCTGCACCGGGTGTATAAAAGGGGTCACAGGTGACAGGAAAGATGAGGACACAGGACACAGGAGGAAGAGCACACCGATTCCACCAGCCCGGCAGATGCTCATACCACAACTATTGACACAGTGTAATTAAACCTTGGTATGTAAAGCTAAATAAACATCATTATAAACTGCAGCAAAAGACTGGAAATCATCTGTTTGTGTCTGCGTCTGGATCACTCTAAACCCTCCTGTGAAGTAATGGCAAAGAATATAGGACATTGGAACAGTTAAAATTGCCATTACAATCTTTGTTAAGCCCTAACAAAATAATTTCTACTAATTATGATTTATTTAAAAGGGCATTGTTAGCTCACCCTCTCCAAATTCATTTAGTATGACAGCAATCCGCTTGTTGTGTTGTTCCGTTAGGATATAGTTCAGGAGTGTCGTCTTTCCAGCACCTACAGAGATACACATGGAAACGATAAAGAGATATAACAAAATGTATTCCAATTTAGGAATGCACATAGACTGCAATTGTCTAAAGCAAAATTGGCCAAATGTCCTCCAAATATCTATCGAATTGTGATCACTATGGAACATCACCATCCATTATATCACATAATTATGTTTTATTGGCATATGCTTATTAAAATTATGTTCTGACATGCTGGAAATATCTATACACAGCAGGAACTCTGAATCAATCAATATGACAAAAACATGATATATCACGAGACATAATATAAAATGTCGTGCCGTAGGACTGTGCTCTCACATTGTACATGTATGATGGTGCAACAGGTTAGGGTTTATAATGGGATGGGATTTTTGGTAAAATGTATCAAAATATATTTGTTAAAATGGGTTTAAAATATCTTACTCCTTCAACAATAAAAATACTTTCACCAAAACAAAACAAAAATGAAAATGGTGAGGAAGTGTGAAGCAAATTAATCATTAGGTTAAGAGAAACCCTGGTCCAGGACCAAGCGGATTTTGATTGTTATGAGGATGGACTGATAGGTTTTTAAGACACACCTTTTGCTAGCTTATTAAATCCGTGTCATACAGGCAGTCTCTCACCGAGGTATCCTGAGATGATGGTGACAGGGATCTGCTCTCCAGGACCAAGCGTGGTGACGATGGGCACCAACTCTGGGCAGTCATCCTCCTCCTCTATCACCATGCCGTCCATACCAGAAGTTATGTTTGGATCTGTTGAATCAGCACGTTTTATAAATCACTGCATTGATAGGATTACACAAAAAACAGAGGAAACAATTATCTTTCAAAAATGACCATATACGTAAAAAAAATGCATTGTGATAATAGTCTGATTGCATTTAGGAATGGTATCAAATATTCAACAAATAAAAAGACAAATGACCTGAAATCAGTTCATAATGGATACAAATCTGTACACGTTTGAACAACACACACAACGTTAAGATAATATCAACTCTCTCGCCATATAATTAGCGGTTAGCATAAGAGTGTGTTTACTGATTAAGTACATCCAACGTGGACATAATTGCCTTTTATATGCGCCACGAGAGCAAAATGAGCCACCCTTCATTCATTTATAGAGGCAGTACACAACATTACCCGAAAGTTCTTGTTATAGATGAAGATGTTCAAAGTTGTATTCAAAATGCTCACTTCTGCAATGCTGTCGCTTTACGTTTTGACAGTGTGCGACACAATAGAAGCTCCGTCAACTCCTGAAGCTGCGGCAATGGTTCCGCTTTCATTCACAGCACTCGTGACCGCTCGTGACTCGAAACACTTCTGGATGTATATACGGACAAGCTTTTTACCGGACCAGAATAAGACTTTAAATAATAACATTGTATAAGTATAGTTATTATAAACAATTGCCGCTTGACAATCAATACGCATAGGTTTTGTTTCCCTTCGTCCCAGCTGCAGTTTCGCTGAGCAGATGGATGTTTTTGTAATGACAAGTATCTACCAGAAGAGGGCGACATAAACCCGTTTAGCAGATGTATAACTTTATAAAGGAAATACAGGCTACCAGAAATACCCTTACACTAACAACATAGTAATCCTGTAACACTTTTACGTTTGTTGACACTGTAGTAGTATTATTGTGTCACATCAATAGCCTTTGTCGTGTGTAACTATATATCCAAATATAGTACCACAGAACTGCTTCCTGTTTAAAGAACAGGGTAGCCTTCAGTATACCATGTACCAAAGAAAGTTAAAATAATTAAATCATTCTCTTACAATAATAGTGCAATACAGAGCATTATAATGATGTGCATGTCATTTACATCGTGGCTATTCCAAGAATGAATACACTTCAGTTTCCCTGCGGAGGATGTTGTTGTTAAAGTTATATTCAGATCAAAAGGGCTGCACAATATCTATAAACATGTCTTATCTGCAGTGTGTGTAAATGTATTAATGTTTCATGTTAGCCTGACTCCATATAGCATAGTATACTGTATACTATCTTATTGTGCCATTATTTATGTTTGTTGGAAATTGTGAACAAAAACCTTTCTCAGTAAAAAGGTTTAAATTAAATAAAGATAATTAAAAACAAATTAAAAACGTATATATAAAACTAAACAAAGGGAACCCCAACCACAAGTACTTTGGCATACACAGAGGCATACATGTTACAATCCTATATAATTTAGCCATTAAATAATACCTACTTTTTTTAAAAGAAAAAAAACAGGAAAGTTCCTGAAAAAAGTTTTTTAACGAACAACATTACTGCTTACGAAAGACGTGAACATTACAGGTCTGTCACATTACACCCTTCAGTGATGATGCAAAAGATGTTGCAACAAAGGTAGTGCAATGCCTAAAGAGTCTAAGGGAAGGGCTCATAAGATACTTTTATTTCTAAAGTTAAAATTATTAACAGATTTATAATTCACTTTTGTTTCAACCTCTCACCTAAAAATCCCCAATCATACCTGTGGAGGAAGCTCTCAGCTCTTTTTTGTTGAAAAAGACATGTCAAGCCTGAATATCCAAGTCATCATGTTTACTTTTTCACAATTTTATTTGCCACCAAATACTAATGTTTTTTGAGCTGGTTCAACTTTAACTTGCAAAAAAACAACTGATACAGCGTCAACAGTAATATTGTCATCAATCAAAAGAGCTTCAACACATGTGACTTATTGTTGTTAGACCAGGGTTGCAGTCGAATAGTCCATTTAGCTAAGAACCTTCCTAACGGAGTGAAATGACCCAGCAGTCCCTCAGTGACAGCTATGATAAGTGCCGTTTGAATTCTCTAGATCAGTGGTTCTCAACCTTTTTACACTAAGTACCACCTGAGAAAACAGTTGGCTCTCCAAGTACACCATATGATCAATGTTAAAATACAGTGTATATGCACAGTACATGCAGGACTCGGAGGCACATTTATTCATAATAACATTATTTATTGTCAGCCAGCTACATGTACAAAGGGCAGTCTCTCTCTCTCTCTCTCTCTCTCTCTCTCTCTCTCTCTCTTTCTCTCTCACTTGTCATCACTCACTCACTCACTCACTCACAAACCACAAGTGAGAATATAAAGAACAAAATAATAACTTATTCTCACACAACAAATGACAACCGTACATACATGTCATTTCCTATACCAAAGTTTGAATGTAGGCCTCCTGCAACAACGTACATTGTAACAGAAAATGTCCTATTGGGAATTCAGTTCCACAATAATAATGAAAGCCTCCAGGAGCAGATGAGCCTACTGTAACTGTTAGGCTCATCTGCTCCTGGAGGCTTTCATTATTATTGTGGAACTGCCTAAGGGCTAATAGCTCAGCTTCAGTCTGCTGATGTTTGCTCTTGCCATTTCTGTGGTGGCAAAGTAAAAAAAAAAAAAGAAAAGAAAAAAGATAACAATTAAGGACAAGTGTGTGCTTTTTCAGCTTTTGACCTCGGTCACAGCCTTCTCTCCATTCTTTACGCAAATGCCTTCTTCCTGAGTACTTCTCTCCGCCATCACAGCGTTGTGGCTGTGCTTATCACATTTGCGTTGCTGGCGGAGCCTGTGCTTGTGCTTGGTTGATGACTGTCAGTCCTCCTCCTCATTCACTTAATAATATTCTCTACTGTACCTCTCTTCCGAATACCTTCCGTTTTGAGCCACGTTTTTTTAACATTATTCAGCTTTCTTCTTTCTTTAGCTTGCTTGCAACGTTAACGTCTAACCGTGGGTTAGATCCGCTTCGCGATCAAAATGCAGAGGAAAATAACTTTCAGAATAACGTTATTAGCACATTTTACAACTTGAAGACCAAAATGTGTTTTTAATAAGGGCTATACAAACGTTCATACTGGGTAGTTTATTTAGTTTAAAAAAATTATCCAACGATTTACAGACGTCTCTTTCCCAATGTTAGTCAAAGGGAAAAAGTCTTTCCGGGCCCAGCGATTGATACAGAAGTGTAGTACCGCCGTTAGTCCACAACAAATATTTTCCTCAGAGTCCGGCGCACTTCCTGGGGGCTTGTTCTTACCGGGCCAACAACGGGCTGAATATGCTAAACTAGTGAGGTAAACACTTTCGGCTGCTGAATGGTCAGAGAGAATCGCTGCCAAGTGGGCAACAACTACAATAAAATGAACATATTTTACCGAGATTTAACTGTAATACACGTTTCAAAATGATGCTGAAGTAACAACATACTGATACCGGTCTGCAGACAAGATGGCAGGTGAAAAACCTTTTAAGATGTGTGTTTTCGGAATGGAGATCGGATCGATCAGGCAAAGCTAAAGTTGTATATGCTCCGTCCACACTCACAGCAACGGCCTACAGACATAAATAAACCAGCGACTGTATTCGCCATGACAGACAGTCTGTGGTTTGTATTTGCTTAACTTTTGTCTAGTTTCTGAACAGATATGAGGAGCTGTGAGCTCTGATTGCTAACAGCTAACGGCTGATGTTTTGGTTTTGTGGTTTGCATTGAAGATGACGTCACGGCAGTTTTACGCAGCGTCGCTCTGCCCTCCGAACAGCCGATCGCCCGGCCTACACTGCGTTACTATAGTAACTACCCCAGTTACTAAACTGTACTGGAAACACAGTTTAAAGTGAGCCTGGCCTACCAAGGCCAAACTAAGCTGTGCTAAGCCGTGCTAGGTCCTGCAGTGGAAAAGCGCCATCAATGCCTGAGCTGGGATTAACTTTATGACATCACTAAGGTTTTTATCCAGGCTGTCGCTCAGGAGGCAATTTAACTTTTTTCGTTTTTATCCATTACCACCCTGCTGAAAAAACCAGTATAGACCAGCATGGATGTCATGCTGGTTTTAGCCGGTAGTTAAGCTGGTCTATGCTGGTGAAGCTGCTATTTATGCTGCTCTACCAACAGTCTTGCTGGTGAAACTGAAACAGACAGACAGACAGAGAGGGCGGGACACGGTGGAACGGCAAGACGGCAGTGGTTGAAGCAAAGTGGTATAAAACATGGTTTTGACTGGCGCTAACGGTCGGGGAGTGAAGATCAGTTGAGCGTTTCTGTGACTCCGCCCAGCGGCTGCTCTTCTGAGAGGAACTGCTCTGACAGCTCTGTCTACTGGGAAACGCGCTAAAAGTCCTTCTGGAGGTAAGCAACACTACACTACACTACACAATTTCACCCAGTCTGAGAGTAAAAGCTTTCTCGAAGGTTCGTTTTGCTTTCTTACAACGTTACGTTTGCTAAGAGGCTATTGTTACTTCCCTTAACGAGAGCTAGCTGTCTTAGCTAACAACAGTTAGCACGTTTTCTGTAGTTTGTGTTTCCCCTGAAAAACGTGATGTAGTTATTTAAGGGTAAGTTAACTTAACATTATCACACAAGTTAAGAGAGTTAAAAGGGACCTATTTTGCAAAATGCACTTTTTGATGTCTCTTATACATATGTTTCCCCGGTGTATCAGGGAACTCACAAAGTGTCAGAAAACTAAACCCTCTCTTTTCCTCCATACCCACATCTCAAAAAAAATTAAAAGGGGTGGGGGAGGGGTGCTAAACAAGCCAGGGGTAGACATTCAGGGTAAAATGCCACCGGCCCCACCATTGGCCCAGAGCATTCGTCTCAAAAAAATCAACTAATAATGAAGAAAATGAACACATTTGTTGCAATATTAATTTATGCACTAAGTACATTACTACTTGTACTAAAACATTTGAATAATCACTTCTTCCTCATTTTCCTCAATTGTTCATATTTGGTTTATTAAAATAATTATATTGTGGTCATTGTTAAAAAATGTCTGCTATTATTATTATTTTGAGTATTATTATTTGTATAATGCGCTTTCTGCCTTCCTGTCATTAGGAATTAGAAATGTAATGGACTATGTAATAGATTAGATTTGAACCTTCATTATCCTAAACTGCTGGGACATTTCCCTATAGCCAATACCTTTATATTTTCTACTCTTCACTTACTTGTCAGCATAGGTCGGCAATGATGTACAGAGCCGACAGAAGACCTTGTTTATATTGGCATCATATTGAGAGCATAGATTGAGATGTGCAGCCAGTGACGCGTCCTAAAACCAGGAAGTAAGCTGCTGGTTCCCTCGACAAAAAAGCAATGGGATTTCTCCACAGGGTTTTGGAAAATAGCTGGAAATAAGGTCTGTGGAAAACAAACCTGTTTGATAAATGCACATTTTGTTCACCCGGATAATCTCCACATGTGTACCCTACTTTTATAATTTTCGAATCATAAATCTAATCGATAGATTATAAAAGGGTTTCAAGACGCGTCACTGCCCCACTAGAAGCCAACTCCATCGATCAAGCTGGCTGAAACTTTCTCTCCCTCTTCTTCTCATGCTCCCTGTCACTCTCCTTTAACTCCTCCAGTGACTTTCTTTTATTTGAAGATAGTTTTTTGCCCGGCACTTGGCCGGTTATGCTGGTATTACAAACATTTTGGCGAATGGTTAGGTGGCACGATAGTCTGTAGTGAAGGAGCGCGCTCCCGCTCACGGGAGCCTGCTCGCGCTGCGCTCCGCAGCAAACTGAGGTTACCTACTGTAACCCCAGCTTCTATGAGTAAATGGCGCAGCCCTCTAAGGCTATCGCTATTGGGTAGTCCCCCTGCGCACCCGCGCAGCACTGAAACACTTGTAGTCCACGCCCTCGGGCCTCCTTCCGGTATAAATAGGAAGGAGGCCCGGCAATCTGCTCCCATACAAAATAACTTTTCTTCAGCTATTCGTAGAGCCAGTGGGGCCCAGCGCTTAGAGGGCTGCGCCATTTACTCATAGAAGCTGGGGTTACAGTAGGTAACCTCAGCTCTATTTCGTATATGGCTTTGCCCTCTAAGGCTATCGCTATTGGGTTAAGGGCGAAGCATGATGTAGTCTGCGCCGCACTGGGTCCGCCCGGCACTAGAAGCACAGACACACCTGCTCAATAACACCCCATGCCTGTTGAGCCATGCGTAATGGCGCATCACCATCCCTGGAACATAGCAAAACATGCCTATCTTCCCATACGGGATGAAGGCTGGGAACAATACATACCCAGCCGCTGTGAGAAAGTGGAGACGAAGGTCCCATCTTGCCCAGCGATCATAGAAGGGGAACAGCAGCTCTCTGCGTGTCAGACAGGAGAGCACCCAGCTGGATCCCTGACGTCACTCACTCTGACAAGACACTCCGTACCAAAAATGTGTCAGAGGAAAAAAAGGAAACATCCATCTCATAAGAGGGAAAAAGGGCCGCTCTCCGCGTGCCGAGAGGCAGGAGAGAGGCGCACAGCTGGATCCCTGACGTCACTACCTCTGGCAAGACACTCCGTACAGGGTGTGTCAGAGAGGAATGGGAGACATCCCTTAAATACAATTGAATAAATGAACAGGGGGAAGACCAAGATGTAGCAGTGCAAATGTCTTCCACTGACATTCCTCCGTGCAAAGCCGTGGAGGAGGACATTCCTCTGGTGGAGTGCACATTGATGTTCTCTGGGGGATCCACCCCGTGAGGAGACACATGCCTGTGACACAGCTTCACACAGCCAGTGTGACAGCCGTTGTGCAGACAGAGGCTGCCCGATCAAGCGCTCTCTAATGCACAAAAAGGCGCTGAGAATGGCGCAAGGCAGCCGTGCGCGCCACTAGCAGGACAGCGCGCGTACAGGAAAGAGGAGATGAGACGCGGCTTCTTCCTCCGACCTGTAAGGAGGGGGATAGAAGCCATCCAAGGTGATCACTCATGACTCTAACAAGTTTGTGATGACCTTTGGCATAAAAGCCGGGTTAGGGCGTAAAACAGCTGAACTGCCATCTCCTTGGATCCGGAGGCCTGACGGAGCCACAGAGAGAGCAGACAAATCACTCACCCTTTTCGCTGATAGAGCCAAAAGTACTACTTTGCCTGACAACAGTTTAAGGGGAACCTGGTTTAAAGGTTCAAATGGGGCTTTGCTTTAGTGCGCGTAACACCAAAGCCAAATCCCACTGAGGCGCCAGTGCGCGTGACACAGGTCTGAGTCTCCGTACTCCTCGCATAACACGGCTGCTGCGCTCTGCGAGCCCTTCTGTTCAATTCGTGGGGAATATACATTGCTCTGATGAGAGCAACGTGTGTGCGCGCCCAGAACAGCAGCCGCCTGGCTGCGTTCAGAAGCTGCGCAGATCGTACTCCTCCCTGGCGATTGAGGTAGGCTGCTTCCATAGCCGTGGTCTGTTGTCTGTGCGAATCAACACATTGATTGTACAGCGTAATGGTCGTCATGGTGACGAGCCACGACATCACCGCCGCTGCCCGTGAGGCAAAAGGGCTGCGAGGGAGTTTCCACATGCTGCATTTCACTCCGTCTCTCATCATGAGGCGCGTACACGCCCAGGGGATGAGAGGTGTGTGCATGCTGTCCACACGATGCGTTATAACGGTGCTCATGGGTTATTATGACCGTGTGTAGGAGGGATATTTGGGACAGAGGAATACCGCGAGCTCTGCAGTTTATAAACCAATAGGTTAAAAACAGAAGGCTTCTGCAGCGAATGAACAACCTCTGGAGTCCCCCTGTTGGAAGAGACCCAAGGGTATCATCACGTGACCAGCTGACGCCAACGCAGAGCAGCTGCGTCACGGAGAGGGCTGTGTGGGTTGTGACACGCCGGAGGAGAGCTGTCAGTTCCTCCACCCGCTGCCGCGAGAGCCGCGCTCTCATGCTGGCTGAGTTTAATTCCACTCCCAGATAACGATTGTCTGAGAGGGAAGAGGACAGCTCTTCTTCCAATTTATTATGAAACCCAGGCTTTGAAAGGTGCGATACGAGATGTACCGTCTGTAAAGCGACTTCCTCTCTGGAGCAAGCCAGCAAATAGCAGGTCGTCCAGAGAAAACCACACTCTCATCCCTCCTCTGTGTAGTGGCTCCAGCCTTCTCTACACAAAAAGGCGAGGAGCCAGGAAATATCCGAACGGCAGACGATTGTCTGGTCTGATATTCCCTGAAATGAGAAAACGCAGGAATTTCCTGTGTTTTGGGATGATGGGTACGTGGAAGTATGCATCCTTCAGGTGGAAGTGAACCAGTCGTCCTGGTGAACACATTCCAGCTCCTGTTTGATCGTCAGCATGTGGAATACTGATAGATCGAGGATGTCTCATTCCCCCAGTCTTTTTCGGGATTAGAAAAATAACAGGAGTGAAAACCCCTGATTTTCCTCCCTTTGACAAACCCTGGAAATATCCTCTTTCAACAGGAGTTCCAGCAACTCGGATTGGAGCGCAAGACATAGCTTCTGGGATAACAGGAGTGTTTCCTGTATCCCATTGAACTGTGGGGGGGGGGAGAGGCGAACTGCAGGACGTATCCTCTGCTGATCAGCCTGCTCATCCATCTGTCCATCAGACACACGCGCTGCCACTCTGAGAAAAACTCTGAGAGGGGGCACACGTGCTCGAGATGTGTTTTTGGTCGTCATGGTGACGAGCCACGCCACGCCAGAGCCCCTGTCGCCACTGCCCGCGAGGCAACCCAAGGTGTGCTTGGACCGAAAGGGCTGCGCGGGGGCCTCCACACGCTGCGTCTCACTCCGACTCTCATCATGAGGCGTGTACACGCTCAGGGGATGGATGGAGGTGTGCAGTGCTGCCCACATGAGGCGTTAAGGGCGCTCATGGGTTTATTAAGGCCGTGTGTACGAGGCATATCTCGGACAGAGGAATGCCGCAAGCTCTGTAGTTTATTAACCAACAGGTTAAAACCAGGCTTCTGCAGCGAGCCCCGCTGTCTACTAATCAACAGATTAGTGGCAGTCGGCTTAATTAGCGCGCTCTGAAATGTATTAACCGACAGGTTAAAACCAGGCTTTAGCAACGAGCCCTGCCGGCTATTAACCGACAGGTTAAAGGCAGAGGGCGTGAGGCAACCCAAGGTGGGCTTGGACCGAAAGGGCTGCGCGGGGGCCTCCACACGCTGCGTCTCACTCCGACTCTCATCATGAGGCGCGTACACGCTCAGGGGATGGATGGAGGTGTGTGCAGTGCTGCCCACATGAGGCGTTATATAACGGCGCTCATGGGTTTATTATGACCGTTTGTAGGAGGCGTATCTCGGACAGAGGAATGCCGCGAGCTCTGGAGGTTTTTAACCGAGGTTAAAACTGGCAGGCTTCTGCAGCGAGCCCTTCTGTCTACTTAATCAACAGATTAGTGGCAGCCGGCTTAATTAGCGAGCTCTGCAGTTTATTAACCGATAAGTTAAAACCAGCAGGCTTCTGCAGCGAGCCTTGACGCCGTGGCGCTGCGGGCGCTGGCGCTGGGGGCACTCAGCCTGGAATACTGCTCATTCCCCCATTCTGGCTTCTCTGTGATGTGCTGTAATGGTCGTCATGGTGACGAGCCACGCCATTGCCCTCGCCGCCGCTGCCCGTGAGGCGAAAGGGCTGCGAGGAAGCCTCCACACGCTGCGTTTCACTCCGGCTTTCATCATGAGGCGTGTACACGCTCAGGGGATGAGTGGAGGTGTGTCCAGTGCTGTCCACATGAGGCGTTTTAACGGCGCTCATGGGTTATTATGACCGTGTGTAGGAGGCGTATCTCGGTGAGAGAAATGCCGCGAGCTCTGCAGGTTAATAACCGATAGGTTAAAACCAGCAGGCTTCTGCAGGGAGCCCTGCTGTCTACTTAATCAACAGATTAGTGGCAGCCGGCTTAATTACCGGCTCCGCTTCCTCGGAGGCTCTCGCGGAGCAGACCAGGAGCGGGGGAGCCTCACTCCCCTTTGACTCGCCACCGGGAGACCCTGTCTCTGGGGTGGCGGGGGAGCAGAGACGTGGGACGGAGCCCCTGCAGCCGCCGAAGGGCGAGTCTGACGCCGAGGCGGTTGCTGTGGGCGTCTCTCCGCTTGCGGCCTCCTGTGGCCGCGGCTGCTGCGGCGTTGGTGCCGCTGTGGGCGCTCAGCAGGCTGGAGCCAGCTGACATGCTTGCGAATGCCGTCTGCCTGTTCCGTGGCTGTCTTCATGGACTCCACCATGGCGTGGAACTGGGGTCCGAACAGCCCGTACGGGCTGATTGGAGCGTCCAGTAGCACTTTTCTGGCCGTCTCCGTAACAGATGCCTGCTGCAGCCCGAGGTGTCGCTGGATCTGTGTCACCCACGCGGAAATCCTCGCTTGGGAGACAGCCCTGTGGCGACGGAGAAGGGGACCGCGTGCTCGGCCGCCAAACCAGCCCCCTGCTCCGACTCTGTCTCCCCCGTTCGGGGGAGAGGAGGGAGGGGAGAACCGCACGGTGAACCATGGAGGGAGACGGGGTAGGAGTCGTCCGACTCCTGCCCGGCACTCGGCCCCAGGGACATGCTGCTGTCCACGTACTCCTGGACGGGCCAATCGTCCTCCTCGGCCGCAGCAGCTAGAGCGTCTGCTCTTCGCTTCCTGTCGGCTGATGGGAGACGGCACAATGTGAGCAAGCGACCTGCTGGCTGAGACCCGCGTCCACGTGCTCTGGCCCCAGGCAGGATTTCGCACATTGCGTGCTGGTCATAGCTCATGATATATCCTGAGCCACATGAGGGACAATTTCGGAGGCAGTTGTTGCTCATGATGTTTAATGGTTCAGTGCTTCAGTAACTGCCGAGGTTTGCTGAAGAAAAGAGGGAGCAGATTGCCGGGCCTCCTTCCTATTTATACCGGAAGGAGGCCCGAGGGCGGGGCCCACCTTGCGGGTGGGCGTGGACTACAAGTGTTTCAGTGCTGCGCGGGTGCGCAGGGGGATTACCCAATAGCGATAGCCTTAGAGGGCGAAGCCATATACGAAATAGAACAGCTGTTTGCTTTTCACCCAAAAACGACAACCAACTCAAAAAACGCTATGTTGTAGCGTTAATAAACAAAACAATTTAACAAAATTGCTAGTCAAAATACCAATACCACAGGAAACATTTTTTTAAAGCAATATTTTTATTGGCCCGAGCGATCAAGTGGAAAGTATGTTATGCTGGCCCGGGGTGTCTAAATAGTGCTTCCGGGCCAGCGGGCCATTTATAACATAGATATCAGTGTTTCCCCTAGGATGGAGTCATAGCAGCGGTGCTAAGGCACGTGGGCCCAGCATAATGTGAGCACGGAGCACGTGGAATTTTTTAGCGTGTGCGCGTGCGAAGTGCGCCCCGCCAATTTGTTTCTATGTGTCAGCACAAGATAGGCTCTTGAGGCCTAGTACCAGGGCCGGTTCTAGACAATTTGCTGCCCTTGGTGAGATTTTAGGCGACATTTTTATGTGTAAAGAATAAATGAAAAATCTCTACAAAAGACAAATACACTGCAAAAACAGAAACGTATTGACATAGGTAATAGACGTCAAAATGGTTTCAAATGTATTCAGTAGTGTATGAACATTTTTGAATTGGGGGGTGGACGTCACATCCACTAGGGGGTGCATACCCCCGGGAAGATTTTTTTTTGAACATTTTACAGTAAAATGCTTCAATCTGGTGCACTTTGAGCACACAATTACTAGAGACCTGATCTAGGGGGTACAACTCTAAAACGCCCATATGATATCACAAAATCCACTGTTTAAATTGTTCCCTATATTGCCCCTATGCGCCTGTAAGGTGTACTTGGGTGTTATGAAAGGCGGCCCCCCAAAATAAATGTATTATTATTATTAAGAAGAACAACTTGGTGTGGTGTGGAGGGGATGTAGGAAGCAGGAGCAGGTTGGGAGAGATGGGGCTTCAAGGTTCAAGGTTATTTGTTTTAAATGTGTCTTGGAGATAAGGACCAGCTGCACACAATAAAATACAGTATAACACAAAACCAATAAGACACACGGTGACACATGGCACACCAACAATCAATCATCGTCCAGCCTCAGCTTTGGTATTCTTTCACAACCATGTTATGGGTTTATTAGACTGAGCAAACATAAACATATGTGGGGAACATATTGCTGCGTCTCATGGAACATGAAGATTTAATAAATACATAGTAGGTGGCAGACAGCGGCGATTGGAGCATCCGTAGGCTGCACAAAAGTCCGGCATGGTCAGGTACTTCTGTAAACACAAAGCCAGCAAATTCCTGTATCATAATGAAAGATGTTTTTAACAAGCCAAACCACTTGGAAGAAATCATATGTAACTTAAGTTATGTTGAAAAGAAAGAGCAGTTCTGCCTCTCCCACTGGTGTAAAGTTGCTGGGTCAACTTTGTAATACTAGGTGTCACTCACAGCCTCTTGTTATTAGCCAGCTAATAAATACAACAACATACACAAAGAAAAGCTGCAATTTCAACATGTCCAAGCATCCTGTATCATAGCCATGCTAATAATGTTTATAATAAACCGAACCGTTTGTAAATCAGTCAAGATTTCAGCGAGTTAAGAGTATTTTTGTGCAGATCACTCACCTTACAACAGCTACCATAACGCGAATCAGAGTAACTGTTGACTGTGGCAAGATGGCGGCCGTTCAGCTATGCTGGAAAATCTCCCATGAGCCATTTAGTGTTTATATATATCTATGATTTATAATGTAGAGCCCTGCAAGCCCCCAGGAAGTGCGCCGGACTCTGAGGAAAATATTCGTTGTGGCCAAACGGTACTACACTTCCATATCAGTCGCTGGGCCCGGAAATACTTTTTCCCATTGACTAACATCGGGAAAGAGACATCTGTAAATCGTTGGATAATATTTTTTAAACTAAATAAGCTATCCAGTATGAACATTTGTATAGCCCTTATTAAAAACATTCGGTCCTCAAGTTGTAAAATGTGCTAATAACGTTATTCTGAGAGTTATTTTCCTTGGCATTATGAACGCGGATCCAACTCACGGGACTGGACCGTACCGCCCGGCACGTTCGATTCTATAACGTCATTGGCGAAATCCGGCCGACGTGACACGTCCCAACCTATCGTCTCCGGCACACGTGACACGTCCCAACCTTGTCTCCATATACAGTCGCAGCTGTGTGTCTGTGTATTCAGCAGGATGTCTGCTGGAGGCTTAGAGTAAAGTTTTTCCAGGCGAAAACCTACCAGTTTCACCCACTGTCTCTGCCACCTCCCTCCATGCCTGGTTCCTCCGGTTTGTGTCCCGGTAAGTTGATAGGGACTGGTCATAAAGAACCGGGTGATTTGCTACGGCAATAACTAATTTCTCCTCCATTTTTAGGAATATAGAAAATGAACTGCGGTATGTCACTCCTAGCTTGCACGCGGTTTGATTGGCTAGCGCTTGTACTGTCAGATTTGCAAAAACGGGATTTGATTGGCTGACGCTTCCAGCTCAGCTTCAAAAGTTGAACATTGCTCAACTTTTGAATCCTGAAAATCCTGGAAATCTTCGCTTTGCTTCCCACAATGCAGTTCGGCAAAAAGTGAGGCAACATGACGTCACCCCATTCAAAGTGAAGATTGGAAGATTTTTTTAACGCTGCTGTGTGGACGGGCCGTAATAAAAAAAGAAAAATTGTTTTAAAAAAGTGAGAAAAAAAAGTGGAATAGTGCAATAGTCTATATAAAGTTATTGGAATGATATATTAGATAATAGATAAATAATTACTAAGTAGCAGATGAATGTTATGAAATTGTTTCAGCAGTTCAGTTGTTTAACAGTCTTATTGCCTGCGGATGAAGCTGTCTCTGAATCTGGTTGTTTTTGTCCGGATGCTGCGGTAACGCCTGCCAGACGGCAGCAGCCTGAACAGTTTGTGGCTGGGGTGATGGGGGTCTTTTATAATCCTGAGGGATTTCTTCCTGAGCCGCTTGGAGTAAAGGTCCTACATGGATGGCAGCTCCGTCCTAGTGATGTTCTCTGCAGTTTTCACCACCCTCTGTCAAGCCTTACGATTAAGGGCGGTGCAGCTGCCGTACCAGGCCGTGATGCAGCCAGTCAGGATACTTTCTATGGTACACTTGTAGAAGTTGCAGAGTATCCTGGAGTCCATGTTGAACCTCCTCAGCCTGCGGAGGAAGAAGAGCCGCTGTCAAGCTTTCTTGGTGATGGTGGTAGTGTGAAGAGTCCATGTCAGGTCCTCAGTGATGTGGACCCCAAGGAACCTGAAGCTGCTGACTCTCTCCACATAGTCCCATTGATGGAGATGGGGCGTGTCCCTCTCCCAGCTGCTTCCTGTAATCCACAATCAGCTCCTTTGTTATGCTGACGTTGAGATCGAGGTTGTTATCCTGTCACCAAGATGTCAGTTTTCCGACCTCCTCTCTGTACGCCGCCTCGTCGCCGTCTGTGATCTGGCCAATGACGGTCGTGTCGTCAGCCAACTTCACGATGGTGTTGGAACTGCGTGTGGCCACGCAGTCGTGAGTGAACAGGGAGTAGAGGAGAGGGCTGAGCACACAGCCTTGAGGGGCACCGGTGTTGAGGATCAGAGTGGAGTATGTGATGTTTCCCGCCCGCACTGCCTGGGGTCTGCCCGTCTGGAAGTTCAGGATCCAGTCACAGAGGGCGCTGTTGAGCCCGAGGTCTCTGAGCTTGATGGCCAGCTTGTTGGGCACAATGGTATTGAATGCTGAACTGTAATCAATGAACAGCATTCTCCCATATATGTTCCTCTGGTCCAGGTGTGAGAGGGCAGTGTGGATGGTGTGGGCTATGGCGTCGTCTGTGGACCTGTTTGCTCTGTAGGCAAACTGCAGGGGGTCCAGAGAGTCAGGGAGGGAGGAGGTGATGAAGGTTTTGACTAACCGCTCAAAGCACTTCATAATGATGGAGGTGAGTGCTACTGGGCTGGTGATTATTGTTTTTCTGGGGACAGGAACGATGGTGGAGTGTTTGAAGCATGTGGGGACTACAGAGTGCAGCAATAAAATAAATCATCCAAGATAAAATAGAAGAAATCTGGACCTATTCTATTTCTTTTTATACAACAGCATCTACTGGGACCGCTCATTGATGTCATCAAGAGCCATTGAGTCTACCTTTTGTAGTCGGCCTCTTAGAATGTTTATAATTTCTTTGTCTCTTAACATTCCCATAATATATATTTTTTATTGTTGATATTGTTTTGTTCTTTATTTTTGTTTTGAGAATCACTTTGCATTTGTGTAAGTGCTATATAAATAGTTATACTAATATTGTTGTTGTTACCATCATTACTATTATTAATAATGTTTTCTTTGTTTTCTTTATTCATCACTGCAGAAAGGATCATGCCGGCCCACATCAAACACCTGATCAAGAACTTGTGAATCTTCAGGCAGAAAAGATGAAAACACCTGTTCAAAGTTCCAGTTTCCTGTACATGGAACCATGCCTGTATGGGACTCTGTTCCACATGTCTTCAGTTCTGGACCCTATGACTCGGACACTAGTTCTACCAAGGCTTATTAGAGGCAAGAGTGGTAGGAGAGGAGTGGAATTATCTTTGTATTTAGGCCGCAAGTCGACAAAGGTGATCAAGTGCTGATGCTAATAATGATCCGATTCATTTGATATATATTTTTTGCTTTTTCCTGATCCGATTCTTCTATTTCCCAGATAATACAGCTGCACCGTGTACACTAGCTCTATTAGTTTTTGCCATTGTAATTCACCATAAGCAATTGTTGACTGTAACATCTATGCCAACCAACTGTAATTTGTAATGTATTTTACCATACTTTAACGGTCAAGTTCTGGCAACCACAGCAGCCCAAATGTTAACGTAAATGTCAAGTTTTCTTTTTACAGTGTACTTATATCTGTACATTTATTGTCAGTTTGCTTCAAGAAGTGGCTTCAGCAGAATTAAATGCAGGCTAGATTGGGAAAGGCTGGACGCTACACAACGGGAAACGTGGACATGAGCAAGGAAAAACAAAAAACACTTTCTTTGTTGCCTTTTTCTTAAAATACATAGTGTTACTGTTTTTGTTTCCATTTAAATATTGAATTCTGTTTATTACTTTAATTTTAAACCAAATGCACCTGTTTTAGATAATATATTTATTTTTGATGTATCGGTTGATTTGCAGGTTGGTTGTTATTTGTACAAGTATTGTATTATTACTGTGTATTTTATTATATTAACTAGCTATTTATTAAATTGAATACTGTTATGAACACTATACAATGTCTTTATTTTGGTAGATACCAGAATACATGACACAATGATAGAGTTTGTAAACTGTACCCTGTACATTATGTTGTATGTCCTCCTTATTGTTGTTCTGTTGTTTTTATGTTACATGTGTAACTAATGTCCTGCAGGTCACCCTTGAAAAAGAGATCTTTTGATCTCAAGGGGCTTTCACCTGGTTAAATAAAGGCTACAAACAAATGAATCTTTGTAATATATTTATGTTCTCTGGTTTAAATAATCATACCAGTTTAAAAAATGTATGCTGGTCACATGGAATCCTGGTAAGCTTCCAGCATGGTATATGTAATACTATTATTAAACATAAGTTGGTGATAGATGGATGCTGGTGACCAGCCAAGCATACCAGCATACTATGCTGGTCTATAATGTTTTTTTTAGCGGGCCAGGATGGCTGGTTTAGTTGGTGCACCAGCTAAACCAGCTAAACCAGCCATCCTGGCCAGCTTATTATCTACTGGCTGGTCAGGCCTGACCAGCTAAATTGGTCTAAAGTGTTTTTTTCAGCAAGGCAGCAGGGTACATTTATTACCCAGATTAAAACTAGATTTTGCAGCGAAGACATTTGTTGCTTTTTCTGAACTTTTAAACAAATTATTTTCCCATTCTCCTCTACTAGGCCTATTATGTCATTCCATTTTTACTGGTCAGAAACTATATTTAGTTCCCAGTGGTGTAAAGTAGCTAAGTAGTAATTTTGAGAGACTTGTACTTTACCTTTTTATTTTTTACTACTTTCTACTTCTACACCACTACAATTCAGAGGTAAATAGTGTACTTTTACTCAACTTACATTTGTTAAATACCTTTGGTTACTTTGCACATTAGGCTTGCTTAACAATGTAACATACTGTACACATTAATAAGACTTTAGACTTTAGTACCCTGGCATCGGCAGTATAGGTGAATGCTAAGGGTGCATCAACCCATCGGGGGCCCCGAAGATTGGGGAGAAAAAAAAGTAAAAAATTAAAACATTTGTTATTAACTTATACTAACAGAACTACGCCTATATTGCGCACAGCGCCCATAAACTATGGCACCCCCCCCCCCCCCCCCCAAATCAAGTTGAACTGCCCCAGCCCCAGTAAAAACCAGAGGTTTATGTGAAATTGTTCTTTTTTTTAAATAATGGTTTTAGTATGCAATTATAGGTTTTAATTTTGTATTTGTGTTAATTTAAAATAAATCAAACTCCCAAAAAACGTATACAGCTTCTGCGTGCTTTTATTAACATTGGAATTTACTGTGTAAGCGGCCGCGGGGGGGGGGAGAGCTTTAGAGAGCTCTCTCCTGAAAGACTGAGAGGCTCTGATAACCTCAGCTCAGTGAGGTAAAGGCACACCTTTATATGATCATTATAGTTATAAAAAAATAAGAGAATAGGGGAAAAACAGGTATAAAATACTATATGACAGTACAAAAAAGTTGTTATTAATAAACAGTGTTGGGCAAGTTACTTTTAAAAAGTAACTAGTAATAGTTATAGTTACTGCTCTCAAAAAGTAACTAGTTACTTCATTAGTTACTAAATTGTAAAAGTAACTAATAACAAGTTACTATACTTTACTTTAAAAATAATAACAATAAAAATACAAGTTTTTGTGTTGTTTTTTGCTGACTAGTTCTCTGAAGGCAACAGACTCGACCGTTGCGATGTTGCATTTCCTCAACAACATACCTGGCAATCAATCTGTTTAGTTGAGTCTGGGTGACATGTGGCGATTTAAAAAAAATCTTTTTTTGGCTGTTTAGATGGTGTTGCTCCATCTGGGTCACTGCCGGTGGTTGAGACGGTGTTGTCTTTGGCGACTAGTTTTATAGCCCCATGTACATTACTTAGGTGCTTCAGGAGATCGGCATTGCGGTTATTCGATGTGGACAATGCTTTCTGTCCTGCACACAGTTTACATTTTACCGTAAGATTTGTTGCGTCCTTTATCCCCACAAATTGAAAATAGTGGTTATATTTCCAAGTTGCAAATGCACTGCTGCTCTCGTTGATACTTGCATCTACCATTGTGTGTGTGTGTGCTAGTGGTGAGCGTTGCTGTGTGTGTGTGTGTTAGCATTAACAAGTGTTCGTGTGTGTATTTTCCCCATAAGGCAAGACCCGCCTAACTCTGTCTCTGATTGGCTTACCCTGAAATGTTACCCCGCGTTAACCAATCATCCCTCCCCTCTGGTTACTTTCACTTTTCCATGCTGCTGTGAGAGGACATCACTGTGTTCGCCTGTAAGTTACATCCGCAGGGAGATTCGGTTCAGTTCCATCACAGGATGTAACGCAGTAACGCACCCATTTAAATCACAGTAACTATAACGGCGTTACTTAATGGGAATATGTAACTAGTAACGCTATTAGTTACCGCAAATAAGTAGTTGCGTAACAGTAACCCAACACTGTTAATAAACAAGAATACAGTTTAAAAGGGGAGTGATTTGTAAAATATCCATAAAGAAAAAGAAAATCTACTTACAGTTCTGTTTCATATCGTGTTGTAGTGAGTGTCTGCATTTTCGGGGGGGCCAGCAAAAATCTTGCCTAGGGCAGCAAATTGGTCAGGGCCGGCCTTGCCCTCAGCATACAAAGTAATTAAAGTTAGTTGCACCTTTGATAAACACATGAATGCATCAATAATTATAATCAAAACATATAATATATTATCCTGAAATGGGCCAATTTGCGTAATGAGTACTTTAAGTATATTTGTATGGTAATATTGTTGTACTTTAGCTTGAGTAACATTTTGAATTCAGGACTTTTACTTGTAACAGAGTAGGCTATTCCTACATTCTGGTACTTTTGCCTTGAGATCTGAGAACAAGATCTGAGAACTTCTCCCACCTCTGAACGTTTCTAAGCCTACTAACACCAGAGAGGGAGATAGAGAAGGAGCCTGCTCCATAAACCGAAAAGCTTAACTCGGCAGCGAGGGAGCGCGCGTGTCTCATCCAGACTGTCCCATCATCCCCTCCCTCCCCCCTCTCTCCCGCCCTCCCTCTCCCTCTCTCTCTCTCTCTCTCTCTCTCCCTCTCTCTCCACGGGATGGCTCAAATCAAATGCGGAAGTTTACACCCAGGAAAGCTGCGCGGCGCTAGCAACACGAGTGTTGACATGACAGTGGATCTGTAGCGAGGAGAAGGAGCGGCGCGTCGGTGACAGCGAGTCGGCCTGACCGCGGGAACACACCGGAGCCAGCGGAACCGGACTTCACACTCACATGGCTTCAATGAATAGCGCAGACCGGAGAGCTTTTGCTCTAAAAATCAACAGGTAAACACGTCCCGTAGCTTAGCTCCAGTGGTGTTAGTATCAGGTTGAGTTTCAGGAGTGAATGTGAACTCTTGGTGCCTCCCCGGAGAGATAGGAGGGAGGGAGCTCGGTCCTGACAGTCGGAGGGGATTCCACAGGGGAGCAGGCAGCCGCATGTTGTCAATGTTAATGCTGCAGGTTAGTTCACATTGTCCCGGAAAAAAGGCAGCCTACAGGATAGTTAACTTCCGACTTCTTTCCAACTTTATCTCAAAAATAAATACAGAGTATAGTTAACTTATGGTGCTTGTGGCAGCCATATGATCCAGCCTGAATGCATCTGTATTTTATCAGTCCTTTCCTCCTCATGACGATGACGAATCTGTATCTGGTGTTTCTATAATGGTCATTTCCTGTGGTGTGAAATGTCTAAGTAGCCCTTAGAGCTGCTATAAGAAGCGATGTGGTCATAGTTCCTGCTGTGACACTGGCCAGGTGTGGAGGAAGTATATGGAAGTCTATTGTGTACCATGACTCCTCTGTAGTACAAGTCATTCAAACAAATACAATACTTCCTATGATTTTGCTGCACAGGCAAATAAAGCTTCCCCAGGGCTGACTGGTCAAACTTGATGTCTTTAACATCTTGTATTTGAAGGAAGCACAGTTTGAATCACCATTTGATAATATCTCTAAACCACTCTTTACCAAAAATATGTTTCCTTGTTTCTGCAGCAACACACAAGTGTACTAACTTAACCTTTGTATTTGGAATGAAAAATAATGTTTTTTTTGCATTATGAGTTTGAACGATCACTGTTAAAGGTTTGTAACATGCAAGTATAGACAATTATTGATGAATCTTTTAGCTATTCTCTTTATTAATAGTTTTTACTATAAGATCTATAAATACACTGAAGACTACCAACCACATTATTACACTTCTCAAGCTGACATTGTCAATTGTTTTGGTCCTACAACAACTGTTACACATATTTAATAGTTGTTTTTTGTAGTTGTTGTAGGACCAAAACAATTGAAAGATACCAAACAGAGCAAATCCTCACAATTGAAAAGCTGAATCAAGCACATGTCAAGCATTTCTTCTGAAAAACGTACAACTTTACTTTTAAATCTAAATAGCTGTCTGATCATTTCAGCTCTAGTTCAACACATTCAATTGTTTTTTCATGGAAAATAACATATCCAGAACAACGACAAAGTGAACGCACTTGACTCTTATGGAGAAATCATGGATCCTCTCTTGCTGTGCAGAGCTGAGCTCAGCTGCTGAGGGATGTGAGGATCTTGGGTCACAGCCTGAATCCAGTGATCAGACAGCAGACGGGCTGGTTAGAAAAATGCTGTGCTGTAGCAAAGCATGATGTTGTGGAATGAGTGGCTGCAAAGTGCGAAACAGCAAAGCCAGTAAGTGATGATGCAACAGACGTAGTTCACTCTGTTGACAGTGATTCTTCTGTTTTTAGTAGTTTATTGACTAAGCAGTAGCAACTTAAGTGTAGGGTAGTGCAAGCTATAGAAATGATCAGAGAGTCAATACTATCAGAGTAATCATTTTAACCTTGTTATGGTGGACAGTTGACAGGTGACAGTAAATGATGATGAGAGAGAGGAAGGATTGTGAGCAACACTTGGCCCAACCCGTGTTCTGTTATGATGACATGGTCAGCGTCTACCTATAGGCCACTATATGCCCCAATTTATGTAGTTTGAAAACTCATGAATACACACATTAGTCAAACTATTTTAAACATTACTCCATGGATAGAAATAACCTATAATCATGGCAACAGACACAACAAAACCCTCACACAGAAAAAGAGGAACATTTCAACAGTTTGAAATAGAAGTATACAATATGTTGAAGGCCGGGAAACCTGGTGATAGCCACACCACACACTCATCTCATATTTGTATAGGTGTTGCTGCTTCAGGGTTAATAACAGTGACACGTTGTTATATCCACCCCTATATATTCGTTATGTGCTTATGAAGAGTTTATCTCTCGATCTTTCTATGAGGATGGAGTGTAAAGGAGATCCTGCACACTGTGGACACTTAGTCGCTCTGGGTTTCGCTTCACTTTTTTTGTAGCTCATGGCAGTTTTAAATCAGGAAATGTGGGTTTTTTCATAAGCACCCAAAAAGAGGTATGGAGAAGATGTGGGAGAATATGTCAGTAAAAAAGGTAGCGCAGTGTTTGTCAAAACTGTCACAGTTTCGCGTCCTAGCATATGGTAACAGGTGTGAGGACAGCTGTGGACGTGGGGCCTCTGTCGTTCAATACCCCTAAGAACCAGAGGGACCCAGATTGAGTTACATCTGATTTCCTGTGGGCTCTGGTTAATGACATCTGTTAACCCTCATGGCTGTTGGTGGGCCATCTAGTGATGGGGTCGGTTGGGTGTCAAAAAGACGTATAGCTTACTAAAAATGGTTTAATGAATCAGGGTTAAAGCATTCAAACTCAGCTAGAAGTTGTTTCAAGTTGTGACACTTTTTTTTGGCATGAAGCCGCCTCTGACCTGAGTCCTGCTAAATGACTTCTGTGTTTGTGCGTGCCTCCCTTTGACAGGAAGCCGTGATGGTGCTGATAGCAGTAAGACCCATTAAGTCTGGAGACATATGATAGTATGAGACACGCTGTGGGGGCATCCCTTTGGTCTCCTTCCTCTTTTCATGAACACCACACCACTTTCTGTTTTCCTGTGTCTCTTTTTGGCTCAGCTGAGGGATTAAGGACATACTGTATGGGGGAGAGCAGAAGTTAAAGGAGCCGCCCACCTCTGGTGGGTTGACCTGATAATAATGATGGTACTCAGGATAATTGTAGACTGCATGGCTGAGCAGCATGTGGGCGAGGTGTTGCGTCATGAGGTGTAAATACCGATAATCATGAGTACAATTATAGATCTTGCTATCTGGGGGGTACTATTAATCAGAAAGTTAGCCATGAGAAGAATGCAACTGCGGTTTTAGAGCTGAATTCAATTTGAATACTGCTTGGACAATTATTTGAGAAATGCTGAAAGGAACAAACCATATGCACACACAGCAAGTGCAGGCCTGCCATAGACAGCATGATGTGCCAGCCTCTCTCTATAGGGAGGGGATGATAAAAGGTTTTATATCTCGAAGCCACATTGACACTTCCTGGCTGGGAGACCTTTAAAACAATACTTCTTTAGCATGCTGCAGTGTATAATTGTAATGTCTAAGGAACATGAAACAGCTGTTTGGCAGCTGATGATATTCAATTAAATGTTTCTCTAACAAGTCTAAGGGATTGCTGACAGATTAGAGGTATGTTTAACGTCTCATAAAAACATGAAGTGGTAGGGTCTTAAAAAGCTACCTGGGGGCGTGTGGCGTAGTGGGTTGTCCGTAGGTGTTCGGATCAGTGGGTCACAGGTTCAAACCCCACTGCAGTCAGCATGTCGTTGTGTCCCTGGGCAAGACACTTCACCCCAAATTGCTCCTGTGGGGATTTTCTACAGTATTGAGTATGTAAGTCGCTTTGGATAAAAGCGTCTAACAAGTAACATGTAATGTAATGTTGTCAAATGCGGATTGTTTAAACATATTTGGCCTTCTAGCCTTCCTCTTTGTCTTTGAATAAGAGACAATGTTGTCTGATCAGGATGATCTAATTAGCACTGTGTGACAGATTTAATCTTTAGTTGTAGCAATAGTTTCGACATGACAAAGCAATGCTGTATTTGCTGCAATTGATATTCATGTTATGAATTATGTTGGGCTCTTATGCATACAGACAACAGGATATTTGTGCCAAAAATGTGTCATCAGCCCTGATTTATAGCTGGAGTCTGCTGTCGGTAGGGATTTCCTGGTAGCAGCTGTTTAAAGAGTGCAGTCCTCATCAGTGTTGATTACCTATTCTAATTATATTTAATCAAAAAAGACAAGGAAAATGGTAGTCATTGGCATCAAGCGTGTATTCAAACTGATGAATGCTGGCTTGATAACTTCAATATAAATGTCAGAGGACATTTTGCAATAGATTTTCAGAGCTTCACATTGATCCCCAGGCCTTGAAGCATGTTATAGTGACAAACAGTATTTTGAAATGCACACATTTCCCTTTATTAGAATCGTACATGTAATATGTTTGGGATTCAGGATGAAACATAATATTTGTGCAGTTAGCTTAAAGTTGCAGCCTACACTGATTTACTGTTGCTGGGTCTGATCACATTTTATTTGTCATCCTCGTGCTGGTGTTGAGCAACATGCCTCATGGGGGATGCCACTATGGTCATTCTCAGAGATGTCAGATCCTAAGCCCAGTGCCTTGATGAGCCACACAGACCTGAGGCTGCTTTCAAGAGCAACGCAGTCAACTTCATTACCAGCTGCTTTTACAGACTGAATCAGATCTGTTTTAAAACAATATTGTAATACTCATTTCCACTGAACCTTTCCTATTCAGTCTTCTTGACATTTATTAACCAATGACCTTGACTTATGTGGTCTCTCTGCAGAAGCACTGTAGGATTTGTTGACTGTCAAATATTTGTCCTCTTTAAAGTATGTTGGGTTGATCCATTTCAAGAAATGCTGACTTGTTCGGTCTTATTCAAGGCTTATGAAAGAAGCTGCTTTGTCTATTATTTCACCAGAATCACCAACATCCAAAGCTCTTCCTTTTTTTTTATGACAGAAGCCGCTCTGGTTTTATGTAACCAAAAACACAGAGGCAGGGGCATTTAAGGAGAATGACAGATGTAGTGTGCTGTGACAAGCTGTTTCTCTATTAGTGCTGTTAAAGCTGGGGTAGGTGAGTTTGAGAAACCGGCTCGAGATACACTTTTTTTTATATTCCATGGAATGCTCTTAACATCCCGATAGCAATGAATATCTTAAGTGCTTTGACAAAAAAAAATTCAAATTCAAATTTTTCAAATTCTAGCACACTCGAGCTGGTTTCTCCAAAATTACCTACCCCACCTTTAAGCAGTCAGAATGTTTGTATTCACACATCCCTTAATATAAACATTCTGTAGTATGTGTTGGTATTTATGAAGCTTTGAGCTTTGTCTTTCTAGTGGCAATGAAAGATAAAGAGGGAGGGCACTTATTAGTGGTGAAGTGGCTGTGGGGCCTGTTTCTTTTGAAGCAAAGTTATGAGAAGGTTTTATAGGGTTTAAATTGCCTTAGGTACAAGTACAATACACCCACATATGAGCTCAAGCAAGAAAAGGCATTCTTGTGTGCAGCAGTGTATATCATCAGTCGCATACATCCCAGCAGTAGCCATTCTCAAATCAAAGTGAGAAATTCTAAAACTAATCTGACCAAACGGGAGTCTGAGACAGAAGTCAGACTTCTGGCCTGTCGATAACTCCTCCCCAGATACCTGCTGAGGTGGAGCTGTGAGGAGTGTCATTCTTTGTGTTGACCTGAAGCTTTCTTGGGCTTTCGTTCCTTACCTACAGCCTCTTTAATCTCCACAGGCTTATGTGATTTGACACATTGCCTTACTAAGTGTTACTAAGCGTTACTAAGCAAATCCCTTTTAAAAATTGGGTGTTATTGATGTGCTGTGTACAGGGTATGTGTGTACAGTGCACTTGTGCCACTCCTTAATCCGGCAGTCGACTACTCTCATGGGTTAATTATATGTGGAGAATGATGTAGTAACAGTAGCTTTTGCACACATTAGAATTGTTCTGCATTTCTGTATATTGTTGCATCATTGTAGATTTTTAAATGACAATGAAGCAGCTATGTACGTATATGAAAACACAATTGTGCTGCTTCTGGACCTTGCTCTTTGTGTAAATGTGTATACTCTCCCACCCATGCCATAACCTCTTCTGGCATTCAGTTATTGTGTTGACTCAGCATGTTATGGGATTGACAGGAGGGAGGGAGGGAGGGAGGGAGGGAGGGAGGGAATCGTGTTAAAGAAAATGTGCATGAATGTCAGAGAGTGTTGTATTCGTCATTATTGTCTTTTAGATCGAACTGTAATTTCCAAAAAGCACCTGCTTTGGTGATTTTGTGTTGCTTCATAACACACATGATATGAGTTTTCAGAGGTTTGCATAAAGCTGTTCTACAGACTTTACATGCTTCATGCCGCCTCATTGGTTCAGACATGCTGGGATGGTATTACTTGTACTGGCGTTTATGGTTTGTGGTGGTAATTAGTAACAGGGCTGTCGTAACAATGGCTTTGGGGACTTAATGAACCCATGAGATTGACCACAGGGGAAGCGCTGGGGAATGTGACCCACTTACTTAAGTCTCTGCCCTGTAACTCTCCCCTGCGCTGCGTGGCAATGTTACAGTGAACTGTTTTTGACATTCTCACATGCGGAAATACAAATACGAGCAATTTTAATGACACACAAACTAAAGCATACAGACACGAATGGCAAACACACATACTCATGGTTATACACACAAAACTAGCCTTTCATCATTCAACAGCAGAAAATAAAGCAGTCATTGTGTAGAGTTTGGTCCGGCTGAAATGATATGGTAGATTAATTACAAAGAAAGACAGTGTACTAGCTCAATTTAGCACTGAGATGAAATGTGGGCAACAAATTGAGACTCTGGCTTTGTTCTTGTCATCCTCTGTTCTCACATACACACACACACGCACACACACACACACACACACACACACACACACACACACACACACACACACACACACACACACACACACACACATCTTACACCCAAATACCCAACTACCCAATATATTTGAATACTGCTCCATTCCTATGTCATGTTGATTTCCTGCTCAGACAGTCTGACCCTTAAATCACGACACCATATTTATTCCACTGCCTGTATGGCTGCCAGCATCACAAAGCCTTTACATACTGAGCAGAGATTTGCTGTAGAAGCGAACAACAGTTTGAATGCAATTACCATGACAGACCAATTTAAAATAATCAGAGTCGTAACAATGGTGGAATTAGTGTTGCATCTCACATTAAGATACACTGTGTGCATGTCTGTGGAATTGTATAAAAGGTTTTACATGAGGTTGTAGATGTTTAGAAGTAATACAGATTAAACCCACAACTATGTCATCCTGGTGTAGCAACTAGTATCATCTGCCTCCTGAACACAACCCCTTATGTATCTGTATGTGTTGTTCCCATGTTTTTTCCAGACACTCTTCTGCTGAGATCAGACGACACTTCGGAGGGAACAATGTTTCTCAACACAGCCGAACCAGCTCCAACGCTTCGGCCTCGGTGTACCTAACTGTGGTGAGCTTTATTCTATTGATGAGATTCATTGGTTTTTGAATGAAGTTATTCTTGTCCAGCAGGTATTTGTCACATGATACAGTATACGGTATGTTTACAGTCACCTAGCATTATCTGTTATTTGCATGCTATCATGTGCCATCAGCTGCAGGCAGGTTTCTGAAAGGAAAGGATTATTTTACCCAATAACGTAAAAATGCAAATGTATTTGTTATGCACATAGTAGCATAGGCTGCTGTTTAACATTTAAAGGGGACCTATCATGCAAAATGCACTTTGTGATGTCTTTTATACATAAATATGTGTCCCCGGTGCGTCGGGGAACTCACGCAGCGTCAGAAAATAAAACCCTCTCTCTTTTCCACCGTACCCACAACTTTTAAAAACGGGTGTACAACGAGCGGATACAGATTCCATCCGAGCTGACGTCAGGCCGGAATAATTGGCGGCGGACCCACAGAAAGTTGCCATCAGAAACAATGCCTGACGTGTTTTGGACGTAACCTCGTCTTTGTTTACATTAGCAAGCCTCGTTAACACTCAGAGCTAACCTGTACTGTTGAGCACATGTGTTTAAAAAGCAGGAAATAAAAAAAGGAACTCACCTTGTGATAAACCTGCAAGAGAAAAAGCATTTGAGCTCCATACTGTTTCAGAACTAATCCTTGACGTGGTTTAAACAGGGTGGCGTTTTATCACAACCGAATGTAACTTTACCTCCGGTAGAATTCTGATCAGGCATTAGCTCCGCCTCCTCTTCTTTTTTTTTCAAGCTAAGGACCCAAAATCTGCATTTCTCTAACAGGGCTGCAAAAGAGGGGTTTGAGCGGAATGAGGCATGGCTACAATGGGTGATCTGTTTGGTATTTTGAAAAAAAAACTTGACAGACATATTTTGTATAGGTATGGCCCTACAATATATTTGTCAAATATAGCATGATAGGTCCACTTTAAGGTTTGTTTAAGAAGGTGAGCAGACTTAAATTGCAAACTGTTGCATAATGTTGCTTCACTTAATGATGTAAGGCTAGGCGTAGTGGTTCCTCACAAAGTTCAGTGTTTATGTTTACACCACCAAAAGGATATAAGCATATCTTCTTCACATCCTCTTAGCTGCCATTAGTGCTGAGCATGCCTGACTCAGTGCGATGTCTCTGAGTCTCAAAGATTATATTTGGATCAGAAATTCTGCCACAACATAAGTTACTGCATTTGCAAGAACAGCTGTGTGCAATTGTGCCAAAGAGCTGAGTTGTGTTTTTCAGGAAGAGTATTTCTTCCTCTTACAATAGATGAGGACTTTGTCATGACTTCACATGCTTCTGTTAAAACTTGGCTGACACTTCCTGTTCTTTGATTTAGCAGGGATTCAAATCCAAGCATTCCTTAGTTTTTGCAGAGGGTTGAATCATATTACAGTTGTTATCTTGCCTCCTCAGTTGAATCCTAGCAGACAGTGAGTGTTCCTGCTCCCTTAAGCAAGCAGACAGAATGATGCAAAGTAATCCTTTGCAGGGATTTGTTACCACTGCACTCTTAGTCTCTCTGTGTTACCCTCTGAACCTCTGTCTCCGCCTCCCACATTCGTTTATTCCTCTCTCTGTCTTCCTGCTTTTTTCTATTTCTGTCTTTCCCTCACATTTCTCCTCTCTCTGCCACCCTACATCTCTCATTTTAAGTTTCCTAAAGCTCTCAGACACTAAGTCTCCTGACATATCTGTGTGCATGACTAACTGAACCGAAGCCTTTCGACACTTACCCAGTGATGATCCTTGAGCTTGTCAGCTGACAGGGTTTGAGGAGGAGCACTTAGACCGTCCATCCCCACCCAGCTTGCAGCATGCAACAGGGTTAATCTTTAACCTGCTTGGGAAATGGGTCAGTGCCTTGGCTACCGACAGGCACTGGATGGAGCCTGCTTACCTTGCAGATTACACAAGCACATCTTTAATATGGCTGGGTTTGGGATGTGGGAGAGGGATTGTAATACTATAATCTCCTGGATGATAGTTTCCCATTATTCAGCAGTCACGTCTAGCACATGGATGAGAGGGAGGGATGTTTGTTGAAATGAGGGAGGGATGTTTATTGCTTCACTTGTGATGCGGATCACTTTGCTGATTACCACTAACCTCCCTCTATTACTCTCCTGCTATTTTTAGAGAAAAGTTTATCCGTGTATTAGGTTTAATATACAAATTGAGAGATTAAGTAAAAAAGCTGCATGTGATTTTTTTAGTGTGTGTGTGTGTGTGTGTGTGTGTGTGTGTGTGTGTGTGTGTATAAGCAGCAAGCATTTGTGTGTGTCTGTAGTTTCAGTTCCTGTCTGTTGAAACACCGGTTGATGGAGGGACGCCTCGCTTGATGTCACTTCCTCTAATGTCTTGTGGTTTCCCCCATTCAACTCTGTAATGCAAGACACTTTGCCTGAATGCTACGAAACTGTTGTCAAAACATTTTGTGGGTTAAAAAAAGTCAGACTCAACTTGAACATTCATTCTGATTCGCTATAAACCCTTCTTCCACTTTTGGTAATGCCATTGTTTCCTCTCACATCTGCTGAAGTTCCTAGCTTCTAGGAATATGAGCATCGTTTCAAAGAGGATCTGTGCGCTGCGCTGTGGCTTAGTTTCAACAAAAAGCATTCAGCGTCAGTAGGTGCACACTGTAGGTTCCCGTATCCGGAGTGCGCCATTTTGTACACTTCCTTTTTTTGGTGCAGTTTTCCGTTTAAAGCAGGGTAAGTCTACAATCTCTGGATGAGTACAACTGTAGTTTATTCAGACTTTAGAATGAGATGATTGGTAATCTTGATTGTCTTTTAACTTTGTGATTGAAGTCAAATGGGTTTGCATTTTGAAAGAATCTTGTTTCTCATGACTTCTTTACATGTCTGTTTTCCGTCCCTGCTAATGTTTACCAATGTCTTTGAGAACAGTGATGTTGGTAGGTGCATGGATTTTAAAATAGTAATTGGATTTAAAGATTTGTGTTTTTATTTATTTATTGTGAGTCTGCACAGAATTGTCTTAGTTGTTGATTACAATGCTTCCTACAGGTAAAAAACACCATTCCCCTAAATAGTCGCAAAGGCATCACTTTTATTATAACCAATGACCAATAAGATGATGGCTGTTGTTTGGCAAGGAGAGGTGGTTTTCTTGCTGGCAACTCTCACGACTCCACAGAGCAGCAGGCGCTGATCAGAGGCATGCATAGATTTGCATTCATTTGTTTTTGTTAGCCTCCATACCAAACAAGAAAAAGGGGCCATGCTACAGTGATTGTTTGAACTGTGAGGCCAGGGTAAGCTTTTTTTGTTTTGTTTGTTTGTTTGATTATTCATTTTAAGAAGACACTGACATGGTTTCAACAGCCATGACCAAGAACAGTGAAAAGAACATCCAGAATAACACAGGATTTATTTGTATTTCCTGTTTGGTACTACGAGGGGCATGTAGAAGCACAAAAACCCCCAATGTTAAACATTTTTATTAGGAAATAGCTAACTGCCAGTTAGTTTACGCCTTCTGTATATAAGGGAGTGGTCGGTTTCATCTACAGTGCAGACCTGTCATTTAACATAATCATAATACATTTGGTTCACCTGGCTGTTCTTGTGTTGCATGCTAATACTTACGCATGTGGTAGAATTTGCTCTTGATAGCTCAGCAGAGAAGATACACCTTAGGGTGAATTGATGTGCAAAAACATGTCTGTAGGCAAATGGAATTTGCTTGGCTTTTAAAAGTTGAGTACTGCAGTGACTCATCGTGTTGCTATAGTCATCTCTACGCCTCTCTGTGTTCATATTATGTGATGTGTGTCTGCTGTTGCTGTTTCGTTCTCTGTATTCTTCTCTTTTTCCCCTCTCCGTCTCCCGTACACACACTTTCTTTTACATTCAGTCTTTCACACACTGCCTGTTTATCATGCAAATGCCTGTGCAAGATTAAAAAAAGGTTTATTATTCTTTTTAGATAGTGCCTGGATAGTCTCTGTCCTCCTGAAGTAGCTCAACATATACAATGCTTCCTGTATGTTCATGTAATTATAGTCATTTCGAAAATCTTTCAGAATGTTATCGTGGTATAAGTTTATTCTGAAGCTACATTAGCTACAACCTTCTGACTGTAATCAGATCGGTCTGCCCAGTTTGATGGCACTCTTCACAGAAACACCTGCTCCATGCAGGTCCCTTGTGTGGAGCCAGCCGGGCGTTATCTCATCAGTTGTTTTCTTTTTTCAGCAAGCTTTTCCTAATGACAACAAATCTATCTGTTCCTCCCCTTTAAGTGCACCTTGGAGTTTGTCTCATGAGTGCACTGATGATTTGAACAAAATGTACTGATTCCAAGACCCAGATGACAATTTCAGCCTTTGTTACTGTACATAAAAGTGATTACAGCTTTGCCTTTGATCTGCTGGAGCATTGGGGGCTGATATATTCTGCCTGAAAATAGGTTCATAGAAAAAACTCTGCCTGCTGTCTTGCGCAAGTTTCTTCTAGTTTCTATTTGTGATTGTGCTCCAATTTTTTGTACCTCTACAGGTAAGATGTATTGGAAAATAGTCATGATTCAACTTGTTTGGTCCCATATTTCCTCTCTTCATTTGTTTCCTTCGTCCTTGCCTCTTTACTATGTGGACTGTAAAAACTCCTCACATTAAGCTTTCCCAAACTAATTCATCTATTTCACATTTTGTCTTTTTCAAATATTTTACCCTAAACCTCCTTAGACCAATCTGAAGCAATGCCTTGATTTATGCCATTAATGCTTTCCTTGTAAATAATTAATATCCAACTTCCTTTTCACCCACTTAACTCTTTTAAATATAATTACCCAAAGCTTCATTATATCATAGTATTTGATGCTGTGTGTCCTAATTCTTCATTTCCTCCATCCCTTTATTCTGCAGCCTCAGTCCTATGAAGCAGTGGAGCCCTTAGACCTGGAGGAATTCCTGATGTCACAGCTAAAGAGTGGAGACTCTACCCTGATGCAGGAACTTGGAGACTTCCCTGAGGATGACCTGAAGGTGGATCAGGTGGAGAAGGAGTGCCGCACTGTGAGACACTCTGTCCCTGAAGATGGGTGAGTCACAGGATGTCTGACATCTTCAAACTGTACAGCTACCAACTTGAAATCTGAGTGATGGCGAGCTTCCTGGCAAAAACATGAACAGAAAGATGCATAAAAGTTACTTAATTAGGAATAACGAAATAGGGAAAAGGATCAGAAGCATAGATAAAGAAAGTTGAAAAATCTTCTAAAATGATTTTGTTATTTGGCATACATAATACAATACAAAATATGTCCACTAAGTTTTTAGGAGAAATATATGAATTTGCAGAATAAGAAGAAGTTACAATCTCAGATGAGGCATTTTGTAAATGCCTTCAGTGTTGTCAGTGTAAAGTTATTCTGCTGTCACATGTTGTTAGCTTATTCTGAGCATTCACTTGTCCCGCACCTTGACCATGAGTACAGATCAAGATAGAGGAGGAATTCAAAGATTTTCGTTACGAATGTTCGCCCTTGTGTCTACATGATAATGTGTGTCTTCTTATCCTGCTTGCCCTTGTGTCTACATGATAATGTGTGTCTTCTTATCCTGCTTGCCCCTGTGTCTACATGATAATGTGTGTCTTCTTATCCTGCTTGTCCTTCTCTTCTTAGACTGGAGTTGGATCCTCATGTGAGAGACTGCATCAAAAGTTACATTCAGCCGTGGCTTCTGGTCTCGAGAAGGTACATTTTCCTCTGAATAAACACAACAGTTACAGAGTGAGTTTTTAGGACTCTCAGAAGAGCAGCCGCTTTAAGTGCCGTTTGGTTTCACATAGAAACCCTAAAATTACAAAGGTTGATCTATATATGGAGTATACAATTTAGAAATAGTAACTCCAAGATGTACTCCAAGCTGATGTATTTTTAAACTAAGATCACCAAAATCACATAAAGATGCCCACGCCGGTATCTTAGCTGTCACACTGCAACAGGTGCCGACTGCTTCAAAAGTTGAATGTGTCTGTGAAACAGGAAACACAAGGCCTGAGAGAGCCTGATAAAGATTAAACACTGGGCTCGCCTGTCTGATACAATAGTGCTCGCTCTCTCTCTCCCACTCAAACACTTGCATGCAATACACACACACACGCGCCGTGACTGTGTTGCGTAAGGCTTCTGCTTTTGTTGTTATCTGGTTTGATTAGAAGTGCAGAGGTGTATCAGCTGTAACATGCATGTTGTTTTTTATATGTGTTCGGCTGTCTGGTTCTTTGACCTGGTGTTTGTGTGTTGTGTTTGTGAAGGTGCCAGGGCGATGGCTGGAGTGCGTATTCGGAGCGGGAAGGTCTACACAAACTCCTTCGGAAACAAACCTTTGAGTCCGACGTGGAGCCATCAGACAACCAACCGAAGCCAGTAAGAAGTGCAAACAAAGCAAACACACACACACACACAGTTACATTCTGACTGTTTGCTTCCTAATAAAGAAGAAGTGTTGCCCTCTTCAGAGCTGGTCTTGTGCAGTGTGGTGCAGCATTCCTCACTTTGCTTCTTCTGGCACTTTTGTCCTCAACATTTCTAAAGACCGGTCTTGCTGCTGTTGTGTCAGTCTGCTACTATGTACTATGAGTACTGTTTTATCAGAACTTTCTATATGTGCTTGCTGTTAACAGTGAGGTATGAAATCACTCAAGTAAAAACAAACAAAAGAAAATATTACAGTTCTCTTCCAGCTTAGTAGCTGTAAGAGAACTTTATAGATTTGAAGAGTCCAATTGTAGAGAAGTAGATTTACATTTTGAGGAATACCCTTTTTCAAAAATTATAACATTCACTCATATGTGAAGCTATTGCTAGCAGTGGTTACCCTACCAGCACCTATACTCCTATATAAGAATAGTTTTCCCCTTTTCTGTAAATTGGTTGAAAATAAGAGTTAAGATGCATACCACATAAAATATTAACAAATAAAACAGCAAGGTACAACACTTTAATAATGAACTTTGCAAGTGCTGGTTGGTGAAAGCCAAGCTATTACACGTCTGTCACTTAAATAGTCTATTGTCTTTTGCTCTAAACTAGATTTTCTAATCTAAAAGGGCAAATAAGTACATTTCCCACATTTTGTAGCAGAACTACAGTACAAAAAAAACGTTGTCCTGAATGCCGACATGTTGCACTCAGTTAAACTGAGTGTTTTGTGAGAGGAAGGACATTAAGTGAGAGCAGTATGGCAGTACATACTGATCAAGGCCTCAGAGAAACCACAACACTGGCTGTGAAATGTGAGGGAGGAGTGGGAAACTGGGGGGGGGGGGGGTGCTTCAATAGTGCACAAAACAGCATTTTGTTATTCCTATCACTCTATCCACTATGGCTAGGATCTTTCAAGTTCACTCAGATTTGAATATCAACCACTAACTCTCATCCACTCTTTGTGTTAAGCTAGACAATCTGAGAGAGGTTGTGGATAAATATGTGGTATTTATTTGTTTCTTTATACACTGCACCGTTTTAATATCAGTAGCTTTTATCTGTGTGCCTCATTCCTCTACTTTCATTACGGATCCCTGCCTCAGTAGTCGACTGACATTATTTCGAGCCAAGTTCCCATCCTACCTCACTTCCCTCTCTCTCTCTCTAGCTCTTTTGTCTCAAATTGGCTAAATCTATTGCTCCCAGCATCGAGCAGTCCCAGCCAATCCAAGTCCCAGTCAGCACCCACTCCCAGCCATTCCTCACCACCACCCAGCCTCACCAGCCCCCTCCAGTACCCCCATCCTTTTCAATTCTGGTTAATCACCCAAACCAAAAGACCCTTATTACTGCTGCGGGCTTCCCATGAGCTGCATGCCAGAAAGTGACAGTGAGGGGAAGAACAGCACTATTGTCCCTCAGTGCTTATTGGGTCTCTTCTGTGGTCCAGTCTGTTTTCACAATAATCTTATGTGATGGTCCTTTGTAGCCCTAGGGAGCCCTTCCCTAGGGTGAAGCTCCACCAGGGTGGAAGATGGTTAGTCCTTGCCTGTGGTTTAAGAGCTAGGATGTGAGACTGATGGCTGATGGGAATGAAAGCGACAAGCAGGATGAGGCGTAGGATCAGTGAGGTTATGCCCTGCCCTGTAGCTCGATCTGAGTGATTCCATATTGTGCCAGTGCCAGCACGAGAGACCTCTAACTTATGGGCAGGATGATGATCGGGGCATGGTAATACAGTTGAATGGGAATCTATCTTTGTCGGTTTTTGTACTAGACAATGGACAGACCCAATTTATAGACAATTATAAAAATGCTCACAAAAAGTATTTGTTGCCTTTGCTCACCTTTCCCCTGAGTGGTCACGTATGGTTTCTGTTAATGTAGTTAAGCATGAGTTTGAATTTGAACGGAAAATGTACACCAGGTACAAGGAGCGAAGCAAAACATTGTTCATGTGCACATACCCAATCCTAATCAAGGTCACTGGATGTCAAACAAATGCAGCATCTACCAAACATGTTTTTCAGAACTGTTGTCTACCGTCATTTTTGCCAGTCATTCTTTGAGCCTGCTATAAAAACTATACTAACTTTACATATCTTGATCAGCTAATGTTCAATTGGTTACTCATAGCACCATGTTGTATGTCAACATTAAATGGCTATATTTGTTGCACTGTGTTTGTTGTTATGTTCAAAATGAAAACACAGCAAGGACATTTTATAATTTTTCTGCTGAATTGTTTTTAAATATCACTTTACTCTCTGGAGCATAGTGAGAACATGAACATTAGTATGTGATGTGTGTTCCCTGCATTAAGTAAGCCTTGATCAGGCAAAACACAAGAGACTGTCATTGTCTCTAGACCAACTGTCTAGACAGTCTAAACGCCTATTAGCTGTTTGTTAAGTCTGCTGAGAGCATAACTATGGAGCCTGCATGTTTTAATGTTTCAGGAAAAGTGCTGGAATTACATTTAGTTGTTTTGAACATTGATTGTAATCAAATAATGGGAGAAGGTTGGAAGATTTTAAGCCATGTGGGAAAAGGACAATGGGATTGGCAGGTATTAGTCCCTTTTTTTCAGTTTACTCCAATAATTAAAATAAGATTGTTTAAATGGAAGAAAAACAGGCTTTGGCCAAAAATCCATTTATATAGTATTCCTTACCCTGCACCCATTTTCTTTGATGTCTCTCTTAATTCAATCCCTCTGGATATTCTGCCTTAATAACCCCTTATTTTGCTTATCCTTTGTCTGTCCCCATTGCCCCCATCTTTCCCTCTCAATTTCAACCCCCACCCTATTCTCTTTATATTCTAGAAAGAGAATACAACCCCTTACCCCTCTCTTTCTGTTTTGCCCCAGGTCAAGTCCCCCACACTAGCGGGGCTGAGTGAAGACTCTGGTCGCACACTGACCTCCTCCGACTTTAACTTGCGGTGTTTGACCCCGGACCAGAGGGTGGAGGGGCTGCTGGCCTTCAGCAGCCATGAGGAGCTGGACCGCTTCAACCAGGAGGCCCGGCAGAGCAACAGACACCCTGAGCTGTTTGCTCTGTACCCCCCCGCCGACGAGGTGGGTACTCACATGCTGTAATAAACCAGTGCATGCATGCATATGGGAATGTGTGGGCTAGTGTTGGTTCCTGTTGTACCAAAAACACAGCCGGTGGGTCTGTGTATCTTTTGTGATTCATTATGCTTTAATATAAAATGGGTCCCTTAAATCATAAAACTCTTCTCTTAGTGTGGTTTTATTCCCCAAATGTGAAACAAGTGAAATATTAACAACATTACAACCTCATGTTAAATTAGAAAATTGAAACTATTTTTTCATAAAAAGTGTTTTATAAGCAAAAACCGCAAACCGCTGTGCTAATACACATAATGTCTTTTGATTTAAGACTGTAGATCAAATATGCTATATGAAGACATCACTTTGAGCTTTGGCACATCGATATGGACAATTTGAAGTAACTTCATAGTGCAGGAAAGAAAAACACAATTATTTTTGGTACTTAGAAATACAACTTGACAACATGACAAAAAGGATCACAATTTTACACTTTCATTCCCTGTAAATGGATTGTTTCTATTTATTGTTATTACTTGAAAAGATGTTTTCCATTCCATTTAACTTCCTCTCGATTCATAAGCTCCTGTGCATCTTGCTTAAGATCCTAATGCTTGTCCAAATGTAATAACTCTTTTTGAATAGTTCTAAAGAATGTCTCTGCTATTGTGTTCCAGGAAGATGCGGTGGAGATCCGGCCCCTCCCTGACTGCCCCAAAGAGCACACTGGAGACCGCATCATGATCCGATGCCAGGCCATCAAGTAGGTCATACATCTTCATAGCACTGTAGGAGAGGGGATTTAAACAGCCGCCCTAAGTTGGACAAGGAATCAACAGTTAGCTGTTTTAAAGGGAAATTATTCCAACACCCCCTTTTTATGAAAATGACCTTTTGCGTAGCATTTATCATACAGTACATTCTTGTGTGTCAAATCTGAGCATGACTTAAAAGTTTGAGTAGTTGTTTCAAAGCTGCTTGCAGTTGATGTGACGGACAGCGCAGTGTGGGAGGGTGGAGGAGTTCTGAGCAAATGCTGTTGTTCTTCTCCAGAAAACACCGTCCCTCCCTTTCTCTATGGGATTTTGTCCCACTCACTTTTTTTCTATCATTCTCACACACACACACACACACACACACACACACACACACACACACACACACACACACACACACACACACACACACACACACACACACACACACACACACACACACACACACACACACACACACACACACACACACACACACACACACATAGTTTCTCTGCCTTTCACTCTTCATCTCACTCGTGCTTCTTGAAACCCATAAAACAGCCAAATATTTTTGTTGAACTCATTGCCCAGCTTGAATTGGTTTGGCAACACCCCCCCTATCTTTTAACCCTCAGTTCAGTTCAAACATGTTACTGTCACTTACTGTAATACATTTAGTACAACAATAATTTACAGGAATAGATTAGGAAAGAAAAGTACAGTGTAGGGAAAAATCCATAGTACAAGAATGTTAAATATTTGTCTCTTTTGCCGTTATTGAATTACTAATTCCGTTTTCCTTCTTGGCTTCATAGGTTTGAGATTGAAATTGAGCCCATGTTTGCCACTATGGCCTTGTATGACCTGAAAGAGAAGAAAAAGGTAAGTTCATTGAAGTCCTTACACTTTTGTATGGTATTTCTAATGTTGACTAACCATGTTAATGTATGAATTATTTTCTGCACATGTGTGTGATATGTTCACCTTGTGACATCAAATAATACAATGTAGGACAAAATTACAAAGCACTTACAATACAATAGCCCTGCTTTGGACAGGCTTTATGTGTGTTTGTGGAGATGGTCAGTCTATGCTCGGCCTTCTTGTGACCCCATCCAGTTCGATATATGTTTTTCTGAGACTCTTCACCTTGCTATATTACATAGTTTTGGCATGTTTATTATTGTTGCAGCAGTAATTCTGACAGAAACAATGGAAATAATAAACAAAAGTGTTTCCTATTAAAGGCACAACCTGTGTAAAATTGTAACCGAATGGTATTAAGCATCTTAGAACATGTCTGTCAAATGTTTATGCTGAATGGAGCAATTTAAACAATATCTGTATGGTCAACATTTGATGCAGGTTCATAGGCATGTGTTAGAGTGCAATACATTGAACCCTAATTGTGCATGTGTGTGTGTGTGTGTGTGTGTGTGTGAATAGATGTATGTGAGGCTAATTGTAAAGTGCTTTGTATACAAGATAAGTCAATAAGTCAATTTACTAAATAATACCATGTTAAATGTCATTCGCTGTGGGGGAGGGTTTGTTTTTGGTAATGCAGCAAGAGGAAACATCTAAAAATGTGATGACACATGTCAAATAGAGAAATACTTTGAAATTAACCGAAATTAACATTGACCACAGCTAAAGTCTTCCTAACTAACTTTAGGACAACGGCTCGATTTGGTGTCACAGAACTTTGCAGTTCGATAGATGACATTAAAATGAAAGTCGTGTTTAAATAATTTTTAATTGCTTGTTTCATGCTGGCTGTTGCATGATATGTGCATCCCGTTGATGCAGGGAGGTCTGGTAGTTTATTTTGGCAGTCGGCGCGGCGGTGAGGGATCAGTGTAATCTAAAAGGTTTTATGTCTCATTGTCCTCGGATATTTATGCCCCTGGGGGGTCCTCATGTTTTGGTTCTATCACTACTTATACTGTGTCACATTTTCCCAGTCAACAATTTTGAGCCATGGCTGTTTGTTCGTTTTCTGTGGATTTACACAGCTGGATAGTTTTTGGGGTGAAGGGGCTGGAAGGATTTAATTTGTACTTTAGTGCTCACGATCTCTTAGATGAGACCAGGTTTTTGCCACCGGCCTTGCCCTCTTCTCAGCACTGACCAGCTGCTTGGAGCTTGTCTCCAGGACGAATAGGTCCTCAGACGAGAAAGGGGGAATTAATGCCCTTTATGTTTGAAAATAGAATGTATAAGCTGGTCTTGGGATAACACAAGCAGTATAAGCGTTATATTGTATGAAATATGTTTCCTATACGTCAAAGAGTTAGCTGTTCTGTATCCAACAGACGTCTGTTCATTAAAGTGGAGCTGAAGTGTCAGATTGTCACAGAATATTTAGCTTAAGATCATTAATTGTATTATGTGTTAAAATGAAGACTGGTCTTGTGGAGGTCAATACAACATCCTGCCTATTAAATTGAGCAGATCCTTACTGTAAAATGTCTGAGTACAGGTCAAACTGCCAAGCTTGTTTTGTCAGTTACATTTCAAGTGGAACTTAGAAGCATTTGTACCTCTGTACCTCTTACCCATTTATCACTGAACCCTTCATTTCTTTACTTTCTTTTTCACTTTCTGCCCTTTTTACGATAACTTTTCTCTCCAACTCGTCTCCTCAAGAGTGAAATATTTTTATTCACTGACATATTTCTGCTGCCTTTTTGCCTTATTTTCTCTCTGTTTCCCTGGATACCTTTTGTCTCTGTGTCTCGTGGGAATTTTGTTGCTATGTATTTGTATGTTTTGTTCACACACATGTTGTTATTTCACATCTGGGGAATCTTGAGCAGATGTTTTTGTGTAATTCAATATAATATTATTCATGCTTCTCTGGTCTATCAACCAAGATACTGACATGATTTGATCCTACAAGTGGCCTACTTTATATTAACAGACAAGAACAGACGCATTGTTTTGAGTAAATACTGTATGACGTCACATATAAAGAAAACGGTAGACTCTTCTCCAAGTTTACAATAGGCGTTAAGTAATATTTTCCTTGTTATTGTTCTACAAGAAGATGCAAGCCTTGTTTTGCTGAACTGTGACTGCAGCTTGTTGTGTCAACACTATGAGGGATTGGACGTTTTGTAAAAAATACAGTGGTAGGATACTCGTTAATAATTACTTGGGATCATCTCTCAGTCTGTCTGTTGATTGGTTTACAAGACATTTCTCACTCACTATAGCAGGGACTTCAGTTAGCAGAGCAACACTCTTGGATTCAGGGCTCTTTATTATCTGTGAGAATGTAGCTGAGATGTTCATTTCATTTGGATAGTTGTTAAAGGTAACACGTTACATTGGTAAATGTAACTGCTGATCAGTTGCTAAGCTGGCAACAATATTGTGTTCTGCATTAGAACATGTTAAACATTTGCTCTGGTCACTATGGTCTGTGTAATGATAAAAAATGCTATTACATTCCTCGTGTCTCAATGACGCCAGAATCAGTGTTTTGAAGATTGACTTTTGACAAATGAACGTCATTAGAATTTTGTATGAATGTTAACAGATGGAACACTTGCCCTTTGTTTGTCCTATTCATGAGAATATGAATTATAATATGCTGTTTATTTCAGCTGGCTTTGATTATTTAGATGTAATTTCTGTGATTCCAAGAAGTCATGTAAAAGGTGGACTCCTCCACTCCAGTCTTTTAAAGAACTGTCACTCTTGCTCAGTGTGCTTTATTTTGATGTAACCGGGTCATTTGGACAGGAGTTTGACTTTCTAGCTTGTTAGACCACTTTTAACAAAACCGATATAAAACAAACCATAAGTGATAAACCTAGAATACTTTTCAAATTTCGGATATTTTTTTTATTTAATCGTTTATTTGAACAGGGACAATGCACATTGATGAACACTTTCATCAAATAATGCTTCAAATGTAAATATACCGGATTTTAGCTTTGAGCTAATTTCCATCCGTATAGTCACTCACATACAACATATAAGAACATGACATTTATAAACATAGCAAAAATAAATACATGATATGCAGAAAGAGCATGAGCAGCATACACAAGCATTAACCACATGGCAGTACAATGTAGCAGCAACAACATATAAACTGCAAGAGAAGATAAAATAGCTACCTAAAGTGCATTTAGCGGTGATTGCACGTCTGTTTGTTTCTCAACCATTCTTTGAGTTGACCTTTAAAACGATTGAGAGTGGGACAATCCGTATCTCAGTTGGGAGGCTATTCCAGAATGAGCTGCCTTTAACGGAGAGGACATTTTGTCCAAAAGTGGTCCGTCTGTGGTGGACTTCAGTCTCCTCTGGTTTCTGACCTATTGCAGCGTCCAGTGTGTTTTTTGTGGATGAATTCCCCTAAGGGAGGGGGGGCCAGTCCATGTAAACATTTATAAATAAAGCACATACTTTTAAAAGACTTAAAATTGTCAAAACTCAAGAAATTGTATTTTTCAAGGACCGTACAGTGGTGGTATGAATATGGCTTTCTGTCAAACACCTTGATAGCTCTCTTGAACAGCTGTTCTATGGGTTTCAGGTTTGTGCCACAAGCAAACGACCAGTTTTTAAAACAGTATTCAATGTGGGATAGAATCATACAGTGGAGGTATGATTTTGCAGCATTGACAGTTAAGAAAGGTGTCGTTTGTTTAAAATGTTCCAAGTTGAATTTAATGGTATTGGATACTTTCTTAATATGTTTCTTAAAAGTCAAGTTCGAGTCCAATATGACTCCAAGATACTATATGATCAATGTTAGACATGTTTGCTGCCAGAGATCAGCTTTGGTGTGGTCAGTGTAACAGAGCAGAATGAGTGTTTCCAGTGAAAAGGATCACATGACACCCACTAGGCCCGACCCGGACATATGGCCGTGCTCCTAGCCTTAGGTCTTTAGGAAGGGAAGTAGACGTATGTAACGTTCCGTAGGCCAGACTTTTTCTTTTGAAAACATCTGATTGATAGTAAAGAAAGAACGTTTCCTGATTTCACATACAGTTCATTGTTTCCTTTTTGTTCATCTCTGTCACTAATCTTAAAAAAGAGAACTTCAGATCTTCTTCAGAAAAACATAAATGGATGATGTGCTGTTTGCATACACTTTTAGAAACGCTTTTCATGGAATTGTGTTTGATTCTGAACGTGAATGTAAAGAAACAGTATTTGGTTTACATGAAAGGAGTGTCCTGAACCCTTTTTTAAACTGATTCACTGAATATTACATTTGAAAAAATGTGTCCTTAGAGGTTTCGGGTTTTAGTTAGATATTCGATGATGATACTGTCAAAAATAACGCATGTCTTTTTTAGTAAAAATACATTTGTCTGGTTCTGGTTCTCAAAACGTTTCCCTTTTGTCTACCTCCAGATATCAGAGGACTTCCATTGTGATCTGAACTCAGAACACTTCAAAAACTTCTTGAAACCTCACACTCCACATGTGGATCAGTCTACTCTCGCCAGATCTGCCATCTTCTCCATCACCTACCCTTCCGCAGATATTTACCTCGTCATCAAGGTTTAAATAACTTAGTTGTACACCAGAATTTGTTTTAGACACCCTGTTTTTCAATTAAATGTTGCCTTTGTATCTCATGCTCTTGCTGAACATATTCCCTATACTGCAACTATGCTAACAAATGATGGATTCTTGTGTTTTAGATTGAAAAGGTTCTTCAACAGGGAGAGATCAGTGACTGTGCTGACCCCTACATGACACTGAGGGAATGTGACTCTGCAAAGGTAATGTTTGCAGAGCAATTATGGTTGTCACTAAACAGTCAAAACACAAAGAAGATTTTGCCTTTTACTAACCTCATTTTAAAATTTTCTTTAAGCATACTATGTTCCTATAGTTGAAAGCATTTATTGTATATATTTTAAAAATATTACTGAATTTTATTTGGTCTTTCAGAACAAAGACAAGCTTGAGAAGCTGCGAGGTCAGGCGGAGACGTTCTGCCAGAGGCTGGGTCGATATCGTATGCCGTTTGCCTGGGCAACCGTTAACATCATGGAGGTCATCTCCACTGCTACCATAGACCGTGATGTCACAGACTCTGACAGCTTAAAAGGAGGTGTGTGCTTGTGTGTGTTTGTCCTAATGAAATGGCTTTGTTTGACAGTAAAACCTTGTTGATGACTTTTGTGTGCATTTCCATCGGATAGAGCGTTTGATAGCTGTGTGTGTATCATATGACCCTTGACCTTTACACTTTTTTTTGCAGGTAAATCCAGCAGCATTGACCGGAGGGCACAGCTTCCTAGGAGGAATTCTGAACGTTACAATACCATTGATGATCAATGTTGCAACGTTTCTGGCTTCAAGCCTGCCACCATCACTATCAGCACCATCTTTAAACAGGTCGGAATGCCACGCCAACAAAGAGAGACTCTTATTTCTTCAGCTGCGAGATAAAGTGTAAAGCTAGTTCCTTGAGACACAAGATAAAGTGTAAAGTTAGTTCCTTGAGACACAAGATAAAGTGTAAAGCTAGTTCCTTGAGACACAAGATAAAGTGTAAAGTTAGTTCCTTGAGACACAAGATAAAGTGTAAAGCTAGTTCCTTGAGACACAAGATAAAGTGTAAAGTTAGTTCCTTGGAAACAAGATGAAATGTAAAAGACATACATGCTTTTGCTTGAAGCCTGGTCTTTCATTCTTTGATCAAACATCCCTTTCCATAATGTTCTAACATCATTTCTGCCTTAAAGCCATGACATTGGATAAAGATAATCAATTGTCAAGCGTTGACTTCACTCTTACAACCAACTATAACATTTATGTTAGAGGCAAAGGCTTATTATGTGTCTAACTGTGCATGTGTTTTTCCATGTTTGTGTGTTTTTATGTTCTTGTTTGTGTGTCAGGAGGGGGATCGTTTGAGTGATGAAGATTTGCTCAAGTTTTTGTCTGAGATCAAGAAAACTTCGAGTCCACAGAGGAGAGTCAAGACAATACCAGGTCATTTCTCTTAACACATCTACACTCATTATTTTATTGTTTATATATATATAGAATAGTCCTACATAATGAAAATAAGGATTATTTGCATTCTTGCAAAGGATTTGAGAGGATTGATGCAAATGTGATATTCGTGTGTTACATATAAAGTCATAGCAGCCAGTTAGCTTAGTCTACAAGCAGGTCAAAGACTGTTTTTTCTGCACAAAGGAAAAGTGTAGAAACAAGGTTTAAGGGGAGGTTATTGGCCAGACAATTTCTTGTATTGTTGCCCTGACTGCTTGATGTTGCAACAAGCTGCGACTAGGAAGTTACTGCACCTTGACAAGAAATAGCCCAACACATAAACCCATGTAAACTACAACATGTAGTTTTCACACTTTTTAACAATTAAACTATTAAGATATCCATTTAGTTTTATTTTCTTCTGCTAAGTTAAGTTAATCATCTCCTGGTTGTTGCTTTATACTAAATGGTCAGACATGAGATTGGTAATAATCTTCTAAATGCACTCTTGGGCAGATAGCGCTCAAGATTAATTGCCCCAAAAATATAGAACTGTTCATGTTCCTTTTTGAAAGGAATTTGAAGACATGACATGACGTATTTTGTGTTGTCCAGGTTCCATAAAACTGGACATGTCTCCAGTCCACGACACGCCACTGGCCTGTTTGTCCCCTGAGCTCATCCCTCTGATACCTGTGGCTGAGAAGAACATTCGGCCAACCAAAGAAGTGCTGGAGTTCCCATCCAGTGAGGTTTATGTCCCTCACAACATTTACAGGTGTGTACAACAAACTCCTTTTACTACTGTTTCACATGTATACATTACATAGTTGTAATCTAAAGCAACTCAACACTGTGGAAGGAAGCCCATGAGACTTAGAAACAAGGATTTGAAAAGCAAATCATTTGTAGCTCTAAGGGGAAAACAGGTTTGTTTCTTAGCACTGACTCTGAAAGGCATCAAGAACAATCATGCTGTACTCATCACTCAAGAGCAGCTCTTTTTAGATTTGTGCCTATTTTTAGTTATTTCCATCCAGGCTAGCTTCAACGTTGCCTCACAGTGTAACAACGAGTAGGCAGCCTGTTTGAGCAGAGGTTTAAAATCAACACGTTTAAAATGCAGTTGCATCATGTGTGAACAAGTCCTCTGCACTGTAATTATGTTCCGAGCAGTTGTTCAGAGGAATCTGTGGTATTTCCCTGTAGTCCAGTTTCCACAGATTACAGTGTCGTATTAAAACCTCAGGTTACAGTAAATCACTGTTTGTCTGGACCTTTCTGTGACATGACCGTCACCTTACCACAACTAGGTTGCTGCACGCATGGTGCCATCTAGTGATGTCTATTGGAACTTGAATATATTTGAAATGTATTAATTAAACATTTCTCTTTGTCAATGTAGGAACCTGCTCTATGTCTACCCCCAGAGGCTAAACTTTGTCAACAGGCTTACATCAGCAAGAAACATCACCATCAAAATGCAGTTTATGAGCGGAGAGGATACAAGCTGCGCCCTGCCTGTGAGTGCAGCCCTTTATGGTCTAACCTCACTGATATAACAATGAAAGTGATTTTGTCCAAAGTCAAATTATTCAAACCTAAATTATTACATACAATGAGGCTAAATTCCCTCTTTGATTTTCCCTATTGTGTTGCAGTGGAAGTATAGTAAATAAAAGAGGGAATTTTGCACTAAAAATGCTTTTACTTAAAAGATATTCACTTGATTAGACATATACTGAAGCCTTATATTAGCTTTATATACACTTTTGAATTCCATTTTGAAGACTGTATATTGGCGCCCCATCCTTTACATTGAAAGTGCATAATGAACACATATTTAATTGGCTGGTTTGAACAGGAGAAATTATTAAAGCAATTCATATCTGATTCACATGGACAGATGACTATTGTTTTTAAGATTGTCTCTAAAATTATGTGAAATGATCCGTTAATTATATTCTGTATGTTTTGAAAACAATAATTGTTTACAAGAGAAATGCACTGTCACTGCTTTAGATGAAATAGAGTCTTCCCAGATGTGTTAAATACATTTTGTGTGGTTTAATAGAAGATCATTGAATCTATAAATTCATGTTTTTTCCTCCCCTATCAATTCTCAGGTCATTTTTGGGAAATCAAGTGGCCCTGAATTTTTAAAGGAAGACTACAACCCTATTACCTACCATAACAAGCAAGTACCCATTACTGCTTTACATTACAGTGTTTGTGATGATAGCTCATACAAACAGTTTGGGTAATCTTCTTTATCTTATTGTGTCCCCCGTGCTCTGGCTCTTTGTTTCCCCCGTCTTCTCATCTCTCCCCCTACATCCTTGTCCTCATCCATCCATCTTTTTCTTTGTGTGGCTTCCTTTGTTAATCCCTATTTCTCTATCTTCAGGTCCCCAGACTTCTACGAGGAGGTGAAACTGGCTCTTCCAGCCCGTCTGACAGAGAGACATCACCTGCTGTTCACTTTCTACCACATCAGCTGCCAGCAGAAACAGAACCAGAGCGGCAGCTGCGAGACGCTCATAGGATACTCTGTGAGATTTTGTCCTTTGCTACCCAACCATTCTTCTAAATGTAACACATGCAAACCAAAATGTTATTTAACCAAACCTGCAAATCAAACCACAGCTAAAATAATTCATATTTAATGTGAATACAAATATATGTATTTACTACATAACTCAGATTACATACTTATTGTTCAATTTTCACATAGTGGCTGCCCATGCTGAATAATGACCGACTGCAGACTGGTCAGTTCTGTCTGCCCATCGTCTTGGAGCGATTGCCTGCCAACTATTCACTGCACACGCCTGAGGTATAGACATCTGTTATGTTTACATTTTTTAAATCATTCTACATGTCAGACTCTTGCTACTGTACAGTATGTGAAGGAGCAGACTTGTATTCTCGGAGGGACATATTGAAGACTGAACACGTACATGTTTATAATTCCTGTGTCTCTGTTTTCTAGAAACTTCCTCCACAAAGTCCTCCAGTCAAGTGGATGGAGAGTCACAAAGGACTTTTCAACCTTGAGATCCAAGCCGCGTCTTCTGTACACACACAGGCGAGTAGTGGTTGCACACACAAGCACAACAACACAATGACTGTTTTTCTTACCTTCTCTTTCTCCCCAAGTCTGTCAACGTGTAAATGTCCAGTCTGCTGTAGTGAGACATTCACCCTTGAGTATTACATGAACCCTGTCTTGTTACTCTTGTTTCTTTGTATGTCTCATTCATTTTCCTCCTGTCGTTTCTTACTTTCTGCTTTAACTACATTGTAACAAATCATCCCTTTTTCTGAACCAGGACAACCACCTGGAGCGGTTTTTCACCCTCTGCCATGCTCTTGAGGGAGGAGCTACATTCCCGCTGCGGGTCAGGGAGGAGAAGATTGCAGAGAACAAGCTGGAGCACGAGCTGAAGCTCAGCATCATCTCCCTGTCCTCCTCCAGACTAGAGCCTCTGGTCCTCTTCCTCCATCTGGTGCTGGACAAACTCTTCACCCTCATCATGCAGCCCATGGTCATCGCTGGCCAGACCGGTGAGGAGCTGTTGCTGCAGAGAAATGGACACACTATTTGTTACAAACATTTTGTCCACATTTTCTCAAGCTTAAGTAATATTGACAGACATGATACTTCTGAACAATTATTGAACTTCAAAATCAATTTCACAAGTTGGAAAAGAAGAATTATATTGGGTCAAGCATTGATTGTAGGTTTTTAACTAATGTTGTTTTTCATTGTTAATATTTTCTGTTTAATGTGTTTGTATTTAACATTTACTTTTATACTGTTGGTAATGTTTTTCAAACATTACCAACAGTATATAGGTATACTTCTGAAAGTTCTACTTCTTTCTAATCAACAATACAAAAATACTTGACTTAAAATGCAATAAAACATCAGTGCATATACATTTTCTGTCAATTAACTAGTAGATTAAAAATAATTATCTAAAAACGAATTTCTTGTTTTTATATGCAGCTTTCTGTAAATCAGTTTTAAGACCAATATTGATTATTTGTTGATCATAATACTTTGGATGGTATTGTGTCTCATTCTGTTTCCCACAGCTAATCTGGCCCAGATAGCCTTCGAATCAGTGGTGTCTATTGTCAACAGTCTTCATAATAGTCAGGAGCTGATCAGGGACCAGCAGGGTAGGAACAGCCTCTTGGCAACCTACCTTTACTGGGTGTTTCGTCTGCCTGACCCCCCTCGAGAAGCACCGAATGCAGGTACTGTTATTATTTATTTTGGCGATTTTTCCTTTGATTATATTTGCTATCATTGCCGTAGGAATTAACAATATATATATATGTATGTGTTCATGGACCTGTGTTCAGATTTAGGGAGTACACCATCTGCAGAGAGCCGATACAGCACCATGGGTCGGGCCACAGCTGCCACAGTCGGCTCTATGCTTCTTGAATCCAGAATCCGCAGCAGCAGTAACCCTGACATCCCCGCTCCACACACTTCTGCTGAAGATGCTGAGGTCAAAAACATCCTCTCTTCCAAGGTATGGAGGTTTTCCATAGCAAATCTCCTGAAATATATCCGTAGATCCATTAGGCAATATGGTTTGTGTCATATAAATTAAGCTAAGTTGTGAAAGCTTTTTAAGGGTAATAAACATGGTTTTAAAAACTATACGATCTTCACTTAAAGTCTTTATTCCACCAGGCCAACATAATGCATGCGCAGTGCAATATGTAGATTCCCTGCCATGCTTGCAAATACACACAAAACAGTCATTTGCTATTCATCCCCACAGTACATTAGGTATTTTAATAGACCACTAGACGCTCACTCTAATGAATGCATCCATCACGTTCAATGTGATGGAACCTGTGTGTTTCTTCCTCCAGGGCTACAACATTCCAGGCAGCCGCATGTCCACCATCGTGGATTTAAACAACCACCAGAACTCCACAGGAAACACCAGGCCCTCCAACAGAAAGGTACTAATGTTCTTCTAACTAATGTTTTTTCTGTAATTATAGATCCCTTTAAAGAGAAAAAAGTACTTCTTACTATAAAAATTGGTCCTGAATTTGACATCAGTGAGACTCGAAACATCTTACTGCACAGAGAGCTTCACGCCACCATTTCCCTTTTGTTACCACAAGGTGGCAGTGTGACACTGAAAACGCCAGTATATCGGTTTTGGGTTTGGTCAACATTTTTCCTGTTGAAAGCTCAGCCGGTATTTCTAAAATTAATTCATATTGCTTTTCAGTATCATTCTTACAGATGCTCTATTTTAAAAAACATGCTTATTCCATTAGCTACCAAAGGGAGGCTGTTTCTCACCAGAGTCTGTGTATTTTCTGTCTTGCAGCAGTTTCACGAGGAGTTGGCCCTGCAGATGGTTGTCAGCACTGGGGTCTGCAGAGAGAATGCGTACAAATATGCCTGGTTCTTCTTTGAGCTGCTGGTCAGTGTGCTTTTCTATGTATTTACAGTGGGTGGTTTTATGATCGACACTTAGCTCTATGAGAAAAAAGTCTAAGACTGCTTAGGGTGTTAATGATAAATGTATGAAGTAATAAAAATGACTCGCACCGAACAAGCCATGAGCTTGTGGCCACACACCTTAAAAGATGGATGAAGGTTTTATTGTGTGGTGAACAAAAGGGCATTTTAAAATAAAGGCATTCTGTAATATATCAAGCCGATGGACAATGTATCACTCTTTTTGGAGGTTTTGAAGTATATCATCACTCACATTCGCTCTCATCCTTTCAGTTCATCTCACTTATTTATGTTTTTACTTTAATAACTTCACTACAGGATGCTCATTTTTACTTACAAAAGGTATCTTTTTTTTAATTTGAATGAAAAATGAGGGTAAAAGAGGGTGATTAATAATGAAACCTCACTCTTATATTAACTTCTATTTCCATAGTTTTCCCTCTTTTGTTATCATCTGTTGTTTCACATTTATCATGTGTGTGTGTTGATGTGTGATTGCTCAAACAGGTGAAAAGCATGGCTCAGCATGTGTCTGAGCTGGACAAGCAGAGTGTCCCTAGGAGAAGTCGTTTCTCTGACCGATTTAAAGATGACATCACCACCATTGTCTCAGTGGTCACAGCTGAGATTGGGACCATCCTTGTAAAACAACAAAAGGTTAGGAATATGATGATGACAATACATTTTGCTCATCAATATTTTACTGTGTAAGAAAAATACAAACCCAAAACTGTACACTTTGCACTTCCTGTTCTCCTGGGCTCTGGAGAGGCAGTTTTAGTACATGTTGTCAGGGAATTGGAAGTGCTTATTAGATGCCTGTGTGGAATTAAAAGCTCAGCTTGCACAGTTAGATGCCTGGCAAGATCCAGTCATTGCAGCTTACTGATGTTTTTCTGTTGATTGTTTTAGGAAGTAGAGCAAGCAGAGAAAGTCAACATCAGCCTGGCCTTCTTCCTCTACGACCTGCTGTCTCTCATGGATCGAGGATTCGTCTTTCAGCTGGTGAAAAACTACTGCAACCAGGTAGAATAACACTGAACACAAACCGAAATAATTCATATACGGTATATATTTTTAAATAGAATAATTCAGTAAGTGGGAACTATTTTATTGAGTTTTTTTCACCTTGAGGGTTAATGTATTTCTTCTGAAATTATTATCATGTATTCATTTTTAATACGTTTTTGCTCAATATCCCCTCTAGATGTCAGCTAAGAGTGTGTCAATGCCAACATTGATCAGCATGCGCCTTGAGTTCCTGCGAATCCTCTGTAGTCACGAGCATTACCTCAACCTGAGCCTCTTCTTCAGCGGCCCTGCCTCCGCTCCTGCCTCACCGTGTCCCTCTATCACCTCACAGGTCTGCACACTTCTCAGGCAAAACCCTTGTATATTTGTAATACACACATTCAGGTAATTGGTACATCATTCAGAGTAAATACTTCAATCTGATACAGTAAAATTGTGGCAAGTCATGTTTATTTATAAAGTCCTATGTGTGTAAACGGTTTGTTTCATAATCTGTACAGCATTGGACACTCTCTAAATGTAGAACCCTGTTTGGAAGTATTATCATCAGGGCTGCAATAAGTGAGCTGTGTAAATGTTTGGGCCATCAAGCTTTTACATTTGCAATTTGAAGCAAACACATCTAGTCAAATTCAAACACAAGGAGTGCTAAGGAGAATTGAAAAGGGGAGTGTGGGGTAGTCATCATATGAAGTGGATGAGTTTAAAAAGTACTTTGCTTTGCATTTAGGAAAAAGATCTTACCCTATTTCTGTTCCTGTGCTCCACTCAGAGTTCCAGCTCGTGTAGTTTCCAGGAGCAGCAGAGGATCCTGGGGCTGTTTGAACTTTCTCAGGAATTCAAACAGCAGCACTACCTCACCGGTCTGCTGCTCACAGAGCTCAGTGCCGCCCTAGACATGGAGTCAGAGGGGTATGGAAACACAGACACCTTCAAGTCTTTACCTCCTTATTACCTTGGTATCACAAAACTATTCAATCAAATGTTATATCCATTTTATTTTATGGCACACAATAGAGAAAATCACAGAACCTACAAGCATGCATACTTGCTGAGGAATATTGTGCATACTGTATATGCTTTGATATGGTCACATTCTAATAAATAAATAAACTTCCACATGGGCCAATGAATATATATAACATCTGTTAGTGTTTAAAAATGTATATGTCTGACTAAACTGTTGGATTTATTGAAACTTTTCAAATGTGTATGTTTGTTCGCAGGGGAAAGGTCCAGAGAAAGGCCATCAATGCTATCTACAGCCTGCTGTGCTCCCATGATCTCGACCATCGCTGTATTAAACCTGAGGTCAGAGCGAAGGTGTCTGCTCTCTACCTCTCCCTGGTCGGGATTATCATCGACTCCACCAACTACCTGGACTTCACTGGTATACAGTACATACATACAAACACACACCCCCTGTGGTATAAATTACAAACAGGCTCATATAGTAACATGCAATTGAAGTCATAGTTGGTTTGTAAAGGTTATTTCATCTGGTCATTTAATTTGTCGCATAGATACATGTATGTTCCTAGACTCCAGTTTTTCATGGTAGAGTAAACACAAAAGTTGCCTTGTTTAACAATAACCCCACAACATTGTGTGCAAACTTAGCCACTCTAAAGAGTTGGTGATATGTTTTATTATTTCTATTATTACCCTACTCCCTCTAAAGATCACATCACTTTGCTCGATAGCCACTTCATTGGCTATGTTAAATGTTAAATGTCAAGATACTGCTTCCTACTTTTAAGGCCCTGAACTCTGAACTTCATATCTACACACCTTTCTGTTCTGTTAGATCTTTTTATGCTATCCCACTCATCGTACCATTGTGCCACATGTGTTAGTGCTCGCTCGCTACGTCCATTCTAACTTTAATATGGACTCAGTGTCAAACGTTTATCAGAGTAAATGCTGGAATGTATTCCTGTATGCTCCAGTCCTCATCTTTAGCATATTTGACGCGTGTTTGTCTCCCTAGTTTCTGACACGCGTGGCGGGAAAAACAAGACTGGCGGACCTGAGGATGACCTTGAAAATGTCCCACCCATCAATCAGTCGGTTGCCATGGCGATTGCCGGGAATCCCTTCAACACCCTCGGAAGGAATGCTCTCGTTTCCATGGCATCCATGGTAATATTCCGAAATCATTTCTTCATGATAACTGATTATAGCAGGCTTTTCATTATTTTCAAAAAGTTCAAAAGTGCATGCGTGTGTGTGAGATTGTATCTGTGAGCATTCTGCCTCCTAACAGGTGAGCTGCACCGGGGTAGATTGATTAGCTGTCAGAGCCACACACAAACTTCATCCATCCTGAAAAATCGCACACGCACACTCACACACGTCTGCGGGAGATGTTTTATGGGAAGGCATTGCCATCATAAGTGAACAGGGTCGTCCTACCTGACAAACACATCCATCAAGTGTAGCTACAGCAACAACACAGGCACTAAAAAAGAATGTCGCCAATCTCCCTCAATTCCTCTGCTTCACTCAAAAAGATGAATCAGGCCCTTGTAGGTTGTTACATGAAATACTGTTGTGGAAAAACTGAATATTGCACAACTGAGCCATCTGCCTGGTATCCATCACAAATGCAAACATGGCGCTTGTTCCACATTTTCAGGCAGTTCCCCTTCAAACAATGTTAGCAACAGAAATGCTTTTCTTTCACATGAAGCACATTTAAAATAAATATACTACATTCTCAAATAAACAAGTGATATTTTTGATTATGTGCTACAAATATTTGACGTTGGTTCCGTTGAGCTTAACTCAAGTCGTGCAGAGAAACAGAGACCTGGATCCAGTTCTAGATGGGACACCTAGAGCACCAGGAGGTTAATGGCTACATTTATCAAAGCTGCCACACAGCGAAGTAGCGGCAGCCCTTTGTAGTAGCCATTTATCATCCCACGAATGAAGGTAAATTAATCTGCAGTAGATTTAACACCTATTAAGATGTGGAAAAGAACCATACTTCATCGAAGCCAGAGTGGATTGAAGTGACCGGCCATGTTTGTGGTTTAGAGAAGCTTGTGAAAGATATACGGTTAGTTTGTCAGAAACACTTTTTTATTTGTATTTATGATTCAATGGTTAGAGCAGGAGACCACTACTGACAGTGTTATGGATGTGTTTCTTTGTAAAGGTCAGCTATGCTACATTTATGAATGTATGTGCAGTAAAAAGTTTTCGATGGAACTATTTCTCTGAATATCTTTTTAATTATAATATACATTGAATAACATTTACGGATGTTTGACACACTTCTTAAAACCTGTTTTGTATCACCTTTTTTAAAGATGTACTACTGTATCATGCTTCATGTCTGTCTCTCTCTCCTATCCTTTTTTCCAGCAAGGTAAATCCGTAGCCACCCTGGCAGCTGACACCAGTCGCCACCTGTTGGTGTGTTTCCTGTGGGTGATGAAGAACGCAGAGAGGAGTCTGATTCAGCGCTGGACTATAGAAATGCCTCCCTCACAGCTCAACAAGCTGCTGGAGCTCCTCACTATCTGTGTGTCCTGCTTCGAGTATGGGGTCAGTTTGCTCATCAGTGCCGTTTTAATGACTTATAATAAATAATTGTGTTTTTATATAAATATACAGATGAAAACTTTGTATGAATGTAAAATGTTTGCTGCTTTGTTTTTGTACCTGGCGAATATGCGTTTGTAGGGAAAGCAGAGCGGTGACAAAGTGAGCACCCAGGCCTTGCAGAAGTCTCAGCAGGCCAAGCTGCAGCTGGAAGAAGCCCTGCTGAGAGGCATGGGAGCCCGCGGAGAGATGATGAAACGAGTTGGAGGTATTGTGTCGTCTTTCCATTTATTGGATACTTTTTAGGAATTGCTTTACTCTTTCAAATTGACATCTGTGTTTTTTCTGAAATATGGAAAACTCTTCAACTGGAATTTCTTTTAAGAATCTTATCTCTATATAATGAATGTGTGGTCGGCAAGTCACTGTAAGATCCAATTTCAAGAGTCAGTCAGGAATTGTGTACAAGGTGTACACAATGTCTGTTCTTTACAATTAGAATCTTTAACGCGGGTATAGGATAGAATACAATAGAAAGCCTTTATTGTCATTATACAAAAATATTCAATGAGATTTTGTAGTGTATCCCTGTCACAGTGCACAAACGAAACAGACAATCATAAGATGGGTAATAAATCATTAAAAGCAAGAAGCTATAAAGTGCATACAAAGAATGGTTGTGTGCATATGAGTTGACTAATTAAATGATAATGTATGGTCTAGTAATCCAAGTAATTGTTTTTCATTATTGTGAAAATACAGCTGTCAATTCGTTGTCAGGATTTTTTTATTCAAATGATCTTATTTGCTTCTTGAACTGCAATATTCTTTTGATCACAAGACATTATGTTGCATGAATTCCTATAGTTTAATGTAATGTATTTAAACATATGCTATACATTTCTCACTGGCTATAGGCTTAACATTATCAATTGCTTTTGTTTCTCACACAGGAATGGATAGGACCATGGGTCAGAGAGAGAACCTACGATGGAGGAAAGACCTCACTCAGTGGAGACAGACCAACGACAGACAGGACAAGTAAGTAATAACTGTCTACCATTTTTCTAAATTCCTCTTCTATCCTACTTGCTTTATCATTGTCTGTCTTTTTCTCTACTTTCCGTTCTTCTTTAAATATCTGTCATCCTCTATCTCTACCGTTCTTCTTTAAATATCTGTCATCCTCTATCTCTACCGTTCTTCTTTAAATATCTGTCATCCTCTATCTTTCTGCCATCAGGACTAAAGCAGAGTTGGACCAAGAGGCTATGATCAGTGGAAACTTAGCCACTGAGGCTAACCTTATAGTGCTGGACCTGCTGGAAACCATTGTACAGGTCAGAACACTCACACACTGCACCTATGCAATCATTCAACACTGAGCGAACATGTACACATAAGAATGCGACCCAGTCCATTGGCATTTTGTATTCACTTAGTTAGTCAACAAGAGAATTTCTTTAATCAGCAAACCCTTTATAGAATCTGTTCATTTGTTTGCATAATTGAAATACCAACAAAGGTCCTGATCAGGAATTTGAATAAACCTTGATGAATTGGGAATTGCTTGGAATTAGTAAGGCTGTCCAAACCACAGTGTGTTTTCTCTCAGTGAATTACCATAAACCAGAGGAGAAAACATAATGCAAAGCTACATATTTGAATTCATGTGATTCATTAATGAATGAGTTCAGTCTTTCTGTCTTAGCCTAAAACATATCTGTGCACTCTGCTCACACTGATTTTCTTTTGTGAAGTTAACTTGTGCTTCCCAGTGTATTACTATTTATTGTTATTTGTTACTGTCTCATCTGATTTGGTATCTCTTTTCATGTCTCCTGTCCAGGCAGTGCCGTTGGCTGAGTGTAAGGACAGCATGGTTGGCGGGGTGTTGAAGGTGTTACTTCACTCTCTCACCTGTAATCAGAGTACCACTTTCCTCTCTCACACCTTCAGCACACTCAGAGCGCTTGTTGTTAAGGTACATGCGTGTGGACTTTGGATGCATTCGTTAATTGTGTTTACATTAAATCTGTGTTATTATTTATATATGCCTGCTTGTTTGTTTGTGTATACCTGCTTTCATTTGTTTTGTATGTGTGTTTAGTTTGGGGACCTGTTGTTTGAGGAGGAGGCAGAGCAGTGTGCAGACCTGTGCCAGAAGGTGCTTCAGTACTGCAGCAGTCCTGTGGATGAGAACAGGAGCCAGGCCTGTGCCACCCTCTACCTCATCATGAGATACAGCTACAGCAATGCCAGTGTAAGGAAACGGTGACACGATCCTGTATATCTCTTCCAATTGGTTTAGTATGCACATACCCCCCCCCCCCCCCTACTGTCAGGTATTTGTTACCTTTCTGTCAGATTAAACCTTATTCAACATAATAAATTGCATTAATGTCGGATCAAATTTAATTTAAGCGAGTATGGTAAATGTTGTCATGAGCACAAAGTCAAACACATCTTAGCCTTTCTTCTCCACTTTGACTGTCGTGTGCAGCTTTAATGTCTTCTCCATGCCTATTTTGAGCGTGCTGCAGAAAGTTTCTGCTGAAGGATTTGCCTCTGAGTAGAGAGCAGAGAGATATGTCACTGTCTGCCTCCCCCATGTTCCTACCCCTCTTTAACTAATGACATCCAGACCTCTGTGCGTGTCTGCGTGTGTGTGTGTTTCAGTACATATTGTAAGTGTGAAATGTGCCTCGAGGGCAGGAGCAAATCACGATAGAGATAGAGGAGTGTGTTGCCAGGGGTGAAGAAGTGATGGAGGGAAATAAAAAAAAAGAGACATATTTGAAGGGAGCAAGGTTTAGGATAGAGTATCTTCTTTCATTTTCTCTGTTGGTTCGATAACTGCTGTAGCAGTCAATATTTCCTGTGTTTACAGTGTGTACTCTTTAATGAAAGTCAGAAACGAGCCTGTAGACACACACACTCACAAAAACACACAAAGTTATCTACAGTTTAAAGCGAGTATTTTCCATTTGCATGTCCAACCATATGTTTGTTGACATGGTGTATACAGAAGGAGCTGTGATCTGAATTAGTGTAGCAGCCATATGACTCATTTACACACAACTTCCTCTCCATCTCTTCCTTTGATTCTTTTTTCATCCCTTCATCCGCCCTCGTCCTGCTCTCCATCTGTCAAACATACTTTTCTTCTCTGTCCATCTTTTACTTTAACTGGTGATTGTGGTAATAAAAAGACAAAATAGAAGATTGTCTTTTACTGAGAAATGGAACAAATTACATAAAGCAGATACCTGTGGTTAAACCCTGCCCTGTTATGGAACGATTGGAAAGAATACTGAAGGAAAAGGGGCATATATGAAAGAAAAGGAGAGAGAAAGACAGAGAGGGTTGGGTGTTGACTTAAGCTATCATTTAGGGTACTTTTGAGTGCACACACACACACACACACACACACACACACACACACACACACACACACACACACACACACACACACACACACGCGCGCACATACACACACACACACACACACACACACACACACACACACACACACACACACACACACACACACACACTGAGATAGAGGGCAGTGATGGGTGGTTAGGCTCTGGCTCCATGCTCAGTTGAACAGAATGGGGCCGTAGAGATGATCCATGGGTGATTATGTGTCTGCTAATGGGAGATCATTTCCCGCTTAGCTGGTCATGCTGGAGATAAATGGGACTTCACACACACAGGAGCACACTCACTCTCACACATGCACACAGTCCTCGCTGCAGAGGATAGAGGGCTGTTTGTCAGGCCTGTTATCTTGGACAGGTAGTGTGAAGGATGGAGAGACAGGGAAAGGGAGGGGCATGGGGACAAAAATTGAGGAGAGAGGACAACAAAACTGTTCACGAATGTAATGAGCAGGATATCTCAAAGAAATGCACCTTAATAATAGCTGTATGTATAATATGTATATATTTATGATCTGCTGCTTACACCAGTGTTATAGTGGTAATAAGATAAAAAGGAATTTGCATGATTTATAGCATTGACATTTCTAACTAACGCAAACTCTTGATAAAAAATCATTCCCCGGCCATCATTGGAAGTTTTGTTATTACTATGTAATTGTATAGGCAAAATATAGTCAGCCAGAGGAACATGTGAGCATTCTTGCAAGCTGCATTTGTCAGTGTATTTACCCATAGCTACCTGGCATCAAAAGAAAAACAAGTTTCGATTTTATTTTTTCGGTCTGGAAAACTATAATCACATGAAATGAACCCTTGCTAGCAGACCTCAGTTTCTCACTGCACTTTGTAAGTGTACAATAAAGATTGCAACATGTTCAACACTGACCCTCACCGCCGTCCCCTCTGTCTTCGATAGAACTTCTCAAGAGTGAAGATGCAGGTCACCATGTCTCTGGCCTCACTGGTGGGCAAGTCCTCAGACTTCCAAGAGGAATACTTGCGGAGCTCACTGCGCACCATCCTGGCCTACGCAGAGGAGGACACTGAGATGCAAAGCACTCAGCTGCCCTCACAGGTATATAACATTCTACTTCATTACATTGCTGATATTGATTGGATCATAGCCTCATGCCTGCCTGTTGTGTTGGTCCGTTTTCAGGTGGATGAGCTTCTAAGAAACCTCAACAGTATTTTGTCAGACACGGTGAAGATGAGGGAGTTCCAGGAAGATCCTGAGATGCTCATGGACCTCATGTATAGGTGAGAAACACGACCATCATCATTGTCATCCTCTGTGATAGGCTGTCTCCTTGTCGCTCTGTTTTCAGTGTCTCTCCCCTCTCTTCTCTCATCACCCTGTGGCTTCTTGTTATGTTGTACTGCTGGTTCCCATTTCTCTGTGGTCTGCGCTGTTTTGCCTCTATTTGCTGCCCTCACTATGGTAACCATGTGGTAGTAGTTTAGTATCCTGATCTGGCTTTGTGTATATGCAAATGCAAACAGTGTGTGAGTATGAGTGTGTGTGTGTGTGAGAACACGAAGGGACAAAGGGAGTACTGTACATGTGCTGTGTATTGATTTAGACACTTTACCTCAACATGCCCTAATGTCACTTACATGTGTCATTTATCATTCACCTTTCTGTTTTGGTTTTGGTCCCAGTCACATGGTGAGTGTTTGACGGCTACACAGAACGACCCGTTTTACACACTTACCTAGTCTCACCCCAACCTTTACCCCAAACACACAGGTCATTGATGCACACATTTGGTCTCCAGATGCTTGAACTCATTTGTATAGTATAGTGACTCACCTTCTTTATAAATAAATTCATTCAAAGCGTTTCAGATGTATTCCCTTGCTGTTAGGGTAATGATTATCCATGCATTACATGAACAGGAAAACATCTTCCATGTTTTTGGTTGGCCGTAAAATCTCTGAACAACCCAAATACTTCCATGGCCACCACACTCACTCACAGACACACATTTTGCTTCTTTAAATGTTTTGTCTCTATATAAAGAGTAAGACATGAATGTAATCCTATACTGTACAATTGAGCAAGGTTGAAGTGACACAATTGTGCAACATAAAGTCAGTTATAATGCTAACAAAGCATAACACTTAATGGGTTATATTTAAAAAAAGATATGCTTTTTTGTAGTTCTGATTATTTGTCAACATAAACATTGTCAGAAAGTGCATCCTGATTGCAGCATTCCTAATTTAGTTTGGTGGTTGTTGTTTTTGTTGATTTGTCCAGATTCATAGTCTCCTGTTCATGTTGTATTTATTGACAATGTATTTGCTGACCTTTTGGCAGTCTGTTTTGAAAAATAGATGTTACTGTAGCTTGACTTGTACCTGGTTAAATAATAAAAGAAAATTGGAAAAATAACCACAATGCCCCCCTTCTCCTCCCCTCTTCAGGATAGCAAAGGGCTACCAGACGTCTCCTGACCTCCGTCTGACCTGGCTGCAAAACATGGCAGAGAAACACAACAACAGGAAGTGTTACACTGAGTCGGCTATGTGTCTGGTACACGCTGCTGCACTGGTGGCCGAGTACCTCAGCATGCTGGAAGATCACAAGTACCTGCCTGTTGGCAGCGTCACTTTTCAGGTAGATAACCCAAATACACACCAAACTAGCTAAAAACTAAAAAGAAAAGTTACTGCCACAAAAAACAAGCATTTGCATTTGTTGTTTGTGACTCTTTGGTTGTACAGAGGCAAACCCTCCCCTGCCAAACACACACAAGTCCCCACGGATTTGTTCCAAATGTGGCTGTTTGTGTCCAGAGGGGGGAGCTGTACACTCATATCGTCAACATATGAATATGGTCGCCTGGTAGCACTGCTTAACACAATGCCTTTGAAGTTGGAGGGGAGAGAAACACAACTGTGCTCCTTTGGGAACAGCCTGTTCCCCTGAACTGAAAACAAACAGCAGTAACTGTGATGTGTGAGGTATCGATGAGCTTTGTCACACACGACCTCTGTGGCGCTCATGTACAAGACACTCTTAACCTGCAGCAGTCAGCAGGGCATTGATTGGATGCTCATCAAATTAGTTCCGTTTCCCACTGTAGGACATCTCCTTTTTAAAGTCAGACATGTGATTGATTATTTGATTAAGAGGGCTAATTGATTGGTTAGCTGACTGATTTTCTCCCCAGAACATCTCCCCCAACGTGCTGGAGGAGTCAGCGGTGTCGGATGACATCCTGTCCCCAGACGAGGACGGGGTGTGTTCAGGACGCTACTTCACTGAGAGCGGCCTGGTGGGACTGCTCGAGCAGGCTGCTGAGCTCTTCAGCAATGTGAGACAATGGAGCTGCACTCATATTCAAGTTTTCTTAAGATAGAAACCTGCTGTTCTTTCTTGAAAAGATAATACAAGCTAGGATTGTAATGGAATTACATTTTAAACTGTCAATTATGGTATCATATATAAATAAAAAGAAGGAATACCAGTAAATGTGATACCTTCATACTGTTATTACCACTACATACTTATTACGTTTTGAGTAAGGTGTAAACTGCAAAACTGGTCCTAGTGGATAAGGGGAACAACATTTATGTATTTACTATTACGTTTTTTACTAAGATCTCTATTATTATTGATAGTAAATGCGAGGTTTATAGTTAATGTTTTGTTTTTAGTGTTACCTGCAAATGTTTCCTCTCTTTATATTGTGTGTTGTAATGCTAACATCAGTGATGGCTGTCTCATCAGGGGGGGCTCTTTGAGGCAGTAAATGAGGTCTACAAGATCATCTTACCAATCCTAGAGGCTCACAGAGATTTCAGAAAACTGGCATCCACTCATGACAAACTGCAGAGAGCCTTTGATAACATCATAAAGAAGGTAATAACTGTGTGGCCCTGCATTTGCTGCCTCATGTATTTAATAAAGGTTAAAGTAAGCAGAATGGAAAAGTAATTTAAAACTAATTTGGTTATCTTAATGTACCTTAGAAGACTTTGCATAACATAGAAAACTTAAATATTTACATCATGAGAAATCATATGTTACTTCTGTCACACTGATTAGAGAGACATATTAAACGTCCTGTTTGTTTCCCTCCAGGGCCATAAGAGGATGTTTGGAACATACTTCCGGGTAGGATTTTATGGGGCCAAGTTCGGCGACCTGGACGAAAGGGAATTCATTTACAAGGAGCCTGGGATCACACATCTGCCTGAGATATCACACAGGCTGGAGGTACGTGGGTGTGTGTATGTGTGTGTGTGTGTGCACTGATATGCATGTTGTGAAATAATGTGTGATTGAGGTGGTAAAAGGGAAGATGGTGTCTGGCTTGACTGATGGAATCCAATGATGACTGAGTGACTTTAAGTTGAATGAAATGACTGAATGCAAGACTCACAATCATCCATTTGATTTTTAGAGAGCTTGGAAAACTTGGCATTCATTTCAATGCCTAAAAAGAGAAATAATGTCACGAAGAGAAATACAGTATCTGCGTCACTATTGAATCAATGTAAATTAATCAGTATCTTAAGGACTTTCAAGAGATTTCAGGCTTTTAAGTTTTCTTCTCACAATTTATTCCTAACAAAGAGTCTTGAATGGCAGTGAAATCTGCATGGTATTTGCATTAATAGCTTCATAATATTATAATGAAGAATACTCTACACTAACTACACAATTTCTCCCACTCTTAGAATTTCTACAGCCAGTGTTTTGGGGAAGACGCATTTACGATGATCAAGGACTCTATACCAGTGGACAGAAAACAACTCAACCGCAACAAGGTAGGTGATGGTAAAGTCACACGACTGGTTGCTGTTACAAGACTGTAGTGTAGTAAAAAACTATTAATGTTCTCGCTGGTTAGGTTTAACCTTTGCATGACCAAATGCTAAAAAGGTTATATTACTAATAACATTGTGTGATAAAGTAACTAGAACATTTTAGTTTGAATACATTAAGTAGTAAGTATGATGCAAAGTATGATATTATAAATGGCAGTGGTATTATCTAATTTTTAAATAATATGTAAAGCCAGAGCTTAAATAATAAAAGAAAAAATCAAATAATGTCAAACATGTAATTTTATACATTACACAGCTTGTTTTCCTAAAGTAGACATCATAAAGAGTATACATAACATACAAATGTAAGATTTATGCGGAAAACACATTTAAAAAAATGCGGAAAACACATTAAAAAAATATAGAAATCACTTTGTGCAAGGTATATATCCCTTTTTCTGCTTAGATGCACATATTGAAAAGCTGCCAGTAAATAATTAAACGCCACTCCTCTCCAGGCATATATCCAGATCACCTATGTGGAGCCCTACTTCGATGACTATGAGATGAAAGACCGGCTGACAAACTTTGAGAAGAACTTCAACCTGCGGCGTTTCATGTACACCACTCCCTTCACCAAGAGCGGACGGCCGCGGGGGGAACTCAACGAGCAGTATAAGAGAAAGACCATCCTCACCACCTTGCATGCCTTCCCCTACGTCAAGACTCGCATCAACGTCATCCAGAAAGAGGAGGTAACGGTTAGATTCCTGGTGTACAAAATAGAACATAGCACAATTGAACACATTGTGGCATTTGCAGCGATACATTTGTACAAAATGACTTCTCTCTTGTTTCCAGTTCGATCTGACTCCTATTGAGGTGGCCATAGAAGACATGCAGAAGAAGACAAGAGAGCTAGCAGTTGCCACACATAGAGAACAGCCTGATGCTAAGATGTTACAGATGCTGCTACAAGGCTCTGTGGGAGCAACTGTTAACCAGGTATGAGCATTGCACATGTTGAATGAAGGCACTGCTCGTTTTTTACAATACCGTATGTCTGTTCTTACTAGTGCTGAAATTAGCACTTCATTCATGCTCAACCAAATGACAGCTGTTCTCCCAAAAAACTATGATTGCTCTTTGTATCGTACATAGCCCTTTTGTCCCCTGAGTGTCCCCACCTAATGTGCAGGGGGAAAAATAAACCAGAATAATTTAACCCTATTTATCTTATCACATTTTCAGTTTCCATTGTAGTCACAGTGTGCAGGTGGCAGACATGACAGTGATCACACATCAAAGCCTTCACACCCCCCACAAACCCTAATCCTTTTCCCCTGATTTAGTTAAAACGTCAATTCATGGCCCTTTTTTGCTTTCATGTCCCCGCTGCACGCCATGCTGAACCGGAGGTCTCTTTGATCTGATAGCTTCCAGGTCCTGCCAGCCTGGTGAATGTTAGAGCAATGATGAAGCTAGATACAGCGTCTCCACGGCCTCCCCCTATACTTTATCTTCCAGTGTGTAATCTGACAGGTTCCTCGCTCCAACTTGATGGTTGTATACATAACGCTAATGCTCAGCAGCTCCGTAAACATATAACTCTTGACTGCAATCAGCACAGGAGGCCGTGTTTCTGTGTGCGAGTCCGCAGCTCAGACATGAGAGTGAGGCCCAGTCTCTGTGCGTTTATGATGCTAATCAGAGCTGTTTAACTGCGCCTGATGCAGGCACTGTTGCAAGCGTGCTGTGGTTTTATGATGAATATAAGTTAGGATAACAAGATCTCATACTGGGCAAATGGGAGCCAAATGGTGGGTGTACGCAGGGATAGTGGGGACATTAGCCATGCAGGAGGCTAATCATGGCTCATTTTACCATCTGATATCTTCCTCATGTTCTAGTTTAGCCTCTCGGTCATGCATTAGGCATTCAGTTTGGGTCAGTCATTTCCCCCTGTCTGAAAGAGGAGCACTCATCCCTCCTTTTGTTCATACGCTCTCAAATGTTTCCTCCCTTACCTCCTCTCTTTCCTTCCTTCCTCCCTTCTGTTTTTGCTTTCTCTTTCTTTGTCTTTCTAACCCTGTCCCTTTGTTGTTGTCCCTTTCCTCCTCTCTCCGCCCCCCCCCCCTCCCCTTGTAGGGCCCGTTGGAGGTAGCCCAGGTCTTCCTGAATGAGATCCCAGCGGACCCGAAGCTCTTCCGTCACCACAATAAACTGCGATTGTGTTTCAAAGAGTTTATAATGAGGTAAGATACGATAAAAAAAAACACCACCAAGTGACTACACACTGAACCAAAATCATGCAAAAACAAGGAAAACACCACACAACAACTCAAAAACAAGAACGTTCATTAGCTAATAAAAAAAAACCTAAAGGAGATTACCAACTGTTTTACTTAAATTTAGAATTTTTGCGTCCCTTTATTGCTACCAGTGGTTGGCAAAGGCTCAGTAGGTAGAAAGACAGATAAATACTTCCAAGATATATCAGAGTAGAAATGCAGTTTTTTTGTGAAACTTGACTTGAAGGACTGAAAATGTTCTCCAGGATGCTCCATGTATACATCATTATGGTGTCAGGGACGGAAGATAAAAGAGAGCTGCAGACAACTGTGACTGATGGAGACAGATATCCCGTTTAAACAGGGTGTCAGTCAAGATGCGATCAGAGATGGAAGTGATAATCGGCACTACAGTGCACACCAGATGATATTAAAAAAAACAGGTCCAGTAAGAGGGTGTGAAATAATGAAACTCATAGCGACAGGAGATTATTTTCATTTGACAGTGGAAGATATTTTTCCTCACAACACTGAGCACTTTTTCTTCTTGAGTTGCAAAGGTTTATTGTTCCTAAGAGTTTCATTATATTTTTAATATTCACAACATATTAAAACCACCCTATAGTCACAGCAATGTGTCTGATGATATGCTGATTTTGTGCAGGAGACTGGGGTCTTTTGCGCAGACGTGTGTGTGTTTGTATGTGTGTGCTTTCATCTCCTGGGCGTTTGGCGTTTGCCTCCAAGAGGTGTTTTTCATTTTCTAGCCCTCATGTCACATTCCAGCTGCCTTGATTGCTACAAGCAGGTTGGCAAATATTTGCTGTAATTTCACAAGGGTTTATTTTTCTAGCCTAAATCCAGGCAAGCTGGAACTGCACCATTCGTATGCCGCCAATCTTCTTGACAGTTGTGCTCTGATCAAATCCAGTCAAGAAAACCCTTTTTTTACCATAGTCATCTTTTTACCTTGAATGAATTAGTTATATTCCCTCAAAAGTAGTATGCCTCCCTAAGAAGTCAAACCCCCACTCAAACACATCATCTGCTTGGCAACTCATTACTGTGAACACTGCATTTTACCGGCTTAATCATTACTGTTAACAGACGTAAGGTTCAGGGTAGGTCTGCATGATATAGCAACAGATACTGTATATCACAAGAGTAAAGTAATGGTAAAATAGCCATGCATATTTTTACAACACTGGTTTTTAGTCAATTCATAAATATGAATATTAAAGACACGTCCAGAGAACTAGTTTTTTAAATTGCAAACCAAGCATACATGTGAGGAACTTAATGCTCATTGCTCTGCTTATTTTCTATATATTGTTACAAGATTTATTTTTCATATTATGTGCTTTAAAATCTAAGGAATACACTCAGACATGTGTTTGCAATTATTCTTGCAGATTGTTTTGTGTGTTGCTAATAATTACACATGTTATGATAGAGGACTATGGGGGGACGCACTATCTGTCCACTGTTCTTAGTTCAGCTCAGAGCTTACGTTTGACAAAAGGACTTTTATTTGTTTAGACATTTGTCCTCTTGATTTGGAGATTTACTTCTGCTGACCATTTTTACTGTGTTTTGAAACAGCCTTATGGGTCATTTACAGTTTAGCTCACATTCTCGCCAAAGGACTTGAAAATATCTGATATTGCAGTTGCTCACTGTAACAGACAAGTACATTGTTAACTCACATTTTAGAGTTCTGGCAGCCAAAGGAGTCTAATTTATTCCAAGTAGTTGCAGGATGTTATTAAAATGAAACAGTGCAGTGCTTTTCTAGAGGCTTGAGGACAGAGAGGGGATTATGGCAAGATTTTCTTACATATCGTCATTGTTGAAGCTGTTATTAAGTTTGAGGTTATTGCATTAAAAAGGTCCTGAAGTTAAGCTATTTTTTCCCTTTATCTCATGCACTGTAGAAACAGAAAAATGCATTTTAAAACAGATTCCACCTTGTTCTTTGTCCTGTAGGTGTGGTGAGGCCGTTGAGAAGAACAAGCACCTGATCACGTTTGACCAGAAAGAGTACCAGCACGAGCTGAAAAAGAACTACAACCGCCTGAGAGAGAATCTGAGGCCGATGCTGGAGAGGAAGATTCCTGAGCTCTATAAACCCATCATCAGGCCTCGGCTGGAGAACAGGTAAACAGAGCCTCCAGGTCAAACAGCCAATACTGTTTTGACAAGAGACGGCAGTGAGAAAAAAGAACACATGTCATTGATCTTGTCATCACTCTAAAATAGCTGAACACAAAGGAAAGTAAAACCATATGGAATTGAGCAGACATCGGCAGAGATCCATTCACACTGCCTCTACAAATATTGATGGCTAAACCGGAGCCACTGTAAACAGATTGAGTGTTGAACCAAGGCCATGGCCACTGGGCATCCATGTGTAAGCAAAGACTGATCGCACACTAAGTGCTTTTATGATCAATCATGGTAATCTTGATACATTTTATAGCAATGCATGTCCATGCTGAGGAATAAGTATGTACCTCAAAGGATACTTATCGCGCAAATTTAGATAGAGCCTCCAATAATCAGTTTATTGTTGTTTGTAGAATATACTGTAATGAGGGATGATATTTGTAAATAAAATATAGTTTATCAACACATATTATACACAGATGAATCTGCAAGAGATTCTTATCAGCCAATAAAATAGACTCTTGATTTATCAGCCATGTTATAATAATACAACATGACATCAAATGTTATTTAGAAGATGCTTCCATCCAAAGTAACGTACAGTACATGTACTTACAGTAAGGCAGATGCCTACGGGAGCAGTATCTAAGTATCTTTCCCAAGTATTTCAACATGTTTACTGATGGGATGAATGACCCTCTGATAGGCAGATCAGGCATAACCTTAACATCTTACCCAGAATCCTCTCGTATGTTAGACATGGGGTCCTCTCCCCATGTCTAACATCTTGGACTTGGTGAAGCATTGCGACAAATCTCACACTTTTGAAAGCCATGTGTTATTGTTACTGGTCAATTCTACTCATCTTCCTCATATAATCATCCTTATCTTGTGTTTTTGTCCTTTCCCTGCATCCCTCATCCACTTATCCCCTCCATCTCGCAGGGATTCCTTCAAACGTCTAAGTTTCCGCAGAACTCAGGAGGAAAACTCCTGAGATGCCAGGGATTTTCTAAGAGTGAGCGCTATGGAGAGGAAGGGGAGGCTGTCGAACAGCCGTGACAGGAAAAGAGAAGATAAGATGACAGAGGAGGAATTGAGGAAAGGAGCTGCTGGTGGTACCCTCTCACTCCTCTGCTCTGGAGCTGTACTTTCTCTCCACAATAGAGGACTCTTAGTTTCTCAACAGTTCGGCAGTGTTTATTAACGTCTGCTGCACGTCCAAGATTGTGTTGTTGCTTGTTACAGGAGGCAAAATGGAGAGTGAGCACATAAACATAAAGAGGTTGGAAACTCATGCAAAGTGTAGCTTATTGAGCATTTCACTGTAAAATCTTCAGATGCTTTGGCTCTGTTGATTTATTTTTTATATGATGCAAGTCCTAATAATGCTGCAAACATTTCCTATAGGTTGGATCCTCTCTGATGTCCTTGCTGGCCCAGGGCCTGTGTGTGTGTGCTTATAATGCTTGTCTCCTGTGTGTAAATGTATGTAAATGTGTGAATGAGTGTCTGTTTTTTTAGATAATGTATGGAGCAGAAAGTTGTTAATGTCATACTGAAGTCCCGTTGTACATAATAATGATAAATGATTCTGTTGTGTGCTAAAGGGCCTCTGAAATTCCACTCTGGGGGTGTCTAGGCATGACATTTGAAAGTGAGAGCAGCAAGAGTAAGGATGGATTTGTGCACTGGATATATAGACACACTTTCCAGTGTTAGCTGTTGAAGCTGTTTATTGTAATAAATACAGTACCTGGCCATGTAGCTAATGGAAGAGTTTAACTTATTGAGAGTCATCTGATGTAATTAGGCAGATAGACAAATCTGAGACTCTATATTACACAGGGCTTTTCTTTAAATCCACATTTTGTATAGTAGAGGTATTACGACAGAAAGTTAAGATGTTTACAAAGTATGACAAAACTATTTTGCTTTATCATTTTATGGAAATGTATTTTTAGATAAATAACGGCAATAATGGATTCAGTGACTAAGCTGTAACAATCTCAGTGTATAATTATATTAGCTTCAGTACCGGTTTGTAAATAGTCCACTTCATACGATAGACACGGTGCCAAATGTAATCCCTTCCTTATTTACTTAGGAACTGAGATACTTAACTAGAACATAACTTAACATGTTGTCACTCCAGACAGCTCTGCTTTGCAATTATGTTTACTCCATTCGTCTGAAAACATCCCAGAGGAGAAATGTACATCTTTGCAGTATTGACAATTTAATTTGACATTCATGAAACAACTCATGTCATTGTCATTATTTTGTACCTGATCATGCATTTTAGTAATGTACATGTACTTTTTTTTTTAACACATTATTAAAAAAACATTTGAAAGCCTTTATGCTCTGTTTCTAGGTACATCTCTTATTTTGTAACTGTATAATGTTGAAAGACTAAATAAGATAATAAAAGTCATACAGGGTATGTATTTATTGTGATTATTAATTCAAATGTATACCTATTTTTGAAATGTGCAATACATTGCTAAAATGTGTAGTGAAAAGATCTGTTTTGTAGGCATTGAACCACTGGAGACTGCATTTATGTTTCTTTATCTTTACATCATACCTGTTTTGTTTCAATAAATATGGTTTTTTGTATGTGTCATGGATAGCCTACAATGCTGTTGAAGCACCTGAATAAAACCTAATATATGCACATATTTGTCATCACTGTGTTTAGTGACACATTTTAAAACTGGGTTAATTAGGTTAAATTGAAATGGCCTATAAAGGTTTGTTATTGCGGTAATAATAATAATAAAATATTTGTATAAAGCATAGAGGTGTTGCAGAGTGCGTTACATAGTGGAAACGGGAACACAAAACATTTAAGGGTTCAAGACTCCAGGAATACTCTGATACAAGTAAAAGTCCTGCATTCAAAATGTTGTCCCCACCACTTTTTCTAACAAAGTTGACCACCAATGAGCCATATTATTCAGTCTCTCCAATCAGTTTTCTGAAATATTAATTTCTACTAAATGTATGATGGTTTTCAATGATGATTACATTCAGAAAATGTATTTCTGTTTTTAATGATGCATAACATGTATCTATGGTTAACAATAATAATATATACATATAAATATATCTATTGAAGTAGAAATATTGGACAAACTAAACGCCAGTTTAAAAAGCGGGAAGAATCTGTGGGGGAAACTACCATGGAAACTACAATCGTTTGCAGTCGCGTCAGTATGACGCAATCACTGAGCGACGTTGACATGACGGATACAGGCTTGTTGTACATTTCATTCACAACAAGCGAGTACTCGTGATGATCATCGGTATGTCAACAGTTTCTTTTTTTAATACATTTTCTTTGAATCTCCGATAGTTGCCATGATGCTGCTGGTTAATGACGGCGCTCCCGTTGTAGTTTAGGACGTTGAGTTTGAGTTACAGGAACCACACTTGTAATACAAAGTTAGCCCAAACTCTCGCGTGTCATACTTTCAGTCATCTTCAGGCCAACTTAAATTCGAAACTCAAACATTCATTCCTGAAAACTCGATTTCTCTGTGCCGTTTTTTACGAGTCACAACGTGTTACTGCACTGTTAGTTCCTCCTCCTCTCACACACATGCATGGGACTACTTAAGCTTGTGACTGACAAGACCACTGAACCTCCACAGACAAGTTGAATGATTCCAGGTTTCGCTGCAATTACAAACAAAGATGCATGCAGGCAATAACCTATATCTATCTTTCTTTAATCCACTACTACTACCGTTTATTTGTTGTTTGTTCTTTGTTTCTTTGGCAGATGTGTTTAGCCAGCCCCCCTTTTTGTGTGTGTTTGCTCATAATTTTATAAATCTACTCCTGCACTGAATAACCTCTGAGGATTTCCTGCTGCAAATGGTAATTGCACCTCTGTCTTGCCAAGCCTGCTTCTTGCCCCAAGCAAGCTAAATGGAAGTATTATGACAGCAAAAACTCTGATATTCAGCTGGAGAGCTTAAATGTAGGCTGCTGTTCCTGGTGCTGGGCTAAGGTGTTTTACTTATACTGCATAATTAACACAGATCAAAACAGGAATCTAAAACTATTTTCCACTTTGGCATCATTTGTGGAATGTGTGAAATGGAGTTTGGCATTTAAGTTTGATTTGAGCATATATACACTGACATATTTGGCTTACCACTGTAACCTGGCAGAACACTTAATTGACAAATTTAAGTAAACACAGACCACATGAAGCTATAGTATATAAACTAATGGTTTGTTCGAAAATTCCATAAACACGCACACTGTCATTTACCCTAAGACATAAGTAAAACTTTATTTTTGCATCTTAGATCTGGCAGCCCAGCTTTGACACCATTTGTGAGACATGCAGCCAGACAAGAACCTAAACCCCGAAACGGATGACCTTCCACTCCGAGCCAATACCAACCACATACTTGTCAGGCATTATGTGCTGGACCTGACGCTTCATTTTGACAGGAAGGTCATCAGTGGTAGTGTTGTTCTGTTCTTGGAGCCTTCCTCTGGATCAGGGTCTAAGACTGAGGATGGCATTGGATCTGGATCTTGCATTATAGAAGCTGGAAGGAGTCACAATGTATATGTGTGCAGATCTCACAATGAGGACACAGTGGAGGATGGTACAGAAGGAATTGGGAAGGCTATGACAAAGGTGGAGAAGATACTTGGTGCTGGAGAAAGAGATGGAGCTGAATGTCAGGCTCTGTCTGGCGTACGTGCACAGACTCCACCTGAAACAGAAATGATTCAGTCTTCACATTTGTGGGAAACAACCAGTGACGATGATTTCACCTTAGTGATGGACTGCTGTGACCTCCATGTGTCAAAGGTGGAAGAGGTGGACATCTCCTCTGTGTTTGCATCTGAGAGCTCAGGTGTCAGATTAGTCAACCGGCAAACAGCCTTTATTCAGAACCTTATCTCTATGCCCTCTGACCAATGGAGGCAGAAGCACCAGCTCTTTTCTCTATGCAGCCAGGCGCCTGGTGCTCAGCACGGCAGCTCACTGCAATTCTATCGAGACCAATGGAGTCTGCAGGTGAGGAAGAAGGGGGTCGCCTCAGCTCAGGGGTTTCCTCGTGCTCTCAGGATTTGCTATGAGACAAGACCAACAGGAGGCTCCGTGAGGTGGACGAAGGACCAGGACAACAGGTTGTTTTTCGTACTTATATCTCATTATCAATTTATATCAGGATATAAAATGTTTCACGTCAATCAAATAAATAGTATATAAAAAACTGGTAAAGCCTTTTTTGTATACTCCTGTGTGAATTAAATACGTGACAAATAAAAGTAACTTGAGTATTTTATCATTTTAACAACTTATTTGCGACATGAAAATAATAGTTTAAAGTTAAATTATTTAGAAGAAAATCATACATTTAGGGCTAGAGTACATCAATATAGAAATTACATAGATAAATGTATACGATATAAAACATTGTATAATTTTAAAGATATGTATTGTCATATAGCCCAGCCTTATTAGTAGTATGATAACACTTCTTCCTAAAGAACTGGTGGCAGATGCTATTGGAATGAAAGTGTAACGTTTTGAGCTTGCCATGTTAGAATAGAATAATACTAATTCATTAATTCACTAAAACATGCTTCAAGCTATTGTATCTCATTTTTTGTGTCTGGATGCTTTATGTTTATGTTGGTGTGTTTGGTGTATCCTTTGAGCATTGAAACGAGGGTTGTTTACAGTTTACCATTGTTTACCCTTCCAGGGTGTGTGTTTACACCGCCGGCTCTCCCATCAACAACCGAGCCCTCTTCCCCTGCCAGGAGCCGCCTGTTGCCATGTCAACATGGCAGGCAACAGTGCGGGCCCCCAGTGAGTGTGTGGTTCTGATGAGTGGGGAGGAGGAGGCTATACCTGTTGGGGATGGGGACACAAGTAAGCTTATTTTACTTTTTTGACAACCTGTAGAAATCAGGTCGATTTTATTTTAATGGCCTAAAATCACAAATTTGCCTCGGAGGCTTTCTACTTTTAAAAAATATTTCTTATCTTGAATTTACTTTTCATTTTTGAACTTGTGTTGTGCACAATGACAAGTCACCTACCTGGGTCAGAGCTAGAAAAACCATAGTCATAGTTTTTTATATAAAAAACATTTTTGATAAAATCAATGCAGCATTACAGGTTATTGTCATTTGACGGAACAGAACATATTTAAAAACAGAAAAAATATTTCTGTAACTGACATTTAAGACATTTACTGCCTTTAGTGACTGCTACCATAGATCAGTCATTTGAAAGGTTGGCATGGATCTGGATTGGTAAGGGCTAAATACAAATATGTTATATGAAAACAACGTCAGACTAAATAGTGAAGTGAAACAAAATGGCACCTTCTGTCCAAACAATTCCTTAATTTCTCCATGCTTTCTTTCTGCCTGTTATCCCCTCCATTTCCCTAGCATTGACATTTTTATACTTTTTCTCTTTCCCGTCTGCTCTCTTCAGGCTTGTTAATATGGAATTACTATGTCACTATGCCCATGCCCGCCTCCACCTTCACCTTGGCAGTGGGCCACTGGCACCAAGTCCCAGCAGAAATTGCTCCAGCAGTGGAAAGAGGGCTGAAGACGGATTGTAGTAAGACTGCCAAACTCGGGGCTAGACCCGGGGAAAGGGTCCAGGCTGATCAAATGTCTGGCCATGGGAGCTCCATCAGTGAAGTAGTAAAGGGCTCTCCACTCAAGACTGGCAGGTATTTTATTGTTTTTCCTGTGTTCAATTCTTCTTGTAATATTTCCTTCTCTTCCGACTGTTATTAACCCAGGTCTGGCCCTTCGAAATTCCATGGTAAAACTTTCCTCTTGCCATACTTTAAATGGTGCAGGTGAAGTTAGGGTGATGGATAGGGTTCACCCCTCAATATGCTTTTTATGACAAGTACACTGAAGTGTTCAGTGCCCAGCAGAGATTAATTTTGGAGACCAAAATAAATAAAGCTTTTAAACATTTTATGGAGGTACAGGATTTAGAGTACAGGCTGGGGCATAGTGAGGGCTGGCTTGCTGTGGGCAGGGCAGGGTGGGGCTGGGGTCTCCCTCTCCAACGGGCAGCAGGTTGGCAGATCTGCCAGTGGTTTCCAGTAATCCTCCTCCTCCCCTCATGGTTTTCCTCCAGCAGCAGCCCAGCTGTAGCCTGCTGCCGGCAGTACAAATCTCCTGCTACAAGGAAGGCCTTTATTTTCAGTGAGTGGCTGGAAGGAAACTTGGATGTCGCTCAAATCCTTTGGAAGGGTTCCGTTGCAGAGGATGGAGTTAGTGATGGATTGGATTCAGAGTGAATGAGATTGCATGTCGGCACCTAGATATTCTTGGATCACTGGTTTCCTCCTGTGACTTATGTATTCCATATTTCCATGCTAAGTATAGAGAGACGGGACAAACTGTGCCATTTTGGGTTAACCAACTCAAGAACTGTATTTTGTTTTTATAATAAGAGTATTCATCAAATCTTTAGTCATAACGTTGGATTTAACTTTTATTTCCTGTTTAATCTGCTACAGCGGAGACCAGACCACCCACTCAGACTCCGCACTCTGTTACTCTTCCCTTGAGGATGCGACGCACTCTGTAACTGATTATTCAGGCATAGTGGATGACAGCATCTCTTGTTCCCATGACGACTACCCTTGCCGATTCACTGAGGAGTCGGCTAGGTCCCAGCGGGTGATCCCGCACCGTGTGTTTGGCCCCGTCAGCTTGCTGCAGAAGGCCCAGGTGGAGAGATAATTATATTTCATGTGATAAGAAGAGACAGTTAGTCAGTTAATGTTTGTGTCATTATGTTAGCGGTTTTCAACTGCTGCTGTACGACGCTGTGTTCCTGTGAGCACCACTTAAAACATTCCTCATTCTCTAAATGGGAATCTCCTACTGGAATCAGTTTGATAAATATAAGGTCAATAGTGTTTTCTTGTTTGTCAGTTCTAAGTGGATGATGCCTCTTAGATTTTTGACCAAACATGTTCTTTTAAATATTTTTGATATTTTTGATATCTTCTGACCTTTAACACATGGAATCATAATAGACAGTACATTATGTGCAACAGCCAATACATGCACTCACAACTATTGTATATTCTTCCCATATGTATCAACATGTATCTGCTTCAAATAAAATGTGCAACTTTATAGTCTTCAGTTGTTTTGTTTCTGAAACTTGTTGCCTTCCTTTTGCAGGTGGGAGTCCTTAAGCTGTTGCCTCGATGTTTGGCTGCAGCTCACACCATTCTGGGGGTCCATCCTTTTCCCCGCCTTGATGTCCTCATCGTCCCAGCAGGCTTCTGCAGTCTGGGCATGGCAAGGTAATGACACCAAGGCCTTTGGTAGAATGGTGAATAGTGTTAATTAGGCAAATTGATGAAAGATCAAAGCATTAAGAAAGTTTGGAAGACATAGATATCTAGTTGAACAGGCCCATAAAGTAAATAACTAAGAGCTTTTTTGGAGTAATAAGTGCACACAATTAACGAAATAGACAATCATTTACAAATGTATAGAAACAGAGAAGAAGTTTGTTGTTCCTTTTAACGTTATCCTGCTGCTTTTGGTTTGGTTTTTCAAGGAAAAGGTTTCTGGGATGCATGATTAATGACATTCTTCACATTTCCAAACCCTCTCACTCTGTCTCAATCTTTTGCATGGAGATCTTCCACATTGGAATGTTTTACTGACTTCAGGAGTCTAACTCCCTCTCAACTCTCTCCAGTCACTTGTCATCTCTTTTTTCGCCAACACATTAGCTTTTAACACTGGCCTAGATGTCTAGCATGAATTCATATAAGCATGTCTCTGGTGCTTATAAAATGATGTTAACATTGTGAGTGTGTGACAAAATGTTGACACTATTGAACATTTTTAACATTAAAATACTCAACAAGTACTAGATAAAAACCAGACAAAAAGTAAACACATAGAAGTTGTCAGACTAAGGAGTCTTCAGCCTCTTCACCAGGCGTCTAAAAAATTTCCCCATACCATTTCCCATTCGTCTTACACTTTACCATCATTAACCCTCTCCTTTTCTTTTGTTTTTATACTCTGTCCCACTTCTTTCATTAATGTCCAAAAACGCTAATGCTCGCTTTATATATCCTGTTCCAAAACTCACCTCCTCTTTCTTCCCTTCATCCCTTTTTCTATTCCAAACAGCTCTCTCGATTTAACACATTTCCACCACATCTCTTAACTTGCTCACATTTTTTAAGATTTAAGCCATATTATTGAAACTCTCCGTCAAGTTTCCTGTACACTATCCTTTCTGGACCCCTTCCTTCAAAAATACCATGGTTCTTCCTTCTTTGAACTATTTTCTCGTACCTTTAAAGACCCCTTAACCACAAACTAATCCCTGAGCCATGATCCTCTTGTTGAGAGAGCTAGCAGACCTCTTATCTGGGTTGAGTTTCATTGACTCTGTGAGCCAGTCAATATTTTGCTGTGTTAACATCTTCTTTTTATCAGCTTTCAGATTTCATATATTCTGCAGGCTCTCTGCTTCTCACTAGACCTATGTGTATTTATATATGTATGTTTGTACTGTTGTAGTGGAGGTCTTGGGGCATGTGGTATGACGCACAGATTTAATGTCCTTTGCACTATAAATAATTCAGCATTATGTATTTAATTTGTTCCTTATATAGCTCCTCTGCCCTTTACTCATTTTCTCCATCCAACTTTTATTACCATACTCCTGTTGTCTGTTATCTTTCTATCCTGAAAATCAATAGTGTCTTACTTTTGTCACTTATTTTCCACCCTTTAGGTCTCTTATCATTTGTTCACTTTGTGTTCCTCTCTTTGCCCTAATAATATCCCTAGATCCTCAAGCCCCCTGTGTTTGCTGTCCTTCTCTGTCCTCTCCAATTCTTTGTTCAGTCAATCACTTTTCAGTATGGCCTTCAGCCTTTTACAATAGCGACAGTTTCTCTGGAAATCTAGAGTTATATATTCTCTGCAATATAGTACTTTCATCTGGCATATGGTATGCCTGTAGATATGACTGAAAGCCAGCTGGTAGCCATATCATTGAAGTTAAAGTTGGAAATTGAAGTAAAATAACCATCAATGGACAGCCTTTTTTCTAATTGTGTTGATAAAATAGAATGATTAAGGTGGTCAATGAACGTTGTCCCAGTGTCTGCGGCCTGCAACCTCCTTTTCTCTCTGTCTGCCTCTCACCTCTCCCCCTGGGGCCTCCCTGGAGAAAAGTGTCTCAGTCAGGATATGACCTCATACCTGCATATGTATTCAGTGTGAATATCTGACGTTATAGCCATGTGTAGTCTAAATAAGAAATATTTTGAAGAACAGAAGATGACAGGAGGGTCGCTTTCTGGACCTACTTCATAACTTTGCATACTTATTTTGACTACATTACAGAGTGCTCTTTGATCCATGGAAAATCTTCTTCTCGTCTTGTGAAAATCTGTCTCCCGGTGTATTTGTTTTGAACAGACATCAAGTGTTAACAGTTCTGCTGCGGTTGTTGCCTGACGGATGTTTTCTTTCCTTTATGAGGATAGCTCAGAGGCACTCAGCCCTCTCGCCCTGGCTGTTTACACTGCAGTTAGCTGCAGATGACAGTGAAGAGATTTACTGCCTTCATTAGACCGCACCTGCACTGACTCCCTATAAAACTCTGCGTGGTTCCCAACTCAATGTCAAATCATTGCTTCCTCCCCTCAGTCCGGGTGGTTAGGTCCCTCATGCCTCCCCACTTAATCACCGGGTTGTGCCATAAGGAAGCGGGAGGTCACCCAAAATGGAAGCGTAGATTGAGATGGAGATGAGAGGGAGATGAAGAGGGTAAAGGAGGGGTTCACGACAGGCCAGCGGACCCCCAGGATGTGGGAGAGGATGTGTGGATTATTCCCAGCAACAAAAGCCATTAGCCCCTGGAAGGACTTCAGAGACTGGTGCTATTTAATCTAGAGATTGGGAGGTATGTGGGCCCCAGTGTTTGGGATCAAGCCAAGTGCAGTTTTTGTGCATCGCCCCAGTGGAAACGGCAGGAGTTGAGGGGCTATGGGACAGGGAGCTGTGGCAAGCCGGGATGAAGCTGTTGTAGCGTGATACAGGGAGGGGAGGGCAGAAGCAAAACAGGGGAGGATTCAAGTGGCGTGACGTTTTTATTCTGAGATACGAGGGGGAGGGCAGGAAACTGAAGATTAAGGAGTCAAGTAAGGGCAGGTCTTCATTCAAGACTGTGCAATATACACTGCACCCACAGTTCTTTCTGATTCTCACACACACACACACACACACACACACACACACACACACACACACACACACACACACACACACACACACACACACACACACACACACACACACACACACACACACACACACACACACACACACACACACACACTCCCGCACACAAAGGCTGACACAAATGAAGCTTCCAGTGGATAAAGCCTGTCAGAAGTTCATAGGATTTTTCAAAACTTATTCCATGTTATGTTATACAGCAAATAAGAGAATGAACCTGTTATATTTTAACATCATCTTCATCTTTAAACATTGTGAGTTATAAGCCTGCAAGAGGCATCAGCGTATATGCAAGACAATGTATTTTCTTTCATTATGTCTCATACTTTTTTTCTTCTGTTTCCGTGACAAAAGAGACTCAGAGAGTGGAATGTAAAGGCACTGATGTGTGTCCTCTGCCCATGCTGTTAGTAAAACCTTTACAGTAAGTCACCGTGAAGCCGAAAAGGAAGAGAAAATAAAATACAGTATAAACATTGATAGAACAAGGGACATCAAGGTGTCTGGCATACAGGAAACAAAACGCAGTTTAAAAGAGCTGTCGTCTGTGAGCGCAGTCAGAACATCTCTTAGGATATAGATTAAATAAGTTGAGTGTCCCTGTAGGACATGGGAATGCTGTAAATATTGTGAATCTGCTCCAAGCTTTTAGGTCAGACCTCCCTATGTATCCTGAACTGGATTAGGGTGTTTGTGTGTATATATGTGCATTTGTGTCTTTGATTGTTATGTGCCTTATCTCATACTATTTTTATTTTATTTGGATGTAATCTCATCACATCTTGACTACGTCATTTGGTTCCGACTGGGAGTGACAGGAAGGGCAAAGCATTTCCTCTCGCCCTTTGAAGCTGAGGTCTGTGTGTCCCACAGCGCTGGCTGGACTAATCAGAGATCTCTGTGTATGCAGTGTGCCCAAATGAAGACATGTCTGACAGCCCTAGAGAGCGGTGGTTTCCCTGTATTTTTTTTGGAGGAATGACACAAGTGTTGAAACAGGCCTTTTAGTAGTGCGGGTAATGTTGGGTTTTGTTTTGCTTAACTGTAGACAGGCAGATTCCTGTGCTTGTGATTGTATGAATGCGAGTATTGTTCAAATAAGGGTGTATGGATGTGTATTTAGAGAGAGGGTGTGACGTCAGGGTAATGCTAAACGGATCATTTGTAATTGCCTGTGCCTTTTTTCTCTGATGGGAAAATGATCAAATTGTGTAAGTTATATGTTTTTGATGTTAGGGTTATCCTTTTGTTGTAGCTGTTATTGAGCCAGATCAACACGTAACGCTTTGTTGTTGCTGTTGGGGTTTTTCAGGGGGAAGGGAAGGGAAGGGAGGCCCGCCCCAAACCACTTGATGGCGAGCCATGATAAACCCACACATGCTTTAACATATCTGTCTCTCAACATGCCTCATTGCATTAGGCAGAATAACAAGAACACATTGCACAAACAGGCTTTCGTTTTTTATACTTTAACACATACATTGTACTCATCATTTCCCATGAGATTACTTTTTTCATTCTCTTCTTTTGTTTTTATTCCTTTTACACAAACCTGCCCCCGGGAATACGCAGAAATGGAGAAAAAAAAGATTGAGTAGTAAAAATGCCTGTTCCTTCTGCAGTAGAGCCAAACTATGCAGCCATATAACTGTCACAGTCACTAAGTAAAAATTATGACTGGTGTATACCTCTTGACCTCTGTAAGTGGCACTGGAGGATTTTCAGCCTGACTTCAGTTGACTGCATTGTTTGTTTATGGGCTAGCAGGAAGTTACATTGGCCATTGGTCCCTGTTGGGAGGAAGCGGGGGGGCTGGAGGGCGGAGTTAGCACCCTGCAGGATAATCCCCTGTTGCCCTGGAGCTATTCAGTCTACCACCTGAGCTCCTTTTTTTTTTACTTGAACAGGACCAGCATGTTTTAGATTCAGACCATTACCAAGAAATGGCATATTCTTTTAATAACTGCTAACCAAAATACTGAACGTTTTTTTAGGCATTTTGTGTCATAACTGTCTGTAGGGTAGAAATGAATGCTATTCCCACATGTTAATGCAGCGGTAAGAAGGCACATTTAACACTAGTTTTCAAACAGCACCCCCTTTTAATGAAATAAGAGCTAAAAAAACATTATTGTCTTCAGACCTCACATGTATGCTAATTGCTAACTTGTTTCTAGCATAAAATACCTTTCTTACCTGGTAACCTTCCAACATGCATCTCACTCCTTTGCCTCACATGATTCCCCATCCCTTTGCATACTGACAGAATTGGATCTGCTGCATCCTTGTTGACCTGTCCCATCACCTTCTCTCTGTTCCTTCTTACTCCTTTTCTTTCCCAGTCCTCCCACTGCTGCTTCTCACCTCTTCCTTCAGATGTCTCATGGGATCTCTTGCATTTCTGCTCTCCTCTGCAGTTTGATCCATGAAGTAACCCTAGAAGTGTGCGACACAGGCCAGCTCTTTCAGGAGGGACTTGTGGGGTTCGGAGTAGGGAGGGCATGATGTGGGGGGTCGTATTTTTTGGCACGGTAGATAGCTGTTAATCAAATAGTCAAGGCTGAGGTGTTTCTTTCTTTCCACCTTGAGTGGATCTCCCTCTCTTTTTAGTCACACAAAAGAGCCTGGCAAGTTTAAAAAGGCAGCTCTGCTTGCCTGCACCTGAAAACAAGGAGAGGGAGTGTCCTGCCTGTGCACACTTTTAAGTGATTGCAAGTAGTAAAGATGTTTAGGTGAGCTTTATATCTTTTTCTTTACAGCCCCAGGCAGGTCTCCCCTCCTGCTGAACACAAGGGACAACACCAAACCCCACAAGCGTCGGCCGCTACTATCCGTCTCTTCTTGCTTCGTTGTCTCCTGTTGGACCCTTGCTCTTCATGAAGATAGCAGGGTCCAGTTTAGCAGGTCCTTTGTTATTGAAGGAACATTCCTCTCTAGTTATCTTGGGCCTCTCAACTTCCCTTCTCTATCAGCAGGATAGGTTTACCTGCTTTACCTGCACACATCGCAAGAAAACACTAGTTTACTTTATACATTTTATTGTTAAAAAGCAAGTATTTCTCAACAAGAGTACCAATCAGAAAACAACATAGCTTTTTAAATAAAACGTTTTTTTTTCAATATATCCAAGTGTTGTTTTATCCCCAGTGCCATATATTTTATATTCTATATTCTATAGATAGTCATTAGTCGTTGGTACGTATATGATGGTGCGTAGCTTTGAACAGCCGTCCAATGTAAACCTGCTGGCAACAGCTGGCATATAGTGCTACATTCAACAGTAAAACAGACATACTGTGCCATAATTCTGGATTAGAGGCTGTGAAAAGACAGGCCTGTCACTGCACACCCATTTCTACTAACTAATAGATGAGTCCACAGGACCCATTTCCTGGTGTGATGGATTGGTCCATTGTATGGCGTAGGGGACGCTGCTCCTGCTCTTGGTGTGCATCCTGGGGCTTGTGTGTGGAACCTAGAGGCTGGGGGTAATTTCATTTGTCTGTGCAAAGCCAGACGGCTTAATGTCCGTGGGACCCCTGCGCTGAACCGGCCAAAATGAGATATTTGAAACAAAGTGCTGTAAAATGCTCGGTGGTAATGCTTCCGCTGTCTGGGTTTGCTTTTAGCCTTGGGGAGAGTGCTGTGCTCCAAGCTGCTCTACCAGTGGCTTTTACAAAAGGCTGGTTTTAGCAGAACCAGCTGCATCGCTCTATGGACGGGAGTGTCGATCTCTCCATCTGTTGGTCAATCCGACAACTTGGTCTAGTATAACAAATATTATTTCATTTATTGACAATAATGGTCAGTGAATTAATTCCTAATGACCTTCTGTTGCAATGGTATTTCGTACAGACATGCATCGTTTTTTTTTTCTAGTGGCACCCTGAAGTTCATGGTATGTAATTCTTGGAGCTTTGCATTCTTCTTCACAGTCACATTGTTCAGGCTGCATTCTTCCTTGGGTTAATACCTGTTGATTGTTCTTTTCCTTGGTACAGTACTTGTCAAATTATAATCCCTGTCTACATTTTTTCTAGTGATGATCTATTATGGCATTGTGTAAGTGTGTTGTTGCAGAATTATTTACATGCAACACCTTCAACCCACACTATAACCATGGGCTGCAGGTTTTAGTCTGACAGGCAGGGGCCGGCCAGATGGAAGCCTGAAACCTCTATATTGGGGACAGCTCTGCTCTCTGGCTGATTTCACTTCGATCTCACCTTCATCCATCTTTCCATTCTGTCAAACACTTCTTCTATAGCCCTGGAGTACTGAGCGCTCCCACTTTCCATCTCCCCACTGTCTCATTCTCTCACGTTACATAACAGAGGGAGAAAAAAGGCCTATCTATTACCCTAAATGCAAGCAAATGTCTTTAATTATAATCCTGTGATTTAAATTGGACTCGTCTTTTTCATTAAAGCGGCAGTGGAAGCCAGAGTGTTCTGAGTACAGTGTGATAAGTGATGGGGTTAGCATACAAATAGCTGCAGTGACACAGGAATGTGGGTTATGTCACATAAATGTAATGTTTACACTTACTATTGCTGATTGACAGGGGCTTGTTGTTAACAAATGAACTCTATGTGTACACCCCCTTTGTATTATTCCCTTTCAATTGTGTAGTAGAAACACAGTCCATGATTGTGAAACATGCAATACACTATAGGAATAGGATTGTGATACCTTGTGTCTTTGGGTCAGAACTCAGCACATATGTTGATTTTTTTCTTTCCTTGTTGCCACTAGGGCTGCTCGATATGAGGAAAATGTGTGATTTGTCGTATGCAATAAAATTGTAGTAACGATATTACTTGCGATAAATAAAACAAATATGTATGTACTTATTTCTGCCTTTCTGACACTTAAAGTGTATCGCCAAAATATATATATATATATATATATATTAAAAAAAACTTGTTTAAGTATAAAAAATAAAGGAAAATATTGCAAACACAAAAGGGCAACAACTGTACAAAGAAACCTACAAAAAATGGTACAGTTATATTAATGATACTCTCTTACTCTTCGAAGAGGCTGGCTTCCGAGGGTGGTCTATATAAAGGGCAGGTGGTTATTATATGTTCGGCAGTCTGTTCAGGGTCACCGCACTCGCATGCAGCGCTGTCTGCCAGGCCCCACTTCTTCATTGATGTTTTGAAGCGACCGACCCCAGTTCGTAGACGGTTTAGTGTGTTCCATTGCCGGCTTGGTAGGTCGTCTCCTCTTACTCTGATACTCTGAGTCTTCAACAATGTGTTTTAAATCCAAGTTGACATGGCAGTGGCTATTAAAAAAATGAAAGATAAATACTACAGTCTTAGTTTTCCCCTTTGCTTGTTCAGGTGTCCTCTTGCAGGTGTCAGTGTTTCCTGTGGTTTCACAATCAAAGATTTCTCCCTATTTGGTTACTGTTTAAACTGTTGAACATTCCTCTAGGGGGGACATCAGTTTTTGGACTCTGTACTAAACTTGGAACAAACTGGACTGTGTTTTACTGTGAAGAGATCAGATGAACCAGGCATCTGTTATCACTTCCCAGCTGATACAGAATCAAAGTAGATTTGCTGAAAGAATGTGGAGTGAGTGTGTGGATTTGTATGTCTGTTCCTGTGACTCGCTGCTGGTGTATGGCGGTGCTGTGTTATGAGTGTGCGTGTGTATGCAGGAATTCTCTTGACCTCATCAGGCTATGACCCACGTGGATCCCGTCTGTGTGATAAAAACTTGATCTGCTTAGAGCCAGCTATCTTTGTACGCATGATTGAGCTTTTAAGATTAAGCACTTGACAACAACTAGAAACTGGAGCATAACCTTGAAACCTGCCACTTATTTCTAATGTGCCGGGCCACTACAAAGCTTAATTTTCTCAACACTCAAGCAGCAGTCGCCTCCTTGTTCCTGGTGACCTCTGATATCTTTTCTGCTATTTATTTCCAGGCTCTGATGTGATTCAGTGTATGTGGGTGGGGTGGCTCTCTGGGGGCCCCGGCTTGGCCCTCGTTCATGTGATCAGGCCCTACATGGAGTGGCATTTGGCCTGGCCCTGCGGGGCCCCGTCTGGGAGCAGAGAGCTGATCTGCAGCCAGCCTGGAATGCCAGACATTTGAAGTCAGACATGTTAAAAAAGAACGAAGACTGGTAGGAGTTTGGTCAAATAGACTCCTGTGTTTAGAATAGCCCACAGACTCTGTCTGACAGGGAGGGAGAGGAGACAAAGCCTCTTCCCGTAAGCTGACATTAGAAGATGCCAGACCTCCTACCTATGCTAGAATAGAAAATAATAGACAAAGTTTTACTTTGTGTGTTTGTTGTGTTTGGTGTGGCGTTTGTCCATCTTCTTACCTGTCTGTCATTGTGTCTTAAAAGTGTGCCAATAACTACATACCCTTACAGAATCACGCAAACAAACAATATGTGTAACTTTACCAGCACTGGTTCTGCAGTTCAACTGTTATCACACCAGGGATTTGACGTTGCACTTTGGGAAAGAGAAAAACGCAGACCAGTATTCTCCCTCCCTCTCTCTCTTTCTGTTCTCTTTCTTTTTACTCTCTGCCTATATCGGATATCTTAAATTCTCTTTCTAAATTCCCTCTTCTCTCTCTTGTCATGTTATTGGAAAATATTTGTCTTTGTGTTTTTTTTGTATTTCGTATTCACACGCTCTCATTTACACCTACACTGCACACTCATCTCTCATCATCTTATTCTCGTCCCCGGTCTCGTGGGGCTGTTTTACTCGTGTCCCAGCTAGGAGCTTAGATGGGCTAGGGATGTCAATTACAGGACTATGATAGGGCCCTGCTGCATTATGCATGGCAGTGTCCCGCTGGGGAAAAAATGGCCTACAGCCGGGAACGATGGATGGAGGGATGAATAATGGATGGAGAGATGGAGGAGTGAAATGCTATTGCAATCTGTTTCTCCGACTTGCCCTGTTTCACACCTCTGAAGCTCGGGGCCAAGTCACCCTTGGTGACTCAGAATTGGGAGGTTGTCGACCCAATGGGGTACCTCCATCAGGAAGGTCACCCAAGGTCTTTGCCTGTTTTTCTATATGCAGGCATCATTTCATCGTAATCAGTTTGGTAATCATCTTCTGGATATGATTTCATAGCATTGTTTGAAAGCCTTTAGATATTTAAATCTTCGTCTGCAAGTGTACGAGTGTGAGCGTTGGTGCATTTATTTAAAAAGCATGTTGTTGCATTGTTTTCTCCAAGCCTTACAACTTAAAACGTGAAAGCAATCAAGAAGAAGAAATGTAATTAACAGTTGAGACAAAGATGTATGTTTGTCATCCAATTACATCTCAAGAACTGTAGCTCAATTGATTTTATGTATTATTCAGAAGAACATAACTAAGCAGAGAGAAGTAGAGAGTACATCTTTATGAAACAGGAAGGGTAATTATTTGTAAAACTACTGTAGCGGCCAATTAAAAACAAACAGCGATTAGAAACATCAAAACAGATGTGATACAGGACCAACTAATTTGAATTCATTGCAGACAGATTTGAATCGTACAAGCCATGATTAAACATCAAGTAATGTGCAATCATCATACAACGATTAGTAACCCTGATTGGGGTCTTTATCACATCTCATAGTTATCCTTGATATGTTTAAAATGTAACATGTCTTTGAATAGACCTTTTTGTTATAAATACTTGATCATCATGATTTGCGGAGAAATCTGTAATGGAAGTAAAGGGGAACTATTAGAAGTGGATGGCAACTTCCTTTAGAGTCTACAAACTTAAAATGAGTTTTTTGCTGTGTAATTATATATTAAATATCCTCTTATGTTATTTCTGACAAAGGCTTCTGAATGTGTTGTTTAATTACTATTGACCCTCAAGATAAATCCCGAAACAAATGCAAACAAAATGGAAGAACAAGACAATCAATATTGAGTATACCCATCTTACAATTTGGGTTGTTAGCAGCGCAAGAAAAATCTCAAAATGTTGTGTATGGTGTGATGCAAAGACGTAGAGGGACGGAAGTTGTATGATGACAGAGTACGTGCACATTTTGAGACTTAATGCTTGATTGATTGTAATTTTGGGGGTTATAAGCAGATGTAGTTACTCATTTGATTTGTTGACCACATTTGCATACTTGCAAAACAAATCATTTAGAAGCACAATAGTATTATGCTTACAAATAAAGGTTCAATTATTTCGTTGAAAATATAACAGAAACTGTTGATTTGTAATTGGTGACACACATTTAATCAAACAGCAGATTCAGAGCTATACTGGAGATGAAAGCTGTGCGTGTGCAGGTGCTCCATATGCATGAATGTGTGTGAAAGTGTTTTCAACCATGTATACTTGACAGGTCCCTGATGTCAACTAATGTCAGTTAGTGTATCCGTGAATGTGAAAGATGCTGTTGTTATTCGTCCCACCATGGTGGGATGACACTATATGTCACTGTAGTGATGGATTCCGCATCCCTCAGAGGAGCATGTGCAGGCAGCGTCTCTGAAAGGCTGTCTTTGTGTTTCACACTCACTCACTCTCACTCACACACAGACGCATGAATATAACGCACTGCCTGAACTGACAACAAAGGCGCGCTTATCCAATTGTGTGGGGATCAGATTAGGCTGCAAAGAAACTCGTAAGGCTAATGTTAGCATCTCCTGCTCCAGTGAGAGCTTTTGTTTGCGTAATCAGTAAAAAAAACATGGGATTAGCTTTGAGATGCTGTTTCGGAAATGATGCCCATAACACCCTTTTGTATAATGTTGACATGCTCCTAAGTAACTGTAGGCAATAGCCTGCTTTCTATCTGATAAAACTATCCTCAGGGAAATAAAGAGTGTTTGTGTTGCTCAGATATCCGATTTAGTTTTCCTCCAAAATAGACTATCTGACAGGCCTGGCCTAACCTATGTCTTTACTTACTGTTTTCCTTTATAATTGACCCAATAATTAGGTTATCAAAAGGAATGAAAAGAACTCCTCTGTCATCTGTTGTTTTAAGATGCTAATATTTTCCTTTTACGAGAGCAGTTCCTTTAATAGCTTACTATAATTCATCAATAGCAGCTATATGTAGTATTATTATGGCGGTTGTAGTTGTATGTTACTCCAACAGGTGAAGTTATTCTTGCTTCTGTGTTTCAGCAGTTTGTAAAATCCCTCTTTATAACTTTTCGACCGAAACACTTTATTGTGCCTTTTTGCTCTTTATATGTAGTTCACATTTATATTAACAACGCTTAACTGACTGAAAGAGATGGATAGATTAAGACCTTTCTTCTGCAGTACTTGGGCATCTTTAAAATATTTGACACAGTAGTAGGGTGGTATGACCCTTGACGATTAATTTTCAGTCAGGACCTGCAGTTTGCCATAAATTCTCCCAGAAATGTCAGGTCAATAGCGTCGAGGACACTTAAGATCTTGAGGGTTTGAAAAGAACCCTAGAGAATCCGGTGTTGTTAAATGGGCCAGGAGAAAGAGAGAGAGAGACCATTCATTAGCACCTCTGTGACCCCTCACCAATTCTTCTATTGAAGAACAGCCTGCCTCTCATGCACAGTTGGCCCTAAGCCCCTCAGGGCGCCCAGAGCGGGTTACATAAGACAAGTAAAGAATGCTCCAGAAAAGTCTTCAGGCATGACCTTGGCTTTGACAGAGCACTCCTAATGGTCCTGTTCCTCCAGCGCTGTCACATGGTTAAAAGTCACATAAAGTTGAGCCTCTTGACTTCTGCAGCTCTCTCCTGGTTGGTCTACCTGCAAGTGCAACCTAAACCTCAGTTCTCACACAATACACCGCTTCCTTTACTGGCTAACGGTGGCTGCCTAAATCCATTTCAAGACATTGGAACTGGTCTACTGTGCTGTGAATGGATCAGGCCCTTACTACATCAAAGACATTGCTCGTGAATCCCTTGCTAGTCCTTCACTGCGAGTAGCCTAGGTACCCCTCTAAGGAAAAACACCTGTTTGCTACCGGCTCAAATATGTTGGAATCGGCTCCGATATCAGGACAGCACAAAGTCTGCACATCTTGCATTGCAGACTTATAACCTTCCAGTATTTTTCTGCAAAAAAAAAACACTCGCTTACATGCGTAGCACTTTGTAGGGTTTGGCTTTATGAAAAGCTTTCATTTGCAGCGAGAGAATGTGCAAAAGACAATAATAAATACTTTACTTCATGCATAAATTGTCGAAGTTTCTTTACTAAGCCTTTTTTTTAATCATTTATCTCAAATAGACATTATGGGAAACCCTCATGTATATAAAATAGTATTTATCAACTTAAATCTGCTAACAATTATGTTGCTATTTATCTTAATTATTGAGGCTTTTAAATTGTTGAGTTACCCATGTACACTCACTGTTAATGTTATATTTTTATAGAAGCATAACTAGCCCAATTTTTTTTTCACAAAGACTGTTTAGTGTATTTGGTTTGTAAATGTTGCACATAGTTTATTATCGGTTTTAAAGAGCGCCCAGATGCAAACACTGCTGCCTTTATTCATATAAACTTCAAGTGCACTTTATCTAAAATGTTATCATTACTATAACCATATGTTTTATTTCCTTGTGGAAAAAGAGCGAGGAAAATATCTATTAACTTGATTGCTCAATAAATCAGTCAGTAATTACAGTCAATAATTACAGACCCTTAGAGTTTTCCGTGCACAGGAACTCCTATATCCAGCTTTGTTCTCAATGCTTTCTCAAGGTCTTAAATTAGGATATATATATGGTTTATAATCATCTTTTATTGTAAAAGAAAATGTTAAACTTGTTTTTAAAGGTAATATTGGCAGCAGTCCCTTAAAGTCATGTTTAGAAACAAAGTGAAACAGGAGGAGTGGAAGCTATATTTAAACAACCTTGTCTGTTTTGTTAAATCTAAAACATTTGGGCAAAACTTCTTAGAATTGCTATTTTTATTTATTTGATTTTACCCTTCATTGTTAGTCCAGGGAACATGGTGTTCTTGCTTGATGTTTGCACAGGATAGTTATGTTTGGCAAGAACATTTGATGAGTAAGCTGCCCTTTGCTAATAATATGTCAGAAGATGAAGGAAAGGGTGAGTGACTCCCATACTACTTGGGTTCGTCTTATTGTTCATGGCGTGTTCAGGCAACCATTTCTGTAATCATAGGTGTGTAACATAACCTCAGTAACTGAGGTCTGTTTGTGAGGGAACAAGGTATACTGTAGCACTACCGCAACCTCTTTTTGTCCCTTCTTTATGTTCTTGTCTGTCTCTTACTCCCTGAGCATACTTGATTATATATTTTAAATATCCTCCCATCGTCTAATACTTGTGCCATTTTTATCCCTTCACTCCTTCTCTCATTTCTCATTGTTTCCTTCCCTTTTATAATTTATTCCTGATTTTATCTCTCTCATTCATCTTGTACTTTGTCATTTGTCTTCCCCAGCCCCCATATCATTTTCCTTTCCCAGAGTGTGTTGTGCGCTGGGAGTCCTGGTACTGAAGAGAAGAGCCTGTCCCTGTGTGGGTCCAGAATTTGCCATGAGATCGCCCACTCCTGGTTTGGCCTGGTTATCGGAGCACGAGACTGGACTGAGGAATGGATCAGCGAGGGCTTTGCCACCTACCTGGAGGACATTATCTGGGCCCAAGCTCAAAAAGTACTGAACAATCAGTGCCCAATCATTGTAGTTTACTACAGCCACTTTATGAAAGTAACAGTTTTAGGCTGTCACTCACTGAAAACAAACACTTTTTTGCAATATACAGTAAGCTTCCAAATCCACAAGTTAAGCCAGCTGAAGAAGCCCAGTTTGCTTTTGGCTAATTCAAAGAAGCTAAAACGCATAACACTCTTATTAGAAATTAAACCATTTTGTTTATTATCTTAATGATTATTGAAATAGTTTTTTAGGTTGTGTAGTTCATTTATTTCTCTTTCTTGTCTAAAATTACCATTATAACATAGTATCCAGCAGATTAATACTACTGGTAAAGTGCAACATTCAATCTCCCATTTCCACAACATATGTGCTTGGATTTTACAATGTTACTGTTGTGGTTAGAGTACACTTTATGTAGAGTTGGCCATTACATTACCCTACTAAAAACAATCCACCAGACAAACAGGGAAACAGTTTCAGACACCAACCCAAGTCTCTATGCAGTAAAGCACACTCAAGGTCAGAGAAGTTGGCCAAACTAAACAAAAGGGTGAACTACTTCCTGGGCCAACTACGAAATAAACCATCAAACTCAAACTTTGTTCCGACTAACGTCAAAGGAGAAAGCTGAACCATGTACGTTTTTTTAAAAGAACTACTGCTATCTACTCCTCAAAAGAGTGCAGATCATAGATACAATTAAAGATGATGCCTCAGATATCCTTTTAATAAGTGCTTAATAAAGTCGATTTGGGATACTTATGAAATAAGAAGGGAAAAAACAGGGCGAGGTCAGAGCATGGGTATAAATCTTTTGCTTGCAACACTTACTTCATCTCTGATCCGGGATCTAATCCTCCTACCTGCTTTCCCACACCATCTAGAGTTACACAAATGTCTTTCTTGTGTCTCTGCTGTTTAACCATGTCACCTTTATGATGTGTGTTTAGCTCGGAAGAAATAGATTTAATTAGACCTATCATTGCTGCCAACATTAATAAGAAACAGTGGCAGAGGTACAGTGTGTGATTTTGTTATTGGTTGTTGCTGATACAATCACCATATTTAGGTTTTCCTTCTCTGATGTCTTTTCTCTAAATTAACACATATTTTAAATGTTCCATATCTCACCCCTCAGCTCCCCTCACAAGAGACAGCAGAACAGTCTGACTTGAAGGCTCTGCTGAGGTGGAGACGGCTCTCTGATGAGTTGCAGAACTCAGACGAGGCACTTCAAATCCTCAGGTAAGTGTGTGTTCTTTTGTCCAGTACATCTGTTTTTATTATCATATTGTAGTTGCCACTGTAGAAGAAATGGCTCCATGAAAACTGTGTATGAACACATACAAAAACTATACTTGATGCAGACTTGAAGTTGACCCCAAATGCTCACTGCTGATAGTCTTCCACACTGTTAGTTTGATCCAAGTTTCAAAAGAGACTCACTCAAGCACCCTTGGTTCAACGAGTTCAGTGGTGGCAACATCCTCTAACTGCAGTCAGTGTAACTATCTGCACGTGCAGAGACACACGTGAGCGTGAGGTAAATGCATTCCAGGGGTACAGGTGTGGCACACAAGCTCACATACTAACTCTTCATCTGATCCTGACAATGTGGGACCCACACCCAGTTAGTTTTATCCAGGGTGGAATCGTAGTGTCATCAGCGGATTATCATTTTAAGCCCCAGCCTTCAGTTAACCGTTTAAGGGTCAAAACGCATGTGTTAGCATTTGCCTTTCATATTGTAACTGTTCCTCGGAACAAAAAAAGCCTCTTCACTGGAGATTACACTTGTTGCATAGTGCGCTATTGACCTTCACGCTTGTAAGAGACCATGCAGAGCGTGACAGCAAATCGATGTGTTATTGATTCCATGGCACTTCTGCTTGGCACTAAGTTCTAACTATGTCACTTCACTAATAACATGTTGTCATCACACAAGGGAAACGCTTTGATAGTGTTAAGAGTTTCCTTTAATTTAGGGAAATATTCAGTATTACAGGAGGCGTGTGGCGCAGTGGAATAGTGCGTTGGTGTTGGGATCAGGGGAGCACAGGTTCAAACCCCACTGCAGTCAGCATGTCGTTGTGTCCCTGGGCAAGACACTTCACCCCAAATTGCCCCTGTGGGGATTGCCCATAGTATTGATTATGTAAGTCGCTTTGGATAAAAGCGTCTAACACGTAATGTATTAGTTATAATGATTTAACTCATTTGTTGCTTTAAAGGACTGTCCTCATGGGTTTATAAAGGTCTCAGCTATTCATCGGTGACTGTTTGGAAATATGTACCTCAGTGTCCATACTGACATGTTGACTACCTCCAATGTACTGTATGTTGTGAATGATGAAGTTATACATTTGGTAGGGTTAAACATAGTAGAATGATCTATTGTGACACTGTGATTAGATCTTGAAACAGGAAGCTGTGTGAATGAAAGGGTTAAATAAGCAGTAGAAAGCTGTGTCTGTCTAGGGGTCTTTCAGGGTGTTCCTTTATGAGGCAGACACACGGGTGATTAGGAGGATCAGGGTTAGGTTTCTCTGCACCTGACGAGGTTAAGTCAACAACGCTAAACTCACATCGGAAAAATGTAAACAACACATGCACAAACAAAGACATATATGTTGACGGATTACCTTACACAGAAACACATTAGTATTGAAAAGACTAAGTAAGTTGCTCAAGTGTGCAGTGGAATTCACCATTGTAATGTAGATGACGTTTACACTGGTTCTGAAGACATTTGAAAAAGTGCACTACAGGAATGCACTACTGTTTTTGTTCTCTTTAGCTTTGGCATGTTTTTCTGATGGAACATAAGTGCACTGAGCTACAACTGCATTGTGTTGTGCAACCCTGTGTTTCAGAATAACATGAATGAGCCTTCATTTGTTGAATGCTTCACTCAGTTACAGGTTTTTACTCTGAAAATGCTATGAACACTTTTAGATCATCAATATGACCTTGGCTTGGGTAAAATGGGATATGATACAGGTTGGTAATTTCAGAATAAATTCCAATTAGTTTCATGGAAAGAACTATATCATTTGGTAAAACTTAAAGGGAAATTGCTGAGTTACGTAGTACTTCTTTAAGTGGACAGCAGGTCAGCTTAATGTGCGAAAGTTATGTGCCTACAAGCAAGCATACAATTCAACAGATATGAAGAATAAAGTTGCCAGAAACAAATGAATGAGATTCTTCTTATAAATAATGTTTAGTACTACATTTTACATACATATTTCCATGAACCCCCTCAACAAATGACCAAGAAATTACAGACCTGTAAACTAAAATGTTACCCAATTGTATTTCCATGATACAATACTGAATAATACTAATACTAATACTGAAGCATGAAATGACTGATTCAGTCTGACGCATTGCATACCATTCTTGAACAATGAAATTATGAGAAACATTATGACTCTCAACCATGTCTCAAAGACTTGAATCTTAGTTAAACTCAAGAGGCATTTCAAGGTTATTTAAACATCTTGGTTTATTTCAAAGTTTGGAAAATACCTGCTGCTTTTTGATGAGGGTTATACAGCTTGTATGTCCAGGTCATAATGTAGCTCCACTTATTGCTTAGCATTATAACTGTGGGCAAACATAATATAAATGACATTAACCACAAACCGGTTGTCACAATGCACAGATATATCAGAGAGGACCTGGTGAAGGGAAAGAGTGCAATGGGATGAACAGAGAGATATGCTAAACCCCACCAGTATACACACAAAACACACACATAAAGGCTAAATGGCAGATTGTGCTTTTACAAGTTCAGTGGGTCACAATCGACACCCCCTGATCCAGCAGGGCCCCCTGTGCCCAGTGTTTATCAGTCCATTTCAGATGAGTTATATTTAGGGCAGCCTGGGCCAGACGCCATTCTCCCTGCTGATTCACTAGGCTGCTGGGACCACTGCTCTACCTTATCCGGTTTCCACAGTCGGCCCAGTGTAATTTGTCAGGATATGGCTGGCGGAGCTATAAACCTGTGTGTGTGCGTGTGTGTGTACGTTTTACATTAAGTTCTGTCAGTTATAGCTCCTGATTTCTTTCTGCTCTTTCTCTCCCAGACACACCAAGGTGTATGCATGGCTACACACACACACACACACACACACACACACACACACACACACACACACACACACACACACACACACACACACACACACACACACACACACACACACACACACACACACACACACACACACACACACACACACACACACACACACCCACCCACACCCACACCCACACCCACACCCACACACACACACACACACACACACATGGCCTACGAGCCAGATTAGAGCGGTGTTTATTCTCCAATACATTGAGCTATTGTGTGATTCTCCAAGGCAGCAAGCAGTGATTCCTCTTAAAGCTATAGTAAATCATCTCTGACAAAGAGAGGAGAGGAAAGACAGAGATTTACTCATCCATACAACCCTGGTCTGGACAGTGGGAAGGGTAGAGTTCTTTTGTCTAACATGGCACTGATGGATCAAGATTTATTTTCTTTCCGTAGCCGGATCTCTCACGCAGGAAACTGACACATTTTCTTTTCTGAAAATGCATGTTCTATCATTGTTTTGTGTTTCGCTTTCTGTATGTCTGACCCTCACACACAAACAAACACACACACATCATTTCCCATGGAGGCAGCACGTCCTGCTGTCTCAGAAAAAGTCTATTTCATCTTATCAGCAGTAACAGACAGACATGGGCACTACAGGCAGGAGACTGGACAGAGAGCAGGTTAAAAAGTACCTCCACAATAAAGAAACACAGTGGCCATGATTCACATCATAGGATGTTTAAAGGACAAATTGTTGAATGGCTAAGACAAACAGTGTGTTTCACAGATATAATTATGTCAATCCATATTTTCACTGTTTCCTAATATTGAGCTTTGTGTAAAGACAATGAGCAATATTACTTGGATGTTCCTAAAATTGATTTTCCCAAATCGTGACATTGATTTATTGATTTTTTTTCTCACACAAAACATGAATATAACATGCGCACGTGTATATAAGGAGGAACACACCTTCATCTGCATTATGAAAGTCCTTCTAAGAGTGTCTAGTTGAATTAAAAAAACTCCAGAAAGTTGATGACATCCTTACTCAGTCCTATGACTAAACCAAACATTTCTGTTTCTATATTGTTGTTAACTTCTGCCAAACCACCTTGTATTCAACCCTATCCTAATCCTGCGTTTTTGCTCAGCCTGCCTGGACAAAGACTTAAATAGATCAAATATATGAGCAACTTGTGTCTCGCAGTAAAAGCCTTACTCCAAAAATGAAACTTTAAGGTTTTACATCAAAGATAAATGAGTGGGAATGCGATTCCGAATGTGTTTTTGGTCTCCATCATGTCTGTGTGTGTGTGTGTGTGTGTGTGTGTGTGTGTGTGTGTGTGTGTGTGTGTGTGTGTGTGTGTGTGTGTGTGTGTGTGTGTGTGTGTGTGTGTGTGTGTGTGTGTGTGTGTGTGTGTGTGTGTGTGTGTGTGTGTGTGTGTGTGTGTGTGTGTGTGTGTGTGTACCTGTCATGAAGCGGTCCTGTGGAAGAGTGCTAGCCGGTGATGAAGGGTGTATTGATTGGTGGGCCAGGCGCCTAGCGTATCGATGTGGCAGGGGGGGGATCCTTCAAGGCCTTCCTATTGGCACACTGAGTTAATCTGCTCAGCCTGATCAATACCGCCTAACTGAAACTATCATTGCACAGCATCCCACGTCAGTGCTGCGTTTGTCTGGATTTTATTGGTTTTATGTGTGTTTATGGAGGTTGAAGGGATGATTTGTATCTGTGTGACAGGCAAAGCAAAACCTGGAGCATGCCTCTTTTGTGCCTGTGGACATTGGTGCTTTTTTGTGAAAGTGTTATATGTTCGCTCAGTGAGTCATGGGCAGTAAAGTCAGAGCGCAACACTGTGAGGTCATATAAACAGTATAGCATGCTATTATAAATCTGCAGCTTGATTTCCTGCCTGCCTCGGGCAAAGTATGGCAACTTGGCAAAGGGTTAGCCATTGAGAGGATCGGCTGAGTGGCTGGATTTTGGGCTGCTGACAGTGTATTCCTGCTCTTTATAAATTGTGGTTTTCCTGCAACTAAAATGCCTGGAGCGGGATACAAAAATAATAATTCTTGGTTATGTTTTTTTCCCTCCAATACCTCTCGGTTTTTGCTTTTCTGTGTGTGTCATTCTCTGGACACCTCCATTTTATCATGGGCCCTTTCTTTACCTGTCTCTTACCTATCTTTCTTTGTCCTTCTGCAGGCCTAACATGGGGAACACTGGTCAGGTCAGTGACTCTGGCTCATCTACGGTTAAACATGCCCTTAACCCAGACAAAACCTTCATGCAAGTCCACTACCTCAAGGTAAGATAAATGAGAGAAAGACAATGGGAAAAATCAGGGGGAAATGAATAGTGGCAATAATAAAGAAAAGCAAAAACAAAAGGGATATAGAATACATAAATCAAAATTACCAAAACTTCTTTAGCAAGATGTGGCTCTTTTTGTTGGATGTGCTAGGATTGGAGATAAAGTGAAAATCGATGTTGCTTAAAAGTTATTCTCCCCATGAATCATGTTTTCTTGTTGTTATTTGTCCTTTGTCTAGGGTTACTTCCTCCTCGGGTTCTTGGCCAGTCAAGTGGGAGAGCAACAATTCATCAATTTCTTCAGATTATTTGTGAAGAAATACCATGGGCAACTCATCTTGTCTCAGGTGGGGCTTCAGTAAAGGAAACCAGATTAATTTAATGGAAGATTGCATTGTTAACTTCCAGCTACTTGAGAGGCTGTTAATAACAAGCTGAGCTCAGATTAGACGGTTTTAATATGACCTGTCTCTGAGGCACAACGTTATTTCATTTAATTAATTTGAAGCTGCCACTAGTTTACAATAGTTGAACGTTCTCCAGCAGATTTTCAAATTGATGGCTTTACAGCTCAGCCACATATGTTTATTCTGCTGGAGCCATGAAGCTGAGTGATCACACCTGGAAGCGTGTGTGTGTGTGTGTGTGATATGTGATGTGTTCCACCTGGCTCGTGCTTCTTCGGTGAAAGCCTGAGTCTTGCCACTAAATAATGTATGTAACATAAACACTGTTTAACCTTTCACTCCTGACTTACGATCAAGTATGCCTTTCTCTTTCTTTTTGTCTTCAACCCACACCTCGCTAAATGCATCCATTTCTGTCTGTATTTTTCTTTTCTTTTTCCTTCAGGATTTCCTGCAAATGCTGCTGATTACCTTTCCCGACTTGGAGAGGTACGTAAGTGGCTATGAATAATGCTTACAGTGTAAATCAGGAATAATGAAGAAATGTCTCTACGCATTCAAATCACTTAGGTTTTTCTAAAGTATCACTAGGTTGGTTTCAAGTACAGATTCAAGATATGTTATTAATTTCTTTCTCAACAGATGTGACTTGTTGCAGATTTATATATGAGCATGTGTTGATTTGGCCTCAGTTTTTAATCTGCTGTGGAAACATGACCAGCGAAAGCTCCCAAAACAAATCCTGTTAAGAGAGCAGTCTTATCCACTCTCATATTAATTGAAGTGTAAAAGGATAACCTCTCCTCCTCTCTAATTTTCTCTTTCCCTCTCTGCGCTCGCTTAATGATTCATTTCCCTATTTGTCCTGATTGCCTCATTAACCTCTTCTTCTGCCTGTCTATCTCTTTCTCCCTGTCTGTCTTTCACTTTATTTCTCCCAACCCTTTAACACTTATTCTCTCACTCCTTTTCTCCTCCGCACCTCCGTGTTGACTTTTTGCTTTTTCTGTCATGTGGAGTGTGCTGCTGGACTCGCAGAGATTGATTATATTAAACAGGGGGAGTTGGGGACAGTCAATATTTGGATCCGATGCCTCTTTCAGTAAACAACATGCTAGACGGTTCAGGATGAGAATAGACACTGTTGAGGGTCATGGCCGCTCTTTGTGCACGATCAAATATCCTGCCAATTCCCCCGACTAAATGAGGAACATAACATGAATAGGACTTAACAAAAAGCTATTAACAAACATTACAAAAATGATTTCTTCATTGATTTCTACTAATAAGAAACCATGGTTTTCCAGATATCAACGTCATTCTTTCTCATACTGTATGTCACCATAAAGGTGAATAACCAATCAAATGAAATCAAGATACCAAGCTCAACGTGAAAAGACTGGTGAACACTTGTCTAGTCTGCTCTCGTGAGACATAAAGCTTATTTATATCCAGTCTTATTATGAAACAGCATTTGACAGGTCCTGTGGTGTATTAAGTGTATTAACCTTTTGTTTGCCACGAATGAAATCTATGCACATAATACCATGTAATCCTGCCTTATGGTGTCTCCCTGTTGATCTGGCAGATGTTCAGTCTTTATATACTCTCTTTGATTCATCTCCACATGCGAAGAGCTGATATTAGCTTGTGGTGAAATCACTTTTAATGTCAAGTTGATAGCGAAGTGTTGCTTATAAAGGGAGTATTACCCGAACAGCTTGTTGTAAGCCTCATTTTACAGAAAGCTCCAGCAGCGGAGTCTCTATTGCTTCTCTTGCTTGTGTGTCCGACACTGAGGTCCCAATTTAAATATCTCAACAAGTATTAAAAGGATTCTCTTGAAGTTTGACACAGACGTTTGGGTCCGCACAGAATGAACTGCGACCATTATACCATGATAGCATCAGCCTACAGCAAATAAGGAGATGAGAGGCAGATGAAGTCCAGTTTGACTGATGCAAACTGATTCCTGTCTGACAGGGTCCAGCTGAGCCTGACAAGCTCAGCCTGAGGTGTCCTTAAATGGCCCCTTGCACATAGGTTGAAGCCACTACAGCCTCGTAGTAAAGGCATGTAATGATCTAAAGGTCTAAAGCAATAGACCTATTGAGAGAGACATGTTGCCGAACATGATGAAGAACTGGAAAAGAAAGTATCTAAATGTCTGAAATAGAAACAAGTACTTCAGTAGTTTATTGCAAACCAAAATTCCTGGATGTCAATGACATGTCTGTCAGTGGGCAAGACTTTGCATCTTTCTGAGTATTATACAGTACAATGTATTTATAAAAGTATGTCAGGCGTTAGAGATTCCCTTATCTGTGCTTTCAGGTTGGAGTTCCTTCAATTAAATTGTTTCCTTGTGGAAAATAACACCTTTTAATGGGCTCAACATAACATATTAATATACAGTAATAGCTTAAGACTAGCCAAGTGGGGAATTTCCCTTAAGCAAAGCCTGGCAGGATTGATGATGGGGTTGGGGGGGGGGGGTGTATTGCTGTGGAAGTCACTCTTTGACAGTTGTGTACCTAACACTTAAATACACATTGCGGACTGCTTGTGGAATGCTTGTTTGTGTGCACATTAGTATATGCAAGCCTTTTCTGTCACCGTTTGTTTTTCTGTATGTATATGGCCATTTCCATCTGCAAAACCATACACTTGAGTCTCTCCTCAGCCACACGCAAACTTGTGTTGACACACTTGCTTGCTATACATGCACATAAACCCAATTCATTGTCTGTACATGCCTGTTTGCTTGTCCTTGTGTAGGAAAATGGGTGTGCCCCTCTTTTTTGTTTAAGGTGTTGGCCTAAACCTCTAGTCCACCACGACCCCAAACATATTTTACCAAAGCCATGTTTTCATAGGGTGTCTTGGGCAATAACAGCCATTGCTATAATAATAGGAATAATGCTAACACTTGTGCCATTGTGTTGCAGAGAAGGCCTCACCCTCAGTGCTATTCATGCTGACTGGCTCGATCGACCGGGAATTCCAAAGGTATGAAGAGTCTTTTTTTTCTGCCTCTTTAGAGAGTTTGAGCATGTTGCTTGAATAAATGATATATTTTCACTAGTTAAAAATCAACAAGCCAAATAAAGGTGGATAATTAAACATTTAATAATAATTTAATCTAGACCATTTATACCTGAATATAATAAAAAACTATTTTTTAGTCTGAATGAACCACTTTTCACAATCTATCTGAAAGGTTTTGTTTTGGCCTTGTTTAGGCGTGTGAGGGAAATATTGTGCACCTTTGCAAAAAAAAGGTTGTTCACAAGCTGTAGGTGAAAACTAAATCTGAATGGCTTGTTGAATCCCATGTTCTGACCAAGGCAGCCCACAAAGAAACTCTTGGGGTTTGATTTGGTGTTGGTATGCTCTCAGGATAAACAAATACCGTATAAGTGTCACTCCTTAAAGGGCAGCACAATAGTCTTAGTTTGCTTTTCCTTTTTAGTTTTTCTCTCCTGTTGTTTTTATATCCAGTGGACTGCTGATACCTGAGCATTATCATCTTTAATAACAGATTGATAGGGTTTTGAGATCATGCATCAACTAGACTTTAATAAAGTTAACATGCTGTGCTCTGATCCAGTTCAAAGCCCACGGGGTTAAGTGTGGTTCCACGCTGGGGGAACTTTCCTTGTTTTGGGGAGTGTGATCTTAGCATTTGCTAGACAAAAGAAGCTACATTACTTTTTTCACACTATTTATCAGCTTTAAATGGCGGCGTAATGACACTATTCTAATGGCAATTATGTCTCATGTTATGGCTTTCGGTATACTATAAATACTGTGGCTTAAATTATTCGTGACTTTTAGCCAGTAGGCATTATGAAATTGCTAGACATTGAGTATAGCATATTTATTTTTCAACTTTCAAAAAAGATCTGATGACATCTTGATGATGAACTGAATTCCACTGGAGGGCATCACGAGCTGCTACGTTTATTTAAAGAGCTAATCTTACGTTTGATTGTGTTGTTGAATCATTATTACCCCCTACTGTCAGTGTATCTTGACAAGGTGAGGCTCTTCCTCTGCTCTCTTATTGACACACACACACACACACACACACACACACACACACACACACACACACACAGGCACGCACGCACGCACACACACACACACACACACACACACACGCACACACACACACACACACACACACACACACACACACACGCACACACACACACACACACACACACACACACTCCCTGAATCAATCCACTTTATCAGCTTCTTCAATTCTCCCATCTCCATGGTAACTGATCTTAATGACCTCTATGTGTATGTGCATTGTGTGTATTTGCACTCTTGTTGCTGTCTGGGAACCTTCACCTTGCAGATTATGTGATGATGTAAATGGAGCCTTTCAGGGGCCTGAGGGTGGGAGGGAGGCATGGAGGGACTGCTTTTTTCTCACACCTGATTGGGTGATGACTAGAGTGGTCTTGCAGAGGCTTTTTTTGTGTTTGATGTGCCAGTCACCAGCTAATAAGATCAGCCAGATCGATCGAAACCTTTTACAGATGCGAGTGCTTGTGTATTATGTACACTAGACACTAACACATTTTAAAAGTCTCTCTCTCCCTCTGCTTTCTATTCATCCCTCGACAATGTGCTTGAATTGGAGAAAGGCAGGAAATGGTTTGGCCTAAAAATAAACAATGACATTTGACGTTCCTGGAGTAAGAGAAGCCAGGGCTGGCCTATTTTAGACCTCAGAGTTTGGATGAGTAAGCGCTCTCTTTGGAATGATGGATCTAGGCTGAGAAACCTCGTTTAAGAATTTTTACTCAAGCTTTCGGCCTGTTACCTTCACAGCTCAATTTAACATTTCATGTTTGTCTGCATGGCTCACATAACTAAAACCAATTATTACAAACAGATATAACATAGTTATTTAAACTGCTTTACCTAGCATTAAGTGTTTACAGTTCTTCCAGGCAGAACTTTGATATGGATGTACTTCGCCCTACAAGCCTGTGCAGCTTTAAAATAAATCTAAATTGGCTAATTTAACAAAGGAAAGAGTGCCAAGTACGAGAGTTCAAACTTTCCTTGTTGGGTTAGGGCAGGGGTGCCCAATACGTCGATCGCGATCGATCGGTCGATCGCAAGGGTAGTGTGGGTAAATCGCATGCCATTGAAAAAAAACGAAGGGAAAAAAAATATATGTATATTTTTTTATATATACTTTTTTTTCAAAGTTAGGATATCATCCCTCCTTACTATGGCATTTGCCACTTGATTGACGTACAGGTAAGCCGGTCTGAGTTGTATTGTGCCATACGGGTTCATGCAGTTATGAGGGGGCCTCACCTCCTCATCTGAAGCGCAAATGCGGCGCACTATTATACGCTTATGCGGCCCAATTAGTGTAAGCGCGCAGATTGGGTAGGGGCGGCCCAGGTAGATCACTTGGGCGTGGTCATTTTAAAAGTAGTTCCCAAGTTGAAAAAGTGTGGGCACCCTAACCCCATCCGGCTCTTCTGTTGCCAAATTATTTGTCTTAGCTTCGATTTGATTGTTTGATTAAAATATTTTCGTGAAAGTTTTGGCTTATATATTAAATAAAAAAAACAGCTTTATTGTAAAAATAGTTGTTCTATACTCAGTAAAGTAAGGTATGGTACCAAAAGACTCTGGTATTGTCTTGTCATTGTATTTGGGATTGCAAAATCAAACTGTGTATTGATCTCAGGAAGATCAAGGGCATGCCTTTTGTGTGTGTTTATGAATTAGAGGTGTAACTTCTGAACTTGCAACCTGATATTGATTCAATGGAGACACTACACAGACGGGGGCAGGATGAAGAGACATTTTGAGGTAGACAAAAGCCTTTCTATTCAGGGAATGGTAGTGGGGATCTAGGCAGCAAAAGAGCCATGTGGTAGGTATCCTGTTACACAATGCCAATTTGATGCTTCAACACTCACTACTCCATATAGCCCACTCGAACACCTCCCTCTCTCTGTACCTCTGTGTCTGGCTCTCTCTCCCCATCTCCTTGGCTTCCACACACACCCATCATGCTATTTCTGCCGGAGTACTTGTATATAATACACACAGAAGAGTACTTAGGCATGCAGCTATTGTATTGAACTTTGTGTGTGGCTATGGTAACAGCATTAACAGCTGAATGTGTGTGCGGGGGCATATGTGTGTGTATCCTACAGTAGATAGTATGAATATCATGCTGCATCTCTCTCGTGTGTGTGTGTGTGTGTGTGACATAACACGTTGCTTTCCTGCACTACCTGTCTTTCTTCTTATTTTCCCACTACACACACACACTAGCATAACCACGCTCTCACACACACAACCCCTCACTGTCATCAGCATCAGTCGAGCAGCTGAAAGCCTTAATAAGGTTAGAGAGTAAGTGCTGTGTGTTTGTGCTGTATAGCTGCTCTGTGCGTAGGTGTGTGTTTGCATGGAGGAGGTAACTGTCCGTCCTGTTGTTATTGACATGATGTTTTCCTTCCTCCTTCTCCTCTTTTTTTTCTTTTCTCCTTCCCCTTTCTCTCATCCTCTGAAGTCAATTGGCGAGTTTCCGCCAGAGGAACAAGTGATCACACTCCCACCTCCTCCCTCTCCTCCCACCTCTCCCTCCCCTTCCTGCTTTGCTTGGTGTCTCTCTTTCTCTCTCTCTCTCTCTCTCACTCTCTCTCTCTCTCTCTCTCTCTCTCTCTCTCACTCTCTCTCTCTCTTTCTCTCTCTCTCTCTCTGTGCCTCTGCAAAGCATTCCACTCCGTCCCGATCACTTGCCCCCGGCTCACAGCTTTCCCTTCTTCTCTCCGTTCAGTGGCTGTACGAAAGAAGTGCCGTGTGGTCACAGGCAAGGCTGGTGGAAGAAGTCAAAGCAGAGGTAAGGACTCTCTCCCCCTCTTCTCTATTTCCCAGTTTCTTCTTCTGGTCTTCGGGGAGTGGCAGACAGACTCGGGGTCAGCTCTCAGATTTTAAGTATTGCAGCTTTGATTGCTTGATATGATTGTATTCTGACTCTCACCTCTCTCTTTTCCTTCACTCAAATATTCTGCCTGTATTTCTCTGTACTGTCTTGTCTGTTTTTCCGCTCCTGTCTCATTTATACGCTCTGTTTCACAATGTTTTATACCATCTCTTATCTTTACTTCTGTTGCGCTTCATCTACCTTTCCTTTTTCATTTTCTCCCTGTTTCCATCTCTCCCTCTGTCTGTCTCTGAGTGAAGTGCGGCACACAGCGCTGTACATCTGTTGCGTGTCATTCTGTGCTGCCTATCATATTTCCCATAGAGCTTTCATAGTTTTCTTAATTGTTTTGCCCATTCATTTGTGTGTTTGAAGTGCAATCAAATCAGACCGGAAGAGTATATTTGTCAAAGGTATTCTAAATTACTTAAAACGCAAAGAATGATTGAATGCTTTTGCATCTTAGAAATGACTTGTACACTTTGTGTGCTTGTAAAACCTCACCTTTTCAACAGTTCAAACTGTGTTACTCTGAGATACAAAGTGAAGCGGGGGAGAGGAGATGGGGTTTGGCCTTGATTGTCTGTTTAATGGAGATCTATGGTGTAGGGAGTTGCTCCGCTCCAGGCTCCGTCACAGTTACATACTTTCACTATTACTCTTTTGTCCCAGCCGGCCGTTTGTGTGGTTATATATGGAGCACAATTGAGCCCTGAAAGGTTGGAATAAAAGTGCGTGTGTGTGTGTGAGAGAGGGAGAGACGGACCCTTAGACTGTTGTTCATTTGTGTGTGTGTGTGTGTGTCTACTTGACGCTCTGTCAAGGCTTGCCTGCCAGTGAGAGTAGATATATGTATATTAATGCATTTCCACATGAGAGATGGAAAGTGTGCATTAAGTCTGTTTTATATTTACTTTCTGCTATTGGATATAACATTCACTCTCTTACACCCTCTCCTTTCTCCCCTCTCTCCCTTTTTCTCCCTCTGTGTCATCATTACACCTTTCTGATTACTTCTCTCATGTCCCCTTTTTTTTCCATTTCGCCTTCACACTGCCTCATCCCCTCTCGATCAAAATCACTTTGTTGTCTCTAACTACCTTGTCTTCTTTTTCCCGCCTTGACTACCTTACCTCACCCCCCCCCCCCCTCACACCCGTACTCCTTCCGCAGGTTGTAAAATGGATTCTCCTCAGTCAGAGCCATCAGGGGAAGGGCAGAAAGCGGAAGAGAATAGAGCCCAAGGTGAACTACAAAGAGGTAGGAGGCACTTTACTTTAATACCTCTATCAACCTTTCCTCAGCTTTGCTCGTTCCCTTCTTTTTTGAAAAACTTTAGCTCCCCATCTGGGTTTTGGCTTATTATAAATTAGCTGGGATTTTTTAAGAGCTGTGCAGCACTATTGTTAAAACATAATCATCTCCCAATTCTGTTTATGTGTTGTGTCTGCGAGGACAGGCTAGCCTGTTCTTTTAAGTCTGTGTTTATGTTGTGTCGCACACATATTTAAGCTTTTAAGAGCTTGTATACATCACATACCCTCTGCTTTTTCTGTGTGTGTGGTCATGGCCAATGTGTGGGACGGTGTTTATGTTTGTCTGGAGGGGGTGGGGACCGTTTGGCCTCAACATTGTGGTTTTGAATCTGGTCTTGAACTGTATCCCTTTTTTCTCTTTCCATACTTCCTTTAAGTGCACGCTGTTTCCTTCCCAATAAAATGATTTCCATGAAAAATATCCCAAAAGGATGGGTTTGCCCGTGTGTGTAGTGTTAATTAGTTCTCTGTAGGGATGGCTAATCCCCCTCACCCACTACTTGACACACACTCTTGCACACACGCCTGCATCATTAATGAACGCACACTGATCTATAAGCCACAGAGGGCCAGAAGTCATTAGTAAGAGTAGAGCAGCTTGTATATATCACTCTTAATATGCTCAGATTTTGTAGACTGTAGGAAACACATTTTTTTTGTGCAGTGCATTTTACGGCATGAGTAAGTTAGTGCCCCTGGGTGTCTTTGAATAAAACTTTGCAAGGAAAAGTAAAACAGTTATTCATTACCAAGAATATTGTACATATCCATTTACTTTTTGGGCCTATTAATGTCCGTTCAACACTTTATATAACTTTAAAAATATGTAATTTAAGTTTTATTCATTACCAAAGTTATTTCGAGCTTTGCCTAAAATCCAAAGGATATTTCACCAAAACCTTGTGTTGAAACTGGATCGTATTACCTCCCAATTCCTGTGTTGTAATTTGGGGTGCAGAGTGAATGAAATGCCTGTAGAGTTGGCAGCCAGTGCAGCCCCTTTAACCACCTGATACCTACCGTCTGGAATATTGGTAACGTACACATATGCTCACAAATACACTTACTTCTAAGGGGCAGCTAAAGGGCCTCTTCCTCTTGGGGGCAGAGAGTGCTGAAATCAGCCTCATGAAAGAATAGCCAATTACTGTCCACTTGGTCATACACAAAAGTGAGAAAGACGAGGGAGGGATGAATGGACGGACGGACGGACGGACGGACGGACGGATGGAGCGAGGGAGAGGGGGGGATGTAGGGGGCGGGGATGTGGGAGGTCAGCGTTTGAAGTTACACCATAAAAGCCATCCTGAAAGGAAACACGAAGTGAACCCTCCCCCCTTTCCATGCACCTCTCTCCCCCTGCGGCCCAGCCCTCTCCTCTCTCCTCCTCTACGTCTCCCTCCCTTCCCTTTGTTGCGGTGTACAGAGAGTGCCCCATGGATGGACCAGGTGTATTTTATATTACTCCTTCATGTACTTCAAACAGCCCAATTTCTACTCGCTTTTCATCTACCTCTCCTCCCTTTCTCTTACCCACGTATACCAGCCTGTTACAAGGCTATAAATCACACAGCAGACCCGATCGGAAAAAGAAGAATGGAGGGGGGTTAAGACTTAAAAAACATGAGACTGGAAAGTAGACAAGGAAGAAAAAGTTTGGATTAATCATAACGAAGACACAACTGGAGCATAGAGAAATGAGAATTAGATATGAAAAACAGCACTTGATGCTACCGCTGGGCATTATGTATGGAAAGGATATATGGCTTTAAACCACAAAATGTAGCAGTTAGATGGAAACATACAAAGGGAAATGAGTTAGTAGAGGATTTGAGTAAAATAGGTGATGGAATGACGAATGGAAAGAGAAGATGAAGACGTAGAGCAACACAGAGAACAGAACTTGGTAAGAAAGGATTTTAGGAGCTGATGTTCGGGGCAAGAGTGAGACTAGTGGTTGGTTAGAGGTTGATTATTAAGTATTCCAGTAAGGTAATGCATCTGCTGGGGCATTTAAGGATATGAAGAGCAGAGTGGATATTTGAGAAGATGAGAGAAGCACACGAGAGATGACATATTACTGGATTGGCCAGATAGATAATAGCGGTTAGAGAAGGAAAAAAAGGCGATGGAGGAATAATGAAGGTAGGACATTTAGTTGCCAAGTATTGGGCTGCGCCACGGTTGCATTTAGCGCTAATGACATCATGGATGATTAGGGAATATACGCACACACTCGTAAACCTATAGGTGCACAAAGTGGATCGCACCAGACTCCCCCCACAGAGCAGCCTTGAGATCTGGTTTATAGAGCCAACGTTTATTAACAACTTCCTGTCGTCTTTGTTTCTGTGATACGTTATTGATTCACATGCATGTAGATGCTTGCGTTTGTACACGTGTGCGATTATATACGCGTGCGTGTGTCCAGTGTGTGTAGAGACGTCTGTAGAGGGATATTAGTCACGCCTGTGTGGTAATGGGCCTCATTTTGCTCTCATTTTCATCTGCGGTCTCGGTAATGAGAGGCTTCGTCTGCCCTTGCAGTTCAGGACAGGAAACCCTGTAGGGTAGGATGTGAATAGCATGAGACCGTGGCCAACTTTTCTGGCAACGACAGACTCCTCTGCTCTTTTTTAAAGTTGCTTTTTGTAAGTCTTCATTGATCTGGGGAACATATTGATCAACTGGACTCCACGGTAAAATTCCTCAAAGTTGATCGATAGGTATGATAAACCTAAACCTTTTCTAAAACCTCAGAAGGCTTTACAGTGGCTTAATACTCTCAGACTTCATGAATCAACTAGCCTGCGGAATGGGCTTAATGCCTGACACATGCAGCTATTCCTAAACATTATTCTTAACACATTTGCATAACCGGCAAAATTCAAAATAGATTTTTACTTGATTTAAAGTTCTTAATGTTACTGTAATAAAGGGCTAAGATGTATGTAGTCTTATTTTACACTTGTGCATCAAAATACAGTATATTTTCCCAGTGCCTTTGGTGTAGATGTGATAAGGTTCTGTATAAATAGAGAGTGTTTATGTAGCTCTTCCTGGATAAACATATCTGGGGAATGGTGTAATCCTGGATTCTTCGGATTCCTGCAGAAATTGTTCTGTCCCACACTGTTTTTAGCTAACCTTCATACACACCCACGGTTGGACATGCCATCGGGAGCAACTCATCATTAAGTATCTTGCCCAAGGATACATCGACATGTGATATACAATAATATGCCTATTTGTATATTTATTTTTGGAAGCACAGCTAACAATGTCAACCTATGTATTATTAATTTCAGGCTAAAACAGTTACATGGTTGGGCCCATATAATATATGTCAGAGCAGGGACACCTTTCATGATAACTTAACAGATGCAATAGAATAGGTGGATCATGAGTCAGCCTCCATCTCATCAGTGTCACTCTATCACCTGATTTGCACCTACATGGCAATCTGCACCCTCCTGGTCGATGCTACTGGTTACTGTGGAAACACCTACCACCAGATTTATGTTAGTGGCTCAGTAAATGTCAACAACAGGTTAAGAAGAACAGCAGGTCTTCAAACCGTACAGTGTCGTCAGTTGAACATTAATGTTTTGTTTTTTTATTTGTCAAGTGTGAGACAAAATGTTGTATTTAAAGCAGACTGTCAGTCCACTTTTATACCTGCTAAAGATCTTTTTGAGTATTTTGAAAAGACTGATTAGAGATTGAGTCGTACCTCAGGTCTTACAAAAAATTACTTTAATCAAGGTCTATTTAGAAGTTCTAAGTCAAAGGCCAATTGACTTGCTTTCTGTTAAGCCCCTGTCACACTGTCTCGAAATTGACACCAGATGGACACACGAATATGGAATTGTGAATTTCGCACGAAGATGGCCCCGAACTTGGTCAACAGCCAAGTAACAGCCGAAGCAAGTACGATGCCTACAGAAGGCTACACGATGGCACCCGAACCACACGAAAATATGGTCGTAGTCTTTACTGATGATTTAGTTGAATGTATCCAGACTCAACGTAAGAGCTTGTGCCTCTTCGGGGGTGCTAACATTTAAACATACACTTTATTCTTTACTTTCTCCGCCTTTATATGTAGATTAGAAGATGTTACTTATCATGTTGTTTCCATAGCAACAACAACTTCCTGTCAACAGCGTAAACTCGCCTTCAAAATAAAAGCATCTAAATAAAACAGGAAGTTAACCTAAATTACATTTAAGACATACAACTACAACGAAAGTAACAAAAACAATGTAATATCCTTTTCAGTTTCACAGAACACAAATTGGGTTATTTACATAATATGTTTACATGATTTTGTTGTGCAATAAATGCAATCTCGATGTCATCGTACTATAATAAGATGGCTACACGACGGCATTGCGAGGGCTTCACGTAGTCGTGTTGCCTTTCTAAGACAATCGGGCAGCTTCTTGTTTCCTTCGTATTGTCTTCGTGAGGCGAAAAATGCCCGATGGCACGGATGATCAGACGGAGATGACACGATTTGACAAGATGCCCTCACGAGTGCCTTACGAAGGGCAAAATAGACACACAAATTCAACACGAAAATGAACCTTCGCAAGGTCCTTCGGCAATTTTTTGGCATGCCAAAGATTTTGCCACCGCTCACGAAGTTGCTGCCAGAGCCTGAGAAACTCCACCGGCGGTCATACGATGGCTTAAGATGCCCTCACGAATGGCCCGATGTTGTTACGATCAGAGCCGAATTTGAACATTTCCTTTATCGTGTGTCCATCTGGTGTCAATTGTGGGACAGTGGGACAGGGGCTTTACTGAAGACGTTATACCACTCATCCAAATTGAAAGGAAATAAAGTGGACCTTGATTTGTTTTCCTAATTCAAGTTGCATTACTCTACTGCCATGAACTAAATACCTTAGAGTTTAAATAACACAGGTACAAGCTCTATTTAAGGAAATAATGTTAACACAGAGACTTAAACGGAGCTCAAGTGCATGGTGACTGAAATCCCTTGTGTGCTGATATGCGATGTTGGTGGTTCAAAAGAGGAGGTAGTGACTGGAGCCCCTGTGGGAGGGTAAACAGCAGGAGGTCTCGATCAAAAAGCCTTCACAGTTTGGTGGGGTTTGGCAAGTGGCGAACAGTACTCTACCATTTTAGTCTGTGCTAATTTGTGAAAAAGACTCACTGTCTTTAATCTTACAACATGTTTTGCCAGCATGGATTTAAATGTGAATGCACAAGTATAATAAAGTGGCCATGATTAAAAAAGCTTCAATGGAAAATTACCCAACACCCTTGTCTGTTTTTCTCAGGCAATATACATCTCCTTTCATTCTGTTTGTTAACTTAGTTCCCATGAACTAAGGAATATGTCTTTATGTTTTTTATGGTATTGTTGTTGCTGTGGTTTTCTTCAAAATACCTCATCCCTTCGGAGTATACTTAGTCATATTTGGCAATGAGAACTCTACCCCTGAGCGGCGTTGACGAGAACACATCTGGTTTTCCTTCATCTCTTGTTTTCCTATCTCCAGTGCTTTGTCTCTCGGTTTATAACGACAGCGTCTCCACTTCCTTCTCCCCTACTCTCTCGTGCACATTTTCTTACTTGCCCTGTTTCTCTTTCTGTTTCTATTCCTCTGCTTCTCACTCTGTCCCTCTCTCTCTGTCTTTCTCTCTCTCCTTCTTTCTCCCTCTTGCTTTATCTCTCTCTCTCTCTTCCCGTGATGTATTGGCAATGAATCAGGGATGAGGGAGTGTGCCGGAGGAGAGATGGGAACATTCAGGGAAATGACTGTTTCCGGCCAGACTTCATCACATCAGGAAGGGAAATGGTCGGCGTGCGTGCGTGTGTGTGTGTGCCTTCGTGTGCCTGTGTGTTTCTCTATTATCAGACCAACTGGGAATCAGCTAAGAGCTGCTCAGACACTCAGTCCACTGTAGTGAGCCACAACCCCTTACTTGTCTTTTCATGAAAGTAAAACTTGAGCTCTGCATATGGCAACACATGCAGACGTAATGCAACTGAATCCATCCTGTAGCTTTAATAGAATATTTAAGTAGCAGTTTGACAAGCTGTCACAGGGAGTTTATTATGTCTCACTTTTATGGGTCCAACTCATTTGCTATACTCCTTAGCTCGTCGTGATGGAGGGTTTGCTGTGCTGTCGAAAGCATCAAGCCTCTGATTTGGATCTTTCATGGAAGGCTGGTTTCAGATGACGAGCGATGCGTCAGTTCTCTGGACTCATTCTAACCATATTGTAAGATCCTTCTAGACTGCTTTGGTGGTGTTTGTTCCATTGATAGAGACTTCATGCAGTGAGGCTGAGGGCTGAGGTGTTGTTCACAAGTGATGGGTTGCCAAATAAACCGGTGGATTTGTGCAGCAACGGCCGCCATGCACATATGTAAAAGATTGCCATGGTGAAGAGGAAAGTTAGCTTGAGGATGCCTTTATTTTAATTTCTCGTCTATGATCATGGGCTTATAGTGATTAAATAATATAATTAAGTACACAAGAAGAAGCTACCATATCTTATTAGCTGTGTTCCACTTTTATGTACCTACTGTTGGAGTTTCAACTGCTTCCTGAATGGTTTGTAGACAGGAGACAGGATTTCATCAAGGCAAGGCAAGGCAAGTTTATTTATACAGCACCTTTCAGCAGACGGCAACCCAAAGTGCTTTACAAAATAGAATAAAAGACATTTAAGAAAAAATACAGTGGAAGCACATTATAAAAAGGCATTTAAAAACAGGTATTTTAAAAAGCAAAGTTAATAAAATAAGCACAACAGGTATTAAATACATGGATAAAAGCCAAACTGCAGTCAGATGGAAGCAGAGTCATACTGTTATCTACTTACGTACTGTACATGCATGACACAAAAGAACACAAAAACACACACATATACTGCAGCTACACAATAATGTATGGCATCCTTTAAGTACACTAGATCAAAGTTTCCTCGAGGCTGAACTCATGACCTCAGTGAGAGATATTGAAGGAGTAAGAGAATCGGAGGAGAAAGAGAATGAGTCCAGAACATCTTAAAGAAACAACAGAACTGGAGTAACAACAATCAGTAAAAGCATCCTACTGGCTTTTTCATTTTACGCAGTAATTAAAAAGTGCTAAAACAGATTGTGTAGGAATGAAAGGATTAGTGTGTCAAACAACTGCTGTTTGATTCAACCTTCACTCACAAAGACTTTCAGTCAACAAGCTGGCGATCCAGCGTTACCTGTCAATGAAACTTTCCAGTCCACTTGTGTGCCTGTTTTAAAAAAAAGTGGGGTCTTTTGCTTTTTTGTTTTGTGACAAAGCTCATGTATAAAGCTATAAATCTGAAGACTACTTCCACAGAACTTATACACAGCTGTTTGTACACATGGTTTATTGCAATGGTAACTGGTACTGCTTTCACTGTATATTACCCCAGAGTTTAACTTGTAAAAGTCATGCCGTGGTATGACAGGATATTATTGTATAAACTGACTGATAGTAAAATCCACTGTCTGTAAAAGTGTACATGACAGATGGAACAGTGTTTTGTCTGACTTTATTTATTGCGATGCTGTAGTTTTGTCACATCCAATGTAATCCAATCCCAAAACACTTTTACAATAACAAATAAATAATACAAATCAGGATATTTTAGCTCCAATGTTTTTTTTATTTTCTCCAAAGTTTCTCAAATCTGTGCTTATGGAGAGGAAAGAAAAGCTGTTTTCCCTTTTGATATCTAGTGAAAATCTTAGAAACGTTATCAGTGGTGCAATCGCTGGAGATGGGAAGATTAATTTGTAGAGACGGGAGGGGAGGAGAGAGAGGAGATGGCTCCATTTGTGTTGTGTTAATGGGAGAGAGCAAGACAGAAAAAAAGTAACAGGGAGAGAGTGTAGCGTGTATTTGTCTCATTTATCACTCAGCAGCACTTCTGTTCTCGGGGTCATTTTAAGCTCACTGCCTGTCTCATCTCGTCCAGGGACTCCCTACAGTCCGCCTGCATGCATGTGTGTGTGTATTTATGTAAATGTATGATGAATATGGGAGTATACAGTTAAAAAAAGGGGGGTGTAAAGAGATCAACAGTCAGGATTGACGATGCTGACAAGCTATTTCATTGCATAGCTGCTCTAAAATACCATTGAAAGACACACCCATGCACACACACACACACACACACACACACACACACACGCACGCACGCACGCACGCACGCACACACACACACACAAAACCACACACAGCTTTTAGGGTAGATGGAAGTTGGAAGTCATATAGATAAAAATGTAGCTTCAACAAGCTTTTCACTGAAGTGGTCAAGAAGAACGAACACACGAGCATACACACACACACACACACACACACACACACACACACACACACACACATATATATATATATATATATATATATATATATATATATATATATATGATGGATCCCAGAAGCCTTTGAGTGTCATTAAAGTGCAGCTGTGTTTGTCTTTCCAGCACACATGGAAAACACATCAGCAGGGCAGAGAGAAGGCTGCTGAATGTGGCTGCCACAGCATGTACAAAACAAGCACAAAAATACACGTTGTTCATTTTGGAGTCAATTCAAACACACATTTAGACATTGAGTATAAGGCTGTGCTATAAAAACGCTCTTTAGCATGGAGGTCATGGTGTTAAACCTAGTGATGCTTTAGCCAGATATTTGTCTGGAGTCATGTTCAATATTGGGCTGGGCTGTAAAATGGAGCTGGCATTTTAGTGGTTGGAAATGAATCAATGCTTTTCACATAAAACCTGATTTAGGCGTCACCTCATAGCTTTCATAAGTAAAGTACGTAATGTTGTGTTTTTGTGTCTGTGTGTGCGTATGAAAGTGGCGTACTGAGTGCTAAAACATCTGTCTTTCCTGTTAATGACTTGGGAGCCGACAGCACCCTCAGACAGCCCTGACACCATTAGCCTTGTCAACACACACATATACACACACGCACACATACACACACACAAAGTAATGTCAGCTGTATGCTACAAGGATAGACACTGAAGATTACATAAATCCCTGCACATGAAACCAATAAGTAAGTGTCTAAAAGATCTGACAGTGTTTAGGGGGATCTGTCTACACAGAGGCTGCGTGGCTTGTGGTCTTATTTTTCTAATTTCAGAGGTAAAAAAATACTCCAAGGCTGAAACTGGTTTGAATAATTTGCTTAGGGAACATTCGGCATTCCCAAATGACTTTAATGGATAATAGATTATCTATCTTGCTAGCTATTGGTTAGCTCAATAAATGTTGCTAACACTAAACATACAGAAGCATGACTAATTCTTAGTTTTGCTGAGCTTATCATTTTCCTGTTACATGGAATAAAGTTCTGTAAAGTAGCGGCACATGTCCTTGATCTGAACAATGAAGCTGTGTATACTGAGATTCACACAGCCAGGGGATGACAACATAGCACTATTGTATACATCTTTCCAAAACTCTGGAGTTATCTTTTCAGACACATAGAAGCTGTTTAGCTGTTGCCAACAGACACACTGAAGGTGACAGCTCCAAACTCCCCAGGCTGGGATATCATAAGCTGGATGTGGTCTTATCATAGGAAAATGACAGACGGATTGTCTTCCTGGGGTTTTGCAAAGTAGACAACACGTTTTGAATTTCTTTTTTGTTGGATGTCTGTCTCTTACTCCATCTCTCTTCTATTTCTGTGGTGTCTTCTTTCAGTCTCTAATATCTACCTCTGTTTCTAACTATCTGTGTGTTTGTGTGGTTTTTGTGTGGCTCCGTGGTGCAGCATGACTCCACAGCTGTGTGTGCGTGTCTGTCTGTGCAGCAGATATCTGGGCTCAGTCCATCCCACATACCTCTGTCAGCTCAAACTGCCTAAACCCATCCAGCTGGGAGTTCACACAGGAGACAACACACATACTGTACACTGCACACACACGCAAAGACACCATTACCAACAACACACATGCAGAACAACACACTCAGAGTCTCTTCCTGAACATGACCTTTCTCTTGATGTCTCTGGCTATGTTAGACTCTCTCTATTTGCTGCTACTCCCGCTTCTTGTAGGACTCAGCCTGTCAGAGTCATCCCATCTTTTCTGCTCCTGCTCTGTATTGCTACCTCTGTTTTTCATGGTACCTTTCAACAAACTTAGATGTTATCACTCCGCACTTGAGTTCATCACTGGTGCATGTTTGTGTATTAGCCCTGTTATTGTTGTCATCCAGCTAAACCCGGCTTGAATGGACCAATCCTAGCTGCCTGTGTATGCGTGTGTGTGTGTGTGTCCGTGCGGGTGCGTGCGTACGCTTAAAAGAGTATTTTGCCTTCAGTTTGTGTCTCGACATTTATTAACCTAACCTCTACAAAATGGCATGGTAAAATGTCCAACAATTGCCTGAGCTGTCAAACATTTTAACCCTTTAGGGGATTTCTGTGTGTCTCTGTGCCTGATTAACCCTAGTTGTTATTATAATCAAGAGCAGCACACAGCAATAATATGTATCCTCAACTTAAAGGAAACTGCAGTGTGGCTGGTAGCCACAGTTGTTTTTTTTATTTAGCCTCGGCCCCTAGGCTGCTCTCACCCTCTCAGGATCAGGCCAGAACAAATTACATGAGGAAATTAAAACTTGGCGCTCTGCTATTTTCAGCCATAGTCACATTTCATACTTCCCTACCTTATGTGTTCAGGGAGTTGGCGGTTATCTGCTAAATAATAGACGGAATGTTTGTCAATGATGATTTTGGATTAAGATCAGAATTTTGTTCATTCCAGAAAGAAAATCCACTGAAGCAGGTCCATCCTAAGCTCTCTAGTGAAATTTGGAAACATCAACAACCAGAATGGATATGTAATAGGAACTCAGATCAAAATTGTGTCCAGACACACAAAACAACATGACTAGCTTTAGACCAAGCTGTATCTAAAACTAATTTGGCTCAATAAGTCTCACACAGTGATAAAGAACCATAAAGTTATCATGGTTTACATTTAACATTAAATAAAACCCTTAAAACATCTATATCTACAATCAATATTAACACTTTCTTATAAAAAAAGAACCTCAGAGCAAGATATATTCTAATATAAACATTGTACTCAATGAATTGTATTACTTTAAAACCTTCAGCAACATATATTCACATGAATACACATTGTAAATGTATCCTAAGGGTTTATTGACTGATGATATTTTAATTGTGGTAATGTTCAGACTACCCCAGCCAGTCCGTAGCTCTCAGTCTCAAGAGCCATTATTTTTTTATAACTTTAAATACAGGTTACTGATGTATGTGTATATTGAAAGAAACACAGCTATCAATTAAGGTCTTCTGCACATTGAAATATACATTCAACTATATATATATATATATATATATATTTATTTTGTATGGAATTTGTTTATTAAAAGCCATGGTAGAGGATAAGTTTGTGGTTTCATTTTTGTATTAGAAGAGTATCTGTCTCCATCAGGATGTCCATATGTTTTTACACAGAAGAATCCACCATCCCTTTCTCCTCACCTCTCTCTTTGTCTGAGAGGACGTCCAGCTGTTAGGATGGGTCACTGTAGTACAAATGTTACAGATTTTTCTCTATCGCACACAAACAGAGTCCTTTTGTTCCAGTTCTCTTTCAAAGGCCTCTCTCTTTCAAAGGCATAGGGGTGGTGCAGGGGCACAACAACCGAGAGCTGGGGTCAATCCCCGGTTGTGACTCTTACTGGTTGGTTAGGGCCCCTGCAGATGGAACTGAGAGGGTTGTTATGCTCTTCTGGTGTTGCTGACAATGAGGACTGTATGATGTACTGTATGTCTGAACAACAGTAGCACAAGAATGGACAAGTACTTTTCTAAAGGGGATTTGTGCTTTCCAAAATTGTAAAAAAGTGTTTGAGGAGTTTTTTGTGTCTCCATCGGGAATGGAACAACGGCTTGTGGGAGGATTGGTAAGAGGGAGGCCAGGGAGGCATCCACTGGAGACAGTTAGATTTGTGGCATGCGTCAAAAGCGCAAAGTGCCAGAGACTAATTAAACTTCCCCTGTTTGGGAGGTGCGCGTATGTGTGAATGAGTATGAGTCAGAGCGGTGATGAGTAGGAGAGAAAACATGTTGATTGCCTTCATGATCAATGCCAAATTGCAGGAACATAGAATTTTACATAACAAACAGCCCACCTTCTGCTGCCTCACTAAGAAAGAACTAAGTGTTAAAAGCTATCTGATGGAACAGAGATGGCATGCCTCATGTCTGTGGAAAGTGCATATGTAATAACTTTTTGTAGGTGTGTGCGTGAGCGTATATTTGCCTGGTTGATTCCTTCTCAAAGCGAGTAGTCTTTCCATACCGCCGGGCCCACCGTGTGTGCTTTTTCAGTTTAACCCCTGACCCTCAACCCTGCTCTGACCCCAAGCTGCTTTTGATTGGCCTGAGACTATGAATTTGTAGGCCAGGAAGGAAGATGGGGGGGGGGATACCCGTCCTAACAACCAGCAGCTGATCAAACACGCTCATTAATACAAACACGCATGGGCATAGACTGGGTTCAATATTGGGGAATTGGGAAGAAGCACACATCACACCTAGGGAACGTACTGACCCTTTAATGGTAACACTTTATCATTTCATGATCAAACATGTATCTAGTACACTTGACTTTCACATTATAAATGAGGCACATAGACTTGTTTGTTTTGTAATTGGACTCTGTTGATTTGCAAAGTATTGGACGTGCTTTGAATATATCTGTTTCCCATTATATTCCCATTACTGACACTGGCACTGTTGTCAGCCCATGTGTTTGTGTCAGTAGACACATTGATGAGACAATTGATTCAGACAATCGTCCTGATTGCAAGGTCAAAACTTGAAAAGCTCTCTGCCTCTTCTGCGTCTTTTTCAACATTGTTCTCCTGTCCCACTGTGTCCGACTCTCTCAAAAGCCCTCTCAATGTTTTGCTTCCTGATTAGGTTCAAGACTGATTGCAACAGCCAGGTCCAAACACAAATACACACACCCTCCAACAGCTCTCCGTAGATGTCGTGGTTGTTGATTAAAGGTGTTTTCTAAAATTGCAAAACAAAGATTGAATGCTGTTAATAGATTGCAGATAGACAGCCATAGATTAAGGTCATTGCCAAGGTCATTAGTCTGTGACCGACACCATCTTTTAGGTCGACACGTGCTGCAGCAGCAGGTGTGACATCATTCCAGGAGATGTCGGCGGAGAAGACAGCTCCATTTCACAAGTTGAAAGCGTACCATGTGACTCACAGATAACCTTTCAGCATCCCCTGTGTGTGTATTTGCTCAAATCCATTTCCCGAAATTGGTTTACAAAACCTATGATGTCAGCAAGCCTTTTTATAATGTCTTTTTAGACCTTGTGAGGCCACAAGATTGCAGTACCATATCCCCACAGTGTATGAATATATATTTTCTTTAGCCACTTCATCATATTTATAGCTTTTATATTTATAGGGTGTTGTCATTACTGCTCTGCCTCATTCTACATTCTCTCTCTCACGTTCTACATCAAGCAGACTCCTGTTACTGTATGAGGGGAGCATCCTGCTACCATGTGATTATATGTATGTGATAGTTGAATAGAGTCATATATTTCTTACTGAAAATAGTAGTAGGACTGCAAATACATTTTATTCATTGATTAAGGAAACATTTATATGTGCTCTTCTTTTGAGACTTTTAGCAGTTTTCTTCCTGACCATCTGCCCTGTTTTGTTGCATATTTGTATTCTGTGCAGCTGTATTGTGCAGTTAAAGTCTAATTAAAAGTATTAGTGACGCTATTTATGCTTTCATGGCTGTTTAGAAAATCTTCACAGATGTTTTTCATACTGTTTCACCTCAAGAACTGAACCCAGAGATGTAGTTTGAGCCTATGAATGCTTGGGCCTTTAAATCAAGTGTAAAATAAAGACAGACAGAGGGAGATAAAGGAATGAAGGGGCCAGGGGGGGTGGCAGGGTGTGATTGTAGAAGCCAGATACGCAGTTTGGTCCATGGGAAAAGAAGAGTGAAAAGCAGTTGATATGGAGACGGGGAGCAGACAGTCATGGAGACAGAGGGTAGAGGAGAAAGGAAGGGATTTGAGGCAAAGAATGAGTGAAACCTTAGTACCTGAGGCGTGGGCTGAGGCCTTTAGCTGCTGGTGCCAGAATGTGTTTTTACGAGCCTGCGGTCAGACAGAAATAAAAGGCAGCCGAGCGGCTGAATGGCATCTCGCACACACGCATGCACACACGATTGAATGGCCTCTCACAGTTTGGTTTAATAATGTCACAGTATTCAATGTCTCAAACCCCCATAATGCAGTGTTACTGAACAAGCAGCACACAGTGGTATGGATATGCTGTAGGGAGTAACAGAAGGACAAGAGGGAACGCTTGGAAAGAAAAAAGGCATGAGCAGCACCTCTATACTCCTTGTAATGGTGCCAAGGGCATTCCTTTATGTTCCTTTCAGTCATTATATAGATGTTATGGTCAGTTAGTCCAATCATTTTGACTTGTTTTCACACTCACATTTGTGCCTTTTCTCTTTTTTTGTCTCTTTTGCTCCAACTTTGTTTGTGTCTTTTTTCTTTCTCTTATTACCAGTAACTAACAATACACTTGGCTCCTGGAATTATCATAACAACCCACCCAGTAGAGTTTGAGGGTTTCAACTCATTAATGCCAGGAAAGAGGAGTAAAGAAAACAGCAGTTATTTTTCTTGTAAGTCAGTGCTAGTAGAAGCAGTTATGTAGGAGAGTGATGAATCAGCTGGCAGAGGTTATTTCAGGTTGCTCGTTTAGAGATGAGATCGTACAATGCAATGATCTTGTTGTAGCAAGGGACTAAAAGGGGTGTACACTAGATCCCCAGGCCTTCTTTAGGCTAAAGGAGTGTGAGGGGTGGTTGAAGGTAAATGCAAATATGTTGGGATCAATCCTGTCAATGCGTAACGTATCCCTAAAAGGACATGTGCTGGCTCTCCTCTGTGCTGTACAGAACCCAGAGTGGTTCTCAGTGCCGTTGCTATGTAAATGCCGAACAAATGATGGGTTTGTAGAAATAGACCGAAAATATTTAAGATTTCACTACGTTACTGACACACTATTCTCAGAAAAATAAGTTAGAGGAGCCAACGGTGAATCACAACCCCTAACTCTCGCTTTATTGCAGCTCAACCCCTATTTAAGGTTGGAAATCACCAAATAAATTCTGCTGATGCTTTGACTGTGTACAGATTTTCTCTACAAAAGGCTGAAAAGCGTCTATTCACTATATGCTGTACAAACATGTAATACAGCAGCAGTTGCACGACTAATGCTGCTCAGTCCCATGGTCCCCTACACCCACACATATGCATGAAAATGTGGCTGCTTCCTTTCTTTGGCTCTTTCTCACCATTTCTCTCACACTCTCATGGAAATACCGTACAAAAGTGTGCACACATTCATACACACACACACACACACACACACACACACACACACACACACACACACACACACACACACACACACACACACACACACACACACACACACACACACACAGACACACACACACACGCACGCACGCACGCACGCACGCACGCACGCACGCACGCACGCACGCACGCACGCACACACACACACACACACACACACACACACACACATACACACACACACACACACACACACACACACACACACACACACAGTTATATTTTTGATTTCATGTATAGTTTGTGGTGGACATAATATTTCATGTTTACTATAGCTGTTTGTCTTATTGAGCTTTCAGTCAATGAGGTAAACAGTCTATATTTACACACATTCATACGTGTGTGTGTGTGTGTGAGAGAGTGAGTGTGTGTGTGTGTGTGTGTATGTCATTGTTCTGTAGAGGTTTAGAGGTCAGTGTGTGAAGAAGGCATGTTAGCAGCATATTTCCCAAAGGTCCTTGCAAGGCTCAACTCAATATAGAAACTGGTGAAACTGACCCGTGTCAGCAGTTTGTACAGAAGTGTAATGTGTATGTTGGTGTGTACAAAGTTTTTTAATATAATATCTATATTAATTAGATTACAGGAGATTTGATTGGTTGTTTGTGTATGTGTTTGAGAAAGATAAAGAGAAGGAGAGACATTCACACTCAACAATACTCAAGCTACCCAAAAATACATTTTCATTCCCTGATGTGAAGTTAATCTTCCTTGATCCTTAAAGCAGTTGGCCTGAATGCTAGGGAAAAAGTTAGGTGAGAGGGTTCTCTCATAAGGGAGTTTTAAGTATTTCTTATTGTACTGGTAGAGTCCGCCTTTGCTGCCCCGGATTCAAATTGTGTTTTCAAGCACAAGCAATTCACAGGAAGCCATTCAGGCACAAAAGTGCAACATGTTCCTCTGAAACGTAGTGCAATGGGATTATAGTTGCATAAAACACAAGGACCATAATAAAATACACTCAAAGTTGTAATTAAGTACACTTATTGCATTTTTATAAACTTAAACAAGAGGTATTTATCGAAGGAGACTTCACCATGGAGAGGTTCCATGTGATGAGAAAGACAGTTATGTTATTATCTGTGAATGTGAACATTATGTGTGTGTTCTGATAGTAAAACCAATATACATGGGTTCATATTGTTCCTTAATTGATGAAGAATAGACATAGAAGTAGACACATTGATCATAAGTAAATCGAGGCAAAACAAGACATCACATTCAGCGCAGACAAAGTGATGTAGTAGAGCAGTGTTTTATTGCTGTGGACTCCTCACTTTTCATAAGGGGGGAAAGTGAGAAGGATCATGGGGGGGCCCCAAAGAGACCCCTTAAAGATGGAGACGCCACTTCAGAAAAAAACTCAGCCCTTACAAAATGGAGGGAGGAGAGAGGTGTGAGTCGATAGAAGGTGAAGGCCAACAATAGATATCAGATTTTCCACAGAATTAGTTGATGGTGTGTGTGAGTGCGTGTGTGTTTCTGTCTGCCTGTGTGTATCTGTGCGTGGATGTGTGTATGTGGCACGAGTGGTGTTTAATTTGACCACTTGCCAGCTGGAGCTTGGGTGTTATTCCCTCAGCTCCAACAGCTAGATGCTGAAATACTTCCTGTTTTTGAGATCAGGTATTTCCCAGCAGCACTAGGAGGTTGTTTACCAGAGACGGCTTTAAATGAATTGGCTTTTCACCAAATATATAACACTCGCATAGCAGCTGTTTAATCTTTTCTGGGTGTGTTTTTCTGAATAAGAGTTTTGTCTGTATTCATCTACTGTGGCACTCTTTTTTTCCTCTTGCTGTGTCTTCCCGTAGTCACTTTCACACGCAGACACAAACACATGTTATACCTATTTTCACATCATTCCCGCAGGGCTGTCAGCCATTAATTGTGTCCCAGACTGGGACCAGTGAGAAAGTGTGGTTGGGATTTCTGGTTGTAAGAAGCAGAGGCAGGCAAGGCTGGGCACAGCTCTCTCCAGAGGAGGAAGTCTTTCTCTCAAGTCACTGCCCACACCCATCCTCAGAATAATCGTCCAAATTCACCGCTGACTTTTTTACTGTCCCTGAAGATGTTAGTCATTAGAAGAGCATTTATTGTTTCCTTTAGGTTTACCTCTGGATAACACAATCAGTCCTCATGCTATTAAGCAACAACGCAGCATTTCCTATCTCTTGAAAACCTTTATTCTTCCTCAAAGCTTAGGCTCTGTCATCGCTGTAACCAGGGATTTTGATTCAGTCTTACAACCTACAAAGACTAAATATTCTAGAGGATGTTTTTTCTTGGTATTAGTGCTGCTCCCTTTGTTTAGCTACAATAGAACAATATCAAGAAAGACAACTTCATAGCTTTGTTCACTTCACTGCGCCCTCAATTCAAATGTTTTATTTTCCCATCACCCGTCCTTTTTCGCCTATTTTGTAATATTTCCCAGTTGCACATATTACCATATTTATTTAATCACCACTTCAGCTCAGTTTTATTAGGCTACCATTTCCGTCCGTTTGAAAGGCTGAATTAACTGCTTGATTTATATTACTCTTTTTTTCATAAAGCCTTCTCCCAGCTCTGAAAATATGTGAAACTAACTGTTAGATAAGATAATAAAGAAAAGTGTTTGAGAACCGTCTCACTGCATGCAATATGTTTATAATGTTTAGTAGTTTGAAACTGCTATTATTATAGGGATATTATTTTTCGCTCATAATATCCAATTATATGTCTCAATATATTTTATTCGGTTGTATAAGTCAGCACTATTAATCTCACAAATTGTTTTGTCCCCTCAGCTGACATCAGAGCAGCTAGTGGTGCTTTTGGAGCTGCTGCTGGAGGAAGAGGAGCTCAGCGTGCCCACAGTGCTCGCTCTGCAGAGAACTTACAGCCTAAAGGATCAAGATGCTGAGGTACACAAACACGCACAAATTCATCCACACACACATGCTTAGACAAGTGAGCATATATCCAAGCCCCATGATCCTTTCCCATAATGAAATGTAGATAGTTTCTTCCTTCTTTCCTTCCATCCCAAGACACACTGCTTTGTAATGTGTAGTACATTCCCCTGTAATAGCAGCTCTTTTCTTTACAGCCACCATTACTGACTAAATCCCACAAGAATTCGCTTCATGTTGTTAGTACTGCACAAAGTTCCTTAATGGTACCATTAACAGTGTGTGTGTGTGTGTGTGTGTGTGTGTGTGTGTGTGTGTGTGTGTGTGTGTGTGTGTGTGTGTGTGTGTGTGTGTGTGTGTGTGTGTGTGTGTGTGTGTGTGTGTGTGTGTGTGTGTGTGTGTGTGTGTGTGTGTGTGTGTGTGTGTTTCTCTTATCTGTGTTTGTGCACTGCAGCTGTATATGCTGGCAGCTTAGGAGTTATTTACTGTACAGCCTGAGTATGAAAAAGCAGCTGCAGCAGAGCTCTAAAACTGTCCACAATAACTTCCATCGGTAACACATGGCCTGTCTTGAAAAGAAAAATATGATACATATTTAGTTTTTAACAATACCTTATTAATTATATGAGCTGTTTAGTTGGAGCATTAATGTATATAATCGGGCTTATACAGTATGTTCTGTTGTCTGTGGCCAATTGAGCGATAATTGTTAAATCCAGACATTTCAAAAAATAATTTACAGTCAAACTCTGAGTCGGGGCAGTAGTTGAAGTTCTCACATATAAAAAGTAGTATCTAGTTCTTTTCAGTGACTGTAATCTGTTCTTAATGTTACTGTCTAGCCTTTTTTGTTAAATAACTTCGAGGTCAACGAGCCACTTAGCATTTTTCCTCAGGTCCAGCTTTAGGTGTGGGCGTCTTTATTCAGACTTCCTGGCAAAAGAAAGCAGATCCTCATCTGCAATTTCCAGGAAAAACGTCAGTGTTTGCTACAAATACACAGGGCCATTATGCACAAAGTCATGCTTGGACACACACACACACACACACACACACACACACACACACACACACACACACACACACACACACACACACACACACACACACACACACACACACACACACACACACACACACACACACACACACACACACACTTTCTCTCATACACAAACATACACACCTGTGTAAAGGCAATGGTCCTTGTCCTAATGGTCGGAATCTCATTCAGAAGAGGTTAATCACCTGTGTCTCTCCTTATAAATGTGGCCATTTATTCTCTTCCCTTTCTCCTTCTCTTGCTGCCGCTCGGATGGTATTCAGCCTCTCGCTCAGCCTTTCTAAAACTGGTATTGCATCCTTTTAATGAATAATTTGTTTTAAATGATTGGACAAACAGGAGACTGAGTGCAGTTCATCTTGTTATTCCATCGCTGTTTGCCTCATAGGGAATGAGAGCTTTTCAGAGTGGATGGATATTTTGAATGTATCAGTAATGCTTAAGTCATCTGAAGAGCGCTTAGTAACGCATCGACTGAGAGCATTGTGTGATAGAACTCGACATATATGGTCTATTCTATAATAAAATGGTATTATCAGTGCATAGAGTAAAAGCTCTCCGATTTCATAAATAATCGACTTTCCTGTTGAGCTATTGAATCTATTTGATAAGCTTTCTCCTCATTACTTTAAGTAAGTAAGTAAGTAAGTAAGTAAAGTTTATTTATATAGCACTTTTCACAGAAAGGATTCACAAAGTGCTTCACAGTGAGATCACGATAAAAAGGAGAATACATGGTGTAAAACAAGGAACACACAGCTACATATACACATCAAAACACAACATCAAAACATAAAACAAACTGTCAAAAAGAACCTTCACCTTTACTAAAAGTCTGTCTAAACAACAAGGTTTTCAGCTGCTTTTTAAAAGGCTCCACAGAGTTTAAAGTGCGCAAGGAAAGTGGCAGCGCGTTCCACAGTCTGGGGGCCACTGCTTGAAAGGCTCGATCCCCTCTGGTTTTAAAGTGCGTGTGCGGAATGACCAGCAAGCATTGGTCAGAGGATCTAAGAGAACGTGCAGGATTATAAAGTTTCAGCAGCTCAGAAATATAGGCAGGGGCTTGATTATTTAGAGCTCTAAAAGTGAGGACTAGTATTTTAAAATGTATCCTGACACTGACTGGGAGCCAGTGTAGTTCTGCTAAAACTGGTGTGATGTGCGCTCTTTTACTAGTGTGGGTTAAAAGCCTTGCAGCAGAGTTTTGAACAACCTGGAGACGATGAAGATCCTTCTGGCTCAGGCAAGTAAAGAGACTATTGCAGTAGTCTAGGCGGGATGAAATAAAAGCATGAATGATCATCTCTAGTTCCACCTTTGATACTAAGGTTCTCAGCTTTGAGATGTTCCTCAACTGGAAAAAGCAGCTCCTGATCAGTGTTTTAGTGTGTTGTTTAAATGACATGGTTGAATCAAAAACAACACCTAAATTCCGAAGACTTGACTGGGTGGACGAGTCAAGGCTACCCATGTGGTGGCTAATAAGAGGGATCCGGTTTTCTGGAGCAATGATCAGAGTCTCTGTCTTGTCCGAGTTAAGTTGGAGAAAGTTTTCACTTAACCACTGTTTGATGCTCGTCAAGCAGCTAGTTAAGGAGGACAGTTTGTGTAGCTCAGAGTTTTTGAAGGTGCAGTACAGCTGGATATCATCCGCATAAAGATGGTAGGAGACATTTTGGAACTGGCTAATTAGCTGTCCCAGGGGAAGAATATACAATAAAAACAGAATCGGCCCTAAAACCGAGCCCTGTGGTACACCACATGACAGGTCAGCTGTTTCGGAGAAGAACTCGTTGGAAAACACATTAAAAGTTCTTTCAGTAAGATAAGAATCAAACCATTTTAAAACCAAACCAGCTAACCCTAAATCTTTGAGTCTGTTTCTCATAATGCCATGATCAATAGTGTCGAAAGCAGACGAAAGGTCCAATAAAACCAAAACAGTGTATTCACCAGAGTCGGCTGCCATCATGATGTCACTGGAAACTCGAATAAGGGCAGTTTCCGTGGAGTGATTACTGCGGAAACCGGACTGAAATTTATCCAGGACGTTTTTTCCCTTAAGGAACACTGTAAGTTCCTCTGACACTATTTTTTCTAAGATTTTGGACAGAAAAGGAAGCTTAGAAATTGGCCTATAGTTTTTAGGGTGTGATGGGTCCAGATTTGGCTTTTTAAGTGCAGGTTCAACAACTGCATGTTTAAAAAAGGTTGGAACCACACCAGTTGAAAGTGAAAGATTCATCAAATATACAACAGCGGGGCCGATCAAATTGAAGACTGTTAAAAGCAGCTTAGTAGGAATGATGTCAGTAGGAGCTGAGGAGGGTTTCATTTTTAGAAGCAGAGCAGTGATATCCTGGAGAGTCACCGGGTTAAAAGAGGACCAAGTACAGGGTGGGGGCATTTCATCAACAGAGTTTAGAGAAGACTGTGGTGAAATGTTCTCCCTGATGTCTCTGATTTTATTTACAAAATATCTAAGAAATTCATTGCTGTCTGTTTTACAGTACACAGGAATTTGGGGGACAGCAGGCGAGACAAGAGAGTTAATTGTGTCAAACAAGACTCTGGGATTTTTTTTATTTGATGATATTATTTGGGTGAAGTACTGGGTCCTAGCATTCCTCAGCATATCATTAAAAGAGGCTCTAAGTTCCCTTAGGTGGAGTCTGTGGACCTCTAATTGTGTCGACTTCCAGAGACGTTCTGCTTTTCGACAAATTGTCCTAAAGGAGCGGATGGAGTCATTTATCCAGGGGTGAGGCAGAATTACTGTTGCACAGCTGGATTTCACCAATGAAACTTTATCTAAAATAGCCAAACAGTGGCTATTAAAACTCTGGATAAAATCATCAGGATGATTTATTCCCATCAGTAGGCCTATGAGTGGCTCAAACAAAGCAGAGAAATCATCTGCAACCTCCTGATTTAAAATCCGCCTTCGGGCTTTTCTTTTAAAAGGAGGAGGGTTTACAGCAAAGTTTAAATTAAAAAGCACACAGCTATGATGATTTAACCTAATCTGGTGACATGAGCACGGTATACATGTTGTCTCATCACATTCTATTTGCTAAATATTCACTCCAAACAATAGGGTTAAGTTTAGTGTGATATGTGGTGAAGACTCTTGTATCTGGGTTAAAGGTGCTGAGAAGATGGCGTACAAGCTGAATACTCTGTGTGTGTGATTGGCGTGAGCGTGAACACGATAGCTGAATGAAATATGTGGCTGACCACCCATGTGCCTGCAGTGGGACTGCTTTGTGAACGGTGCGAGTGACCATGAATATATGTGCGAGCGTGCCCATGAGCCAGAGCATGTGTTTGCATGTATGAGAGAGAGAGAGCATGACTTTTCCCATTCCTTTCATATGAGCCTCATGTGATGTGTGACTCTGTCTGACTCTGTCTGACTCTGTCTGTGTCGTAAGCATGAATGTATGTGTGTAGCTTCGTGAGAGCGCTTCTGATTTTGTGAGAGCGTAGCTTGTGTGTTCTAAAGGCCATCTGTCGGTCAGGCACACAGCACACATTGTCTGTTTGTGCCCAGGTTAGGCTTACTCCTCCAGTGACTGGATACTCTGCTGATGGACCACATCAAGTCTGGTTCCACAACAACATGTGGAGTGGAGAGGAGGACAGTTATTAAGAATATACCAAGAAGCGTCAGGAAGTCAACTCAAGTTTATCCGTTTAGCCTTTCATCCCAAGGACAGTCTTAGTGGGATTCGCAGAGTTGGAACATAAACAGGTCCTAAACTAGAAAAAGTTCCACGAAAAATGAAGGATCACAGAAGAGGGAATCCTCATCCAGGCCTAATAGGGGCCAATGGGCAAATGAACAGGATAGAAAACAATAATGGCAACTATAATTAGATAGTTTCATAGATCACAGATCTAAAGTAAAGTTGAAACAGTTATTAAAATATGTGTTGATTCATTTTCTGTCAATAAACTTATCCATTATTCAACTAAGTTATCATTTGTATGCAGAAAGGAAGTCACCCCTCTGCCAGCCTGAACATAGTCACAGTGAAAGTAATGTTTTTCGACAAAATAAGGAATTTGTAGGCATTCGTTTGGGGTTTAGGAAATTGAAATTAGCAAACTAATCAGTTATGATTATTATTTTTAGTTTCAACACTAGTTAAAAGGGAAGTTGAGGGGGTTGATTATAAACAAATGTGCTGTATGTCTTACATATGTTTTACAATAGTATAATAATTCCTGTCTTTGGCCAGAAAGTCAGTATATGAGGCTGTGTCTGGGGGTCCAATCTAATACACAGCATGTAGACAAATCGAGACTACTGCATTCACAGCTTTCCTCTGTCTAGTGTCGGCCTATTTAACAGATTCTTTGTTTTGTCATGCTAAGTGCGAGCACACACAGATTGTGATAGTGTATGTGCTGGAATCAGTGGCGGTGCAGAAGGAGGGGCAGGGGTGCAGCAATAAATGAAGGAATGTCACCGTGTTATTGCATGAACTGTCAGAAAAGGAGGCCCAGCGAGAGGAAAAAAGGGGTGAGGAGAGGTGCATCAGGCAGCTGCTCTGCCCCAGGGCTCTCCCCAGGAATGTTACCCAGCGCAGGGAACAGCTGCCGGGGCTACGCAGGCCAGAAGGGCAGGGCTGGCACCAGAGGGCACACATACTGTACACACTTGTGCACACATTCAAGAGTACACACACACACATATCCTTGTTCCCATGTGGGCATGTTCAGCCAGCTTTTACTCTTTGCTTTTTTTTTGTTATGTTGGATTTGGAATTTTTGCATCCTTTTTAAGTAAACTGAGAAACAGTTTAAATGGTTTGAGGAGCATTTTAATTTGGACTAGAAAGCCTTTCTGAGACCAATTAAACTCATGTTTATTTAGAAGGTTGCCGAGGTAATGTAAGGATTTAAATGTGGCTGTTCTTAATGGAGCATTACTCCATCTTCATCATCAGGCAGCATAATCAGGTGGAGGGCAGCACAACAAGCAAAAACTAATATTAAGAGGTTTTTAAAAAAAAACTAGTAGATCCATTTAGCTCCATTCTTTAATGCCAACACTAAATGAATATCTAGTACAAGCGCTGTAGCAATGCCCAAAGCTTGAGGCGTTGAAAAAGAATCACACACTTGGTCTCTCCAAAGGACTAGTTTATTATCCTGAGTGAGTGGAGATCGTTGTGGTGGAGAGTGAAAACAATTATAAAAAATGAAAAAGCAGTCAGGCTTTAAAGTAGTGACAGTGCTTTAAAATATTTCTCATCTAGATTTGTTATCGCTCTTCCGTCTCCTCTATCATCCCGTCTCCTCCACACGAATGTATCCATGTACACATGCACTGTGTATCTATACACACGCACATGCAAGCACGCTCATAGTAGATGATGAAGGGTGATGGCAGTGGCAAGGCCCGAGCTAGTCTCTGATCTCTCCTGTAACCGCGGCAACAGAGCTCCTATTGATCCTCTCGGAGAAAGGCCAGGCATTAGCTTTCACTCACAAATACACACATCCAGTAAAACACATAATACACACACACACACTGACATACTGTATACAGGGTGTCAGAAAATAAATACAATTGTTTAAGAAGAACTTTTGATTGAGACGGTTTCCTTTCTAATACATTGTTCTTGTCTGATAATCCTACGGTTCTGGATGAATCAAATCATTGTTCTCAACTCTGTCTCTCAGTTTGTCGGATGAGTCATTTGTCTTTTTTTCTGCAATTGAGGAAGACCTGCTCACAATAAACTGTGAGGTCACCGGCCAAAAGCATCCCAATGAGCTACTATTTTCTTTACGGCCTATTTTACTCAATATTCTGTCTTTTCTTGACTTCTGCGTTGGTCCAAGTTGACAGCATCGTGCTGCCATTTTTGCATTATACCAAATCATTTCTACAGTATCTAATTTTCAACATTTTAACTAAATAAATACCTTTGCGATTCCATTAAAAGTTCTTGTATTTTCCCTCTGTTTTGGTTTCCAGGTGCAACATCGCTGGTGTGAGCTGGTGGTCAAACATGCGTACACTCAGGCTTACGCAGACGTGGAACAATTTCTGGTTAATCACCAGGTAAATAGACTCAACGGTTGAACATGATGCCCTGTATTATACAATGAAACTAATTTCAAATACAGCTTCAACCTTAGAAAAGTGATTGTGTGTGTGTTCTAGGCCATGGGTGTGTATCTGTACGGGGAGCTGATGGTTCAGGAGGACCCTCAGCAGCAGGCTCTGGCCCGTCGCTGCCTCTCTTTAGTCCAGGAAGAAATGGACCAATCAGCACGCAGAGTGGTGGAGGAGATGGTCCTATGATGTAAGAGGTGAAGTCTCACTCTCAGCTTTTCCTTGCCCTGTGTAAACCCTGCAGTGTGTCATGCTGTTTTATGTCCTTGGTAGTCTTTCAGTAAAACTGCGACGCACCATGCAGTTTTTGTTCCTTGTTTCAATGCCTTTTTATTACTTTCAACATTTCTGCAATTAAGTGGGATTCTGGTTTCGTCATTATTTACATCAAGTCGAGATGTGTATCAGACATGTAAACAAAACATTT